>NW_027040620.1:200000-1400000 GCF_037179485.1 Ochlerotatus camptorhynchus
ATTGCTCGCACTCTCCGGAACCGACGAGAGACCAGCAGTTGAGCACTTTTGAAAGTGGAAAACTTGCAGATTCACGGCTGAATCACCACCAAAACTCGCGACGGACACATTATCAACACGCTCCCGGGCTAATTCACCAACCGGACCGGGTTTAAATACGCCCACGGTGACGAACCTCTCAATAGAACTACACGCAATAGGCAATGAGAACCTACACCGAACGATATATCACTAAATGATAACTTTATGAACACTTGAAACAAACTGTCAGCACACAAATTAACAAATTTAAAACAAAAAATGTTTAATTCGCTGTCGAAAAATACGCAGTAAAAGAAATACACGTCAGCTTTCAAGCGCAGCCTACTGTGATTCAGGTCTTCCAGGCTTCCAGACTTTATATACGAGGGTTTGTGCATAAACTGTGTATAATTATGTTTAAACTAATCAAATTTCATCTTTTCATCTTTATATCAAACCTTTTTTTTGACACTTGTAGATCAAACGTGGAGCTCGACTAGCTTGACAACTGCCGTTTTTGCTTACTGAGTAGAAGATCGTGGGTTTACTCCCAAGCTCCTCATAAATAAAATCATAACAATAGTCGCGTCGCCTGCTTAAGCGAATCCTGGCCCTTATCCTACCCTACCATCCAACTCGGTGAGTCGCTGGCCTCCTTCTATTTAAGTAGATGTCACATGAACAACATCCTTCCTTTCTCCGTAACGGAGAAGATGGGCGAGGCTGACAATGGTAATTATCATGCTTTTCCTGTTCTGAACTCTGATTGGAAAGCTCCCAAATACTTTTCCTTGAGCAATCATAATAAGAGTGTTGAAGTAAATATATTACAGTTTCCAGTATGCAATCTACGAATTAATCCGTTACAAACGCAACGCAACGCATGATATCAAAATATAGCTCTTATCTATCTGGAAAACTTTGTTGAAGAAGATTGTGTTTTATTGGCGTGCTTCCTCAAAAGATAGAGCTGATCTATATCAAAATGTAGTGATCTAAGCCAAACAAAATTATGTCAAAAGATAGATATTATTCACCTGAACAACTTTGCCAAAGACATCAAATTTGAACTTTAGAGGTTGATGATATGTGCGATAACATGCTTCTACCAAAATATACAACTGATCTAGATCAGAACTTAGTGGTCAAGGTATGTAAGTGCTAACGGTATCAAAAGATAGCTCAAATATATCTGGAAAACTTTGGTGCAGATTTTGTATTAATAGTGTGCTTCCTCAAATTATAGAACAAATATAGATGCAAAAACAATGATGTCAAAAGATAGACCTTATTCCCTTAAACAGCTTTTCCAACGCTACCATACCTCTTTAACTTGAATTTTAGGAGTTAAGAGGTTTTGTCTGATCAGGTGCTTGATCTAGATCGAAATTAAGTAATCACGATCAGTTCTAATGTTATCAAAAGACAGGTCTTATCTATGACAGTGGCGCCGGTGGTGTAGTGGTTACCGTGATTGCCTCTCACCCCAAAAGGCCTGGGTTCAATCCCAGTCGGCGCCGTTATGCTCTGAGGCATAACATCACTGATCACATCTTCGTTCGGAAGGGAAGTAAAGCCGTTGGTCCCAGGTTCATGAGTTGATGGGTCGATAAAAAAAACACATAAAAAACTATATCTATTTTCTCTTTCTATCCATCTGATTTATAATAACTAGTCGTCCCGATCCAGAATAGTTTGCTGTAACTACCCAAAACTAACTGATTAAACTGGTCTTCCAGTAAAACTGGAAATTCCACCCTATGTGATATAATGGAATCAGGTTCAATCTTGGTTCGTCAGATTATTCAGAATTGATCTTGTTCATATGAACTGGTGACCCCGAGCTACCAGTTAGTGTCATCAAGGCAAACACAATAGTTCAAAAACTACGGCACACATGTTTTGTGTTTATGTAGCCTGGAATATTTATAATGACAAACAAAGGTATCTCTTAGTCTATAAGGATTGAGCTACTTCCTTGAATTGAATATTCTAACAGGTGACATATTGAAACTAATTCAATGTAACAGAAATAGATACCGTAAAATGGGGTATCTTTGATAATGCGGGTAGCTTTGAAAGTATAATGTAAAGATTAAATTTACTCACTGCGCTTTTTCCAAATTAGCAGCATTGGTTCCATGTTGTAGCATAGGGTATTTCCGTTGATATCGTATACAGTTTTTATATAGTATGTGTTACATATTTAACAAACATATTAAAAAACAATTTTCGTGTTTTCGCCTGTTTGAAAAAGCACTCAAACCATCACTTCTGAAATGTATTTCCTATATCAATGTGGTATTCTTATTGATTATGATATTTTCTGATTATATACTCATTCAAGGTTCCATATTTAAAGAACTAAATTGTTTGAGTTTCACCCATTTTTTTCTACATTCATCGAGCATTATCAAAGTAACCCCAAATCAAAAAACTGAAGTTCGGTCACAAAACTAAAAAAATAGCGCAAATGCTTTAATTTTCATTAAACATATTACTAACGAATTGACTCTTGGATCCTCAGTACTTGTTTTAAAAATACAAAATTTGAAAAACATTCACTGACGTAAAAATTATTTAGAATATACTTTAAAGAACTATCAATGTTACCCCGTTTTAAGGTACGTAAATTGTTGAAAAACTTTCTGAACTGAGTGCAGTCCAGCTTTTAATGGGAAAGAAATGAATAACATAAAAGCTTTTGCAACCGTTTTGCGGCAAATTGGCTACTAGCTATCTGTCTCCTAGCATTGAAGTTCAAATCAGTATCTCAGAGCAAATAAATGTTTAACGTAATCCACTAGAATTATTTTTTACTGGCCGCCCTGCTCAATGTTAATTCAAATTGATTGCAACGATACAATGTACTTTACTAAGACTTCCTGCTAGTCCAAGATGGGCATATGTATAGGTGGTCAAGTACTCACGGTCCGCTAGTGTTGATGAGTTATTTGCCGTTAATGTTCAGGAAAAGTTCACTATTTTGCCATAAAGGTTGCCAAAACAAAGTGGATTTGGATCTGTTTCATACCACCAGAAGGTGTATGCTGGTCACACATGCCTTGCTAAATTAATTTCCTATGCAAGTGATCAATCTTTGATCTGAGTTATGCGAATAAACACGAGGAGCATTTTTCATAGCAAAACTTGCCATACAAAATAGTATTACTCGCCTAGCTGCTATTCTAAGCTAACTTTCATAGACCATTACAATACAATTATTCACAGGGCAAATAACATGCTAGGCTTTATCAAGCGCTTTTGCTATAACTTTCAGGACCCTTACACAATTAAAACACTATATATTGCCTATGTGAGGTCAATACTGGAATATTGCAGCATTGTATGGTCTCCATTTTCAATCACGCACGAAGAAAGATTAGAATCAGTACAAAAACAATTTCTATTATACGCTCTTCGTAAATTAGGTTGGACTTCATTTCCTCTTCCATCATATGAAGCACGCTGCATGCTTATAAACATACAAACATTAAAAGAGCGTCGTGAATATGCAATGGTTTCATTTGTAAATGATATCGTTTCGCAGCGAATTGACTCAACAGAACTTTTATCAAAATTAAATTTCCATGCACCCACTCGGCAACTCCGAAATCGAAATTTATTTGCCATAAAACATCATCGCACAAATTATGCAAAATATGGGCCATTAAACCGCATGATGGCCTCTTACAATAAACACTGCGAAACCATTGACTTTACAATGTCTCGGCATAAACTAAAGCAATATTTTTATTCCATAAGAAATAACAACTCATAAAAGAAAAGACAAGAAAGCTGACACTACTTTTTTATATAAATATATATTTAAGAAAACAAAACTGTATTAATTAATTGTACTAGTCTACGTTGGTTGACGAAATAAATAAATAAATAAATAAATAAATATTCATTCAAAATGAATAAGAAGTCCCTAATAAGTCATATTCTACTAAAATTGTTTTGCTGGTCGTCCCACTCCAACACTGAATAATGCATTAGGTTTTAAGTAACATTGACAGATTCTCTTCGTGGAGTTTCTTTTTGCATCCTCACGGCCATGTTAAGAAATTTCCAGCTATTGTCATCATACAGATCGACGAAAGAAGCTATTAACTAGCTCCTAATACGACAAATAGTTACGACAAAAAGCTGTTTGTACCCATTTTACTAACGAAACAGAAAGCCCATAAAGATAATCGATCAATGTTACTTAGAACCTAATGCATTGTTCAGCTTGAAATATTCTTATTCATCGTAACCGATCGTACCGAATCAGAGTAGTAGCAGATGTGTTCTACCGAAGGTACCAGTTGGTCAGTCACTCACAGTCAAATGGTCGTCCCGATCCAACATCATCATCCACAATTTCAATTTGTCATTCCAAGCAAGCTGAGATTTTCTACTAACTGATTCATAAGGTCGTCCCGATCCAACTCAATGCATTCACCCCTAGCTACGACTCTGCTATCATCCACCACGCCTTGCACAGAGTAGACAAAATTGCTTTTGTTCTTTCCGGCTTTTCACCGGAATTTCTCAAGCATTCAGCCTGCATCAACATCGGCGAAGGTAAGGAACACACAAAAGCTTAGGCCGGATTGTTGGTTCTCAGAAGAAGGCAAAATCAGGACATACGCCATTCTTCGAAATGAGCTCTGTGAGAGTGTTGGGAAAAAGTGTGTTTGGGCTTCCAAGAAAATGTGAAACCGTATGCAACTTTTACGAACAGCTTAAGAAAGCATAAAATGTTGTCAAATCGGAAAGCTCTAATGGCAGTGACCGTGATAATCTTGCACTTTCTGCTGTCAACGTCCATCATCGAAGTTCGCTTTTCAGGTTGGAGCCAAGGTGCAAAATCCAACACCGTAGGAACACCGATACAACTTCGGACTCACGTTAAGTAGGTTACCGTGAGCAAACCTGTTGGCCTTTCGCAAACATCCTTCAAACCAGACCGAGTGCGATGGGTGTGAAATCGCAATCCTTCTCAG
Source organism: Ochlerotatus camptorhynchus (assembly GCF_037179485.1). Taxonomy (NCBI): domain Eukaryota; kingdom Metazoa; phylum Arthropoda; class Insecta; order Diptera; family Culicidae; genus Ochlerotatus; species Ochlerotatus camptorhynchus. Next base: position 205,016 of record NW_027040620.1, read on the forward strand.
TGGGAGCGAGGGGACCCCTTGAAGCTTGAAAAGAAAAAAAACGAAAAGGCACTCCCCCATCATTGCCGAAATAGCTACCGGGAAAGTAGCTGGGACGACGACCACGCAGCTGCCAGGGATGGACCAAAGATGGATTCCATCCTTTATTCGCCGTTCATCGAAGTGAAGCGTAGCGTGGCGATAGCTCTCACCTTTGATGACGACGCCAAGCTGAGCTGAGTGTGGCTTATTGACTCGTGTATCCTCTTTACCGAGCTGCTCCCACTACTGGTGGAGAGGTGGAGGTGGTTGGTACTTGACGAGAAATTTTCGCCTGGCTCCCCCCCCAATTGATGAAGATCTCTTGTTAGAGCAATTTTGAGACAAGTGCCACGTCGTCGTAGATGTAGATAGAGAGGCGTACGTACACACGAAGGAACGAACTTTTTTTGTTTGCTTCTGCGGAACCGCTCTGGAGTGGGTGCGATGTGAAGGTGACAACGTTGACTTTGAAGGAAAAGGTTAATATGGTTCAGAGCAGCATTTTATGAGAGGTGAGGTGGTTCGAGAAATATCATCGAAATGTCAAGTTTGCAGGGGGGGGGGGTGAATTTTTCAAGTTGAAAGGATGCTGAGCTGGCGAAAGGAATTCGTTTGCAGTTTATGGTTTTTATGATTCTGTGAGCTGAATTCAAGTCGTGTGGAGAGAAGCATTGTGAGCTAGAGTGAGATGTTTTCAAGTTGCAGTGAGAATTTTTAACAATTTTATTTTGTGATGATTTTAGGAGTTTGTGAGTTGTTGATGCTCTGAAGATCTTTAAATATTATGTGTTCCAATCTTCAAGAATAGATAACAAGTATACACAAGATAACGCTTCTGTTATTAATTATTTTCAGTAAGGAGCACTCCAGTATATGTGAGAAGATTGTTTGCCTTTTTGAGAATGTCCCCATGATCCTATTAGATCAATTTGTGACAAGCTGATATAGGCAAAATGAAAGTTGTACTCATATTCAATTATTTTCGATGCTTCTATGCAAGGACTCCCAGATATCTCCTGGCGATGAACTAGCCCAGAAGTGGCTTGAAATCATCCTTGATAGTGATTTTTCAATATATGCATAACATTTTAGCTGCTGATTGTTCAACTATTCAAGGTTTTTAGTTTATTAGGTTTGAACTTGATTGGATGAGTCGACATAAAGTTTGAGAAATTCTAGTAAAATATTTCTTCTTTGACCGAACTCCTTTTTTTTAAGTTATTTAATTTGTTTGATAATGCTCAATCAAATTAACTTTACAGAGCCAAGGATTTTTGTCCAATATACAATACATCGTTGCCAATTCTAGATCGCAATGCTGCCCCCGTCAGGCTACTTATCGTCACAGTCAGGCCATCTGCTGGTGGGATGAATTCCAACATCGATGATTATCGCTTAGCGGTTTCGGATCGTTGCTTCGACGTCATCGCTCTCACTGAGACTTGGCTCGATACTCGTTCATTGTCAAATCAAGTGTTTGGTTCCGAATACGAGGTTTTTCGATGCGATCGGAATCTGCACAACAGACGCAAATCTACTGGTGGAGGCGTTCTCGTAGCGGTTGGCTCTGGATTGAAGGCAAAAGTTATTGAAAACGATTCATGGAATTGTGTGGAACAAGTTTGGATTGCCATTAAGCTACTTTCCTCCGGATCGAACTCGCGACTCTACGCTAATTGAATCCCACAGTCAGTCTATTCGAGCTAATGGAGATCGCTACAGCTGCTGACGAGATGATAATCATTGGCGACTTTAATCTACCGGCGATTTCTTGGCGATCATCTTACGGTGGATTCCTGTATCCGGACCACGACCGTTCTACATTTCACTCTGGAGCTGTAAGCCTTTTGGATCATTACAGTATCGCCTGTAGCAAATCAACCATGTGGTTAGTGAGCAAATGAAGCAAATCAACCATGTGGTTAATGAGAACAATCGTAGCTTAGACCTTTGCTTCGTCACCGCTCAGGATACTGCTCCACATTTGTCTATGGCTGTTTCTCCGTTGATAAAGACTGTTCCACACCATCCATTGCACTTGAAGACAAACAAATTCATGTGGTCGCTCCACCCCACCTAGAGGTCTCCTACGATTTCCGAAATGCTGACCACGACAGTATCGGGGAACTTCTTTCGAATTTGGACTGGCACAGGATACTCGTCCCTGCCGATGTCAATACAACTGCTCAAACTTACGTCATTGAGCGACACGTCCCGAAAAAGTTCCTAAACAAGGTAATCATCATCCTTGGCAAACAAGTAAACTTCGTATGTTAAAGTCTTCCAAAAGAGCCGCGATCTCACCCGAAAACTTTTTGGAAATATGTGAATGAGCAACGAAAGGAGTCTGGCCTTCCATCGACTATGGTACTGAACGGCGAAGAAGCTTCATCCCCTCAGGACATTTGCCGTCTGTTCTCAACCAAGTTTGCGAGTGTATTCTCGGATGAGAACCTACCTGACGAGCACGTTTCTCTAGCAGCCAGTAATATCCCAATGTCTGGTCAATCTTTGACAGCTATCAACATCGACCTCGCTATGATAACTGGGGGTGTTTCCTTCTTGCTGGAAATCAGCTGAGATGTTTCCAGTGCATAAGAAGGGATGCAAAAGAAACATCGATATTAATCGCGGCATCACATCGTTGTGTGCCATATCTAAACTATTCGAGTTGGTCGTTATGGAACCATTAGTCTCTCACTTCAAGCAGCACTTGAGCGAAGACCAGCATGGTTTCATGGCAGGGTGGACGACTACTTCCAACCTTCTGTGTCTCACCTCGTACATTACGGAGAGTATGACAGACCATATGCCAACAGATGTCATCTACACTGACCTATCAGCCACCTTCGATAAGTTGAACCATCCTATAGTGATCACCAAACTGGATAGGCTCGGTATAAACGGCAGTCTCCTACGATGGTTCGCATCCTATCTATCTGATCGTCAGTTGGAAGTTGCAATCGACGACTGCCGATCTCCTTCGTTCCGTGCCATCTCCGAATCCGAGCCATCGCTGACTGCCACCTTCTCCAGCTCCAACTCAACGCTTTTGCTAATTGGTGCCAACTGAACCGCATGGTTGTAAATCCAACAAAATGTTCAGTAATCACGTGCTCACGGAAGAAACATCCAATTACATTCAGTTATATCCTAGAAGGCGTTGACGTACATCGTGTGAATCACATTAAGGGTCTGGGAGTCATCTTAGATTGTCAACTCACATACAGCCAGCATATCTCGTACGTGATCGACAAGGCATCCAGAACGCTCGACTTCGTTTTCAGGATAGCTAAAAGTTTCACGGACATCTACTGTTTGAAGTCACTTTACTACTACTCCCTCGTCCGGTCGGTGTTAGAATACTGCTGTCCTGTATGGAATCCCAACTACCGAAACAATTTACAAAGAGTAGAGTCTATTCAACGACGATTCATTTAGTTTGCCCTTCGACGATTGCCTTGAAGGGATCCTCACCGCCTTCCAAGCTAAGAAAGTTAATTCACCTGGATCCTTTGTGGAGTCGAATAGATTCGACAAGGGCCCTGTTTGTGGCAGACATTCTACAGGGCAGAATCGGTTGTCCTTCTATTCTACAACAAATCGACGTTAACGTTCAACCACGAGCACTCCATAACAACGCAATGCTGAGGATACCTTTTCGTCGTACAAACTATAGTTCGTATGGTGCTATCAATGGGCTACAAAGGGTTTTCAATCAAGTTGCTTCCTTATTTGATTTTCACTTGGCACGCGAGACGCTGCGTCAGAGATTCCGTGATATACTTTTAAGAATTAGGAATTAAGTTGGACTTCACGGCCTTTGCAGCTTGTTACTTCTTGACTAATCCATCATTAGAACTAAACCCAGTCTGTTGATGTAGAACCAAATAAACAAATAAACAAAACTATAGTCATAAGGTACAACACTATAAAAATTTAAACTTCCGCTATACAATAAGCCTTCTCCATCAGAACGGGAGCCACTTTCAGTGGTTCCATTGTATGGCAGTATCGCCAACGGGGGTAAAGTCTCGTTAAACTAAAAAAAAACTTATCTTTATCGAATTTGAAGGTACTGTGCCAGTGGAACCGATATGTTACTTCAAATGCTCATGACATTGCTTCAAAGCCTAGTTGATAAAAATTAACTATAATTTTGAAACTGTGAAAAACTGTGGAATTCTTGATCTATAAAAACAATTAAATTTAAATTTTATTTAATTTAAAGATTACATACATTTTCAAAATTCTCAATTCGAGGGGGGAGTGTAATTTGCACCACATATAACCGGCATCGAATTTTAGTTAATATATAGCTATACTGGGGCTACAGGGTGAACCACTGTAAGGTCCAGCCCAACCTAAAAAGTGTTAAATTCATGAAACTTTTCCTAGACCTTCGTGGTTTTTTGTGTGTGATGGCAAAATTAATTTGGAGATGAGACCAGAAATTTCGATCCTGGAGACCAAAGACTGGTTTTCCGAAAGATCCAGAACAACCGAAAAAGAGCTCAATTCATGAAACTGTTCCTAGAGCTACGTGTTTTTTTCGAGAGCACTTGTTGATGTGATGGCAGAATGAATTTGGAGTTTTGACCAGAATATTGACCCTGAGGACTACAGACTGGCACTCCGAAAAATCTGGAAAAAAGTGGTCAATTCATGAAACTATTCATAGAGCTACGTGGTTTTTTCGAGGACCAAAGACTGGTTTTCCGGAAGATCCAGAACAACCGGAAAAGTGCTCAATTCATGAAACTGTTCCTAGAGCTACGTGTTTTTTTTTTCGAGAGCACTTGTTGATGTGATGGCAGAATGAATTTGGATTTTTGACCAGAATATTGACCCTAAGGACTACAGACTGGTACTCCGAAAAATCTGGAAAAAAGTGGTTAATTCATGAAACTATTCATAGAGCTACGTGGTTTTTTCGAGGACCAAAGACTGGTTTTCCAGAAGATCCAGAACAACCGGAAAAGTGCTCAATTCATGAAACTGTTCCTAGAGCTACGTGTTTTTTTTCGAGAGCACTTGTTGACGTGATGGCAGAATGAATTTGGAGTTTTGATCAGAATATTGACCCTAAGGACTACAGACTGGTACTCCGAAAAATCTGGAAAAAAGTGGTTAATTCATGAAACTATTCATAGAGCAACGTGGTTTTTTCGAGGACCAACGACTGGTTTTCCGGAAGATCCAGAACAACCGGAAAAGTGCTCAATTCATGAAACTGTTCCTAGAGCTACGTGTTTTTTTCGAGAGCACTTGTTGACGTGATGGCAGAATGAATTTGGAGTTTTGACCAGAATATTGACCCTAAGGACTACAGACTGGTACTCCGAAAAATCTGGAAAAAAGTGGTTAATTCATGAAACTATTCATAGAGCTACGTGGTTTTTTCGAGAGCAATTGATGATGTATTTGTGGAATGTATTTGGAATTGTGATCAAAATAGAGGATCCTGGGGACCACAGGGTGATCCTTCGGAAGATAAAAAACAACCTAAAAAGTGGACAATGAATGAAAATGTTCCTAGAGCTTCAGGGTTTATTTTTCGAAAGAAATTGTTGAAGTGTTGGCAGAATTGATTTGGAATGGTTATCGGAATATAGGCCCTGGAGGGGCAACAGGGTGATCTACCGGAAACTGGTCATGAAACCGAAAAGAGCTCCCTGATTCTTTCGAAAGCACTTGTTGATGTCTTGTCAGAATGAATTTGGAATTTTTATCGGAATACGGACCCTGGGGGTCACAGGAAGATCCACCGGAAGATCCGAAAAATTCGTAAAAGTAGTCAATTCTTGAAACTGGTCATAGAGCTCCGCGGTTTTTGTTCGAAAGCATTCGTTGATGTGTTGTCAGAATGAATTTGAAGTTGTTACCGGAATATAAACCCTGTGGACTACAGGGTGATTTGTTGGAAGATCCAGAACAACCTGAAAATCCATGAAACTTTTCCCATAGCTTTGTGGATTTTTCTAATGCATTTTTCGGAGTTGTGCTCAGAATTTGGATCCTGGGAGCCACGGCCTGGTTTTCTGGAAGATCCGGAACAACCAGGGAAAATGGTCAGTTAATCAAACTGTTCCTGGGCTATGTGATTTTTTTTTCTATTGGCGTAACTAAGGAAAAATCCTAGGGGGGCTAAATTTATTTTTCGAACTTCTCAGCTAGGCAATTAGCTAACAATTTTGATGTGTATGGAAAATAAATAATTATAGTTAAAATTCTAGAGGGGGCTACATTGATCCTAGGGAGGGTTGTTGTTTTTTTTTTGAGAATATTCGGAAAAGTTTTAAGAAATTACACCACCGTTTTATAGCAGCTGATTGACGCAGTTCAAACTGCAAATTTAATATTCGATAAGTGTTTTGCGATGTACAAATTTAACACTCTGTAGGTAGAGTAGTTAGAGATAGTTTCTTCTCTACACCTCTTGCTACAAGCGATTTGCGGTGATTTATCGATCTCAAAACGTTTCTTCACTTATCTGAATTCAATCATGGATAATTAGATTTTCATGTAATAATACCAATTTAGGTTTAGAATACTTACGATACTATTCTGGACTTTTACCCACAATTCTATTCACTAGATCTAGGAAATTTAAGTATATTATATTTAGTTTTGTGTTCTAGTGCTTGCCAATATAGATATAAGATGTTGTTTTCAGTTAATTATTTCTACTAGTTGCATGATCAAATTTACCGTATCCAATTGAACACACTTTCTGATACGATTAAATGCACTTTTAAATACTTCAAAACTAATTTTCATTATTTTTCCAACCGAAATATGAACTAATTTTGCTAAACGCAATCCGGAATTTTCCGCATCAATGAACGACTTTGTTTTTGTATACATTCCTTCAATTCAATTCTACCGTTTACCTAACAGCGACGTAACATGTTCGCTAGACTGGTATTTGGCCGTAACTCCGGTTCCGTTCCGCCGCAAGTCCCAGATTTACCAGGAATCTCTATCACTGCTAGGTTTGCCACTGCTCTCCTGAATACGCCCCTGTTCGTCTTAACCTTGGCTTGCCGGATCTTACCATCTGCAGCCTCAACAACCTGTTCTACTATTCCACGGGCCCAGTTCTTCCGCTGTGCGCCATCTACCAGGAACACCAAATCTCCCACTTGCAATGGTCTTCGCTCTTCAAACCACTTCGTTCTGCGATTGATACTGGGCAGGTATTCCTTACTCCACCTCTGCCACATCTTATCGACCAAGTACTGCGACCGCTTATAGACGTCCCGCAGTGCTTCTGCCAGCTCGACTTCATCATCGACCATCTGATCCGCATCCTTGGTAACCCTGCACAGAAAATGGTTCGGTGTAATAGCTTCAATCTCCTCTGAATCTTGTGGTAGATAAGTTAACGGACGTGAAATGTCTTCCGCCTCGGACAATGTGGACAGGAGTATTTCATTCGTCAGCCTCCTGCCGTCATCCAATGCCCTCATCGCCTCCTTCGCTGATCGCACCATTCTTTCCCAGCTTCCGCCCATGTGAGGTGTTCCGCTTTGGACATCTCGTTGCTTGCACCCTTGAAATTGGTTCCGTTGTCCGAAAAGAATTCGTTCGGTGACCCTCGCTTGTAGATGAATCTCCTTATCGCCATCAGACAAGCTTGCGTGGTGAAGCTATGCAGCACCTCGAGGTGAATGGCTCGTACCGCAAGGCAAGTGAACGGAGCCACCCATCTCTTTTCTCTTCGACGTCCGACCAACTTTTCTACAGGACCCAGGTAATCAACTCCGACCGAGCTGAAGGGGCGTAGCTGTGGCGTTAGCCGTTGAACTGATAGTGGCACCATCACCGGAACTTGTGGCTGACATCGGTTGACTCGACACCACATACAGTCTTTCACGACTATTGATATAGTTGGCCGAAGCTTTGGGATGTAGAAGCGTTGTCGAAGCTCGTTAAATACGGTTTTCCGGTTGGCATGACCCTACTTTTCATGAAAGTGTTGTATAATCATACTTGTGATCTGGTGTCGCTTGGGAAGGATTATCGGGAATTTCTTGTCGAAAGGAACTACTTCTTCCTCCCATTCGAACGATTCCGTCAGCATCGATTATCGGACTCAGCTTGTAGAGCCAGCTCGACTTGTCAACGAGCACTGGTGATTGACTTGCGTTGCGTTCACAGCTGATTTGCAGAATCTTCACCTCCTCCAGAAAGCTGTCCTGCTGGGCTTGTCTCACAAGAATCCTTTCTCCTGCTCGAAGCTCTTCTTGAAGAAGCGGCCACTGGATGGATTCCGGCTTGGCTATTACCAAACGCTCCAAGTAGCGTCCAGCCATCGACGCTAGGATTGGCTTTCTAGCTTTCTTCTGCTCAGGGACTCCGATTCGTACAGAAACTGCGGTCCGTTGAACCATGGACCATCTGATTCTAGTGGCGGTCCTTGTCCCCACTTCGTTACGACGTCGGCGATGTTCATATCGGACGGAACGTACCTGCAATCGTTTGTGGAAGTCTGCTCCAGTATTTCGCCGATTCGAAAAGCAACGAATTGCTTGTACTTATGTTGATGCGACCGGGTCCAACTTAGAACCGTTGGAGAATCACTCCACAGAACGGTTCTGGTAATGGGAAAAGAATGATTGGATCTTACCGTATGCAGCATCCTGGCCCCGAGAACAGCAGCCATCAGTTCGAGACGTGGAACCGATTGTAGTTTTAGTGGAGCTATCTTTGATCGTGACATCACCAGCGAACACTTCATGTTTCCGTCGATTACTGCTCGGAAGTAGGCTGCACAACCGTATGCGTGAATACTTGCATCCGTGAAGACATGCAGTTCCAGGGAGTTCATTGAAGATGAGCGGTAACAGACTCGTCCTGCGTTCCCACTTTTCGAAGCTCTTGTCATCTACTGCGTCGTCCCATTCGCAGCCCGTGCGCCACAAATCTTGCACCACAATTTTCCCGTGGATCCTACACGGTGTGAGTAAGCCTAATGGGTCGAAGAATCCCATTAAACAGCTCAGAACTATCCTCTTCGTAGGACGCTCACCATCCATCAGATACGGTCTCACGTCTTGCCGATTCTCCGTTGAAAACCAAAACTTCGTCCTGCCTTGAATCCCAGATGATACCAAGCACTCGCTCGGTTCCACTTTCCTTGTCCCGGTTGAAATGTACCGACTGTTCCTTCTTGACCTCTCCCAGTTCCGCAAGAAACGCTCCAGAGTTTGACACCCAGTTCATAATCTCGAAACTTCCGCTGCGGCTTCTGGATATTCCGTGGAAAACTCGATGGCATTTTTGTTCTTCACGTTGAAGTTGTGATTGAAATAGAGGGCCCTGGGGACCACAGACTCGTTTTCCGAAAAATCCGAAACAACCGGAAAAGTGGTCAATTTATGAAACTTTTCCTAGAGCTACGTGGCTTTTTCAAAAGCACTTGTTGACGTGTTGTCTGAAAGAATTTGGAGTTGTGATCGGAATATGAACCATGGGGGCCATAGACTTATCCTCCGGAAGAGCCGGAACCACCGTAAAAGTGGTCTATTATGTATAAAAATTGTTCCTAGAGCTACGTATTCTTTTTTTTTTTTTTGAGAGCACTTGTTTATGTGGTAGCAGTATTAATTTGAAATTTTGACCGGAACATGAACTGTGAGGGCCACAGACTGGTCTTTCGAAATATCTGGAACAACCGGAAAAGTGGTCAATTCATGAAACAGGTCCTAGAGCTACGCGGTTTTTTCTAAAGCAAATGTTGATATATTTTCGGAATGAATTTGGACTTGAGATCGGAATAGAGGATCCCGGAGACCACAGGGTGATCCTCCGAAAGATCCGGAACAACTCGAAAAGTGGTCAATGTATGAAACTGGTCCTAGAGCTCTGCGTTTTTTTCGAAAGCACTTGTTGATGTGTTGGCAGAATTAATTTGTAGTTCTGACTGAAATTTGGACCATGGGGGCCACAGACTGGTCCTCCGAAATATCTGGAACAACCGGAAAAGTGGTCAATTCATGAAACTGGTCCTAGAGCTCCGCGTTTTTTTCTAAAGCAAATGTTGATGTATTTTCGGAATGAATTTGGACTTGAGATCGGAATATAGGATCCTGGGGACCACAGGGTGATCCTCCGAAAGATCCGGAACAACTGGAAAAGTCGTCAATGAATGAAACTGGTCCTAGAGCTCCGCGTTTTTCGAAAGCACTTGTTGATGTGTTGGCAGAATTAATTTGAAGTTCTGATCGAAATTTGGACCATGGGGGCCACAGACTGGTCCTCCGAAAAATCTGGAACAACCGGAAAAGTGGTTAATTCATGAAACTGGTCCTAGAGCTCCGCGGTTTTTTCTAAAGCAAATGTTGATGTATTTTCGGAATGAATTTGGACTTGAGATCGGAATAGAGGATCCTGGGGATCACAGGGTGATCCTCCGAAAGATCCGGAACAACTGGAAAAGTGGTCAATGTATGAAACTGGTCCTAGAGCTCCGCGTTTTTTTCGAAAGCACTTGTTGATGTGTTGGCAGAATTAATTTGAAGTTCTGACCGAAATTTGGACCATGGGAGCCACAGACTGGTCGTCCGAAATATCTGGAACAAACGGAAAAGTGGTCAATTCATGAAACTGGTCCTAGAGCTCCGTGGTTTTTTCTAAAGCAAATGTTGATATATTTTCGGAATGAATTTGGACTTGAGATCGGAATAGAGGATCCTGAGGACCACAGGGTGATCCTCCGAAAGATCCGGAACAACTGGAAAAGTGGCCAATGTATGAAACTGGTCCAACCGTAAAAGTGGTTAGTTAATCAATCTGATGTGTAGTCAGAGTGAATTTGGAGATGTGAACGGAATATGGACCCTGGGGGCTACTGTTAAGCGTCGCGGCTTTCGTGAGATTTTTGTACTATTCAGTGAGAGGATTTTCCGTCTTTGTGAGATCCATTTTTGAGAAGGGGCTGTTTATAAACTGGAGGTTTTACCTCCTCTTACAGCGTAGACAATTGTTTATACTAATTTGCGGGAGTAGAATTACCGTGGCAAGTATCCTGAGTTAAATTAGAATATTTAAAGATTTCTGAAAAAAAAATATCATGTGGCAAATTTGTTAATGAGCTTCTGTGAGAAGCTTTTTTGCTTCAGTGAGATATTTTCTGTCACCAATCATAGGTTTCCCATCTCCAGTGAGAAGATTTTCCACCTTGGTGAGAAGCTCCCAAAATTCCTTCAGATCCATTCCCAACAATCTGCTGGTGACAAAATGAAAGTTTTTCTCATTTTCTACAATTATTTTCCGCCAGCGGTATTGAGTGAGATGCAAGAGTAACTGCATTTTCCACTTTATTTTCCTACCAATCATAAAACTCTGCTCCAACAAATGAAAATCCCATTTCCGCTATTGCACTTCATAAATCACAAATCCATGCACAATCCACCCCGGGGATGAAAAACACATGCCAACCGGAGTCACGCTGAACAACACAAGTCACCTTCGGAGGCTGGCGACACCGGTAAACATCAACCTGCTACTACTCCTGCCCCCCTCCGTTTCCCCCTCTCTGTATCTCGACACTCAGATTGGATTAGAGCGGCGCGCATTTCCATAAATATTCATTTGGTGTACCATTTTTCTCTCACTTCATCCATTTTCATATGTATACGGTTGACCCGGTAGCAAGTTGCATCACCAAACGTCCGCTGACGACGACGATGACGACGACGATGACGACGACGACGACGGTCGTCCTTGTGCCATAAAAAACTGGGAAATAACATGGAAAAATATGAAAAGTAAATTCCCTGGCCTGGCTACTAGGTATCGTCACTTCCGTTCCGGTGAAGGAAGCAAAACCCAACAGCGGACGACCCGCAGCGAATCCGAGGAAGAAAGTCCGCCATTTATCTAAATTCAATTTAATTCACGGATGACAAGCTCGTCGGGATATTACGAGAAAGGGTGGTAATCTGCGCTGTCTCATTTCGCTATGTGGAGATGTGGAAAACTTTACTGCAAGGAATAAATCCCAGCTGCTTTTTGTCCCGTACCCCACCCGAAGATCGAACTGATAAGAAACTTGGCAAAAGTTAGTCACTGCACTGCGAGAAACTAAGGAGCGATAGATAACAGCGTGAAAGGGCTGCTGCCGAGTGGCGAGCGGGGGGGGGGGGGGGGTTGGATAGGGGTGTTGAAAACGTAATGAATCTTGTCAGCAACTACTGACTGGGGGGAGTCTATCAGTCACCTGAGCTGGAAGGTGATAAGAAGTCTGCGTCTCATAATCGTAAGACTTTTATGAACTCGTCAAAAGGGGTTTAATGTCCGGTGATAAGATAAGTTTTTCTCACGGGATGAAGTTTATTGAAAGTGAAGGTGATTATTTACTTTGTCGAGATCTAGTTCTTTTCGATGGGAACGTTTTTCTCAGGCGTGAGTGAGTTAAGAGATGAACTAGCCTATGGCTAAAAATCTCTTAAATAAAGATTAAAAGAAAAAAAAGGTGTGAGTGAGAAATTTCACTAAGAGATTGAATGCGGGAGTTATACACGAAACCGTAACAGTCCTCTTAAAGTTCAGAAAAGTGTCTCACTGCGTAAACAATTTCTTTCCTTTCCTAAAATGTTTCACTCTTAGACGTTTCCTAGAAAATTATTATGGGCACGGTATATTATTAAGATCCCTAAACGATTGAAAAAAGAAAATGCTGTTTTTAGTACAAGTGAGAAATTTATCTCAATCCTGTCATTAATTGCTTTCTCTATTGAAGGTTTCAATATGTTGTGAACCTTAAAGGTATCAGTTCAGAATTTAACCTGGAATGATTCACACGTTTTACTTCTCATTATAAGGAGTAAGAAACAGATAAAACCAGCCTCAACTATCACTACTCAGTTCTTAGTTATTATTTTCTCGTTTCTCATAACTCAATTTCAACTGTTACCTCTCACTTCAATGCTTATTACACGACCGATGAAAGTAACTCAGAGACTGAGACTGAATTGTTGATCAGAGATCTTCATGCGAAACTGAGTAAAATTTGCGTGAGATAAAAAAAAGAGATGGCATTACAGTTTTACTCAGTCTCTGAGTAACTTCTCATTATAAAAAGTTAGAAACAATTCTAATCAGTCTCAACTTTCACTCCTCACTTCTCAGCTATTATTTTCTCGTTTCTCACTCCTCACTTCTCATAACTCAGTTCCCAATTTTTCCTATCACTTCAATGCGTCTACTGCGTATTACACAGCCGATGGAATTAACGCACTGACTGAGACTGACTAAAATTGTATTGCTCAGAGTGACCCAACTTTTTAAGAAACTGAATAAAATTTGCGTGAGAAAATAAAAGAGACAACAATTCAATTTTACTCATACACTGTGTTACTTCTCATCATAAGGAGTAAGAAACAGATCAAGGCAGTCTGAACTTTCACTGTTCACTTATAAGTTATTATTTTCTTGTTTCTCACTTCTCACTTCTCTTTACTCAATTCCAACTTTTCCGCTCACTATGATACCTCCACTAACTATTGCTATATTTTTTACTCATGCAAATTTTACTCAGTTTCGTAAAAAGTGGGTTACTCAGAGCTCTGAGTAACCCTTTTTGAAAGTAGGGTTACTCAGAGCTCTGAGTAACCCACTTTTTTACGAAACTGAGTAAAATTTGCATGAGAAAAAATATAGCAATAGTTAGTAGAAGTATTGTAGTGAGCGGAAAAAGCTGGAATTAAAATATGAGAAGTGAGGAGTGAGAAATAAGAAAATACTAACTGATAAGTGAAAAGTTAAAGTTCAGAGTGCCTTGATCTGTTTTTACTCCTTATGATGAGAAGTAACACGTACAGTACAGTGCATGAGTAAATTTGAATTTCCGTCTCTTTTTTTTTCTCATGCAAATTGTATTCAGTTTCGTAAAAAGTTGGGTTACTCAGAGCAAAACAATTTTAGTCAGTCTTTGAGTTAATTCCATCGACCGTGTAATGGAGTAAAATTTGCATGAGAAAAAAAGAGATGGCAATTCACTTTGTTCAGTCCCTAGAACTTAAAAGATATCAGTTTAGAATATAATCTAGAATGTTTTCAATATAACTTTTTTAAATTTGTGAAAATTATACCACAACAAGCTGGTTTGTTTGAAGTGCTTCTCACTGGAAATAATTCTCACTGCTAGTGAAAACTTTTAAAGCATCTTATTAAATAATCATGCATGCAAACCTCGTCTCACTGCAGGGTTAACTTTCTCACATAACACAAAAGAGTGATGCGTAGAATCTGTCTGATCTGTTCTCTTTCATAAATATTCGAAACGAGATAACTCTTAAAGAAGTGACTTTGCTTCAAACCACATTACATCAAAATCATCGATCAAACCTCTTCAACCAACAAGAAAGGAGGCATTCCCACATGGTCCACAATTTTTTTTTAATGTACAGAAAATAGGTAAAGACACGTTACATTCCAAATCAGCATGAGTCAAACCACGTAGTTTTGAAAAAAAAAATAAGTAATTAATAAATGAGAAAACCGTTTTTGCAATATTAAAACGATGAAATGCTCCTTAAACCTAAGAGGAGCGGAGCGACAGGCAAGCGTCTAGAACAAACTTCTATAAGAAGAATCTAAAAAAGCTTCTTATGAGGATTCTATGAGAAGCTTTAAAAAGATGCTTCTTAAGAAGATTCTTAAAGAAGCGTCCTTTGGAAGCACATTCTTGACGCTTGCCCGTCGCTGCACTCCTTTTAAAAAAAGCGCGGCAGGACAATAAATATGAGTAGCTATACAGTAAAAAGTATTTTCTCAATGTTTAGGGCGCATTTCATCGATTTCATATTACGTTTCCATGGCTGCTAAATCATCTTTAAAAATATATGTTTTATTCTAAATTGGTTTTTCAGTTTAACGGTGGATCTGTGATGTTTTATATCCTACGTTTCGACCTTCAGACTTGGCTTTCTTCAGGGGATATAATGTTATCATCGTCTTTCTTTCAGCGCTGAAAGTTTTATGATCTTAAACTAAAACTTCCCTGATGAAGATCTCAAGATCGAAACGTTGATGATGGTAAAAGTGTAATCAGCACTTTTTTCTTTTGTTTCTTCATGAAGTTTCCATCTCGGAACAGCTCTATCATTCCAACAATTTTCCTGACATTCATGCACTGCCTTGATGACCTGGCAATTTTCCTGAATTTTTTAACTATTCCTGAACTTAACAGTTCTCTGATCTTCCTTGAAGCAATCGGAACATCCCTAAAAATAATGAAACTGTTAACAAACTTCAAAAAATCTTTGAAATTCTCTTGACTTCTTTGAAAATCCCGGAACTTTGCTGAAGTTTCCAGAAATTCTGAGATTCTCGGAACCTCTGCATAATTCCTGCAATTTATTTTGAAGGTAATTGAACTGCCCTGAAGTTCTCTGATCTTCTCTGATGTTCTTGAAGCTACCCTGAAGTTTTCACAATTCTTCAAAACAAAGTTAGGGGTACTGTCCAGACATAAATGAATATATCCCTAAAATCTAAAAACTTTCCTGAAAATCTCTGGTCTTCTAAAGAGACTCCATAATATATCCTGAAGTTTCATAATCTTCTCAGGAGATCTCTATAAATTCCTTAAATTTCCAGAACTTCATCATTGAATTTTCCAAAAGTCTAAAGTTATTGGGACTGCTCTTAAGGTCTCTGTGCTTCCCCGAAGACCTCTAGACCTAGGTTCTCTGAGGTTCTTGGAATTAAATGTCCACAATTCAAGTTATCTGGATTTCTCTGATTTTTTTAATCTTCCCTTAAGTTCTCTGCACACTAAGATTATTTTACCGAAATCTGTGAATGTTTACCGAAATCTCAACAGCTGAACGTTTGGTAAACAGTTCGGTGATTTTTCACAGATTTCCTGTTATTTTTCAACGAATATCTGTGAAAAATCACAGATAATATGTGAAAAATCACCGAACGTTCAGCTGTTGAGATTTCGGTAAAATTTCACAGATTTCGGTAAAATAATCTTAGTAAGTGGCTATCCAGGAAGTTATTAAATCTTCCCAAAAGCCCCTGCAGTTTCCCTGAAGCCGAAGGAACCATCTTAAAGTTCTCAAAGCTTTCCTGAAGTTCCCGAAACTTAGTTGAATTTTTCGGATCTTCCCTTACTATCCCGCAGTTAGCTCATGAATCTTCCTCGAAATCCTCGATATTTCCTTTCATTCTTCGGAAATTCTTTACAGTTCCTGAAAATTTTGCGGACCATCCTGAATTCCTATAATATTTTCAGGAATTTTTGAAAATTGTAACTCTTCTGATGATGTTCCTGGAATTCTTTGATCTATCCTGAAGTTCCCGAAATTTTCTAGTTCATGGAACATCCCTTAAAATGTCCTAACTTCCCTGAGGTTCTACAGACTTGTTTCTATTCCTTGATGAATTTCCTTAAGAAATTATCGGAACGTTTCTTGAGTTCCTAATTTATTTTTCTGATATTCACGGAACTTTCCTGAAGACCCCGCAATTTTTCAAAATGTTATGAAGCGTTCCTGAAGTTCTCGTTTCATAATTTCTTGGCACTTCTTGAAAGTGATTGCAATAACTTTTTAAGAACTATAAACTTTCTTTGAACTTCCCTGAAGATCTCGGAACTTCGCTAAAGTTTTCGGAAATACCCTGGGTTTCTCCGAAAGTTCTGAAAATATGTTTGACCTTTTCTAAATTTTTCAGAATTCTCTGAACATCCCTGAAATTTCTGGAATTGTATGAAGTTTTTAAAAAGTTTGCTGTAGCTCCTGAACTAACAAAAACTACAAGGGACAGCCCTATGGGGTTGTACGCAATGGCGACGTAGGACTACGTGGTCTTATATAATAAATCTTATTTGCAAACTGCAGCATGAGGCTTGTGTTTTGTGTACGAATAGGGGTTCTCTCTGTTTATACCCTATAGTATGACGCGCTTGGCATAGATGGCCCACAGCGACTCACGAAGAGCTACTGATTCCGATCAATGGCGGTGCGGCTTCTTCCTCCTTCTATGGATGGTCATGTGGGCTGCAGCTCGCACGCAGCAATTCGTTGTGTACTGGAGAACAATGTTCAACGCCACATATCAAAAGCACTGCTTCTGCTGCTGCTGATGATAATGCCGACGACCGGACACTACCACACGAGGTGATTGGAAATGAATCCGATCAGCGGTTGAGGCCAGCCTTGATAGCTAGCTGCTTGCGGGGAGCCTTTCGTTGCGTACTGGAGAACACCACCACTCACCACGCGGTGATTGAATGAACATTGTTTGGGGAGACCGGATGGAATTCAACTTTGAAATCTGTGTTAGAGAAATCGCTTTTCGCAGGCAATCGGTGATAATTTTAGCTATCATAGCAACAGTTGCACATTCATGCCATTTTCAATAGTGACAATTTTAAAAATGGTAAAGTCTTGAATTTAACAGATGCGTATAAATATTTCTGATCCATTGAGGGTATAATTATTGAAATTCGTCCAGGGGACGCTGAGTAATTACCGTTCCAAATCTTTCAAAATTTTGTAACATGTTCCATTTTCAGTTTTCACAAAGTGTACCCCCATATAGAAATCACAGACGTAGTCCTACGTCAAAAACTAACCTTTATAGATTTGGGCCTCAGATAGCCTAGTCAGCAAATCTTGCCAATATACATATTCAAGCATTGGTTGGCATAGACAGCTCTCCATTAATAACTGTGAAAGTGCATATGGAACACTAAGTTGAGAGACGGCAAAATGCTTTCTTCAAAAGCATAAAAAGCTTAGATGAAGAATAACCCTTCTTCACAGTTTCCACGATTTTCCTTAAATTATCTGTACTTCTCTAAGTATTCCTTTAATTTTCATAAGTTTTCTGGATATCGCTGAAGTTTAAAGAATTTCTTCTAAGCACCAGCAGTTTTCCTGAAGCTGGTCGAACCACTGCCTGAAATTTTAAAGTAGTTGCCTTATTATCCGATTCCCCGAAATCCTCGGTACTTATTTCCTCGCGTTCGTCGGGACATCTTCCTACCATTTTAAGGGCCATATTTATCATATCTTTCCAGAAATTTTGGATACTCTTCTGATAATGGTTCTGGAATTGCCTTGACATTAATGAAACTGCCCTGAAGATCTTTTTTAACTTCCCAACGTTTTCTGAACTTAGGTGAATGTATCGCAACTTCTGTGAAGTTCCTGAATTTTTTCGAATTTCTGATGCTGTTCTCTGGACTATCTTCACTTTTCTGGAAATGCCCTGAATCGAATGAAACTGCCCGAATATTCTTGAAATTTACATTAACTTCTCTAAAATTCTCACGATTTCCTGATAATCATTTTAGTGCCCTGAACTCTGCCTGAAATTACGAAACGTTCCTTAATACCTTTAAACTCAACTCAAAAATTTTGGCAACTTCAGTAAACTTCCTGCATTTTTTCTGAAGTAAATAGAACTACCCTGAAGCACTCTGGTCTTTATTGGATTTCCAGAAATTTTCCTGAAATCTGTGGGACTAGCCTGAAGCTATCGGAACTCACCCTAAAAGAACTTAAACTTTCCCGTAGTTCTCGATGTGCTTAAAGTTCTTAGAACTATCGTCAAGTTTTCGGAAAGTCACTTAAATGTATGGATTTTCAAGAAATTCTAAGAAATTCTTGAAGGTTTCCGTTTTTTCTGATGTTAAGCTACCATTCAAAGAATTCTTCAAGCCTAAATCAAGTTCTACCAGCGCTTGGCAAAACTTAAACTGTTACTTGTTACTAAATGTTATATTTCTTCGAATATCAATAAAGTTTCCGCTATGTCCTGACTTTCATGGAACTCTCTGCTTCTTGAATGTTTTTTGGACTTTGTTCTTGGAATATCTGTAAAGCTCCAGAATTCTTTTCTGAAGATAATCGAACAATCAAAATTTTCCAGAAATTTCCGGAAGCTCTCCTAAAGTTCCCACAATTTTCCGGATGTTTATGGAACTGGCTTGAAGTTCTCAGACCTTTCCCGAAGTGAGCTTTGAATTTTTAACCTCTCTGAATGTTTCGAATATTCCCGAAAGTTCTTGGAACACCCCAATCCAGAGAACAGATTAAGATTTTCAGATCATCACCTTGATCAAGCAGAAGTCTTGAAAAATTGACCAGAGGACTTTATTGAAACTTATGATCAGCTGGAGATCATTCAAATAGTTCACATGATAATGTCTGATCAACCAACAATCTAACCAGAATGTGTGGTGACGTTATTCAAATATTTGAACAGTTGACGATCTTCAGAATAATTCTTGATCAACATGAAGTCTTGAAAAACATTAAAGTGGACTTTGAAGACTCCCCGTCAACCGTGAGGTGAGCCTTAGCATGCAATTTCTCGGACTTCCAATCACACACGAAAATTACACTAAGAACAACAACAGTTTATTGCACTCAAACACTACTGTTTACACTTAAATTTATTGTACTCTTAATCTAATAACGACACAAACAAATTAAAAAATGCGATCGTTTCATCCCGACGCGCGCGGTCGAACGGTGGATGATACCCGTCGTGTGGTCTTGCATGCACTGACTTATCATCGACGGGAAAGTAACCAGCTTCACCGGCTCGCCCATGGAGTGCGTGTATAGGTAGCGGAATATGACGACCGGCGATAGTGGTCAACGGTGAGTGACCGATGGCCTGGTATAGGCGACTGCTTCCTCCTGATGACACCTAGATAGCGTTGCCGAACATTCCTGGAGATTCTCGACGCTGGATTCGTGGAAGAGCTCGGTGACATGGAACAGATGGAGAAAACCCGGTAGGATTTTCCAAAAATTTGAAAGTGTTGGACACGTCCTTACCTGGACCCTACTGTTCGAGGGCCTTGTATGCTGATAATCTACGATGAGTTCTGCCCCCGGCTGACGTGACGTTCTCGCTATTTATCGCTTTCGTTGTGGAGTTGGAATGCTCATAGGTACATGTAATGTGAATAAGACCCGGTAGCCAATTTCGAAAAAATATGTGTTATTAGAAAGGTCCTCATCTGCACCCTTCGCATTAAGGGCCTTGAATTCATTTCGTTCCAGCAACTTTGAACAGCTTGGTTGATCTGCTTCTACAGAAACCATGCTGTTGGCCAGGTTGATCCACAAAGGAAACCTCTAACCCGACCGCGGTTGCGATTCTGCTGACGTTGATGGCTGATCGTCCACTGATGGTGGCATTGGAAGTACGCAGATTTATGCCGTAGGAAGACTGAGGAATCCGGTTGCAGTTTGCAGAGGGACTACTCGTACTACGCCATCCTTTCCTGGGTTTAGATCGTGGATTCGTGCAGTGGCCCAGCGCATCGGGGCTGGTTCTCGTCTACGATGACTTGCACCGCGAGGTATTCCACGTGCCAGCGTTTCCAGATATCCTGGAGCAGTTGCTGGATGAGCTGCCATTGGTGAAGACGGTTTGCTGGAATCGATTCATAGTCGACGTCTGGGACGGACTGTAACGACGAACCGATCAGAAAGTGTCCCGGTGTGAGGGCTTGGAAGCCTGACGGATCCTCGGATAGTTTGGTGAGCGGTCGTGAATTGATACAGGCTTCAATCTGCACGAGGAGTGTCTCCGTGTCGTCGAAGGCTAGCTTACGATCTCCGAGTACACGGACGTAGTGCGTCTGTGCAGCGTTGATTGCAGCTTCCCATAATCCTCCGAAATGCGAACCACGGGGCGGATTGAAGTGCCAACGAATCCCGATGGTAGCACATTCACTGGCGAAAGTGTGTGTGTGTGTGTGCGTGTATTCCCTCTAACCCCCACTGGCCGGCAGTGTTATTATGGAAGAACTCTCTCTACAATGTCGCATTTATGGTCATTCTAGGCAGCTTTTGCAGATCCAGCAACCCGTTTCAGAATGTCTGGAGAGTCACGTCCATTCCGAGGTCACGTTCACTCACAATAAGCCCCGCATGTATTCATCACCGTTATCAAATGGATATTGGTCTGACATACACGCTTCCAGGTTCGAAAATATTCTTTTCAAACCTGGCACGTATTAAGTTTATGTTTTTTTAAATTGTAAAATGTATTTGGACTGGTCTCACCATGTTAATTTGATCCTCCAATCCATGGGTTTCGTAATTTTTCAACGAACACAAACTTTCTTGCATTTCCATGGTCATCTGGGAGGAGGCTCGCGTGTAGTGCTTTCCCCAGGAACAGTTCGCGGCCACCAACCGCCACCCGTCCAGTCTTGGGCGTTTCCAGCGAGGCATCTTTCATATTGCTTGCAATCTCCGACACCGGCGAGAGACCAGCAGCCGAGCACTTCTGCAAACGGAAAACCACCAAAACTCGCGGCGGACACATTATCAACACGTTCCTCCCGGGCCAATTCACCAACCGGACCGATCTCTCAACAGAACTACACGCCGAAAGTGTAGCATCCAAACTCGGAGAACAGGGCTCCCGGGAGGCAATGAAAATCGACACCGAACAATGGAACTGAATCTGTGTTTCATATTTTGGAGGTTAGATTCAAGTTCAACCGAGCCACTCAAGGCAAACACAGGCAAAACACGATATATCACTAAATGATAACTTAATGAACACTTGCAACTAAATTTCAGCACACAAATTAACAAATTTAAAGCCAACATGTGTTTAATTCGCTTGCGAAAAATACGCAGCAAAAGAAAAACACGTCAGCTTTCAAGCACGGCCTACTGCGATAAATTCACATTCACTGGCGAAAGTGTGGTGGAAGTCTTTGTCACGTAGTAGTTTCCGGATTTCACTCGCTGTCCCAACGTTGTCGCTGTAGACGTCTGAACACAAACCCCGACGAGATACAGTTTCACAGATTCAATGAAGTCTTGAATAATTTACTGAACACCTTGAAGTCCGTGAAGCACAAGAAAGCCTCTTGACAACACGCACATTATGAAATGGTATCAACAAGATATTCAATGCTCTCCAAACTAATATGGACCTAAGATGTTGAAGTTCTACAGACTCAATGAAGTCTTAATAAATGTCCTCATGATAATATGCACATCATGGAATGGTATCAATAAGATAATAAATGCTCTCCAAACTATTCTGGAGTTAAGATCGTGAAGCTTTAAAGGCTCAATGAAGTCTTGAAAATGTCCTGGAAATCCACATGAACCATGTTGAGCTCAATAGAGCCCCTTTCCAACGTGCACATTATGAAATGCAGTGGCGTCCCGTAACCTCACTTTTTACCTGTGCACCAACTTTCATACTCGAATCGGTTGAAAAATACACTTAATCTTCTAGTTTACTCGATATCTGTTCATTGCAAGCAATATGTTGATAATTGTTTATGTTTTGAGGTAGATTGAGGTTAAGGAAACGCCACTGATGGAATGGTAACAATATTATATTGAAAGCTTTCCAAACTATTCTGGAGCAAAGATCGTGAAGACTCAATGAAGTCTTGAACTTTATTCTAAAAATCTGTATGAGTCTGTCACGCTCAAGGAAGCATCTTGATAATATGCAAACCACGGAATAACACAAGATATTTAATGCTCTCAAAACTGTTATGGAGCTAAGATCTTGAAGTTCTACATGCTCAATGAAGTCTTGAAACATGTCCTCGTGACAGCATGCACATTATGGAATGGCATCAATAAGATATTGAAAGTTCTCCAAATTATTCTGTAGTTATGATCTTGCAGTTCTTCAGGCTCAGTGATGTCTCGAACAATGTCCTGAACATATTAACAGTCCGAAATCGAGGCCTCCGGTAAAATGTGTAACGGCAAACTGGCATTGTTTGAAAAATCATAGCTCAGCCAGTTATTGACGAATTCCAAATCTATTTGCGCCATTTAAAACTTCATACTTTAAAGATTTACTCGATATCAATAGATTTAAAATCTATCGATAAATTGTTGAACAACGAATTTTCAAACATTTCCAATTTGTCGTTACACATTTTACCGGAGTGTTAATGAGTCCGTGAAGCTCAAGAGAGCCTCTTGACAACATGCACATCATGGAATTGTATCAGTACCATATTTAATGCTATCCAAACTATTCTGGAGTTAAAATCTTGAAGTTCTACAGGCTCAATAAAGTCTTTAAAAATGTCCTCAAAAAATAATAATGGGTCCGTGAAGCTCAAGAGAGCCTTGCACGCACATCATGGAATGATATCAATACGATATTTAATGCTCTCCAAAACTATTCTGGCTTTAGGATCTTGAAGCTCTACAGGCTTAATGAAGTCTTGAACATTGTCCTGAACAATATTGATTGTGTGGTCAGGTAAGCTACGTGTACAACTAAAGGACTATTATATCCACTATTGGTTGATTGAATTTAGACAATCCCAAACCATCGAAACTTCCTCAAAGTCCCAAGGCTGCAAAATGCGTGTCGATTCATAGTTGACATGGCTGGTTCTTAGCAATGCGATAACCCATCGTTATGATTCAGCCACCAATCGAAAGATATGGCTATCTAATTTTATTTTGAATAGATAGAAAACCAATTGGACCTGTGGTTGGCCAGCCGGAACGGAAGAACTCCGAAAAGTCCCGAGCAAAATGCGTGTCGATTCATGTTGACATGACTGGTTCTCGGCAATTTGGTTACCACATCTCAAGATTGAGCCACTACTTGAAAGGTATGACTATCTACTTTCAAACGGAACAGACAAGGAACCGATTGGAGTTGTGGGTGGCCAATCGGAACGATAAAACCCGTGAAAGGTGGCTCTGTGGAAATTTGGATTCACCGGGAAAATGGTCAATTCCTGAAAGAAGACCTAGATATCCGCGATCTTTTTCCTAAATTGCATACAATCATGAGCATAGAGGAAATATACCATCATCATATCTATTTTGCAACCAAGTGGCCAGGAAACGGTCCTCTGGATATCCGGAATCACCGGGAAATTAGTCAATTCCAGAAATTAGACCTAGAGATCCGCGATTTTTTTTCTAACTTGCGTATAATCATTAGCATAGAGGAAATACGACATCAACATATCGATTCTGCTACCGAGTGGCCAGAATACGGTCCTCTGGATATCCGGAATCACCGGGAAAATAGTCAATTCTTAAAAGTAGACCTGGAGATCCGTGCTTTTTTAGAAAATGTGAAGAACCCTTAGTTGAGAATATATATCTAAGTGACTTATTGATTTTGTCCCCCGGTGGCCATTAAATGCCTTTCTGGATATCAGGATTCACCGGGAAATTGGTCAATTCTTAAAAGAAGTCCTAGAGCTGCGCGATTTTTTCTTATTTGCAAACAATCATGAGCATAGAGGAAATATACCATCACCATATCGAATTTGCAACCAAGTGGCCAGAAAACGGTCCTCTGGATATCCGGAATCACCGGGAAATTAGTCAATTCCAGAAAGTAGACCTAGAGATCCGTGATTTTTTTTTAAGTTGCATACAATCATTAGAATAGAGAAAATATACCATCACCATATCGATTTTGCAACCAAGTGGCCAGAATACGGTCCTCTGGATATCCTAAATCTCCTTGAAAATGGTCAATTCTTAAAAGTAGACCTAGAGATCCGCGATTTCTTAGAAAATGTGAAGAACCCTTAGTTGAGAAGATATATCTCAGTGCCATATTGATTTGGTCCCCCGGTGGCCATTAAACGCCCTTCTGGGTATCCAGATTCACTAGAAAAATGGTCGATTCTTAAAAGTAGTCCTAGAGATTCGCGATTTTTTCTAAATTGCATACAATCATGAGCATAGATGAAATATGCTTTCACCATTTCGATTCTGTCACCGAGGAGTCTCTGGATATCCGGAATATCTGAGAAAACGGTCAATTCCTGAAAGTAGACCTAGAGATCCGCAATTTTTTTTTCTAAATTGCATACAATCATGAGCAAAGAGAAAATATGCCAAAACCATATCGATGCTGGTAATGGATAGCTAGAAGGTGGTCCTGCGGATATCCGGATTTACCGGGAAAATGGTAAAATCCTGAAAGTAGACCTAGAGATCCGTGTTTTTTTAGGAAATGTGAAGAACCCTTAGTTGAGAAGATATATCTCAGTGGCATATTGATTTGGTCCCCGGTGGTTATTGAACACCTTTCTGGATATCCGGATTCATCGGGAAAGTTACATATTCTCAAAAGTATTCCAAGTCCAATTGGGTTTCTATCTATTCAAAATAAAATTAGATAGCCATATCTTTCGATTGGTGGCTGAATCATAATCATGGGTCATCGCATTGCTGAGAACCATCCATGTCAACATGCATCGACACGCATTTTGCAGCCTTGGGATTATGTCAGTTAATGATCGTTTCGGCATGTTACATCCTAACAGTGTAGCACTGCACTTTCAGGGCACAACAAGGACAACACGATAGAAGCTTGATCCCTAAGAAAGATTTAACTCGAATCGTTCTGAGAAGAAAATTGTTCACTTTTACGAGACAATCAATCCATTCCACGAAATTTCAACAACTGGAATTATTCACTAACACTCACATCTTGCAGCACGGACTTCTCCATACATCTCCGACGTCTTACCTGAAAATAAATATAGAAAATATACATGTAGTTCTGAGTAATAAAAGACATCTTGATCTTTATTTATGCCGAGGGTTGTTCAAAACTATGAAACAAGTGAACCAAAGGTAAATACTTTTTTTTTTTAAACTGACCGACTCTCACCCTCATTTATCCAAAACAGACAGCCGGCAGCGCATCCCCCTCGATTGCTATCACACAATAACGGTGGTGACGCAAAACGAACTACCATTACTGGTCGTTCAGAATTGTTATTGGATTCATCGTTTTCGCACAACTGACGCCCATAAAACCTAATAATCTTCTTTTGATACGGTTATTTGGTCGTGGACGTCTGACAAGTTCAAGAACGAGGAAATTCTTATTCGCAAAACCATGCGTCGTCGTCCCACCGAATCACACCAGTCGTCAGCGCCGAATACGGGGAGGCCACGTGCCTGTCAGTGTGCTTTCCGATTGTTATGCCTTTTTCCATTTATTCTGTGGTCCAGAGGTTCTGGCGGCTGCTTTCGGTACCGATCTGGTAATTTTGTTTGACGCCTTCGAGGCTATTTTGGGTAAAGCTCTTTGATTGATGATGAGTTACCACGGAATCGGCAAGCTTGTTGAGGGAAACCACTTTGAGTGATGATTAAAAGCCTGTATTGTTGAAAGCGGTTCAAAGTTTTTCAAATGAAACCACACGACCAACACCAAGAACGCCCGAGACCAAAGTGCTTAATGTGATTGCATGTAGTCCTCTCACGAATTCAACCTCCCTGGAGGGGGGGGGGGGTTCACGGAACCTGCCACACTGGACACTGGCACTGGTGAACCAGGGGAGTAATTAATTTCGGTTTCTGTCAAAGCGAGCAAAATGTGCGTGCGGTCGAGAGGATGTCAAGACGCTTTAATGTCCTTGTGAACCGCAATGACCGCGACCACAAGGACAGCGACGACTACGCTTAAGATGTAATAAGAGTGGTGGAGAGAGAGAGAGAGAGGAGAAGTGAATACGTGCTACGTGACGTGGATTGGTGGATAATTTACGACGATGCGATGTCCAGTATCCTAATTAAGGTCGAGATGTTTGGTTTGTTGTTTTGTGTGTTCCGAACTCGTGCCGCTCCGGAGGTGGTAGACGGCAAGGAAGGGCGGATGCTTTATCACATTATTGGATTTTCGGACGAGGATTAGATTTCCGTTGGATGGCAACATGATTTAAGTGAATAGAGCTGGTAATTACGTTACCAGCGGGGGGCAATGCGGGACTTGTTGGGTCACCTTCAAGACTCGTCCATCGATTTAAAATTATTCAAATTGATCGAAAGTAATCCCATTAGCCGTAGCCCCAGAAGCGTTCTCCCCTTGAAGCGCAACATAATTTTTCAATTTAAATTATTCAACAAAGTTAATTCGCAAACTTGTGGTAAACCTGCAGTCAACACGTGTCCCGGTTTCGAGAGCAACTAACGGATGCAGCAAGTCGAAAGAAGCCCCCCCTTCAAAGTAGCAGCAATTATACGTCCGTAATCCACCAAGCATTTCCACTACTTGCCAGTCTGGCACTGACAGCGCTGACGACGACGATGATGCTGCCACTTGATGCTCCTGCCACAAATGCGCGGTCCCATATGTTTTCCTCTGACGATGGGGATTACAACGCTGGACAAAAAACCATATACCAATTGATTTATAAACAGTCGCCTGCCAACCGCAGCTAATTTGCATAATTTGAAAATTATTGCCTCGAAAAAGGGGTGTGACATTTCCCCCCTAGCGAGCTCTCGATTTTCCCTCGATTGACATTTCGCATAGTACCTACTTGACACACAGCACTTTCCCTCACTCCCTCCCTCTCACCCTCTCTGAGGGGAATTTAAAATGATTTATTGTCCTGCTGCATTGACCGACATTGCATTGGGGTGCAGTTTAATGGAATGCAACCCACAGGTCCCTGTGGGAAATTGGCTTCGGTGTCAATTAAGGTGACACCTTCCGGAGGGTGTCGATTTAGCTTTACAGCCAGTTACGGACACCTAGTCTTAAATCCAGTTAATCTCGGCTGAAACAGAACATGCCTCAATTAATCTGGTCTGCTTGTATACTTGCTAATGACTGTTTCTGATCCCGACATGATCCAATTTAATTTACAAACGCACACCCACACACCTAATTGACACCTTTCTCTAAGGATCCTTGGAACCATCACCACCAGAGCACAGCGAGGCATGGGAATTCCGTCTGACAGCTGTCGTCAACTTGGTCCATGCCGGGTAAAATCTGTATTCTCAATGTATCTGTCCTCGCCATAAGACGCTATCTTCTGTGTTAGCTAGAACGTCTGGCAGCCAACGTTACTATTCCGGGAATGTGGCTGGTTGCTGCTGCTGCTGGTGGTGATGTTGGAAGACATTCTAATTTCGAGAACATTGTGTGGGCGGACTTAATGTGTTCAGTTCATCTACAGCCGCCACCCATGCGAGATCTTCCTTCGCATTGTCTGGTGGGACATGATTTTCCACACGAGCGCTTCCAATCTCTCACTGGTCGCCGCATACATAGACAACGAATGCATCCGCCGGCCTGAGAAGTGGAGATAAGGTTAATGAAAAAGGCGGGAACCGAATTGTACGCCCGCTGCAAGTCGTCCAGATTATCCGAACTATGTCCAAACGTTGGGGTTGAGATACATGACAGGCAGATTGGATTTTATTTTCATTAGCATTTAATTTCAGGGAAAAATAGTTTCGCAAGCAGATGGATGATGTTGGCACTGTCGTTCTTCATTAGCATATAAAGGAGGGAGTGGACGGATCGTAGTCGGATGGAAATTAGGTGTTTTATTAACGGGTCACTTTCGAGATTGGATGTCTCAAAATGGATGCTGAGAAGGGTGGTACAAAAGTACAATCAAAATATTGCGGTCCAGCGGGTCATTTTGCCGACGGTCATTACACCGAACGGAACTTTTATTTGCTGCTGTATAAAGTGCTTGAAAACAAGCTATTCTTATGGAAAAAAGGACGTGAAACTGATTGGTGATGGTTTCATTCCCGGCAGTTGACGAGAATTGGCCTTTTTGCTCCATTTACCCTCGACCAACAACCCGATGCTCAATTATTGATTTGCTAATCACAGTATTATAACGGGGACCTCCCTTAGCTCAATCAGCAAAGGCGCAGCTATAAAAGCAAGACAATGATGGCGGCGGCTGGGTTCGATTCCCGATCTGGTCTAGGAATTTTTCGGGTTGACAAGTCTCTCGACTTCCTTGGGCATAGAGTATGATTGTACTTGCCACGCAATTATACTAATGCAAAAATGGTACAGGCATCGAATGCTCTCAATTAACAACTGCGGAAGTGCCTTTTTCCTGTTTTATGTTTCCTGTCCCCTTTTTCCTATTTGGTTTCTTATTTCCTCTTTCATATTTCTTTTTTAGTATTTTTAACGCATTTTCATATTTCCTGTTTCCTATTTCCTTTTTCTTATTTCCTGTTTCCTATTACCGAATCCTAATTTACAATTTCCTATTGTAATATCTTGTTTCAAAATTTCCGATTCATATTAATTGCTGCAAATTTTCTATTACATAGGGTAGAGAACTACTTCGGCCTAATCGCCCATTTTGGGCCTATCGAGCAGAAAACTTCAAATAAATCCATGATTTCAGAGTTAACAAGTCAATTATGCGTTTGGTACGATACTTTAGTTAATAAGTTACCGAACGAAGTCAATGAGAACGCGTGGTATGAAGGTTTGAACTTATTATTCCCAAAAACAAAAGAAGCGCTCCGACCGAATCAATTTTTATCTTCATCCGATAGGCCAAAGTGAATTCATTGGCGTTTCAATGGCGTTTCAATGCGTTAGGCCGAGTTTAAAATTCATAGGCCGAGTTTGGCGTCAAGAAGCAGTGTTGCACTTTTGAGAATATCTCAACGATTGGTTTCTCGTTTTCAAATCTTACGGTACGTACGGAAAGGTAAATAAATTTGGAAGCCATCAATAATAATAACATTCCGTTTGGTGCTAAACTTAACTAGATTAAGAAAGACTAAGTGCGGGTTATGCTTAATAGGCCGGAAATGGGGTAGTTAACCCTACTAGCTTCCTATTTCCTATTTCCAACCGAGTCATTGCGCCAGACTTTGTCGGCAAGAACTATACCTTGCTTCTTCAAACCGGTAATCGTCGGTACTGGCAGCAGGGAGTGGGCCTTGCCATCCGCGAAGGAGTTCCATTCGAGCGCATCGCCATCGACTGTGACGTACAGGCCATCGCAGTGCATATCCACCTTCCGTCCCCTATGACGGTGGTGTCGATATACATATCCCTCCGAATTCCCAGCAACAATGCCAAACTGGACTGAATGACTCGAGTGACTGCCAGCGCCACTGCTGCTACTTGGCGACTTCAATGCACACCATCCCGCCTGGGGATGGACGATGTCAAATGCACTCGGCCGCTACATCACCGAGAAAACGCTAACTAAGCAGCTGATGATCTTGAACGACAGATCGCACACACGAAAGGACCCTGCCGCTGGTTCATCTTCAGCTATAGATATCTCGATCTGTTCGGAGGTCCTAGCTCCTAGATTTATCTGACGAACTCTTCCGGACACCCACAGCAGCGACCACTTTCCGATCACCGTCTCTTCACCTGAATACTCACAGGTCACAACGAAGCGGAGAAGATGGCTCTACGACCAAGCGGATTGGACATCGTTCGAACGGCTGACTTCCCGCAGCATCAAATCAGACGACGAGCTTGGCGTTGATAAGATCGTCGATCAGGTATTATCAGCAGCAACAGCAAGCATCCCTCGAACATCAGAACGAGTTGGTCCCAAATCGGTACCATGGTGGTGCCCGGAAGTGAAAACGGTGATTAAGCAGCGCCGAAAACTTGACTGAGAGCCTTGAAGCGCAGCAGAGAAGCAGGATTAGACACGGCGGATGTTTTGGAGCAGTTCCAGAAAGCGCAGCGGCTAAGAAGGCAGTGAAGAAAGCTAAGGAACGTTCATGGGAGGACTTTGTCGTAAAAATATCTCCGAGCAGCACAACGGCAGCAATGTGGCAGACGATGAACACCCTGAGACGTAAGCGGCAGCACAACAAGGCGGGTTTCAAACGACCCAACGGTTACACAGATAAGGCAGAAGAAGTAAAGGGCGATACGGTCAAAATTTGGTCAATATCAACTTGACGTATTTCTTTCAATTTTGCATTTAAAAAACCTGAACACCCCTCATTTTGAAGGTGTGTGTGTGTAGAATGTTGCTCCTATTTTGATTTTGGAATTCACTCTTCAGTTGTCAAAATGCCGTCCAAGCAAGAAGAGCAGCGTATCAAAATTTTGCTCGCGCATCGCGAAAATCCGAGCTACTCGCACGCAAAGTTGGCAAAATCGCTAAAAGTTGCCAAATCAACCGTTACAAATGTAATTAAAGTGTTTGGGGAACGTTTGTCGACAGCCAGGAAGTCTGGATCGGGGGGAAATCGAAAACCGGAAGCCGCTGAGACGACAAAGAGAGTTGCCGGTAGTTTCAAGCGAAACCCTAACCTCTCTTTCCGAGATGCCGCAAATAAGCTGGGTGTATCGTCTACAACCGTGCATCGAGCCAAAAAACGAGCCGGACTATCGACTTACAAGAAGGTAGTGACTCCAAATCGCGATGATAAACAAAATACGACGGCCAAAGCGCGATCCCGGAGGCTGTACACGACGATGCTGACGAAGTTTGACTGCGTGGTAATGGACGACGAAACCTACGTCAAAGCCGACTACAAGCAGCTTCCGGGACAGGAGTTTTATACGACAAAAGGAAGGGGAAAGGTAGCAGATGTTTTCAAGCACATGAAACTGTCAAAGTTCGCAAAGAAATATCTGGTTTGGCAAGCCATCTGTACCTGTGGCTTGAAAAGCAGCATTTTCATAGCTTCCGGGACTGTCAACCAAGAAATTTACGTGAAAGAGTGTTTGAATAAACGTCTGCTGCCTTTCCTGAAGAAACACGGTTGTTCCGTACTGTTTTGGCCGGATTTGGCATCTTGCCATTACGGTAAAAAGGCCATGGAGTGGTACGCCACCAACAACGTGCAGGTGGTTCCCAAGGACAAGAACCCTCCCAACACGCCAGAGCTCCGCCCAATTGAGAAATACTGGGCTATTGTCAAGCGGAACCTAAAGAAGACCAAAAAAACTGCTAAGGGCGAGCAGCAGTTCAAGGCAAACTGGCTTTCTGCGGCGAAGAAGGTGGACAAGGTGGCTGTACAAAATCTGATGGCAGGGGTCAAGCGTAAGGCCCGGCAATTCGGATTTGGAAAAGCGGAAGCCTAACTGAATATTTTTCCTGAATTTTATACTAATTGAACTTGAAAAAGAAATTTAATTTGATTTTTTAAATAAACGATTTCACCGATTTACACGCGTTTTCCCTTGACCAAATTTTGACCGTATCACCCTTTAGCAGAAGAACTGGCGAAATACTACTGCGAGAGATCGGCGACCTCAAGCTATCCCCCACTGTTCCAAGCAGCGAAGGAAAGAGCGGAACGGGATCGCGTGGACTCTCTTCCAAACATCAACGACATCTATAATTCGGACTTCACCCTGGAAGAGCTTCTGTGGGCACTGGACAAAGGACATAGTGTCTCTACAGGTCCTGATTCGGTAGGGTATCCGATGCTCCGACGTCTGCCTGTATGCGTCAAGATAGCTTCTAAACAGAGTCTGGTGTAGTGGCGTGTACCCTATCAGCTGGCGAAACGGTATAATAGTGCCGATTCCGAAGCCGCATTCATCTGAGTCTGGTCCTGCAGCTTTTCAACCTATCACTCTGACCAACTGTATCGCGAAGGTGTTCGAGTTGAGGTCAAAAGGACAATTAGACAAAAGGCAACACGCTTTTAGAGCTGGACGCGGGGTTGAAACGCATTTGGCGGAGTTGGATAGGTCGCTTCCCAATCGTGATGAACTGGAGATACGGCATTTTACTCACTCTGTGGAAGTGGCAGATAGGTGGGCGGATGTTCAATATGCTGAACAGTTTCCTCGCCGACAGAACATTCCAAATGAACGTGGAAGAACATTTATCGAGTGAAATGCCATTGGAAAACAGAGTTCCCCAAGGGTCAGTGCTGTCGGTCACATTGTTCCTCGTCGCGATGCAACCAATCTTCAGAGCGGTGCCACATACTGTCACCGTGCTCTTATATGGGGACGATATTTTGCTGGTGGTACGGAGAAATACGGAACGACCGCTCTATCGCGATCTACAAGCCGCGGTGAAAGCTGTCGATAAGTGGGCGAAGAGCGTTGGGTTCAAAATATCAGCTACGAAATCGAACATCTTCTACGGCAGTCCCAACGCCCGCCGAGAACCTAGCAGCAATATCAACATTGATCGTGTAGTTGCACCGAAGACGAATCGTTTGAAAGTCATGCGACTCAAGGCTGCGAATTCTTAAAATGATGGGGGCTAAACTACTGCATCGGACTTGTCAGCAGAGCGAAGGATGAGGTGGTGCAAACTCTCGCACCCATCATGGCTGAAGCGGGCACATTACCGTTCGATCTCATGGTTTTTCAAGCTACAGCTCCAGGTGCCATTCGCTTGCTGGAAAAGGATCACAGAAATGTCGACCTTCCAGTCTTCCAACGTGTATCCGATCGTCTGGCGGCGGTTGATCTAAATTTTCCGACCATCGCTGTACGGACACGTTTCGCCAATCGAGTGTGGTATGCTACCAAGCCACGCATTGTTTGGGACGTGAAACGACAGGTGAAAGCGGGAGATCCCCCAGATACAGTGCCTCCCATCATTCAGGATTTGGTGGCAAACCGGTTTCACCGTGCTACGGCTATCTATACCGACGGTTCTAGGTGTAAAGACAGAGTAGGAGCAGGAGTATTCAGCGGCAGCGTGCAGAGAGCAATAGGCCTTCCGTCACAATGTAGCGTTTTTTTCGGCGGAGGCCTATGCGATCAAATCGGCTGTCAACGAGGCGAGTACAATAATTGACGCGATCATTCTGTCCGATTCTGTGGCTAGCTGTCTTTCAGCAATACCTACCTGAGTACCTGATGGGCGACGACTCGTTGAATTCAAATCTGCGCCGAACGAAGTAACCGTCTCCATTGGTCTCGGTCCTGAGCCAATCGCTTCCAGTCGCCTTGGACGTTCAAGGACCTTATGTCCTCCTCAACTGCACAAAGCCAACGCGTGCGTGGCCTACCCCGAAGCCGACGTCCTCTTCCGAATTCCCTGCTGAATATTGACTTCGCTTGACGCTCTTCCGGCATTCGTGCCACATGCCCAGCCCACTGTAGCCTGCCGTGTTTTATAAGCTTCGCAATATCCATGCCGTTATATACTTGGTACAACTCGTGATTCATGCGACGCCGCCAGATGCCATTTTCCAGTTTACCGCCGAGTATTGTTCGCAGCACTTTACGTTCGAAGACACCGCAAGCTCTCCGATCGGCCTCTTTCAATGCCCATGATTCGTGGCCATAAAGGGCTACCGGCAGAATCAACGTCTTGTACAGCGCGTTTTCGTACGCAAGCTGCGGGACTTCACCTGGCTACGCAACCCGTAGAAAGCCCTGTTTGCGGCTGCAATACGCCTTTTCACCTCGCGGGTAACATCATTTTCGCACGTCACTAAAGTACCAAGATAAACAAATTCGTCCACAACTTCAAATTTTTCGCCATCTAGCACCACTTCACTACCAACACTACTATAGCTTCCATGCTTACTACCGGCGACCATGTACTTCGTTTTGGTAGAATTTATCGTGAGACCAATCCTCGTTGTCTCCCTCTTAAAACGCGCGAACGCCTCTTCCACTGCTCTACGGTCGATTCCGATGATGTCGATGTCGTTCGCAAAACCAAGGAGCATGTGCGACTTTGTGATGATGGTACCGTTCCTCTGCACGCCAGCTCTCCTAATCGCTCCTTCGAGGGCGATGTTGAATAGCAAGTTCGAAAGAGCATCTCCCTGCTTCAACCCATCTAAGGCCACGAACGAGGCCGAAATATCGTCTGCAACCCGTACACATGATTTCAAACCATCCAGCGTTGCACAAATCAGCCTAATTAGTTTCGTCGGAAAACCGTTTTCTGGCATTATCTGCCATAGCTCGTTTCTCTTTACTGAATCGTACGCTGCCTTGAAATCTATGAACTATGATGAGTCTGCAAGTTGTATTCCCGAAACTTCTCAAGGGTTTGACTCAGGGTAAACATTTGATCCGTCGTTGATCGACCCTCACGAAAAACAGCCTGGTATTCGCCGACGAAGGATTCCTCAAGCGGTCTCAATCTGTTGAACAGAACACGTGATAATATTTTGTACGCCGAATTCAGAAGCGTGATTTCTCTGTAATTGGCGCACTCCAGTATGTGTCCCTTTTTGTAGAGGGGACAAACCATCCAACCAACTAGCGGGCAATTCTTCCTCCTCCCATATCTTGAGCAGTATACGGTGGATCATCTGGTGCAGCTGCTCACTTCCGTGTTTGAGAAGTTCGGCCGGGAGCTCGTCCGTCCCCGCAGCCTTACTGTTTTTCAGCTCCCGTATCGCCTTTTTCACCTCTTCTAGCGTTGGTGGTTCCACAGCTTGACCATCGTCGTCGATGTGTGTTCTGTTTGTAGATGCTCTCTCGTTCTCTCCGTTCAGCAACGTCTCGAAGTACTCCTTCCACCTGGCAGCCACCATCCTTTTATCTGTCAGCAGATTACCTTCACGGTCATAGCACATGGCGGGAGACGGCGCTGTCTTACTCCTCACGCCATTGACAGTTGCGTAAAACCTTCGCATATCATTCTGCTCCATACTTTCTTGCGCCTCAGCAATAACGCGTTCCTCGTACTGCCTTTTTTTCCTGCGATGGGTTCGTTTCTCGGCTGACCTTGCTACCCTGTACCGCTCTCTGTTCTGACGGGTACCAGACACCAACATCCGGCTTCTGGCGACGTTCTTCTCCTCTGTCACTCGCTGGCACTCCTCGTCAAACCACCCGTTCCGGGGGCGCCTCTGAGCTGTACCTATTACCTCTCGTGCTGTTGTGCTCACCGCTACGTGGACAGCTTCCCACAGATTGTTGAGTTTCTCATTCACGTTGATTTCCGCTATCCGCTCATTCAGCTTCTGGTGGTACTCTGCAGCAACACCATCTATTGGCAAACGCTGGATGTTGAAACGCATCGATCTCCGGTTTTTCGAACTCGTAACGGTCGATAGACGCGCTCGAATTTTCGCGACAACGAGGTAGTGATCCGAGTCGATATTAGGACCCCTGAAGGTCCTGACATCTACGACATCCGAGAAATGCCGACCATCCACCAATACGTGATCGATCTGGGAGCAAGTTTCGCCATTAGGGTGTCTCCAGGTGTGCTTTCGAATATCCTTGCGTGCAAAGTGGGTGCTACTGATGGCCATATCACGAGCAGCAGCGAATTTTATCAGCTTCAGGCCATTATCATTCGTTGCAGAGTGAAGGCTCTCTGTTCCAATGATTGGGCGAAAGAATTCCTCTCTTCCGACCTGCGCGTTTGCATCTCCAATGACAATCTTCACGTCGTGTTTAGGGCACTCATCATAGGTTTTATCCAGGCTTTCATAAAACGCGTCCTTCACGTCATCGGATTTACCGTTAGTCGGTGCGTAGATGTTGATCAGGCTGTAATTGAAGAATTTGCCACGAATCCTCAAAACGCAGATGCGCTCGCTAACCGGTTTCCACCGCATAACCCGCTTCATCTGTTTCCCAATCACTACGAAACCAACTCCGTGTTCTGCTCTATCGCCACCGCTGTAGTAGAACGAATTTTTTTGAACGATGTGTTGGTGATAGGACCTACCGCCCTGAATTCACGTTCTCCAGATCTAAGCCACCGTTCTTCTTGATTAGCAGCCACACTCACATTCACCTTTTGCAGTTCACGGGCCAGAAGGCCCACTCGTCCAGGTTCATTTATCGTTCTGACATTCCAAGAACCGAGTTTCCATTCATTGTCCTTATTTCGTTGCCGTTGGGTCAGTTGCCGAAAATTCCGTTCGGTTTTTTCTTCTTCTTACTTAATTTTTCTGAGTAATTTTATAATTCAGTATGCTACCGTACCAGGGTCTTTCAGCAATAGAGAGTGGCAAATCGCAGCATCCCTGGATCCAAGAAATTGAATGTCTGCTTCGAAACCGTCCGATTCACTTGTGTTGGGTTCCCGGCCACACCGGCATCCGTGGCAACGAAGAAGCGGACCGACTCGCCGGAGAAGCACGAAATAATCCGCCAATCAGTATCGGTATTCCAGGAAAAGATACCATTAAGGCAATGAACCAAGCCGTCCGTCAACAGTGGGAGGTACGATGGGTGCAACTTACAGAAGTCAAGCTGAAGGAGATAAAACGTGACACGAAAAAGTGGATCGATCAGAAAAGTTCTGCCGACCAGCGAGTACTCACTCGTTTGCGCATCGGCCATACCAGGCTGACACACGAATTTCTATTAAATAAATCATCGCCACCGACATGCGAATGCTGTGGAACGGTTATGGATGTCCGGCACGTAATTCTACACTGCAGGAAATTTGAAGCAGTCAGGACGAAACATGAGATCGATCCAACTAGTCTTCATACGGCACTATGCAACGATGATGACAGTGAAAAGCGGTTACTTAAGTTCCTGCTAATATCTATCAAACATTGTGAAAACGAGGAAAAGAGAGAAGCGGATTCAGAGGACGTTAAAAGGACAACAGAAGAAAACAGAGGATGATGGAGAAGAAACATACAAAGTGGGAGCAGAAGAAGACATGAATGGAGAACAAGATGAAGAAAGCGGGGCAGAAGATCAAGTGAAGAACGAAGTAAAATCAAGAAGACGAAGGTGAAGAGTTGCCGCTACCTAAGGGCAAAAATGGAAGCTGATGAAGATGACAGAAGATGATGTGACGAAAGCAGAAGAAGATGGTTATGCAGAGGATGAAGTAGAGCGCGAAGCAAAACGTAAAGGAGTGAAAGAAGAGAGAAAGGTGAATACAGGCACAAACACGGATGAAGAAGATGGCGATAAAGAAGGTGAAACCGGGTATCAAAAGAAGATTGAAGCGAATGGAAATCCAAGAAGCAGTGATGAATATGTAGTGGAACGAAGCAAGGAAAAAACGATACAGCAGTATCTGAAGCGATGAAATCTGGACGGGAGCAGTAAAGAAGCTAAGTGTGAACTTAACAACTAACACTAAAACCACACAAAACACTCTGCACACTAACATTTTTTTAAAGACACGAATGCATCAGCAGATGTAAAGTGTCGGTAATAAACAACAACAACAACTTTCCTTACAAGAGTACCTCAAATCCGCTATTTGAAAATTAAAGAAAATTGACTAGGTCCAAGACTTGCCAAGAGCCACCCATCTCGAATTACCAACCACCGAATGAGACTTCAATCACCTCGACGACGACGACGGCGACAACGACGACAGCCGTTCGCAATGCCTCCATTCAGATCCCCACAGTGTCAAAGTGTCACATCCCATAGGATGGAACCGCATCTTCCACAATTTCCATCCGTTTCCGCTCAGGATGCACAATTTTCCGAATGCCTCCTTAATTGCCGCTTGTATTCGGTTGCCTCGAACTGCTAAAGTGCAACACATGTGAACCGACGCACGCACCCGCCCTTACACGTTCCCAAAAAGAAACATAGTGTACAAAATCCTGAGCCACGGACAAGAACCATCCGCTCCCGGCTGATCCCGGCCATCACCAGTCCCATGGAGCAAGCTTAGGTGTCGGGGAAATATGCTTTCGAACGTGCTTACCACGAAATTCTGCACAGCGGGAAAACGAACAGCTTGGCACTCTTGGTAAACATTCAGTAGCATATTTACGATTTAACTGAATTCTAATTGGTCGCTTGAAATGTAATCTAAATTTCATTTCGACGCTTTTCATGCTCACCCCCTTTCTGCGAAGCTTTGGTCTGGCGAAGTGGTTCCAATCACCCTATAGTCCCAGCCAGAGCCGAGGGTGGTGGAAATTTCAAACGATGCGATTCACGAGAACTGTTTTGCTTCCAAAATCGGCGATGCAATATGTATTCGGAGTAGGATCACTGGAACTAATCGCTGAGTGCGCAGTTCTCTCTGCCCCTCGAAGCTCGTCGATGGCAATACGCTGGTTGTTATTCGAGTTGGACCCTAAATTGAGCACTTGTTTAGCAAACAACAACCGACATGCAAGCAATAGGAAAGTGTACACTCTACAGTGCACCAAGTGGATTATTACCGCTTTCGAGAATGCCTCAAATATTGGGCACCAGCTTTTTGAAGCAGGCAATTGTGAAGCTTTTGAAAGTTTTATCAACTTTGCTCCACTATTTCCTCGTTTTTGGTCAGGAGGCAAACTCATTCATAAATTCTGCGCACTCGAAATGAGCTTATAATGCACGGCTGAAACGTCGAATTACGTATTTATTCACCGGAAAACAAACTTTCCGGCTTCCCCCACGGAATACGAGTCTTTTATTCACTTCCATAAATCTCGATTATTGTGTGCATAAAGTGAATGTGTTTATCAGGTTGCCGTTATTTATGTCTCATTCGATATCGCAATCCCGCCGAGGACCCTCCTACCCTTTCCGAGTCGCAATGGAAAACACATCAATTTAGCATCAATTTCGATTCCTCAGAGGGCGGAAAAAAGGTACAGAAAACGGCAACAACAACGAAAA
Source organism: Ochlerotatus camptorhynchus (assembly GCF_037179485.1). Lineage (NCBI taxonomy): Eukaryota > Metazoa > Arthropoda > Insecta > Diptera > Culicidae > Ochlerotatus > Ochlerotatus camptorhynchus. The sequence continues at coordinate 244,271 of NW_027040620.1, forward strand.
AAAAAAGAAGCAGAAACAAGCGTGAAATATACGCTCGACGCGGGCGACAAGGAGAATGAAGATGGGAATCCAATTTCCAATAGATTTCTGCCATGTGTGATGCCATCCAGAGTTGCTGGATGGAATGTAATCTGATTTGTTTGCTAAGCACCGTCATCGTCGTCGCGTTTCTCGCGAAGATTTCAGGATGTGATACTTAATCAAGACTTCGATACGGCTTCAGTGCTGCATTTCAATATGTGGCTTAGAGGAGATTGATTGGATTTGGGGATAACATTCGCGCGCTGAGCAGTTACAGGCGGTTTGGCGGAAATTTATCCAGTACAGTTGTTCAATTTCAAATTGTCCATTTTCCATTTTTCATTTTTCAGTTTCCTTTCCAACAAGAAATTAGAAATCAGAATCCAGAATCCAGGAGGCAGAATCTAAAATCCAGAATCAAGAACCTAGGATCCAGAATCCAGAATCCAAAAACAAGAAACAAGAATCAAGAAGCCAGAATCCAGAAGCCAGAATCCAAAATCAAGAATCAAGAATGCTGAATTCTAAATCCAGAATTACGAAAAAAAAATAAAAATCTGGGATTCGCTTAAAGCATCCAGAACTGAATAAGAAGAATCAAGAATGCTGAATCCAGAAACAAGAATCAAGAATCTATAATCCATAATCCATGATCGATAATCCTGAATCCAGAATCATGAACCAAGAAATAAGAATCAAGAATCCAAAACCCAAAATTTACAATCCAGCATCCAGCATACAGCAACCAGAAACCAGTATCCAGAATACATCAAACAGAATCCAGAAATCCAGAATCTAGAAGCAAGAAAAAAATCTAGAATATAAAATATATTTAAAAATGAACTTCTGTCTGGTTGTCTGATCCTTATAGACTCGGAAACTACTGAACCGATCAGCGTGAAAATTTGTATGCAGGGGTTTTTGGGGCCGGGAAAGGAGAAGGCTCCCATACAAATGAAACAGGAAAATATAGCATGCTTCTTTAATCAGCGCATAAACTCAAGCTAATATTGAATCCCGAGCAAGGCCGGGCACACTCAGCTAGTAGAATATAAAATTAAGAATCAAAAATTTAAAATCAAGAATGAAGAATCAAGAATCCATGATCCATTTTCTATAATCAAGAATGTAGAATCTAGAATCAAGAATTCATAATCCATTATCCATAATCCATAATCCAAAATCCATGATTCAGAACCCAAAATCCAGAATCAAGCGTCAAGAATACAGAATCCAGAATCAATAATCAAGAATGAAGAATCCAGATTCCAGAATCCAAAATAATGCTGAATAGAATCAAGAAACAAGAAATAAGATCCAAGAATCAAGAATCCAGCATCCAGCATCCATAATCAACAATTCACCATCGAGAAACCAGAATCCAGAATCCAGAAATCCAGAATCTAAAATTCAGAATGCAGAAAAATCGTTAATCTATAATCCATAATTTAGAATCCAGAACCAAGAATCAAGAATCCAGAAGCCAAAATAAAGAATGCTGATTAGCGGTACCGGTTGTGTAGTAGTAAAAGTGATTGCCTCTCACCCCAAAAGGCCTGGGTTCAATCCCAGTCGGTGCCGCCGGGATTTTCTGAGACATAAAATCTGTGATCACACCTTCCTTCGGATGTGAAGTAAAGCCGTTGGTCCCCCGGTCCATGAGTCGATGGGGTTCAGATGTGGGAGCTGCCTCCCTGGCGTCGGTAGCATTGGTGCTCAGTACGGAAAATAAGATCGACGGAAAACAATCCAAGGAAATAAAAAGAAGCTCATTCCAGAATCAAGAATCAACAATCAAGAAACAATAATCAAGCACCCACCCATCAAGAATCAAAAAACCAGAAATCAAGAACCTGAAATCTAGAATCAGGTATCCAAAATCAAGAATCTAGGATCTAGAATCAAGAATCTAGCATCAAAAATCAAGAATCAAGAATACACAATCCAGCAGCCAGCAGCCAGTCTGCACATTGTAGACGAAATACGCGTATCTGTAAAGAATAAGCAAATAAGGTAGTGGCATTAAATGGAAATTACTAATCCTTCTCTCTCTCATTATACAAAAATTAAGAATCAAGAATCTTGAATCAGGAATCCAGAATAAAGAATACAGAATCTAGAATCAAGAATTAGGAATCCAGAATCCACAATCCAACATACATTATTCAGAAGCCAGAATCTATTATCCAGAATCCAATAAACAGGATCCAGAAAACGAGAATCAGGAATCAAGAATCAGGAATCTACAATCAAGAATCAGGAATCTACAATCTAGAATCTAGAATCTACAATCCAGAATCCAGATATAATAATAAAGAATCAATTATCAAGAATCATGACTACAGAATCCATAATCCATAATAAATAATCTAGAATGCTGAATCTTGAATTCAGAATCAAGAATTAAGAATCGAGATTTAAGAATCAAGAATTAAGAATCAAGAATGCAGCATCGAGAATAAATAATCAAAAAGTAAAAATCCCAATTCCAAAATTCAAAATCCAAATTTAGGATCCAGAATCCACAATCAAGAATCAAGAATGCTGAATCTAGAATCAAGAAACAAGAATCAATAATCAAGGATCCATAATCCATACTCCATAATCCAGAATCTAGAATCCAGAATCTAGAATCCAGAATCCAGAATTCAGAATCAAGAATAAAGAATGTAGAATCAATAATCAAGAAGCAAGAATCCAAAATCAAGAATCAAGAATTCATGGCTAAAAAAAAATGTTTTTTGAAATTATGGAATAATAAGATAGTACGCTAATATTTTGTTTGTTTAAGCAGGTTAAAAGGTTGTGAAGTTTGTGTTTGCTACATAATAGCTACCAATTTTGCTACATGAGAATCGCAATAAGCGGGTTTGTCATTTATCTCGACCACTCTTTGCTCTTCACTTTTCGCGAAGAGGCAATCAGAAATTTGTCCATTGTGATTCTTTCAAAGCTAAATTTTCAGGTTCCAGCATCCAGAATCCAAAACTCCGGAATCTAGAATTCAGAATCCAGAATAAAGAATAAATAGTCCAGAATTAAGAATCATGACTCCAGAATTCATAATCCAGAATCCATAATCCATAATCAAGAATCTAGAATTCAGAAACCAGAAAACAAAATCCAGAATTCTGAATTCAAAATCCAGAATGCTGAATCTGGAATCCAGAATCAAGAAACAATAATCCATAATCGAGAATCAAGAATCAAGAATCCAGACTAAACAAGAATATAGAATCAAGCATCAGGAATCCAAAACCCAGAATCCACACCATCCAGCATCCAAAAACCAGACACCCAGGATCTATAATTCAAGAATCCTGAATCATGAATCAAGATTCCAGAAGAGTTCAGAATCTTGAATTCAAAATCCCATCCCATAATCCAAATTAAGAATTCAGAATCAAGAATTTAGAATTCAAAATCAAGAATCACGAATCAAGAATCACGAATCAAGAATCACGAATCAAGAATCAAGAATCATGAATCAAGAATCAAGAATCCAAATCCAAGAATCCACAGCCCACAATCCAGCATCCAGCATCCAGTATCCAGAAACCAAAAATCAGGATCCAGAATCCAAAGAACAGAATCCGGAATTCCAGAATCTAGAATCAAGAGTCCAGTATCAAGAATCAAGAGTCAAGAGTCGAGAATTAAGAATCTAGAACCAAGAAACCACAGAACTCCAGCATCTAGAAACCAGCAACCAGAATCCAGAATCTAGAACCATGAATCAAGAGACCAGAGAGTTCAGAATATTTATTCCATAATCCCATCTCATAATCCAAATTTAGAATTCAGAATCAAGAATCCAAAATCAAGAATTTAGAATTCAGAACCAAGAACATGAATCAAGATTCACGAATCAAGAATCATGAATCAAGAATCATGAATCAAGAATCATGAATCAAGAATCATGAATAAAGAATCATGAATAAAGAATCATGAATCAAGAATAAGGAATCAAGAATCAAGAATCCAAATCCAAGAATCCGCAGCCTACAATCCTGCATCTAGCATCCAGTATCCAGAAACCGAAAATCAGGATCCAGAATCCAAAGAACAGAGTCCGGAATTCCAGAATCTAGAATCATGAATCCAGTATCAAGAATCAAGAATCCAGAACCAAGAAACCGCAATCCTGCTTCCAGCATCTAGAAACCAAAAACCAGTATCCAGAATTCAGAATCCAAAATCCAGGATCCAGAATCTAGAATCATGAATCAAGATGCCAGAGAGTTCAGAATCTTTAATCCATAATCCCATATCATAATCCCATCTCATAATCCAAATTTAGAATTCAGAATCAAGCATCCAAAATCAACAATTTAGAATTCAGAACCAAGAATCATGAATCAAGAATCACGAATCAAGAACCATGAATCATGAATCAAGAACCATGAATCAAGAATAAGCAATCAAGAATCAAGAATCCAAATCCAAGAATCCGCAGCCCACAATCCAGCATCCAGCATCCAGTATCCAGAAACCAAAAATCAGGATCCAGAATCCAAAGAACAGAGTCCGGAATTCCAGAATCTAGAATCAAGAGTCCAGTATCAAGAATCAAGAGTCAAGAATCAAGAATCTAGAACCAAGAAACAGCAATCCAGCTTCCAGCATCTAGAAACCAGAACCCAGAATCCAGAATCCACAATCCAAAATCCAGAATCCATATTCAAGAATCAAGAATGAATCAAGATTCCAGAGAGTTCAGAATCTTTTTTTTTTCTTTATTTGAGAGACTTTCAGCCTTTCAGCTGGTTAATGAGTTCAGAATCTTGAATCCATAATGCAATCCCATAATCCAAAATCTAGAATCAGGAATCAAGAGTCCAGAGAGTTCAGAAACTTTAATCCATAATCCCATCTCATAATCCAAATTTAGAATTCAGAATCAAGAATCCAAAATCAAGATTCACGAATCAAGAATCATGAATCAAGAATCATGAATCAAGAATCATGAATCAAGAATCATGAATCAAGAATCATGAATCATGAATCAAGAATAAGGAATCAAGAATCAAGAATCCAAATCCAAGAATCCGCAGCCCACAATCCAGCATCCAGCATCCAGCATCCAGTATCCAGAAACCAAAAATCAGGATCCAGAATCCAAAGAACAGAGTCCGGAATTCCAGAATCTAGAATCAAGAGTCCAGTATCAAGAATCAAGAGTCAAGAATCAAGAATCTAGAACCAAGAAACCGCAATCCAGCTTCCAGCATCTAGAAACCAGAATCCAAAATCCAGAATCTAGAATCATGAATCAAGAGTCCAGAGAGTTCAGAAACTTTAATCCATAATCCCATTTCATAATCCAAATTAAGAATTCAGAATCAAGAATCCAAAATCAAGCGTTTAGAATTCAGAACCAAGATTCACGAATCAAGAATCATGAATCAAGAATCATGAATCATGAATCATGAATCAAGAATCAAGAATAAAGAATCATGAATCAAGAATCATGAATCAAGAATAAGGAATCAAGAATCAAGAATACAAATCCAAGAATCCACAGGCCACAATTCAGCATCCAGCATCCAGCACCAAAAATCAGGATCCAGAATCTAAAGAACAGAGTCCGCAATTCCAGAATCTAGAATCAAGAGTCCAGTATCAAGAATCAAGAGTCAAGAATCATGAATCCAGAACCAAGAAACCGTAATTCTGCTTCCAGCATCTAGAAACCAGAAACCAGAACCCAGAATCCAGAATCCAGAATCCAAAATCCAGAATCCATATTCAAGAATCAAGAATTTAGAATCCAGAATGAATCAAGATTCCAGAGAGTTCAGAATCTTTTTTTTTTCTTTATTTGAGAGACTTTCAGCCTTGGGCTGGTTAATGAGTTCAGAATCTTGAATCCATAATCCAATCCCATAATCCAAATTTAGAATTCAGAATCAAGAATCCAAAATCAAGAATCCAAAATCAAGAATTTAGAATTCTGAATCAAGAATCATGAATCCAAAATCCAGAATACAGAATCCAGAATCTAGAATCCAGAAACCCAGAATCCATATTAAAGAATCAATAATTTAGAATCCAGAATAAGAATTAGGAATTAAGAATTAAGGATTAGGCATTATGAATTAGAAAATTATGAATAGGAATTAGAAATTAATAATTATGAATTAGAAATAAGGGATTAGGAATTGTGAATGAAGAAATTAGGAACCATGAATAAGAAATTAGGAACCATGAATTAGAAATTAGGAATAAGGATTTTGGAAATAAGAATACAGAATTGAAAAATTAGAAATTATGAACTTGAAACTATACCTTAGCAATAGCTCATAATCACTGCGATCAACACATTGATCTTTTGTGAAATGCCCGTATCAGTTGAAGAGTTCTGGGACCTCTCCAAAGACGCGCCTGCACACCAATCAAAATAGGTCTTCTTAGTGACAAAAACATGCGATGATACTGATATTTTATCATACCGCAGAACCCCCGGGTCGAATCTTTTCTTGTTTCAATCTAAAAACCGAGGCTCCTAACCGTCAAAAAGAAGAGTTTAGGGCCAGAGTTCGATGTGGTAGATCTTATACCAGTAACGCACCACGAAAATTAGTGTCACTGGTGAATTTGGGAATTAGGATTTAGGAATTACGAATAAGAAATACGGACATTAGGAAATAAGGAGTTACCAATAAAAAATAAGGAATGAGAAATTAGAAATTCGGAATCAGGAGTCAAGATTTAAGAATAAGGAATCACTAACTTTAAATTAGGAATTGAATTTGTTTAGAGTCCCTTCAACACATTTTTAAGTACCATGGCTGAAATTAGTACTCGCAATCTTTAGCGTTATAGGTTTGAACGCTAACACTACGCCGGGTTCCCCTCACATATAATTATGAATAAGGATTTTTTTTCATAAGGAATTAGAAATTAGGAATATGAAATTAATTTGGAAAATTCCGGATTTTTATCAGTTCAGATTTAAATATTCGAAAATTATACAAATTTTGGAATAACTCCTAGATCACCTGTCGGTAAGCTCCAACCGGTATTATCCTCAGATTAGATCCCGATCAAGAATCTCCGGATTGGTTGATGTCAACACTAGAGCAGCTCATTCACATAGGGTCGGTATTAAAAGTTAATCCAAGTTGGAGCTTACCACCACTACAGTAATCGACCATCCATATCTTTCACATGGAATGTTGCGAGTTCCAATATACCACCGGCCAAATTACGAATGATCTAAAATAGCGAATGGTCCAGCAGTGAATGTTGGTAACTCAATCCTTCCATCCAGAATATTTAGGTTAATGATTCCCTAGGTTTTCCCCTGCATGTATACACCAAATTAATTCAATTTAGGGATTCCAAATTTTCCCGTAACGTGACTCCAGCTTCTATCTAACGCTTTACTTATTGCCGATACACCGCAATAATGAAAACTCCCATTCATTAGTCACATAACCGGACGGCATACGGGGAAAACAGTTCTGAGGAAAATTTGCCATTTCCTACCCGGCTGCTCACTTGCACCGAATGTGTGTATGTGTGTGTTTTCTTACTACACAGCGATGCGATGGTCGGTCGGAAGTAATAACTCGTATGCATGGCAAAAGTTAGGCATCACTTTGTTTGTTTCTTCTTCTAGGCCTTTAACGCTTCTGAAGCGAGTCGGCTTCTCAAATTAGTGTTCCAGATGTACTATGTAAACCAATGCATGAATTTGTATATTGAAAGCCAGGGAAGTCGAGCAAATTTACAACCAGAAAGATTTTCTCGACCAGACTGGGAATCGAACCTGCCGCCTGCGCTAATACCGTGCCTGACCAGGCTATCTGAGGCCCGATGCCTGTATAATTTGCAGCTCTGCCATCGGTGCACCAGCCGCGAGGAGAGCTCCTGAAGCTAGCCGGTATGGTTTCCCTTGGCTTCTCCGCACTAGAGAGATACACAGGGAGAAAACAGCAAACTTTTCTAATTAAAATTGAAACTGCACCCCGGAACAGAGTATAACGTGCTGTTGTTGTTGTTGTCGGTGGTTGTTGTAGTTCTATCTGTTGTACAAAAAGGTAAAGCTTCTGGAAAAAAGGTGCTTACAACCGACTCAGATGTGTCACAGTAAACGGGAAATGAACCGTTTAGGTAGGTGTCGAGGAGATGGAGGAGAAATTTGAATCCTTTTGATTCTGACAGATGATGGAAACGTTTGGTTTCGTTCCGGGTAGCATTGCGCTGTAAAATTTTACATGAGGGTTGGCAGCCCAGGAGCAATGGTTGGTGTGATTCAATGAGTTGTCAAAATAGTTATGGCTATACTTTCCTATTATGGTGTGTTCCAATTATGGCCTATGAAACACACCATAAAATGAACGCATATCCATGATTGGTAAATTTACCCTATAACAAAAAACCTAAAAATTCCCTACCGTGTGGAATGGAATTATCGCAAAAAACCAAACATATTTGTTAGTTACCACATTTTTTTCTTTAATTCAGCATTTGGTAACCATGCTTAGAAGAACAATTTTTCCGTTTTCATTTTTTTACGTTGTAGCTTTCGGATAAAAATGATTGAGAGCAAAAAAGGGTTATCATTTTCCAATTAATTCCACTTAGCATGTCATTCCCCTCTCAGTGGAAATGACACTGACTGCTCATTGGAGTCGAAATACGTATCTGTCATGGATACAAAATACTAAGTATAATTAAATGAAAAATAATGACCATTTTTTGCTCTAATGGGTATTCCAGTAACAACGAATAACGACTTTGGGTAAGACTTAATTATTACTTCTGTGACATTCGTGTCGTGGCCAGTAAGACTTGATATTTTCTAAAAAATATATCTCAAAAACTAATAACAACTGCTTCCTGGATTTTTGATATGTTAAATAAAAAAGAATGAGCTTTCAAAAAAAAATTTTTTTTTTTAAAACTAGGGTCTCTTTTGTCTTGACACTATTAGGGCTGGTAGTGAGTATGTGATTTAATAGTAGTGACTTTAGTGACTAAAATAACGAAAATAGTGACCAAATAGTGACTTTTAAACAATAAAAAAGTGACCAATAGTGACATTTATTGGTCAGAAATATATGGTTTCACTCTTCCATTGATTTCGATTGCCACTTCGAGAAATTTTATAAACTCAAAAACCCGTATTTTTCGTGTTTCTAAAAAATAAAATAAACGGTTTATGGATCCCATTATTCTCAAAAAATAAATATGAATTGAATATGCATTTTTTTAAATAAACTATTTACTAAGTTGATATAAGCATCGAAGCACACAGTGATGATTAGATCGCAAATTTGAGGCACAGAGAAAAATGTTCAAATTCAAAGATTTGGACAAATTTTGAAAATTTTATTAAAACAGTCAATTTTAAACACCTAGGATATTGATGAAACGATGCGATAAGCGATTAGTATTTTAATTAAAAAAAATCGTTCTCCTATTTGTAGACGCTATAACGCACTGGTCGCCTCTATTCCTTCCAAGTAGAGAATCTTCTGTAACACAAGGAAACAAACTCATAACTGTGAGACATAGATAACTTTTCTAGATCGCAGTTTTCAAAAACCTCCCCTTACTGTGGAACGAAGAAAGATCACGGACATAAAACAAAATTTGAATGCTTCTAGGTCTAAAAATCTCGATCGTGAAAAAATAGGGATTTAGGGATGAATTTTAAAGTTTTGGACAAAGGGGTAAGTTACTCAGCACATTGTGCCGAAATTAGATTCGGCACAGCTTGTGCACATCCATCGGCACATCTTCGGCATAATTTCGTAAGCATTGGATTATTTTAAATAAAATGGGAGCACTGCTAGACAACTGTAACATCCTCTAATTGAATATACCAGAGGAACTCAGACCAACAGCTAAAATATAGATCTAAATACAAAATGTAGGTTCTAGAGTGGGCTCAAGAGACAGAGGCAGTTAATCAGACCTCATTAATACCCTTAATTCAAATAATGCTGCAACTCACACCAAACAAACTGCAGAAGTCTATTCATCATCCTCTATAGTCGATCTTGAACCATGTTCCCCACCGGTTCCAACTCTTTCCGGCCGCTAATAGACCGTTTCTTTTCACATCACGAAAGGCTAGGTTTCTGTTCTGCCTTTGAGGGCATTATAAAACCCTAAAACACAGAACTTTTATTATCCTATGAACACAAAACACCAAAATTTCGCACACCCGCCACTTCCCGCGTCATCCTCAATCCGATTTATCCCTGCGATTTCAAACAAAACATTCAAGGTGTCAGAGATACCGGGTTGCCGGGATGGGTATTTTACAAACAATCGCAGCTTGCTCTATGACCGGCACAATCGGCACACTTGTGGCACACTGACGAAAAAAATGACCCAGGATTGGTGTGTGGAGTGACCTACCCCTTGGTTTTGGACCTATTTTTTTTTGGGCCTAAAAATTCGAGATCTCCAACACAACCAAATTGAGAAAATTGCAACCTGCGAAACCTCTCACAATTTGTGATAGGTCTATAACCAATTCGAGATCAAACAAATAAAAATATTAGTGATTTCATCAACATCAATTTTACAGTTAACATTTCCGTCTGTTCGCAACTTTTCTTGTCCGTCAGAATTTACACGCATTTTTAATGAATCTTTCTAACACACCTTTTTTACCAAATCAATCTGTGATTTGATATGAGTTTTTGAAGTATTTTTTTTTTACTCTCAACATTGGTAATAAAAAAGTGACTTTAGTGACTAAATTTTAAGGAATATTGACTTTAGTGACCTTTTGATGAAAAAAGAGACTTTTTAGTGACTGGCTTGAAAATAGTGACGAATTCACTAAAAAGTGACCTTTTACCATCCCTGCACTATGAAATCAATAAAAAAAACATATGTTTCAGTATGTTGAATCACGTCCTGCAGTTTCATATTTTTTTCGAGATAGTCCTTTCAAATGCCTTTCATTTGCAGAAAAAAGATCTTAAATCGGTCCAGGCTATGAAGTTCCAAAGTTGGGTATATACACTCAGGCAAAAGAACATAAGAATTCTATAAGAACCACTTATTAATTTCAGCCTTATAAAAAATAATGTTGAGGAAAATAATAAAACTCAGCAGACTCAGACTGAGAAAAATAATAAAACTCGCAGCAGGAATCGAACCATGGACGTTGATATTGCGGATATTGATATTAGAATCGAACCATGGACGTTGATATTGATTGGCTTAAGGCGTATAAGAGCTACCTCATGTTAGAAGAAAATCTTTCATGAGTCGAGCCTTATGAAATTCTCAAGTCTATTTACCTCAGTGTTGGCAAAAATGTCTATTTTTTAACCACCCTAACTCAGGAAGGTTCATCCTAGAGGCGAAATAAAAAAAATAAGGGTCTAAAATGTTTCAATCAGCGAAATCAGAGCAAATTTTTTTTACGGTGTTTATTTTTTTTTTTCATGGAATTGCTTTATATCGACACCATAATTCATCAGGATTTTCATGGGAATAAAATTCCCTTGAAATTTTCTTCGTAATTCCTTTCATGTTCTTCTCAGAATTTCTTTGAATTCTCCTTCTTACACAACGAATTCTCGCAGAATAAACTTGGAACTCTCCTCACAAATCGCAAAACTTATCTTCAAAATTAGTTTGGAATTCAAGTCAGAACTCCTTTGGAACCTTCTCTGAATTTCTTCGAAATTCTCCTTAAATTCTTCTTTCATTTCATTGTAATCGTCCTTCGAATACCCTTAGTATACTTTTACAAGTCACACGGAAATAATGCTTTTAATTGCTTTTCTATCGTCCCAGAAATATCTTGGAATTCTCCTCATAATTATCGTTAAATTATCACCATAATTAATTTCGAAATTTCATTTGATTAATATTCAGTATTCCCTAGGAATTCTACTCAGAACAACCTTGGAATTCTACTTAGGTTATGTTTCACCTGGCATTTGAAGTTCCCCAGAACTACCTTTAAAGCAATCGTTAGTTTTCTCTTGAAATTTTCCTCATATTTCCGCCCAGAACTCCCTTCGAATTCTCCTCTGAATTCCTTCCAAATCATCCCTGAGGTTCCATGAATATTCTCATCAAATTCATTCATAAAGCTTTTAAAATTTGACAAGATCCTTAATCTAGATTTTTTCAAATCTTAAGTGCACATCTCGAATATTTACCATTGATTCAGACTCCTAAACAGTGATGGAAAAGTTCGCGAAAACTCACTATGACTCGCGAACTTTTCCCTTGGTGAACTTCGTGAAATATCGCGAACTTTTCCAACACTGCTCCCAACTCTTAAATTTCACGTATGAAGTAACAAAACACTTTGATTAAATGTGATGACTCAAGGCGGGAGTAACCGTCAACAATGCTGATGATGGTACAGCACGCTAAACCATCCTACGGCTTCTTTCTGAGATGACTACGTTGGTCATGACGAGAGAAGCAAAACAAAAGTTTTTTGACGTAGGACTACGTCTGTGATTTCTATATGAGGGTACACTTTGTGAAAACCGAAAATGGAACATCTAACAAAATTATGAAAGATTTTGAACGTTAATAACTCAGCTTCCCCTGAACCAATTTCAATAATTTTATCACCAGTCGATCAGAAATATTTCTACGCATCTGTTTAAACCTTTATCGTTTTTCAAAATACCACTGTTGAAAATTGCACGAATTTGCAACTGTTGCTAATTAAAATTATTACCGATTGTCTGCGAAAAGCGATTTCCCTAACACAGATTTCAAAGTTGAATTCCTTTGGTCTCACCATACGGTGTTTATTCAACCACCGCGTGGTGAGTGGTAGTGTTCTCCTGTACACAACGAAAGGCTACCTGCAAGCAGCGAGCTGCTGCCCACATGAACATCCATAGAAGGAGGAAGCAGCCGCATCGCTATTGATCAAAGCGCTTCCATTGCAGCAATGGTCGCAAAACGTGGTCAGCACTCACACGTTCATCGCGAAACGGTTGCTTTCCAAAGTCGACGGCGCATCGACCGAAGGAACTGCTGATGAAGAACAATGAGGAGGACCACACAATGGTTGCTGCCGAGTAAACAGATGATCACGATGGTCTGCTTCTGTCGACAGCCGAATGTGTCGTAGAGTCGCATTATAACCCACCATTTCCTGGAAATGCGTTCGGAAACGTGGGGCTTTAGGTAGTGAGATAAACGCCGCTAGAACTATTCTACTGCCACAGACAGTAGTATATGAGCAAGTTAAACGCGCACTCTTTTGCCAGTGGATTTGAGGAAATACCTCAAAACCCCTCACCCATCACAAAGTGTGAGTTAGGTAAAGTAGTGCTCATATAATCATATCGTCTAGTCATTTTCCACAGAGATGGCGCTGTTCCGCTGGTAGGAAGCGATATAAACCCCCATATAGAATTTGATAGAAGCGGGAATAATTCACTTTCGGAGCATATACAGGTAGAAAAAAGTTAACGACTACCTTAAGAAATTAGTCAGGGACTTTGTCGTTCAGGTTTTTCCCGGAAATTATTGTTAAACAAGCTACAATTAAATAAAAATGATTTTTTCCTATACAGTGTTACCTGCTTTACTACCAGTCCCCAGAGAGCCAAAAAAAATCAAATTTGAGAAAGAAAATTCTCTCTCACGAGCTCAATCTCTCAACATGCTATGTATTTTGATAACACTCGATTTGTGATTTCCCTTTCACAGATTACACAATTGACTACCTGACACTACAAAACATGTCTGGTACCTTTATATATGCATTATGATTAACATCTGAAGTCCCTCCTTTTTCACATATTCTGCCCAAAAGATACTTTATGCTCCGCCCCATTTATAAAAATCAGCGGGAAATTCTGTGAGGGGTGAGCTATTTTGTGTGCAGAATGTGTAAAAAGAAGGAACTTCGAATATTAATCTAAATGCATGTATAGAGGTACCAGACATGTTTTGCACTGCAGTGTCCTCTGTGAACAATTATAGGAAAACAGATTGTGTGTAGTTTCCGATAGATGTCACCGCAAACAACAGCAGTGACATCTGATGGAACATGAATGCAGAAGCTTGACAAAATGATTATTTGATCAATATTATCGCATTAATGGCCCTTCGCTCAATTTCAACTTCTGTTCAATTCTTACACTACCGTACTCAAACGGAAATATCAATCTATCCGCTTCAGAACATTCTCTAGCTAATAAATTATCGTACTAAAGCTTCATGTTAATATTAGTACTTTAACAAATTCTTTCTGAAAAATTTGCTTGGCAAAGAGAATTTAAAAATTCCCTAAGAAGTCCCCAAGTTTTCCAGGATTTTCCAAGTAGTAGACACCCAGTATTACATTTCTCGTAAGAAACATAGACAGAGGATGCAGGAAATTCAATTCACTTTACATCCCCTGTACATGTCATTTGTGTTGCGAGTATCCCCAACTTTTTTTTCCTTTTTCATTTTCAATGGATGCCTGACATCCTGTCTGATACAGTGTCGAAAAATGACGGAAATATAGACATCGAACGGGAAGAAAATATCGTACATTTGGGAAGTGGAGCGGGCACGAGACTGTGCAAACATTTAGCCGGTTGCTTTATGGGGTTGGAGGAACCAAGCAGCCTCCGGGGAAGGGGTTTCTATTTTTGAACTTGCAATTTTTGCTTGTCAAATGGATCGATCGGATAGACCGACATTTTCGGCACGGTGAGGTCTTTATATTGAATCTTCAGGGACTGTTGCGCAGTCACAGCTTTATACCAATGTAAATCAGTGATTAATACTAATGGACTCTTGTTAGGAAGCGTCTCCCAAATTCCCGAATGATTTTTTTTTTATTTCCTCCGGACGTTTCTTCCAACACATTCAGGAAGTTTCTTCCAACTCTCCCCGGAAGTTTGTATTGGCTTATTTGAATAGGTTCTTCAGACTTATTCCGGAAGCTTCTTTCTGACCTCCCATGACTTCCCTCACGCGAGAGCATCCTCTGACTTCCCTTGAAATTTTCGTGTAGCTTTCCTCGAAAGTTTCTACCTACGGTTCTCCGGGTTGTAATAAAAAAGGTCGAATGGACAACTGGTCGAAAGACAAATGGTCGAAGAGATGACAAATGGACAAAACGATGAATGAAAGTTAGGAGGACAAAATGTCGAATGGACAAAAGGGGTTGTCCATTTTTTTTTACATTTACATTTTATTCGACTTTCTATCCTTTCATGGTTTTATCCATTCGAACTTTTGTCCTTCTACCTTTTGGGCTTCGGTCTTTTGTTTTTAAACCTTTTGTCATAGATTCTTTTCCCGTAAAATTTCTCCCGGCTTCTCTTGAAGTTTCAGCTAACTTCCCCGAAAGTTTCATCCAACAACCTCCAGAAATTTTGTCCACCATCTCCGACAAGGTTCTCTTGACTGCCATCGACATCCTCAATAAGTTTATTCAAATTTTTCTGCAATTTTCTCAAGCCTTTGCCGGAAGATTCCAAGTTCTGTTTTTCCGGTTACCCGGACGATTTTTTCGACTTCCTCCGGAAGTTGATTCCCCTTTCCTAGAACTTTTTTCAACTTCCCTCGGTAATTTCTATCAGCTTTCCGGATTAAGTTTCTCTGGAAGTTTATCCCGAAAGAATCTTTTGGCTTCCCTCAAAAGTTCTGGATGCTGGCAACATTTCCGGGAGTTTTTCCGACTTCACCGTGCATAAACTACTGAAACAGTTTTTGTTAGATTGTAGACCCCTCTCCACCTGCGTAAATAAACAGGCTTGTACACATTTAAATAAACTTGTATGAACCGTACACACTTGCGAGGGTGTTGACCCAGTCCGAAACTGTCTACGTAGTTTATGGATAAACCTTCCAGAAAAAATAAAATAACCCCGAAAATTTGTGTATTCTGCTTACTTCCTCTGGAAGTATTTTGAAACTTAACCCGGGAGTTTCTAACAATTTTCTTCCGTAAGTTTCTTTTATCTTCCTCAGGAAGGTTTTCCCTTGTGCTGAAAGTTTTAACACTGAGATGTTTTGTCCAACAATTTGAACAAACTTTCTCCGAAAGTTTGAACGTGATTCTCTGGATAGGTTCTGCTGACGTTTAGAGGAAATTTTTTCTGATTCAACCATAAGATTTTATTTCAAACTTCCCCCGTAAAATACTGCTGTTTTTACCGTAAAATATCTTCCGGCTTCCCAAGGAAGTATCTTCTGGTTTCTCCGGAAATATTTTCTCCACATTCCCCCGGAAGTTTCTTCCGACTACTCCCTAAAATTTCTTCCAGCTTCCGGAAAGTTCCTTCTGACTTACCCCGAGAAATTTGTAAGGACTTTCTCTGGCAATTTCTACATATTTTTCCCAGAAGTTTCTTCCGGCTTCGAGTGGAAGTTCTATCAAACTTTCCAGGAAATAATTTTCGACTGTCTTCGGAGGATTGTTTCTCGAGTTTCTTCTCTTACCTGAAAGTTTCTAGCAGCTTTTCCGGAAAGTTTCTTCAAACTTCCACCGGAACTTTCTCTCTCTTTGTTTCCGTGATCAGGGTGGCAACTGAATTTCCATTTCAAAATTCCAGGAGCAAACACAGAAGGCGTTAAGCTAAATTCAGCGATTTCAGATCCACAAGCGTCGACTTCAACTTCCACCACTACAGTATCATCCCACATGGCAAAGGTTACGTCGTCCAAAGTTCTTTTGGCGGCTGCGGTTGTTCTTGTTGAAGACAATCAAGGGTCACAATATCCTGTTCGTGCCTTGCTAGATTCTGGTTGTTAGAGCAACTTCATCTCGGCAAGGCCGAGTAAGTCGATGAAGGATTCAAGTCAGAGAGTCGAAGTTACACGCAAAATTGCAGCTACAATCAAGTCAAGGATGACAAACTATTCAAGAGCCATGGAGTTTTTAGTTCTGCAGACCCGGAATTCTACTGCTTTAGGAAGGTAGACATAATTTTGGGAATCCAGGCGTTCTTCAGTTTCTTCCAGTCTGGAAAGGAAGTGCCTGTGTCGGTTTTTGGATGGATCGTATCTGGTGAGATCTACGTGAGATTTTCGTGCAGTATTGCAATCTCGGGCAACCTGGAGGAACTATTGTCTCGGTTTGCGAAGTCCTGCGAAGCTGAAGGAACCGTGAACAACTACTCTCCAGAAGAAATACACTGGGATGAACAGTTCAGACAGTACAAAGGGAGGCTGCTGGTCGTTACATCGTAACTCTTCCTAAGGACTAACGAATGTGGATAATACTATGAGAACCAAAGGAAATTGGAAACAGGTTCCAGTCGATTCCGGTTGAGATTTTCGATGCTGCCAACGAAAGTTCTAGTGGATTTTTCTGACGTTTTCGACGGACGCGGTTTCAGTCGATTCTGGTTAAGATTTCGGATGCTGCCAAGGAAAATTCCAGTGGATTTCGTCGGAGATTGCTGACGGTTTCGTCGGAGGAGGTTCCACACTATTTTGGAGTTTTTTTTTTTAAATTTCAGATTCTGCCATAGGAAGTTCCAGTGGATTTCAGCTGAGTTTTCTGACATTCTCGATGGAGGCGGTTCCAGTAGATTTTGGTTGATATTTCTGATGCTGCCAATCAAAATTCCAGTGGATTTTTACAGAGTTTGCTGGCGGTCTCATCGGAGGAGGTTCCACACGATATTGGTGGAGATTCCGGATGCTACCAAAGAAAGTTCCAGTGGATTTCAGCTGAGTTTTCTGACATTCTCAATGAAGGCGGTTCCAGTAGCTTTCGGCTGATATTTCTGATACTGCCAACGAAAGTTCCAGTGGATTTCAACTGAGTTTTCTGTCATTCTCGATGGAGGCGGTTCCAGTAGACTTCGGATGCTGCCAACGAAAGTTCCAGTGGATTTCAGCTGAGTTTTCTGACATTCTCAATAAAAGCGGTTCCAGTAGCTTTCAACTGATATTTCTGATACTGCCAACGAAAGTTCCAGTGGATTTCAGTAAAGTTTTCTAACATTCTCGATGGAGGCGGTTCCAGTAGAATTTTGTTGACATTTCTGATGCTGCCAACCAAAATTCAAGATTTTGACAGAAGTTGCTGAGGGTTTCGTCGGAGAAGGTTCCACACGATTTTCATTGAGATTCCGGATGCTACCAACGAAAGTTCTAGTGGATTTCAGAAGAGTTTTCCGACATTATCGATGGAGGCGGTTTCAGTAGATTTTTGGATGCTACCAACGTAAGTTCCAATGGATTTCAGCAGAGTTTTCTGACATTCTCAATGGAGGCGGTTCCACACGATTTTGGTTGAGATTTCTGATGCTGCCAATCAAAATTCCAGTAGGTTTTGACAGAGGTTTCTGACGGTCTCGTCGAAGGAGGATCCACACGATTTTGGTTGAGATTTCGGATGCTACCAACGAAAGTTCCAGCGGATTTCAGCGGAGTTTTCTGACATTCTCGATGGAGGCGGTTGCAGTAGATTTCTGTTGAGATTTCTGATGCTGCCAATCGAAATTCCAGTGGATTTTTACCGAGATTGCTGACGATCTCGTAGGAGGAGGATCCACACGATTTCAGATACTGTCAACGAAAGTTCTTGTGGATTTTTAAAGAGTTTTCTCAAGCTCTAGGAGCTTCCGCACAATTTCTATGGAGACTTTAGATGCTGCCATAAGAAGTTCCTATAGATTTCGGCGGAGGAGGTTCCGCATGATTTCGATGGCCCAGCGCTTTGGTCAGATAGCGTATAGGACGTCGTTGTGCCAATTTGGTCGTGGCACATTTCGAGTATAAGAGAGTGATTGCAGTTTGCTCAAAAGTGCCTGAGTAAAATGCAAGTACTTTCGATGATTACCCGTAGTTGTTACACATTACCGTGCAGGTGCCGTGTGTTGGCAGGGTCCAATGCTGGACAGTTTGATGTTTATCAAGTACCATCAGTTAGAGGCAAATGCATGTAAATGAATGCACGAAATGAATGTAAATGATTTGCCATGCCTCCACTCACAGAACAGAAGGGGAAGTGCAAACAAATCGGTGAATCAAAAATGGTTCGTTTTTTCGTTCGTTTCCACACGGGCTTTCTATGTGCACTCACACTATCATAGCATGCTGCCTATCTTAACTGCAGGCAGAAGATGCCTTATACCGCTAGGTTCGCTAGTGTTCGCAAATGACAAGTGGAGCCACTTTCTGATCCGAAGTTCCACTCCTGTGCTCCACTCCTAACAGAATTTTTCGCTGTTTTATTATGAATGGGGTGGGGCTTAGAAAATATTTTGTGTGCCGAGTATGCAAAAGAGGAGGGACTTCGGATGCTAATCTAAGTGCATAAATAAGGGTACCAACAACAGTTTCAGTTGGTTCATTTTTCAGTGCTCTATTTTGAAGTCTGTGAGAGGGAAACCACAAACCATGAGTCATCAAAATACATGGCATGTTGAGAGATTCAGCTCGTGAGAGAGATAATTGTGTGAGAGATAAAGTAGCTAACTCTTTTGCTACTAACAAGTTGGTATTAAGGTAGTTAGTAAAATGTATGGGAATGAACTATTTTAATGATTTTACAGTAAATTAACAAGCAAATTAAAAAAAACTACTATGAAGTTGTACGCAATGGTGACGTATGACAACGTGGTCTTATATAATAAATGTTATTTGTTAACTGCAGCAGGAGCTTGTGTTTTGTGTAGGAATAGGAATTTAAGCTGGGTTCTCTCTGTTTATACTCTATAGTATAACGCGCTTGGCATAGATGGCCCACAGCGACTCGCAAAGAGCTGCTGATTTCGATCAATAGCGGTGCGGCTGCGGTTCGGTTCTGCAGAACAATGTTCAACGCCACGCGCCGAAAGCACTGCTGCTGCCAGCCTTGATAGCTAGCTGCTTGCGGGGAGCCTTTCGTTGTGTACTGGAGAACACCAACACTCACACCGTGGTGAGACCGGATGGAATTCAACTTTGAAATCTGTGTTAGGGAAATCGCTTTTCGCAGGCAATCGGTGATAATTTTAACTATCATAGCAACATTCGTGCAATTTTCAATAGTGACATTTTAAAAAATGATTAAATCTCTAATTCAACAGATGCGTTGAAATATTTTAAATCGATTGAAAAATAAAATTATTGAAATTGGTCCATGGGCAGCTGAGTAATTAACGTTCAAAATCTTTCAAAATTATGTTACATGTTCTATTTAAGGTTTTCACAAAGTGTACCCCCATATAGAAATCACAGACGTAGTCCTACGTCAAAAGTCAAAGTTCCAAAGAAGATAGATATATACTATCAGAATGCCACGTGAATCCTTGATTGCTGCTTGTAATTATTCGAAATAATCGATTTTCTCTCTCCTCCCATTCTGAATTTCAACGGTGCCTACCAAGAAAACAGCGCCATCTCTGGGAATATTCTTTATGGAAATCACTTAATTGTAAATGTATAAATCCGTGTCTACACTATCTAAGAATTAAGCTCTCCATTTCTGCTCGACTCATAAATTGCGTACAACTTTGAACACATTTTTGATGATGCCTAATGGTTTCACCGTACCGAATTTTTTTGCAACCTTCCCAATCCATAAATAACTCGCATCCAATTTGAGGAATAAAAGAGAGCAAACTTAAGACGATCCACGAAGCGAAGAACATTCGTTCGACAAAAGAAAAAGAAAAGCGGTAAGCAAACGCAAAAAGGGAGAATTTATTAAGAAAAGAGGGATTACGTGGTTTGGATGGATGGATCTGGATCCGTCGGTGGAAATCACATTGCACGCTGCCGTTCCCTTATGGCAAGTGGAGGAATAAATGCTCCATACATACAGTAGCGAGATAGGAGAATATGAAATTGTTTGGTTTGTAAACAGAAATACATTTAATCCAAATCTCATTTGGAGGAAATTTTGCACGTTTTCCTCGATTGTTTTTTTTTGTTCGTTCGTGGAACACCAAGCATGGGATGCAGGTGCTTTGCGGTATGGCGCGGAGGGAAAGAGATGATCGAATGTGGGAGTTTTTCGACGCTCCAACATGTGTGCCGGAAGATTTGTGGAACGTTGCAACGCAGGAAAAAGGACACAGTGAAAGAGCTCATTCAATTACTGCTAAGTAATCCATTTATGGGTACAGCAGCAGAACACAGGCGAAATGCTGCTACTGCTGTCGCTGGTGTATTCCCTCCCTCTATCTCTCTCGTGGATGTGGTTGAGCAGCTTTTGAATGAAATGTTGTAGGACATTTATTCAACGTTAACGTTTTCTCTGCTTACTTACGGACTTCTGAGCGGGAATCAGTTCAAATTTTAAGGAGCATGGAATTCCAAGGGATTTAATATCAAATACCAGGAAAAAGTGAAACGTTTCTAATAATCTGAAACCAGCCACAATCTAAATTTTTCTCAGAAGTAATGTTAATAACAACAGAAACTATATATCGATCGATTCTAATTGGTATATAATTTATTATCATCATACTGAAGTTGTGAAGCCATTGATATAACTCGTTTCTTGCATCCTATGGATCTGCCAAGATTCTGATTTGCAACTGTCGCTGTTTTTCAATCAAAAAATCTTGAATTCCACACTACCATTTATGTTCTATCCGCATTCCTACTGCCCTACAAACCTGTATTGTAGAGCAAAAAAAAAAGCCATTCAAATATTGTCTTTCAATTTTCTCCGAATGCATATTCGGAACTCTATCATGAATGGCATGCACTACAGGAGCTAGCTATAAGAGGAAAAATATGTGCATTCAAAGTTTAACGAGCCATTAAAATGCCTTCTGCAGGCGTACACCCCAGTTATGGATGCGTCCCCTTTTCCAACAATATTCGCATCGGTAGGTTCACCACACCGGCACCGGCATCGGGGGTGTCTGATGTCTGTCGTGTGCACTACTGCCAGCCTGAGCCTGAATGTATGCTTTGTGGCACACGCAGACGCTCGCAAAAGGATCTTCGGAATGACATCTTTTCTTTGCTTCGCTTCGTCCGCCATCCGGTGTGACAGTTTTTTTTTCCAAACCAGGCGTCGTGTCCCAATGATGTTTCCGTGTCAAACCACCTCATCGCTCTTCATTCATACGGACCCGCCAGGAATGTCTGCCTCGACGGCACTGCACTACAGCATCCTTCCGGTTTTCAGAGCATGAAGCACTCCTCCATTTCCGTCCAAACACACACACACACACACACACACACACACACACACACACTGACAGGGGACCGAAGAGTGGAGCGCAGAAAAAGGATTACTGCTGCTCTCCAGTCGCAATTGAAATGCAACATTTCAAGCCATCAAACGAATCCTTCGAGATGAACTCCGGGAGGAAGACGGAGAAGGTGAGTTCTGAGGGGGTGGGAAAAGCTATGCGCTTGCACTTTCCATGGCTGCTTTTGAGGAGAGAGGTGCTTGAATAGATAGGATGGAAAAAAATTGCAAACTTTCCAACGTGTTCTACGGGGCAGAAGATCAAAGTTCCTGTCATGCGGCGACGGCAACTGGGACGAAGTAAACAGATCGATGCAGATTTTACGGGATTTTTTTCCGCCCCTGATTTTCCATTCTTTGCGATGAATGTTTCCATGATGGGAAGCAGTTCAAGTACTTTTATGATACCATTGGAATTTATTGGGTCGTATGAAGCAGTTCGACGACCAACGACGAACATATTTTGCAAATTGGTGAAAAGCTGCCTTTGATGGGTTTCCACGAGTTCTGACTCATTAAATTTTGCCCCATAAATTCAATACCGTAGTTCTCGTAAATAGGCCCTGAAGTCCCACGACCTGAAACTCCTGCGGAAGTCTCCCAGCAATGCTAGAAAGTAAATTATTTTAGTCTACCGTGCCAGCACCACATATGACGCGGTTCATAATTGTGACGCACTTGTCTATTTTTAATCGCATTTCGATTTTGTTGAGACATTTTTAAAAGCTTTGTTACACTAACAACCTTAGAGCACCGGACCTAATATTCACAACGTTAACATTTCAAAAATATTAATGGAAAATAGTTTGAAATGATCGAATGCGTTGAATTAGGAAACGCGTCAAATATGGTGCCTTCAGGGTAGTAGACTGGACCTACATGTCCTGGTTGAGTTGACCCACAATAACCACGGGAGATTGAGAGTTGATCCGCAACTTGGATTGAACCTACAAGTCTTACGCGGTTGATCCGCAATCTTCTAGAGTTGACCTGCTATTAATTTGGAGTCACAAGTGCTCATAAGTACTCTGAACTAGACCTTTAAGCACTTTGCAATGTACCCCAAAACGACGCTGAAGTTATTGCAGGAGTCTTGTGAAGTTGTTGCAAGAGTACTATGGAATCCGTCAGTGTCGTGTAGTTGTCTGAAGTGCCCTCCAGTGCTCTGGAATAGATCCATGTATCTACTGAACTATGGAATTAACAAGTACTGTGGAGTTTTTTTTGTTTTGTGTATTAATTTATTTGATAAGGCTCAATCGAATTAACTTTACAGCGCCGAGGATTCTTGTTCACTATACAATACATCTTAAAACTATAGTCAAATGGTACAACACAATAAACACTTTATCTTCCGCTATCCAATAAGCCTCCTCCATCATAACGGGAGCCGCTTTGAGTGGTTTCATTCTATGGCAGTATCGCCATATCACAGTTCTCTTCCATTGCAGTAATGAACGCAAAACGTGGTCAGCACTCACACATTCATCAAGAAACGGTTGCTTTCCAAAGTCGAAGACGCATCGACTTAAAGAACTGCTGATGAAGAACAACAAAATGGTTGCTGACGAGTAAACAGACGATCGCGTGACACACATTGAGAGTGGTCTGCTTCTGTCGACAGCCGAGTGAACACTGGAGTACTGTGGAGTTAACCAACAAGATATCTGTTATAGGCCTACTAAAGTTGCCCCCGAGGTCATTTGCACAAGAAATCTGAGTACCCATAAGTTCTGTCTCTGTGTTTTTCATCCTCTACCCCTCACACAGCTGGGAGCGTTGGACAAATAGAGCTACGAATAATTTGATCAACTCTAATGCCTCATAATGGTGCCCTGTATGTTGTGAGGATCATTACTTTAAAAAGGATAACTTTTGAGACAAGACAAGCCGTTCTCAACAAGTTTAAGGAAAAGGATGTACTAATGTCCACAACAGGTACAGCAAAACATCACTTACACTCCCTTATTCGCACTATCTATTCAGATATAGAAGGAACTTCCGAAGGGAAGCAAAGCCGTTAGTCCCCGGTTCATGAGTTGATGGGTCGATAGGTAGGGTCCAGGTGCGGGAGCTGCCTCCCTAGCGTCGGTAGCATTGGTGATCAGCACGGAAAACAAGATCGACGGAAAACAAATCAAAAAGGAATAGAAGGAAAAGAAGAGCCACTGTTGCCAACTGAAGCTTGAACCGGGTACATGGGAAATCCACAATACCCGTGACCACAACCAGCAAACGATGCCCTGAATTTCACCAAATTTTGAGCCGGATGGCAGCAGCGTTATAAAACCTCTCCTAACGCTTCAAAGAACCACAACTATTCGGTGAATCATCAAACTGGATATCTAAAAAAAAACCGACAAACTACTCAGACTGCTTCATGAACACTTGAAACTTAATTGCAGCACAAAATTAAAAGCTTGTAATGCAAAAAATGCTAAATTTGCAGAAGATGTCAGCTTTCAAACGCGGCCTACTCATCTCAGCACCCATAAGATCTCTGGTTGATCCACTTGGCTTCTTGTCTAGAACTACAACTCCCTTGGCCTAATGAGCATCCAAAAAAGTAAGAGGTTGTATCCAAGACACGACCGTATATTTGACGTAGCATTTCGTGCTCGGTATCAATATTCGGCGACTGTGTTAGGGAAACGCCTCGTTTTCTAATGACAAAAATTAAGCATTTTCGTGCACCACACGCACGGAATTTTTGGTTTATTCAATAGATATTTTTAGAGGGGCCTCATAGCCTAGTCAGTAAAGGCACGGTATTACCAAGCCGGAGGCGGCGGGTTCGATTCCCGGTCCGGTCGAGGGAATCTTTCGGGTTGGAAATTTTCTCGACTTCCCTGGGCATAGAGTATCATTGTGCTTGCCACACAATATACAAATTCATGCATTGGTATTGGCATCGAAAGCTCTCAATTAATAACTGTTGAAGTGCATTTAGAACACTAAGTTGAGAGCACGCAATAAGCTAATATGCGCTAAGCAATAAGCTTGAAATGCGAATAAGAAGAAGAAAGAATAGATATTTAAAAAAGTGAAAATTGATTGGAGAAATATTCGCGATCAATCATATCGATACGAGAATGTTTTGTTTTTTTCTAGCGTCCTGGAAAAAACCTAACCTTAGTTCGAAGGATTTTCGGTTAATTGACAAGGTCATATGGTATTCGGTCATTGCGAGAATTCTTACAGGATAACCACCACACACGGTGATTGAATAAGCACCGTTTAGCAAGACTGGATGGAATTCAATTTTGAAATCTGTGTTGGGGAAAGCGCTTCGGGTATAATTTTGATCACCATTGCAACAGTTGGACATTTGTGTTATTTTCAATATTGACCTATTGAAAATTGATAAAGTGTTCATTCCAGCAGATTCGTAGAAAAATTTCCAATCGATTGGCTTGTTAAGAATTAAAATCAATCCGCTATTGACATAGTTGTAAGTGGATAAAATCTGACCACTTTTCGTAACACGGTCGATTTGGGTTTTTTTTTAAACATCAATATGTTGCCGAAAGACGTAATCCGACGTCAAAAACTAGACAAACTTATAAATAATAAAATTACAATGAAACTAAAACAAACTAAGAACTGGCTAAAGTATAGCATTCCAAACACGTGATTTAGTGATAGTAGTCCCCGTAATAAGTGATTAACTAGCCTTCGGCTAAAAATCAATCTAACAAAGTTCTTAAAAAGTGCCCGTTATTTGATTCCCCACAATCGGAAAAGTATTAAAGGTCATTTCGGCGATTTAAAGTTTATTTATAGGCCATTTTGGCCATTTTCAAGTCATTTAGGTGTTTTTAAAGATATTATGGGTATTCTACACGTTTATGGAAATTCTAGGACATTTAAGCGATGTTGATGCCGTTTTGGGCGATTTTAAAGTTATGTTGATGCTGTACGCTTAAATTGGTGTTTTCAAGATTATTTGAAGCGTGTACCTAAATGCGATTTTGACGTTTTAAAGGTTATTTTATGGTTGTGATGTTTTGAAAAGCAATTTCAGTGTTTTTGGGCATTTTCGAGTTTGTACGGCCATTTTGGTATAATATAATTCGTTTCAGGCATTTTGAACAGCTATTTTGGTGTTTACAAATATTGTTGAGATTTTGCGAAATGTTTGAAAATTGTCGCATTTGTCATTGACGCACGACAAAATGAGCATGAGCATGCGCATCAGTGATGCAAAATATCATGATACTCACACGACAATCGTCAACGCATCAACCGACTATCGCTGACATGTAGAGCCATGGCAAACAACAATCACCAGTAATGATCACTGCTCACAGGCAAAACGTTACACTCGCTGCTGATGATGTAAAGCACAGCACAACGAAACCAGAGAAGCCTTCTGCAGTACGATGATGAGAAAAAGCAAAACGACAGAAGAAAATGAAAACAATGCCTACGCATTCCATGTTCGTCTCGGCACGCGCGAGTGTGTGAGTTACAAACAAAGCTGGCAAAATTAAACGGACACTGTTGGACTCTCTCACCAACACACTCACATAAGCAAGCAAAGCAGCAACTGCTTCAAAACGAGCACAGATGAGTTTCATGATTGTCTGGAATGACCAGATCGGTGATGGATCACCACCGAAGACGACATTCACCAGTTGCTTTTTACTTCTTTCGTCAACTTGATGGATGGTCATGGAGAGTGCTTCGACAAGCACATTGATAGGAATGTACCATCAGCTGTTTGACGATCGTGATTGTGATAGGTAATAACTCTGATGAGCTTGATTGACCGGCGGAGGATGCACCTCCGTTATTGCCAGATAAGCTGGAATTACACAGAGAACCAATCCTCAATATGTAAATACTAGTGATCAAAAACTTGGCAATACCAGCGCCAGTCACGTACAAATGCAAGTAAAGAAAAGAACGGGTAGGAATATTTTGACGTAATACTCGAAAGTGGAGAACACCTCTGCACTTCTACGAGAAACCACTGGGATGTTGGATACAAGGGTTGGGATTGCAGCAGGATTCATTTTGGTAAACGATATGCTGAATTGATGTCCTAACGCAGCTTGGGCTTGAACACACGGTCTTCTGCTCAGTAAGCAAAATCGGTCACCACTAGGCCATCGAACTCCTTATATCACAAAACTATTAATCATTTTGACAAGCTTCTGCATTCATTTTCCATCAGATGTCACTGCTGTTGTTGGCGGTAATATCTATCGGAACCTACACATAATCTGTTTTCCGTTAATTGTTCACTGAAGATAGTGCAGTGCAAAATATGTCTGGTACCCCTATATATGCATTTAGATTAACATCCCAAGGCCCTCCTTTTTTACACATTATGGATACAAAAGAGCTCACCCCTCACAGGATTTCCCACTGATCTCTATGAATTGGGCGGGGCAGAAAGTATCTTTGGTGCAGAATATGTGAAAAAGGAGGGACTTCAGATGTTAATCATAATGCATATATAGAGGTACCAGACATGTACTCTATTTTGTAGTCTGTGAGAGGGAAATCACAAAAAGAGTGTCATCAAAATACATGGCATGTTGAGAAATTGAACTAGTGAG
The DNA here is from genome assembly GCF_037179485.1 of Ochlerotatus camptorhynchus. Classification (NCBI taxonomy): domain Eukaryota; kingdom Metazoa; phylum Arthropoda; class Insecta; order Diptera; family Culicidae; genus Ochlerotatus; species Ochlerotatus camptorhynchus. The sequence continues at coordinate 271,967 of NW_027040620.1, forward strand.
AGCAAATTTTCTCTCTCAAACTTGAATTTTTTTTGACTAAATTTTTAATAGCGACCAAAAATATCCATTAGTACCGTCCCAATGACGCGTTCATCTAGATAAAATTGATAAATAGCAGATTTTTAGCGATGGGCCCAATCTTAGATCCATAGGCCGACATTAGAGCCATTTCCCCTATTACTTCTTTTACATACCCGTCCCTCCAACCGAATTTCATTACGCTTTTTATCATATTATGAAAGGAAACCGATATAAAGTATAGCTCTATAATGTAAAGGAGCTTGGGATTGAACCCGTGATTTTCTGCTCAGTAAGCAAAATCGGTCACCACATGGCCACGGATCTCCGTATTTCACATAACAATTACGAACAAGTTCGTGTTCAACTTGCTGTTGCTACGATAGCAACTACTTTTGAGAGGGATTTGTTATATATTTCTGATCAACACGTCTTTCCTAAAACTCGAATAGGGTAGAGAACTACTTCGGCCTAATCGCCCATTTTGGGCCTATCGAGCAGAAAACTTCAAATAAATGCATGATTTCAGAGTTAACACGTCAATTATGCGTTCGGTACGATACCTTAGTTATTAAGCTACGGAACGAAGTCAATGAGAACGCGTGATATGAAGGTTTGCACCAATTTTTCCCAAAAACAAAAGAAGCGCTCCGACCGAACCAATTTTTATCTTCATCCGATAGGCCGAAGGGAATTCATAGACGTTTCAATGCGTTAAGCCGAGTTTAGAATCCGTAGGCCGAGTTTGGCGTCAAGAAGCAGTGTTAGACTTTTGACAATATCTCAACGATTGGTTCCTCTTTATCAAATCTTACTGTACATACGGAAAGATAAATAAATTTGGAAGACATCAGCAATAATAACATTTTAACAGATTAAGAAAGACTAAGTGCGGGTTGTGCTTAATAGGCCGGAAATGGGGTAACCTTATGACTTTTTTTTATTACGCACTCGTTCCTCCAACCGAATTGCAATACGCTTTATCTCATATTACGAATAAATCCGATTTACACTAAAACTCTATAATGTAAAGGAGCTTGAAATTACATCCATAATTGTCTGATCAATAAGCAAATTCGGTCGCCACTAAGCCACCGAGCTCCTTATATCACAAAACAATTACGATCAAGTTTCCGTTCAACTTGCTGTTACTAGATGTCGGTCCCGGCAGTGACCTCACCGACGACTTGCAACTGCTCTTGAGAGGGAATTGATGTGGATTTCCGATCAACACGTTTTAAACAGGCCTTAAACAAGGAGATAATCGCGATTTGTCGCATTTGTCATTGACGCACGACAGATACATAAAAACTCGGTCATCCTGGAAAATTCTTGTCAAACAACAATTTCTTGTCGCACGACATTATCAAGATTCCATCCAGTTATGACTCTCTACTCTAGTCCCATGTCGCGCTGAGACAAAGTAAGACAAATCACACTCTCGGCTCTGAGATACAGCATTCAAATCATGCAAAATAGGAGATTTTAGAGCAAAGCTGTGAAAAACCCCAACTTACCCTATCGTGCCCAAGATGAAACCCACTCCAATCGATTTCTGAGACTTTTTTCTATAAGAATGACTATTTTTTAGTTTCTTGTTCCAGCGAGCACCGAAGTTATTGAATTTTAACACATTGTTTCGATTTTGTCCCCAGTGTGCAATGTCATATTGAAATCCGATATGGTGACTTCCGGCTTCAAAAAAAGTGGGAAGTACTGTCAAATACCCTTCAATATGGACGTCTAGCGACCGAAAATTGATGTCCGACGCTATCTTGAAATCAAATATGGCGGCTTCCGATTTCAGAAATAGTTAATTTTTATCGGTAAAACCAGTTTTGTCAACCCTGGCATCGAGAATCGCCCACAAATTCTCAATGGGGTTGAGGTCCGGACTTTTTGGAGGCCATTCCAGCGGTTTTACCAGACAATACCGGAAGAAAGACTTGGTCTTCTTGGCAATATGCTTCGGGTCGTTGTCCTCTTGAAATGCGAACTTCTCTTCAAGGCCCGTCTGGATCAGCAAAATCTCCAGATTTTCCCGCAGGATGTTGATGTAGGAATCTGCCTTCATTATCCCGTCGATTTTCACGAGGCTTCCCGCTCCATGCCACGAAAAACACCCCCAGACTATCACATTTCCTCCTCCATGCTTCACCGTGCCTTGGATGTGGCGCTCTTGAAGCTCCTGACTCGAGCTGCACCACAAACAAACCCACCGCTTTCGGTTAAATAGCTCGAATTTTGATTCGTTCGTCCAGGGAACCGTTTTCCAGAACTCAACATGCTCCTTAGCCAACTTAAGCCGTTTGGCTTTGTTAGCCTTGCTGCCGGGCAACTTTACTATTCAACCCCTGTGCTACGAGACGGCGACGAACAGTTCGACCGGAAACTGATAGCTGAAGGGTTTCCTGGATCTCGCGGACAGTTACCTTCGGGTTCTTCTTGACTTCGCGCATCTTGGTTTCCGTTCCCGCATCAGTTTTGTGCTTCCTACCTCTACCAGGGCGATCCGCCACTGATCCGAACGTTTTTAGTTTCAGAAGAATTTTCCCAACCGCTGCCTTGCTGATACTTTTTTTTAACTGAATCAAATTCGATCACTGAACAAATGCACCAGGTCGAGCGGTTTGCTTCCCGAGCAAGATGATTCCTGAATTTAATTGATAATAGTTATAATTTTCCAAATAGAACACACCTAAAAAAAAAAAAAAGAACGTTACCTAGACATTCTCTATACTCTCAAAACAGAGTTCTCTGGGTTTATCCTAGATGTTTACTTCATAGTCAATTGTATAATAATTGCTGGGTAAAATCCTCTTTGAGTCAACCACATGGCTAATATCTCTTGGCATTCAAATTCTTTGAAATCTCAATATTTATTTTTGCAACCCGCTCAAATTGTACTTAATTTATTATTTAACCATAATTATTGCCGCGTTCACGACCGCCACTAGGGAAGAAGAGGCCGCAAATTACAGTTTCCCGTCCACACGCCGCGAAATTTCGCCTCGATGACGATGGAGGTTGCTGTTGTCCGCTTGTTGTTTCCAGAGGTTCAGATTTATCACGCTCTTAACCACGGTAAAAGCTCGTGATAAAGCTTCTCGTTCGTCGTCGTGAAAACACTCGACCCAATTACGTACGATCCTCGGGTGTTGGTGCAGGGTTGCAAAAATTTACGACAAAATATGCGCACATAATTGGCGGTCTCCCCCAGCACAAGCTCATCGTCGTCATCATCATCATCATCCTCCAATGGCGGCAATGGCGGTCGTCGGAAAGTGACGATGATTATGATGACGATGATGACGGTGTGGTTGCATACTATACGGCGCGCTACTGTCGTTGTGGTTATTCTGCACGAACAATGGTATAATGGGTGGTGGGGGGAATTTCGCTCCTCACTACTCACTCAGGCTTGATTGCTGGAGATGCACTTGAGCAAGATTAATTGCAGGAAAGATGGAAATGAAAAGCAACAGTCATAAATTGTGTGATGCGCTGCTACTGCTGGTGTTGGCTTCACGAGGACACGAAACCATGCTCCCAGTGGAAATGACTTTAATTACAGCTGTAAAATTCACGCGCCAGAATGGTACTGGCAGCGCTGCGACACGGAGAGCTTTTATACGGTAACCTGAGAAGATCTTTTTTTTTTTAGGTTTTATGAATCCCCAAACAAGTTTTGCATTATTCAGCATCACATTTTTCCTCCGGAGTACTGTGCTCATGAAATTCTCCGAGCGAATAATTTGGCCACTAAAAGTATCCTTCCAATTTCCATTTCCTGCTCGAAAGCCATCTTCGGAATGGAACCCTTTCTGGATTTTTGATGAATGCGAATGGCTGTCTTTTCTCGACGGCTGCTGTCCTATTTGCTTTCCGAGCAGTCATCAGTGCTATATAGTGGAAATGCAAATTTTTCGGACATGGCGCCAAAAGGATTCATCCCCTGGACTCTAGTTAGTCACATACGTATGTGCAATGAAACTGGTTGGAATTTTCCGCTGTGCTTTACTGCTAGTCGCAGAAAATACGGAGGAGCAGAAAACCCCCATTTTGCAACAATTTCGTCGGAAGAGCGATCGTTTTGGGGCGACCACCCAATACACGGACAACAAAAACCAACGACGACGGCGGTCGGGATTTCCAGCGCAAAAGTCTTCGGTGCAGGGCAAAACCGGAAAATTTATGAGGCGTTGCGTGGTTCAGAATAAGTCCTGCCACGAACAGATTTTCCCACATCCCGGAAGTGATTAAAATGTTGACCTTTCCATTTTGACCCCGGCCGGACGACATGCCTATGTTCAACGCCGTTTACATTTCGGATTACAGCGGCAAAGTGAACTTGCTTCTCAGAGGCGGAGAAACAAAGTTTACAAGAAACAAAAGTGAAGAAGCAATTGGATTTTCAAACGTTGCATACCAACGGCAGTGTACTTGTGAAAGAATGCGGGAAGTTATAACTTTTGTCCGAAGCTTCCGAACAATTTTCTAAGAAGCAGCGAAGCATAATGAAGAAGGATGAGCTCGAATCGTTTATGGAGAAAAGTTAAAGTATCGCATTTATTGAGCTTTGTGCCCTTTTAGCAGTAGATTATTAAATTGCCATCTAGAAAGATCTATAGAGCAGAGCAGGTACTTCCAACCGTACCAACCAACACTTACGGAGTTGACAAATTTCTCGTCTGTTTTTGTCTAGGAAAATGGCGATGGGAATCGTCCTGCCCTTTGGTTCGCGTTCTGCCAGGTCTACGTGGTTTATGAACAGCCCCTAAGACTTTAGTATGTCTTTATTTTGCTATAATTTGACTTGAATTTCATTAGAGGATCATTGTGCATGCCATGCAATATAAAAATGCATGTTTCTTCTTCTTCTTTTTCTTCTTCGTCATCTTCTTCTTCTTCATTTTCTTATTATTCTTAGCATTTCAAGCTTATTGCTTATCGTATATTAGCTTATTGTGTGCTCTCTACTTAGTGTTCATTCCAGAAATGAACCAGCCTACGGCTGCAAGTCTTTTGAATTAAGAAATCCAAAACCAACTTAGTGTTCTAGATGCACTTCCACAGATGTTAATTGGGAGCTTTCGATGCCTGTACCATTTTTGCATTAGTATAATTGTGTGGCAAGTACAATCATACTCAATGCCCAGGGAAGTTGAGAAATTTTCCAATCAGAAGAAATCCTAAACCGGATCGGGAATCGAACCCAGCCGTATCCAGCATGGTCTTGCTTTGCAGCTACAAGGCGTAGCTACAAAGCAAGACCATGCTGGATGCGGCTGGGTTCGATTCCCGATCCGGTCTAGGATTTCTTCTGGCTCAGTTGGTAAAGGCTACCAACTGAGCCAACCCAAGTAACATTGCTAGTTTTATCGAGGTTTTAAAGCATGCTACAAGTCTAAATCACGGTCTTCAGAACCCTTATAAAACCAAAATTGTTGCTTGGGAAGGAAGGCTCAGGGGGCGTGCAATGATTGGCATATAAATCACTCAATTAATAAATATTGAAGTGCTTCAAAGAACACAAAGTTGAGAGTAGGTGAAAGCTCGTATAAGAGCGTCGAAGACATGTCGGGAGAGTGTAGTGAATTTCAATTGACTTCAGCTTCAATTTGTATTAGAATATAAATAGAATTCAAATCCAATCCGAAAACAATCTAAACCAAATAGAAATCTTATCAAAATCCAATCCAAAACCAATTCAAATCCCATAAAGTTCAAACAGTCCCAGTCCAATCGAAATCCAATCCAAATCCAATTCAAATCCCCTTCCAATTCAATCGAAAAACATTCCAAATCCAGTTCAAATCCAACGTAAATCCAATCCAAACAAATTCAAAATCCATTTGACTTAATTTAGGCTTGAACAGCTTGAATTTGTTTTGAATTAGTCTTAAATAAGGCTTGGATATAACTTTATTGTGGCATGCATCTTACTTGAATTTGGCTTAAATAAGATGACTTTTGTCTTTAATTTTTGCTTGGATAACTGAAATTTGGCCTAAATTTAGATTGTTTTTTTTTTTAATGTGGATTGAATTGGGATTGAATTTGACTTAAATTTGGCCTAAATTTTAATTTAATTTTTCAAAACTTTGGCTTAAATTTGGATTGAATTTTGCTTGACATTATATTGAATATGGCTAGAGTTTGGGTTGAATTTGGTTTGCGTTTGGCTAGCATGTTATATGAGTTTTACTTGAATTTTGCTTGTATTTTTCTTGCTTCATGCATAAACTCTGCTTGAATTTTGTATTCATTTTGCTTGCATATGGTTTGAATTTGCTTTGATTTTTGTTTGAGTATGGCTTAAATTTGGCGTGAATATTATTATAACATTTAATGAATTTGATTTTACATGTGACTTGAGTTTTGTTTAAGTTTGACTTGCATTTGGCTCGAGTTATGCTCGAATTTGGATTGAATAGGGAATGCATTTTATTTGATTTTGGATTATGTGGATTTGATTTAGGCTTTTTTTTTCTTTGATTTGTTTTCCGTCGATCTTGTTTTCCGTGCTGAGCACCAATGCTACCGACGCCATGAAGGCAGCTCCCACACCTGGACCCTACCTATTGACCCATCAACTCATGAACCGGAGACCAACGGCTTTACTTCCTTTCCGAAGGAAGGCGTGATCAGAGATGTTATGCCTCAGAACATCCCGGCGGCGCCGACTGGGATTGAACCCAGGCCTGCTGGGATGAGAGGCAATCACGCTTACCACTACACCACCGGCACCGCTGAAATAGGCTTGAATTTGGTATAAATTAAACCACATTTTCCTTGAGTTTTGTTAGGATAGCTGAAATTTAGATTAAATTTAGATTGAATTTTTCATTAATGTGAATTGAATTCGGCTTCAAATCAGCTTGAATTTGGCTTTAATTTGAATTGAGTTTGTTAGTTTGTTAGTCGATTGCTGAATTTATGTATGGGCCCAAATTAGGGGCATTTACGCCGACATTACATCCATTTCTCCTATCTATATTTTTTCCGGTACCATAGAGTAGACAAAATAAAAGTGAAAGCTGCAAAATGGAGCACATGCGATACGACAATGGAGTGATGCTTGTTAAGAAAATACCCGGAGACACTGTCTATTTTCCGCACTGGTGTTACGGTTTTACAAGACTACAAGACGCAACTCGGAACTCAAGAAGAGCATACAAATATAATGGACGTCGAAATGTCGTAGAACACATCAGAAATGACACAGGAGACTTTCGAGAAACTAGTAGCGACTGGCAGTGATGCAGAGAAGGACAACGAGTTCACTAATAGCGAAGACAACAAATCAAGAAGACTGGTAACTCTTCCATTTTCTCATACAAACACTATGAGACAGGTACAATCGCGTCATCTGCCGTTCAAAGGTAAATGCTTCGAACGAATTTTATAGCAAAGATTACATCCTCAGAAGAAAGGTTTGTGTATTTGCTCATTTTTCTATGCGTTGCTTCCACCTTCACTCAAGCGCAGCGCTACTGTATCTGTCGCTTGGATTCTGGGAAAGTTGCCAGTCTTCTTGATTTGTTGTCTTCGCTAATAGGCACGAAAATTGAACAGAAGGGTGAAAAAACAGCGAATGTTGGTGAGATCGTTTATTTTTTTTTTATTTATTTATTGCTCATACACAGCCATTCAAAACGATATTGTGGTTCTCAGAATTTCGTAAAAAATTGTAGTTTTGTTCCTTATCCTATATATTAGACCCTTTTTTTCATTGGAGTGACCATTTCCCTGTTAGGGTGGTCCAAACAATCATGTTTTTTCAAAAATGACTTTTTTCAAAAATTCATAACTTTTGAACCACCATGCTTCAGTCGCTATAAACCAATGGAGACGCATGGTGGGCTAGTCGCATTGGAGTACTGAGTGAAAACCGAAAACTTGATAACTGTGGAGTTAAATGGGAGATAACCTTTTTGGGCAGTTTTATTTAATTTTTATAGTTCTGTAATAGCTCAGCTGTGATGCTGAAAATTTTTGCTATTCATTAGATAGATATGCCTATAGCTTACTGTGCTATTACTCAGTTATTAACCTATAGGTTTTCTGTTATTATTTTTGATATACATACAGGGGTTGTGAGAAATATACTGCCCATAAAAGCATAACTGTCCCATATGAATAGGAAATCAAGCAAAGATGGGACAATTATGCGAGTATCGGCAGTATAGGGTACTAGCAAAATTTTGTCCAACTTTGGACTGTTGTTACTTCGTTGAATATTGTTCGATTTTCAATCTTCAAGGAGCATTCGACTGGAAAACTAATCAAATTTTATGGTGGGGCAATGGAAGTGACCATGGTTACCGGATACCGGAGATATTCCGGGTTTCCTGAGGGCATGTCTAAAATGGTAAATTTGTGATGGGTTTTTTCAGGGTGTCCGTTACTAATCTGTGTTTTTTGTTCATACGCTGAAAATAGAACAATTTCCAAAGCAAATGACGCACCAAGAGCTAAAATCGGCTCAGAATCAACCGAGATATTGCCCTTTCCCTTGAATTGGTCCTGAGGGAAGGTTCTGAGTGCGGTCAGTTGTTTCATTCACTCAAAACATGCCATGTGACACCTCTTTCTTCATGTTTTTTGTACCAATAGGCTTTCTATAGACTTTGAATGGAGAATTGACCACATTGGCCACTTCCGGAACCACCAGAGTGCCCCCGGGGGAACCTTTAGTAGGGACGAATTCATTTTTACACCAAAACATGCCGTGCGACACCTCTTTTTTCATGGTTTTCTACCAATAGGCTTTCTATAGACTTTAAATGGATCATTGACCACATTGGCCACTTCCGGAACCACCGGAGTGCCCTCGGGGGAACCTGTAGTAGGGGACAAATTCATTTTTACACCAAAACATGCCATGGGACATGATTTATAAAGACTTTAAATGGATTATTGACCACATTGGCCACTTCCGGAACCACCGAAGTACTCTCGGGGAACTTGCAGTAGGGTACAATTTCATTTTTACACCAAAACATGCCATGGGACACCTCTTTCTTCATGGTTTTTCATCAGTAGGCTTTCTTTAGACTTTGAATAGATCATTGACCACATTGGCCACTTCCGGAACCACCGGAGTACCCCCGGGGGAACCTGTAGTAGGGGACAAATTCATTTTTACAAAAATCATGCCATGTGACATGATTTCTAAAGCCTTTAAATGGATTATTGACCACATTGGCCACTTCCGGAACCACCGAAGTACCCTCGGGGAACCTGCAGTAGGGTACAATTTCATTTTTACACCAAAACATGCCATGGGACACCTCTTTCTTCATGGTTTTTCATCAGTAGGCTTTCTTTAGACTTTGAATAGATCATTGACCACATTGGCCACTTCCGGAACCACCGGAGTACCCCCGGGGGAACCTGTAGTAGGGGACAAATTCATTTTCACAAAAATCATGCTCGTTCTCCATGGTTTTGCATCAGTAGGTTTTCTATAGACTTTAAATGGATCATTGACTACATTGACCACTATCGGAACAACCGAAATGCCCCCAGGAAACCTTAAATAGGGGACAATTTCATTTTTACACCAAAACATGCCATGTGACAGCTCGTTCTCCATGGTTTTGCATCAGTAGGCAATGAAAATCAACTTGGCAGACCTCAGCAATCGTCCATTTTCCCAATTTTACCCACATTCTGGAATAACTTGTCTAAAAACGCATGAGAGCCTCCTCCCGTCGCACAGTGCGACGAAATCAAAAAAAGAGGGACATGGTCATTTGCGACGAAACTATTGAGTGTAGCATTTTGATATCTTCTGGAATGTTTCTTCAATTTTTAAATACTGTATTGCCGTGGTAAAAAAAAATTGCCTAAGAGGGGTATACACTAAGATACAAAAATAACTTTTTTATGTCTTGTTAAAATTGATGAACATCCATGAAAATATTGTAGATGAAGTCATTTTAAGAAACTTTGCCGAAAGCGTATATTTTCTATCTCTCAAGTGGACGAAGTTATAGGGTGAAAATGGAGTACAAACGGAAGTACCCCTTAAAACCCGTTTTAACCATAACTTTTTAGTTTGAATATTACATTTTTTTCTTCAATGTTCTACAAAGTTGTAAGTGCTCTAAAACTGCACATTTATGCTACAAAAAACAAATTGTTGTCTCTTTGTTTTAAGGATTTAAGACCCTTTTTTAATTTTTTAACGCCATCTGTAAGGGGTGTATCTTGCAGGTTAGCAAATATTAGCAGCTTATCTCAACGTTATTTTGTTCAGCTTCTTTTACTCTACTGTTACATATAAAATTCATATGGGGACTCAAGGGGATGCATAATATTTTTTTTAAATACCTCAATATTTAGTTACATTTTGTTGTTTTTATGACCATTTTTCCAAGAATTAAAAATTAGAGTGGCTACCCCACTGCTCTTTCAATGCATATTCTGGTCCCAAACAACTGGGCAAAATTTGAACGAATTCGGTTATAATTTCGATTTGCGGAAGAATTTTAAATTTTGCTGATGAAAAATCCAAATATTGCTCAAATTTCACCAAAACTCACACTAAGATTGAGAATACTATACCAAACAACTTCGTCGAAGGTGCAAACCCACTCTAATGTACATGTAGAGCAAAACGTAACAAAACATTGAGGTATTTTATTAGAAAATTCATTACCCATCCCCATGGATCCCCCAATGAATTGTGTATGTAACAGTAGGGTATAAGTTGCTGATCGAAATTACGTTGAGTTTAGTTAGTTTAGTTAGTTTAAAAAAAATATAAATACGGATGTAAATCATTTGCATGAAGAGATACCGATTTGCTTCATTGAGCAAAAATGTGCTTACAACATTGTAGAACATTTAAAAAATTCAAACTAATAAGTTACGGTGAAAAACCGGTTTTTAAGGGGGTGCTAGCGTTTGTACTCCATTTTCACCCAATAACATTGTCCACTTGGGAGATAGAAAATTGACGTCTTCGCCAAAGTTTCTTAAAATGGCTTTATCTACACAGTTTCCATAAATGTTCATCAATTTCAACAAGACATAAAAAAGTTATTTTTTTTATCTTAGTGTATACCCCCCTTTAATCAAAAATGTTCACTACTCAATTAAAGTACTCAAAAAATTAAGAAACATTCTAAAAGGCATCAAAATGCTGCAGTCAATAGTTTTGTCGCAAATAGCCATGTCCCACTATTTTTTTATTTCATCCCACTGTGCGCCGTCAAGGATTGTCATTAACAAGCTTTTCAGATGCGACCATGCCGCAGTTACTCGTGGACATTCGCTCAGTTTGTGTTTCAGCGTTTCTGTTGCTGCATTGCAATGCAGACACTGCTCATTATCTGTGCGTCAAATGGTGTGCCGCAGCTGTCGGTGCTCAATTTTTTCATTAACGAGTAAATACCGTCGATGTCAGCAATCTACTTCAAGTGATGTGCAAATGTGAAGAAAAAAAAATCAATATTAAATTGCAAATGCAAACAGGGTTGCTTCCACTCACTTGCTATAAAAAGATGTTTTTGGGAATTATGAAATCATGAAATAGTATAATGCCCATTAGTACTTGTAAGTTACAAGAAGAGGTCATGAAGTATATGTTTGACACATAAAATCTGTCAATATTGCTTCCAGTGCGTCACAATCAGCGATTTTACAACTCGTGAGCGCTCACTCAGAGTGAACGCTCACGAATCATAAGATTGCCGATTGTGACGCTCTGAAAGCGAAATTGACAGGTTTTATGAGTCATACACATACTTTACACCCTCTTCCTGTTACTTAAAAGTACAACATACCATTATAACATCTACTGATTGCACAATTCTGAAAAACATATTTTTATAGCAAGTGAGTGGAAGCAACCCTGAATGCAAATGCAACGATTTTTTTTTGGATCGAAACAAAAATCGAATGAAAAGGATCGATCCAATCGGTTTTTGTCGTGTTTGAGATCGATTCAAAAAATCGATTCATCAAACCAAAATAATCGATCTTTTGTGTTTCGATCCAAGATCGCCCATTGCTAGTCGGAACCCATAGATTTAAAAACACTGCTATAGGATTATTAGGACGAGAAAATTATCGAAATGAAAGAAAAATTTACGCACATCTTGATAGTTTTGTTTTTCGAATCTGCTCTGTCAATCTGTATTGAGATTCCCAACAACTGTACCAAATTTGAACGAATTTTGTTACGATCTGGATTTGCGGGAGAATTTGAAATTTTGTATGGGAAACGGAACGATCCTATTAATTTGCTTATGAAAAATCCAAAGATTGTTCAAATTGTACCAAATCTGGGACTTAGATAGATGAAAAAAGACTTTGAAATTTGCTCAGAAAGAGACTTCACGGAAGTTAATTCAATGAAGTTCTATGGCACTCAAAAAGTACCTACAAAATAGAACTGATTGAAATCGCTTCTATCATACTAGAGAAATGCAAGTGTCATACACACATACAAATGAACTATCGATTGGTATCATCATCTACAAGCATTGGATCGCTAAATCGGTTTTTTTCTTCCCCGAATGACATTTTAGATTTTTGCGATGGTCCATTGATTCTGAGACTGGGTTTTTGATTTTACTGTAGCAAAAACTCAGTCACTCACCATATAGATACTAACCATCGACAAAAACAGTAAAAGTAACCACGAGCCTACGCACCCATTAGCCTTCATTACCATCGATGTTGAAGTTAATCGACCATTTCCAAAAGCTTGCACAGTGGACTTTATTTTTCAGTTGTTGCAGCTCCATCATTTAGAACTGACAACCGAAGACCGGCATGAAAATGTACCAAAACCATCTCATCTGGACCAGATTTCCAACTCATTACCCAGTGGTGATCCAGATTGGCAAAACCATCCAAATGAAATGAGATGTATCTCCATCGAAACTGGCACTGGCGGTTGGCGTCGACTTTGACGATGATGATGGCCATGTTTATGGTGATGACGCCGGATCGCCTTTCTGTTGGTTCGATTGAGCCGTTTTGTATTCCCGCGTCGATAATCAGGTATTTAATTATTATTCATCGCATCCAATTATTGTCCTTTTTTCCCGTGAGGTTGGTTCGAAATATTCGGTCCACTTCCAACCCGAAAACTCGACAAATGAATGTCCCTCCCAGTTCGGGTGACTACGCACGAAATTGACTGTCATCCACGGCATCCGAGTGAAATTAATTCTCTCCCTGCGTTCGTTTTCTCTTTTTTTTTTTCAATTCCCTTGTTGCGAATAAATCAAACAGCCAGGCCCAGGTCTGAACCTTCGAACTTGACCTCGGCTGTGTGCAGCAGTAATTCACGATCTCTCCCACGAAAATACGGGAAATCCTATTTCTACTGCCACCGCCCGACTGAGTTCAGGCCCACACTATTGCAAAGAAGAAAAAAGCAATAGAACAGCAACAAGGGGAGATACATGTTGAATGTGCTTCATCTCGTATAAGCCGGGACCTAAGCGGGAATAATGTGCGAGGGTGCGACCCTTCGTTGCATCCCGTTAGTCTCCTCTCCCTCGACAACACGTGCTATATGAAGCACACACGTCCCATCATTAAATGATCACTTGTCGTCCTCGTCGTCGTCGTCGTCGTTGGTCTGCTCTGCCTGATGTTGTTGGATGTGGTCGTCGTAAATACGGTGGCAGGATGCAACTCAGAGGAAATAAAACAACAGTCTGCCTCCTGAGACTGGACCGGACCTAGATGGGAAGGTAAATGGAATCGTTTGTGTTTCTGTAAATTGGTTTTCGGTCGCTTTCCACAAGGGGGAGGGGGGTGGGGAGGGGACTGTACATAAATTTGGCTTTCTGTTGCAAAAACAAACCCAAGAACGTGCGTACGTGTAGCAGGCTTTGGATTTCATTTTTGTTATTTAATCATTTGGGAAATTTGGGTTTATTTTCCATTTAACAGGAACTAGACTTAAGGTTTGATAACTTTCTTCATTTGAAGTGAACTAAATACAAATCATTAGAAATTCCGTTGCGGAAATCGCCAGCACGGGTTTTCATTTTCATTTTGAATTACTTGGACTGACTCAACTCCAAGTAATTTTGTCAATTCATCTTTGATGTGATCCAGGGATTCATCACTAAGCAGACCTTTCATGACAACCTTGACCAGACGTTCAGTTTTGGTTTCGTAAGTGAAAAAAATGTGTCAGAGGTTGTGAAGCTTGATCAAGACAAACAGAGAAGAGAGCCCACTGTTATTGGACTAAGTTTTCGTGCTACAATCATCATTAAGTGAAAAAAATTATCTTGCTTCTCAGTAAGATACTTGAAAAGACGTTTGAATCCGTCCAAGTCCAAGGTTTCAGCCAGACATTCGATGGCTAATTTGAAGTGAAAACTTAAATTTAGCGAAGTTCAAAAGTTCCAAGCGAAGAGCATGGACATAGGAAGTGGCTATCACAATAGGTAAACCTTTTCCTTCTTAAGCCAGAAAAGTTTAGTGGAGTTTGGTTGGATGATGGATAATTCTCATGATCCGTGAGCATATCAAATTGATTGCCCAAATAAATTTCACCAGAAAGGGGATCAAGAGATTGCCCTTTTCTTTTGCGTTTAAGTGCCATGGCGGCAAAACAGAGTTTATTCAAATCGACTTCCAAGCAGATTACGGTACTAACTGCAAAATCTGGAAAACCGGGAATAATCAGGAAATTTTATTTTCCTTGAAATATCTGTAAATTTTAAAATACAAGCATTAATTTTTCTCGTTATTTTCATACACACTTTGACCTTAATAGATTGACAGTGGATTAATCTTCAGTAACTAATAAACTAAAAAAAGAGGCTTGGAATGTGTGGTTTTTTGTTTTTTGTTTTGTTTTGGAGCATACATATTTGAGCTAGTTCTCGACTTTTCTGGAAGCTATAATATTTCAAGAAATTTTCATAAATCTGGAAGTCAAATTCCATACACAGCTTTAAAGGCTCGTGGAATTTTATTATAATTTCTAAGATCTCATTCCAAGGGAGTTCTGGAAAAAAAAAACTTTCCGAAAAACATCAAATGCAATCTGCTTTCAAAGTAGTTATGAGGGATGTAAGATTTCATGTGAAGCCTGATAGTTTTGAGTAGAATTTCAAGAAACCCTGAATTGAATTAAAAGTAAATTTTAAAAAGCTCTTAGGAATTTCAAATGAGCACAACTCCTCTGAATTTCAGAGGAAAATTTCAAGGGCATTCTGAGGATAATTTCATAACAATTGTGGGAGAAAACGAATCCGGAGCATAAGTGCTTCGTTTTTTTTTTGAGGACACTAAAAGGAGGATTACAATCAAATCTGAGAATAACTCCAGGACATCTTCAAAGGAATTGGGAAAATAAATTCAGGAGAGTTTGCCAAACAAATTATGACAAAAAATCCAAGGAATTTATGTGGATAAATGCCAATGCACTCTTATGAGACTTTCAATGTGAGTAGAATTCTAAGTGAAGGAGAGAGATTCAAAAGAAAATCTGAAATGAATTCAATTTTTTTTTCTTTTGGTTTGTTTTCCGTCGATCTTGTTTTCCGTGCTGAGCACCAATGCTACCGACGCCAGGGAGGCAGCTCCCACACCTGGACCCTACCTATCGACTCATCAACTCATGAACCGGGGACCAACGGCTTTACTTCCCTCAGAACATCCCGGCGGCGCCGACTGGGATTGAACCCAGGCCTGCTGGGGTGAGAGGTAATCACGCTTACCACTACACCGCTGAAATCAAATAAATGAATATACGGACAATCTTTCCAACGGGTTTCTTATTGTGGAGAATTTCAAGGTAATTTCGAGTAAAGCTAAAAGAATATTGAATTCGGAGGATAGCTTCATCGGAATTTTCAATGGAGGTCTTTTATGAGGCCTTCAGAAATACTTGAAAGTTCCCAAATTTTTCCTTTAAGTTAATTAAACTGCCTTGAAGTTTTTTTGTAATTTGAGAAACTAGCCTGATGCTCACAATACTTCTTACCGAATTTTTAAACTTTCCTGAACATTAAGGACTTCCTAAAGTTTCTTCAATTTTTATAACGATCATAGATCTCCTCTACAGGTTTAACAATTCGCTGAAGTTCTCTAAGCTTCTTTAACATTTATATGACATCTCTAATGTTAACGGAACTGCTCTGAGGTTCTCTGTTCTTTTCTGAAATTCTCAAAACTTGTCTAAAGTTTTTGCAGTTTTCATTAAGCTTGTTGTACTGCGCTGAATTCAATCGAACCATCCTAAAAATGTTTAAGCTCCAGTGAACTTATGAACTTATGCGAAGACCTCAATTAACTTTTAAACGTATCTAAAGTTATCTGAAAACCTGAAAATTGCTTTAAATTTCCCACTAATTTTATAAAACTAATGTAACCTATTTTTCCTTCAAAATTCGTCTAATTTTCGGAGCACAATAAACTTCTTTCAAAAGCTCCCGAATTTTGCTAATGTTCATAAAAATTCCTGAAATTTGCGGATCTCCCCTTAAGCTCCATAGATTTTTATGAAGTTCTCGAAATGTTTCTGAAGACCACTGTCCTTCTGTGAAGTTTTCGAAGTTTTTCTAAATGTATGGAACTTTTGTGCTCCCGCAATTTTCATGGAATTAGAACGAAATAATTAATGTAGTTCTATGATTTTCACTGAAGTTCTCAAGATTTTTGTGAAGTTCATGAAACTTCTCTTAAATTATCGACACTAATTAAAATCTTCTTCAATACTTCAACTTTCCTGGAGTTATTAAACCAGCTATACGATTACTGAATTATTAAAGTTCTCTAGACTGCCCTGAACTTATCAGTATGTTTAAGAACCTGCAAACTTTACTGAAACTATTTGATGTCCTTTGAAGTTTCGACAATTTTTCTTAAGTATTATAACCATTACAAACGCTCACTAATTTTCCCATGCTTACCTGAAGTTCTCTAAAATTGTTTGATAATCTGGAAAAAAAATTCTGATACATATGCATAATTCCCTGACGCTTCTGACGTTTTCGGATCTATCATAGAATTCTTGGAATACCCCATAATTCTACGGAACTCCTTGTTAGTCGCTGCAAACTTACTTAAGTTAATGGGATTATTCTGAAGCTATCTGATCGTCCTCGAAGTACTGGGAACTTTACTGAATATCATCTAAAAATATCTAAATTTATTAGAAGTTCCCTGGGAGTTCTTGAAGATCTAATTAGTTAAATTTTCGCATTTTTTTAAGTTCTTAAAATCTCCATGATATAACACCCTTCAATACTCTCACTTTTTCCGGATGTTCATATAATTTTTATCACGCACGTTCCAGAAATTCTCTCGGAGCTTTGCTGAAGTTTCCGGAATTTTCCTGAGTTTCTCGAAACTTCTTTAAGGTTTTTACAATTTCCTTGAAATTATTTGAACTGTCCTTTGATTCTCTAATCTGTCTTGATGTTCTCGAAGCTTTCATAAAGCTCTCAATTCTATTAAAGTTCTCGGTGCTCGGAAATAAATGGAATTCCCGTAAACACCTTTAAATTTCCCTGAAATTTTCTCGACTTCTGTGAAGTTCCTGAAATATTTCATCTTGAGTTCATAAATTCTCTGAAGATTTCTGTTCTTCCCTGAATTTCTCCGAGCATCCTAAGGGTTCTCGATTATTTTTTTCCAGCATATGATGGAACTATCCTGATTTTTTCTAAATTCTCGATTATAGATCTTAAAACTGTTCCAAAAGTCTGGACTAAAGTTACGGAAACTGCTTGAACTTGTACATGGAATACGAAACTTCAAGACATTTAATATTTTAAGATCTTGGACTTACTTACTTGGAAAACTCATGTAATTTTATTTAGAAATGAATGCAAAAATGATCAATCTTGAAATAAATTCACGCTAAAAAAGTTGAAAATAGTGAATGATTACAAGAAAAAGTGACTTTAGTGACTTGCCCTTGAGAAAGGACACTTTTTAGTGACTGGCTTGAAAAAAGTGACCAAGTCACTAAAGTCGATTTTCCCCATACAAACTTCAAGCCTTTGAGCGAGGGGTTCCCGTGAACCTAATGACTTCAAATTTTGGCAGGGTCTTTTTGACCCCCTAAACTACCATTCCAGGGGGTAGCGTTTGAAATTCCAGGATTGACTTATTTTGAAACACTCTAATGTATACACTCATCAACCGAATTCCTCTTATTGACACTGGAATATGGGTAACATTTGTTTGCATTCAGCTCGACATACAATTTGAAAATACTAACAACTACGTCAAATTCCAAGATTGACATTTATAAAATGCAATCAATCTATACCTGAGACGTAAAATACTTTCGCCAACTAGAGTTGGCCAGACCCTCACCTTGATAAGCCAAACCCCTTAGGGAAGATGTACAAATAACGCAGCATTTTAGGGTGATCAGCCATGTAGAAAAAAAAAACGTTACAAGGGGGAGGGGGTACAAAGTTGTTTGCGTTTCATGAGTTGATGTGGTGATAGGTAGGGTCCAGGTGTGGGAGCTGCCTCCCTGGCGTCGGTAGCATTGGTGCTCAGCACGGAATACAAGATCGACGGAAAACAAATCATGGAAAAAAAAATGCTTCCCTGAAGTTATTGGAACTACCCTAAAGTTTTCTAAACTTTCTTAAAGTTCTTTATACTACCATGAATTTCTATGTTGTTAAAAGTTCCCGTCTATTTCGTGAAGTAACTTGAACTGCCTTGAAATTATTCGATATTATCTAAAACTCTGGAGGTGAAGTTTTTGGTGTTTTTTCTGAAGTTCCATAAATTGTCAAGAAGTTCTCGGACATCCTTAATGTTCTGGCAATTTTCCTGATATTAATGGAACTTGACCCTGATGACGCCGTCATTTTCCTAACAATTTCGGAAAATCCTTGAAATTTTTGGAATTTTTAGAAATTCCATGATGAGTTTTTGAAATGTTCCTGAAGTTAATGGAAGTGCTCGGAATTTTCCAGAAGATAAAGAAACTGCAGTTTTCCTGAAGCTATTGGAAATGCTTTGAAGTTCTTGAAGCACCCTAGAAGAGCTTTTATTTTTTCCACAATCGACAGTCTGTTCAAGAAACTTCTCAGAAATTCTCGGAACTTCCTTTAATTTTTGGAGCTTCATCAAAGTTCTTTAAATTTTTGTGAAGTTAGTAGAACTGCCACTTATCTTTCCTGTGGTTCTTGGAATTTCACTGAAGTTCCACAAATTTTCTGATTTGTGTGAAACTATACTAAAGTTCTCAAAACTACCCAGCAACTTCTGTAAAGTTGCTGTAATTTTCCCAAACTCTATGCAACTACCCTGAAGGTCTCCAATCTTTACATTTTCCTGAAGCTATGGACCTGCATATGCTAGTTATTGGAACTTACCCTTTTACACTCCGAATACGGTGCCCCCGAAAAACGTGTAACGGCTAGTTTGCAATGCCGTAACTTAGCCATTTCTTAATGAATTTTAAAAATTACGGTATTTCCTAATTTTTATTTTTATTGTAAAGAGATTAAAAATAGGGTTGTCTACTTTTTCTTTGAAAGCGGAAAGAGTCGGTTTTAAGGTATGTGCGGCTTAAGATCTATAATTTGTAACTAATGGGCACAAATGTTCATAACTAACCAGAATACAGTCATGGTCATATGGATCCTGGAGATCCGGAACATGCGTAAAAGTGGTCAAAACACAAAACTGATCCTAGAGCTCCGCCTTATTTTTCTTTTTTTTTGAAAACATTAGGAACTGTGATTTGGGGTCGTGACATAAACATGGACCTGGATGGCCATGATACCGTCCTCTGCAAGATCATGAACATCCGTAAAAGTGGTCCATCCATGAAACTGATCCTAGAGCTCCACGGTTTTTTCGAAAACACTTGGAACTGTGATATAAGAAATACTCTGGGGTCATGATATAAACATGAACTCGGATGACCATGGGACCGTCCCTAGGAAGATCCGCACCATCCGTAAAATAGGTAAATCCACAAACTGATCCTAGAGATCCGCGGTTTTTACGAAAACACTTTTCTGAAAACATTAGGAACTGTGATATAAGAAATAATTTGGGGTCATGATATAAACATGGACCCAGATGGGCATGGGACCGTCCTCGGGAAGATCCGAAACATCCGTAAAAGTGATCCATCCATGGAACTGACCGTAGAGCTCCGCAGTTTTTTTTCTAAAACACTTCGAACTGTGATATAAGAAAGAATTTGAGGTCGTAACAAAGCCATGGACCCAGATGGGCATGGGACTGGAAGATCCGGAAGATCCGGAACATCCGTAAAAGTGGTAAATTCATAAACTGATCCTAGCGCTCCGCGGTTTTACGAAAACACTTTTCCGAAAAGTGTGTAACTGTGATACAAGAAATAATTTGGGGTTGTGACATAAACATGGACCGGATGGCCATGGAACCGTCCTCCGAAAGATCCGAAACATCTGTAAAAGTGGTTAATCCTTGAAACTAATCTTAAGTTTTCAAATTGTTTTGCAGTTCGCGAAACTTTCCTATTGTTTCTGATAGTCGTGGAACTGCCCTGAAGTTCTCAGAATTGGGCCGATGCTCACGTCACTGTCTTTAATAAATCTAAAGTTTTCTAAACTATTTCTTCTTTGTTCTTAGAATATATGTATAACGTGCATGCTCATGCTCAGAATATCTATAACGTTCCTACAATGTATCTGATGTTCATGGAGCTGCTTTGAAGTTCTCAGAAGTATTGCAAAGTTATCTGGACGTTCCTCAATGACAAACTTCCATGATGTTCTTGAAACTACTGTAAAGGTCCTGCAATTTTCTTGAATTTAATGAAACTGTCCTGGAATTCTTTGGTCTCTGGTCTTCATCGAACTCCGCAGTTCTTTCGTAAAAAATTTCACTTTTTTATGATAACTACTGATAAAAATTATTCAAACTTGATAACTAAATTAGTAATGCGATATCAACTAAAAACAAAATGATGTCTGGAATAACAAGACTTGTTACCTAAAAGATATCAAGTTGTTATTTTACTTTGCTCGGGTTGCTATTCCAAATATTGGTTTGGTTCTTAGTGCAAGTTTCACTGGATCTGGTCAACCACAGAGTAGCAAATACGAACTGTACAGCCATCAATGATCATGCTTATGACAGCCTTAGAATGCCAAAACACCCAAGAAACCAAACACTAATGGCTCTTTTTGCAATCCTGATTGGAAAAACGACTGGAACTGGAACTGTTTTTGAGCATTTCCGGGATGGGAGTGGGACATTTCCCCGAAGGACGTTTCGCCGAAGGTCATTCCCCGAAGGACGTTTCGCCGAAGATCATTTCACCGAATGGGTCATTTTACCGAAGTACAAACCATTTTCTACGGTTTTTAACTTTTCACAAAGCTCAGTAAATTTTGAAATCAGTCTCGAAAAAAGATTAAGAAAGTTCGATTTTTTTCAATCTGGCAAAATGTAATGTTTCCTTCTTTTGAACACGAGCAGTTCTTTCAAGCCGTGCTGAGTTAGGAAATTTTTAAATAATCAATGTTTTACATTCGTAGAAATGCTTTCTTCTTTGAAACAAGAGCCGGTCATTCGAGTTGTACTGATTTGAATTTTTTTTTAAATAATCAATATTTCTGATTTATAGGAATGTTTTCTTCTTTTAAACATGAGCAGTTCATTCTAGTTGCTTTACATGGGAATATCTATTATTTATATGCGTTCCAAATTCATGTTTTTTTTTTTTTTTTTTTAAATGCGTTTATTTTTCCAGGCTCATTTGCCGTAGCTTTGCGGAGCCGATATTCATTGTTTGGATGACAAAATTTCTTAAAACTAACGTTAGTAAAGCGGGGGCCGATTACTCGCGGCTATCTCGAGGTTAGGGGTAACAAATTGTAACAAATGGATGGCAGGGTAGGGATTGAGAACACAAGGATTGGAGAGCAATGTGCTTTTTATCTCGAACTAAGCGACCAACTGACGAAAAAGACAAACATGGGGGTACACCGATGGGCAGCTAACAACTTGGGGGAACACAAGATGACACTAACTACTAAATCCTCAGATCGATCCGTTTTAAAAACACATAAATTAAATTAAAATATTCGAGATCTCGGCTCGCCAAGATGTCTCTAACGGGCCGCATAGGTTGTTTTCCTCGGGCCCTGAGGGATGCGGATAACTCGGATCTAGCAACACAATGTAGGGTGCATGACCAAAGCACGTGGTCGATATCGTGATAGCCACTACCACAAGCGCACAAATTGCTGCCTGCGAGCCCGATTCGGAAGAAATGCGAGTCTAACGAGTAGTGATTGGACATGAGCCTTGATATGACACGTATAAAGTCACGGCTCATGTCCAATCCTTTGAACCATGGCTTGTTCGACACCTGTGGGAGAATAGAATGTAACCATCTTCCCAGATCACTCTCATTCCATTTTTGTTGCCAGTTGGTGAGGACGTGCTGACGGGTAATTGAGAAAAATTCCGCAAAGGCGATTTGTCGACCAAAAATATCGCCTTCCATAGCGCCCACCTTAGCTAGCGAGTCCGCTTTCTCATTACCCGGAATTGAGCAATGAGATGGGACCCAAGCTAAGGTGATAGTATAGGAGCAGTTAGATAAAGTACTCAATTTTGCTCGGATTTCGGTCAGGAAATACGAGGAGTGCTTCATCGGCCTCATTGATCGAATAGCCTCCAACGAGCTAAGGCTATCAGTAAAAATAAAATAGTGATCAGATGGTAGTGAGGCAATTTGCTCTACTGCGTAAAATATGGCTGCTAGTTCCGCAACGTATACGGAACAGGGTTTTTGCAGTTGATATGAGGCGCTATGAAATTCGTTGAATACTCCAAATCCAGTGGAAGCGTTTATAGTTGACCCATCTGTGAAAAAACTCTTATTGTTACTAACATGGTGGTACTTGTTTGCAAAAATTAAGGGAACAACCATCGATCGATGGTGATCTGGTATTCCACGGATTTCTTGCAACATGGTCAGATCAAAATTTACAGAGGAACTATAAAAGTCTTGGAGGCAAACACGAGAGGAATTGAATGAAGAAGGGCCAATCTCCAGCGTCATGTACTCGTAATAGAGACTCATGAATCTTGTTTGAGGATTTCTGTCGAGCAGCTTCTCAAAGTTTTCTATTACTAATGGGTTCATTACTTCATAACGGATAAGAAACCGGAAGGACAGTTCCGCGAAACGATCTGTCAGTGGGAGAACACCCGCGAG
Source organism: Ochlerotatus camptorhynchus (assembly GCF_037179485.1). Classification (NCBI taxonomy): domain Eukaryota; kingdom Metazoa; phylum Arthropoda; class Insecta; order Diptera; family Culicidae; genus Ochlerotatus; species Ochlerotatus camptorhynchus. The sequence continues at coordinate 295,182 of NW_027040620.1, forward strand.
TACTTCGAGGCTCATCGTATGCGTCGAGTGCATACAGCCAAGCGCGATTCGGAGGCAACGGTATTGAACCCGTTGCAGCTTCAGGATATGTGTTTTCGCCGCGGATTGAAAGCAGAAGCTTCCGTACTCTAGAACCGACAAGATGGTTGTTCGGTACAACCTGATCAGATCTTCCGGGTGTGCTCCCCACCAAGTTCCAGTGATTGTACGAAGAAAATTGATTCTTTGTTGGCATTTTTGTTTCACATACGCAATATGTTTTCCCCATGTGCTTTTGGAATCGAACCAGACACCTAAATACTTGAAAGATATACTTTGAGTGATTGTTCTACCCTTTAGTTGAAGCTGTAACTGTGCAGGATGATGCTTCCTAGAAAAAACAACCAACTCAGTTTTCTCCGGAGAGAATTCGATACCCAGCTTCATAGCCCAAGTAGACAAATTGTCTAAGGTATCTTGCAATGGTCCTTGCAGGTCCGGTGCACTTGGCCCTATAACGGATACAACGCCGTCATCTGCAAGCTGCCTTAGCGAGCAATTTTCATCAAGACAACCATCAATGTCTTTTACATAAAAAATATAAAGAAGGGGGCTTAAACATGAACCCTGGGGGAGACCCATGTAACTAATTCGTGAAGTTGTCGAGTTTCCATGAGAAAAGCTCATATATTTCTCAGACAACAAGTTGCTCAAATAGTTGTTCATAATTGGTGAAAGCCCACTATCGTGGAGTTTATCCGAAAGGACATCGATACAAACAGAATCAAAAGCCCCCTTAATGTCCAAGAAAACTGAACCCATTTGCTGTTTTTGCGCATAGGCCAGTTGAATTTCAGTTGAAAGCAACGCAAGACAGTCGCTCGTTCTTTTGCCTCTCCGAAATCCAAATTGCGTATCTAAAAGTAAACCATTCGACTCGACCCATTTGTCTAGACGAAAAAGAATCATTTTCTCCAACAATTTCCGTATACAGGACAGCATCGCGATGGGACGGTACGAGTTATAATCCGACGCGGGTTTACCGGGTTTTCGAATGGCGATAACCCTTACTTGCCTCCAGTCATCCGGAACAATGTTGTGCTCCAGAAATTGATTGAATAAGTTCAACAAGCGTCTCTTCGCGACATCTGGGAGATTTTTAAGCAAGTTGAACTTGATTCTATCCATTCCTGGAGCTGAATTGTTACATGAAAGGAGAGCAAGTGAGAATTCCACCATCGAAAACGGAGAATCTATTTCGTTACTACCCGACGGACTATCACGAACGTTGGTTTGAACCGACACCGAATCCGGGCAAACTTTCCGCGCGAAGCTGAATATCCAACTGTCTGAGTACTCCTTGTCTTCGTTAATCGGTGATGACGCGTTTCGCATTCTCCTGCCGACATTCCAGAGTGTTCTCATGGAAGTCTCTCGCGACAAACCATCGACGAACCGACGCCAGTAACCGCGTTTTTTTGCTTTAATTAAGTCCTTAAAAGTTTTCTCGAGGTCGGTGTACCGCTCGAAATCCCCGACCTTGCCGTGTTTGCGGAACCGTTTAAACGCGGCGGACTTCTCGCTGTTCGCGTCGGTGCAATCCTTATCCCACCACGGGGTGGGAGGTCGCTTGCGGACGGAAATACCCGGAACACGTTTTGTCTGTGCTCGCAGCGCAGAATCGATGATAAGACGCGCGAGAAAGGAGTACTCGTCCAGCGGAGGAAGTACGTCAACCGATTGGCTGGCATCAAGAACCGCGGTCGCGAATTTTCGCCAGTCAATGTTTTTTGTAAGATCGTACGCGATGTCGACCGAACGAGTAGAAGATGAACCATTGGTAATAGAAATTTTGATTGGCAAATGGTCACTACCGTAGGGATCTTGAATTACTTTCCACGAGCAATCCAACGATAGTGAACTCGAACAAAGTGAGAGGTCTAATCTGCTTATTTTTGCTGGAGGTTTGGCTACTCGTGTTGCTTCCCCGGTGTTCAGAATTGTCATTTTGAAGAAGTCGCACATGTCGTATATCAAGGTTGAGCGGTTGTCGTCGTACAGTTCCCCCCAGCCTGTACCGTGAGAGTTAAAATCTCCCAAGATCAACCGTGGCTCCGGCATAGCCGTGCAGATATCCGAGAAACTTTGACGAGAAATCGCAGTTCGCGGTGGAAGATATACTGAGGCAATACTGAGGCATTTACCTCGAATATTAACCTGACATGCAACAACTTCAATGCCTGTCACCGAAGGCAGATCGATTCTGTAGAAGGAATGGAGCTTGTTGATCCCCAGAAGCACCCCTCCATACGAATCTGCGCGGTCAAGGCGAATAATGTTGAAATCGTGGAAAGCAAGATCGTTGTCTGAAGAGAGCCATGTTTCACAAAGGGCAAATGCATCAGAAAGTGAGTTGTTAACTAAAAATTTAAATGTGTCAAGTTTTGGCATAAGACTTCTACAGTTCCACTGAAGAACAGAGATCATATCCCCGACCTCATTCGGAGAATTATCCATCGAAAGATATGATCGATGCAAGGAAGGACCACCTAGAAGCTAGTTGCTTCAAAAGAGTTTTCACCATTGGCAGCACTAAATTAATAATGCTCCTCGTTGAGTCAGAGACATTGAATATACTGAAGAAGCTATCCACAATACCAGAAAACGTGAACATGGGGGCATGTTCTTGCTGATTATTCAGCTGCTTTTCTGGCCGAAAAACTGGGACATCTGGGGTTTTAGATGATCCTGGAAGTGACGGAAAGTTCTTGTCATAATTACAAAGTTTAAAACCCGGTGGAATGGGTTTCGGTGTATTTCCGTTACCTCTTGAATTTTCCAAGGTGGAAGGGTGGTCCGTACGAGTGGCCTTACGAGGCTTTTCGGTGGTGTGTTGTTTTGCTCGTTTTCTCGTATTGCCTTTAAAGACAAACGGACTACCCTCACCGCCCTCTGAGTCAGAGTCTAGATCATCAACTGGCAAAATGGAGAACGTGTTACTGTTTTTTGGTGTGTTCTGAGAAGATGAAGCGGTATTCTTCAAGAGTTCTGCTAGTGTTCTCTTGGAGCGAGCTTGCAGAGACCGCTTAAGTTTTTCTCCCTGCTGTTTATACCTCGGGCAGTTAGTCAGGGTATGCAGGCTCTCCTTGCAGTACACGCATTTTGGTGGAGCACCGCAAGGGCCCTCTTGATGTTGCTCGCCACACTGATCGCAGCGTGGTTTGTTCGAGCAGTAGTCCGATGTATGACCAAGTTGTTTACATTTCGAGCAGTTCATTACCCGAGGTACAAACAGGCGTACAGGCAGCCGAACCTTGCCAATAGCGACGTAGTGAGGTAACGCTGAACCCGAAAACGTCACACGAAACGAGTTTGACAAGGAATAAGTTTTTTTGGAGCCTACTACGGATACTGACTGCATTTGAAGGCAGTCCAATATCTTCACCTTCGGCAGAGCACGGTTTTTAAAGATTCCGAAGGAATCGGGACCCAAGAAATCATCACTAGTCAAACTCGCTTCGGTGACCACTCCTTCAATTTCTACCTCACTACTGGGTATGTAGACTCGGTATTCCAATGAAAAAAGCTCGCACGCAACAATTTGGTTAGCCTGCTTCCGGTCATCAACGGTAACGCGCAGTTTTATTGGTGTTACCTTGAAAATATCGGTAACGGCCGAAAAATGTGTTGTTAGATCCTTAGAGATCCTCGGAATGTTCAAAGGTTTTTGTTTGGGCCGGAAAAAAAACAACCCATGGGCCTTTCGAGGCTTCTGGGTAAGCCTTTAGGCGGGGGAGCGCAGAGGTTTTTGGGGGCAATGGTGTGGGGGGTGCAGGTGGACGAGGAGGAGATGGTGGGGGAGAGGGTTGTGGGCGATACCTTTTCTTGGGATATGCTCCAGTATTTTTGCTGGAGAGCGAGTCAACTGGAACGTCAAGGGTTTCCATTTCCACAACTTCCTCGAGACTTTCGTGTGAGGTGGAATTAAGAGTTTCGTCGTCTGAGATGGAAAGCGACCATCCCCCGCCTTTATCATTTTCATCCATTGCGGTTAAATATCGCCGCAATGGTGTTTTTTGTAAAAAAATTTACAAATAATTGCAGTAATTTCAAATAATATCAAAAAAAAAAATATATATATATATAGTTTCACTCTACTAACGAGTAATACATGCAAAGAAAAAAAAAATCAAAAAAAAAAAAAATAAATAAATAAAAAAAAAAATAATGATTATATACTATTTACAGAGTTTTGGATCACCCTAAGTAATACAAAAATAATAATAAAAAAAAAACAAGAAAAAAAAATCAAGCGAAAAAAAAATTGGATTTTTGGATCACCCTAATTAAACACCAATCTAATATTGGACCAGGGAAACAAGGAAGATGCTATACTGGCGAGAACAATACAAACGACACGATTTATACCTAACGCACTGAGGCGGCAGCAGACTGGAGAGATATAATTGTTTGATCCAACGGCTGCAGAGTCAATAACCTCGATGCTGGTGTGCCTCGGTCGACTCGGTAGGCAATATGACGCTCTTTCGTTGTTGCTATCGGTGGGGTGATGTACCGATAGTGGTGATGATTTTGCTGATGATGTTGCGATGATGCTGGGTTAAAGCTGGACCGTAATGAAAGCACTCGGCATATCATTAACGGCTTCCTTACTCGCGCACTAGTCGTCTAAACACTATGCCAATTAACTTTGGCGAGAAAAAACCCTCGCGTGGGGAAAAACTCAAAACTAAATGATAGTGTCGTACAACGAGACCGATGCGACTTGATCGGCTCAGCGTGCGAGACGGAATGAAAATTCATGTTAGTTGTATATTGATTCATGATTAAAATTCGGCGAAAGGTCCTTCGGCGAAACGTCCCCTTTCCAGCAAAAAAAATTTTAACTCGATATTCTCCGATTTACATGAAAATTTGCATTATTGTTTGTTATGGTCAATCATTCACATTTGAGCTAAAATTCGATTATTTTAAATCTCACAAAAAACTTTGAAAAGGCGTAATCGATATTTTGCAACAAATCATATCTCGAAAACCTTACTTCCAATTGAAATGACGTCTGAAACAAAGTTGTAGGAAAAGATAATTACTTCTCAGGAAAAATATACACGGTTTAAAGTAATTTTTGGAAAAATATAAAAAAGAGATTACAAAACGTTGTTAGGTTATGTATCATAAATTTACCTTTTCATTAAATTTTCAATGTTTTCCATTTCAAAGCTTATGATTTTTTTTTCTGTAGAAATTGCAAGTTGAACACATATGTAGAACAGCAACTTTTGGTAAAAAATTTAAACTTTTTGTTTATGATTTTTTTTTTTAATTTAAAAAGCAACGTTTTGTAAATTTTGAAAAGAAATTTTTTTAAAAAATACTTTTCTGTGCAAAATTTATTGAAAAAGTCTATGAAACCAAAAGTTGTTATTCAATGGGCTTTGTTAATCTTTAAGTGAGCAACTTAAAATTTTCACAGAAGAAAGCTTTTTTTTATAAGAAATAATAAGAAAATGAATAAGAAAATATTCAAAATATTGGAGAAATTCCATTTTTTTAATTTAAGTTTCAAGCATTTTTTTTTATTTCTTTTCTCAATATTACTTGAATTTTTTACCTTGTATCTTTGGCCTTAAAATGAATTATTTTTCTTATAAATGTCTTACGCGCGTCATTTCGATTGGAAGTAAGATTTTCAAATTATGATTTTTTTGAAAAATATCGAAAACGCTATTTTGATGTTCTTCACGAGATTCAAATTACAAAGAATTATGCATAGTTTCATGCCATTCGGAGAAGATCGAAATAAGATCAGATTCGTCATATGGTCTTACTGTGGATAGATAGGGTAGAGAACTACTTCGGCCTAATCGCCCATTTTGGGCCTATCGAGCAGTAAACTTCAAATAAATCCATTATTTCGGCGTTAACAAGTCAATTATGCGTTTGGTACGATACTATAGTTAATAAGCTACCGAACGAAGTGAATTAGAACGCCTGAAAGGAAGGTTTGCACCCATAATTCACAAAAACAACAGAAGCATTCCGACCGAATCAATTTTTATCCTCATCCGATAGGCCGAAGTGAATTCATTGGCGTTTCAATGCGTTAGGCCGAGTTTAGAATCCGTAGGCCGAGTTTGGCGTCAAGAAGCAGTGTTAGACTTTTGACAATATCTCAACAATTTGTTTCTCTTTTTCAAATCTTACGGTACGTACGAAAAGGTAAATTAATATGGAAACCATCAGTAATAAAATCATTTAGTTTGGTGCTAAGCTGCGCTAGATCAAGAAATACTAAGTGCGGGTTGTGCTTAATAGGCCGAAAATGGGGTAGTTAACCCTACTTTAACTAATCACGTTTGTATTACTCCATGCATGAAGGGAACGATTTAAGCATCTTCAACTATGTGGATAGATATTAGATTCATTACGGATTTAAAGCCCCATATTGAACTACTTCTATTCTCGGAGTCCCAAAATCATCCATGAACTTCAAATCTTTGCATCAGAATCTTTAAAACTTCGTTAAAGTCTAATATTAAAAAAATAACACTAACTGAGTATTGCAAATTTATTAAAGTTTGAAATTTCGAAAAATTTTCTATATCAAGAAATGGTGCAAATTTTACCCAAGCCTGAGATCTAAAAACCGCATTAATGGCTCAATATTTTCAATTTTCAAATTTAAATTTAAAATTCTTGAAATTGATTCTGAAAATGTTAGCAAAATCAGTGGTCTTTAAGAACAAGCCCAAATGTTGCCCAGTCCAACATTAGATTAAATAATGTTTAAATTTTCTTAGACATAGTAGACAATTTTTCGAAAATCCAGATTCGCCGGGAAGGTGGCCATTTCCTGAAAGTAGTCCCGTAGTTCAGTTCAGCATAGCCTTAGTGGTAATATGCACATCGATTATGCCACCTGGCGGTCGGTAAATGTTTCGAATATTCGAACTCTCCGAGAAAGTAGCCATTTCGTGGAAACACCTAAAGATTTAAAAAAAACTCGTAGGATTGTCTAATAGTTTCTTTTAATTTAAAATCTTTTCAATGAGCACAACATTTTCAGAATTTTCTAGAAATAACAAGACAAGTTGCCGGACGTTACTTTTATTACAAAAAGTGTGTATTTATGTCCAGTTCACAACACATTTTCGCAAAACTTTTGGAACTAAAAAAAACGAATCATTTCATGACTCCTCCTGATTGAAACTTTGACAATTTCTTCCAAACTACCAACAAAAATGAAAACTTATCCTGTACCGTACTTCACATTTTCATGCCTCACATGCTCCCTCTGTCCCTGCAGTCCCACCCCCCTTCCTCCTGCGACGCGAAAATCAACACAAACTGACGAACGAACGAAAGAACGGTGGTGCTGCTGCTTCTGCTGCTGCTGTTGGTGCAAAATGCGTCCATGCAAGTGCAGTGCATTTCCAATAAGTTTTACGTTCAACAGTCAACTTATTACTTTTGTCGGAGTTCTTCCCCGAGCTGCGAAGGAAAACTTGTGCATCCTGTTCTGTTCGTTCTCGGTTCAGTTTACTTCCCCCCTGGAGCTAGTGTGCAACTGTTTGCGCACGAATGAACCGTCCACCCCCCGCTCGAGCTCTCCGGCTTCATAGATCGAAAGGCAGAGAGATGGTCAACTTTGTGCGCGTTGGTCGGAAGCCAACCCGGTGTGTGCTGTTGCTGCCTGAGGTGCTCAGGGGGAAAACTTGTGAAAATCTTCCCGGCAAGCGCTCCTGCTCGTTCGGCTTCAGTGTACATAGGAAGTGGATCAAAAGTTTTCCTGCACTCTCGAAAGCGTAATATTGAAAATCAGCCATCAAGAGCAAAGTGACAGGGTGCAGCGTGAAGTTTTGTTATTAAAACACACACACACACACGTGACAACGCATCGAAATTCAAAATTAATCCATCAATTCTGAATTTTGGAAGCTTCCGGGAAGTATCGTCGTCGCCGTTAAAAAAAAACGTGTCCCATTTCAAAAAAAGACCATTGAGAAAAGGCATTTCCATTTGCAGATTGGTCCTTGCTGTCGGATCGCTGACGGTAATCAGCATCATCATCATCACCATTCTTCTCGTCGTGTGTCCCCTCTATCCGGGTAGCCAAATTCCAAGAAGGACAAAGTGGATCCCTCCGTTCACTTACCCCGTTGACAAGCGTGTGGAAGGGCGCGCTTTCGCACGGTACGCACATTCGGTCGGTTGAACCCACGCAAAAGGAGAAAAAAAAAAAACGGTGAGCCGGCCATGTCTTACCTGTAAATGGAAAAAGGGCAAAAGGAGACATCGTTAGACAAGTGAAATGCGTTGGACGAATTTTGCACAACAAGAAATGAGATGATGGCAGATGGCGACCCGTAGATGGGGGGGAGGGAGCTGTCTCGCTCCCGCTTGGCTTTCGGATCGTTTATTAGTTTCGAGAAAAGTGGAAAATGGTCCTCCTGATTTATGGCCGTTTCATTAAGTTTGCCAAAAGGTCGCTTATGGTTGGGTAACTACACTAATTGTTGCTAGCGATGAAGTTCTGCGTCAAGTTTGATGGAAGAATGAAGGTTAATTACGGGAAGCTTTATGAGCGGATGCTTTCAGCAGTTTATTGACACACGAATTGACCTCATTTTGGGAAGGTGCAAGATAGCTTTCAGTGAGTTAAGATTAAAGTATTTTTAATTATCTTTCAAGTAGTTCATGTCTACAAACATTGTTTTGAGCTTTCAACGTCGGAAAAGGTTTTGCACAAGATTTTCAAATGGAGAAAAAACTTTGGATTAATAAGAGACATAATGAGAGAGAGAAGGATTAGTATTTTTCATTTAATTCCACTACTTTATTTGCTTATCCTTGACAGATACGCGTATTTCGTCTACAATGTGCACACTTCTTCAGTGTCTTGTACTAATACTCGACTCGAAGTCGAGTATTAGTACAAGACACTGAAGAAGTCTGCACATTGTAGACGAAATACGCGTATCTGTCAAGGATAAGCAAATAAAGTAGTGGAATTAAATGGAAAATACTAATCCTTCTCTCTCTCATTATACAGGTATTCCACTAAGACGCCCACATTCATCAGGAATAAGAGACATGTTGAAAATAAAATTTACAAACCATATTGTGGCATAGGAATTGAAATATTCATGGATTTTCGAGAATTCTTAAAATTCTAGATTTTGGAGATATTTCTATATCCAGACTACGTTTAAACTGGATTGAACTCTTATGGCATATTATTTTAATTTTCAGTTCAGACATTGAAAATTATCCTATATCCCAGGATACTGAATTGTTTTTCAGGTTTCAGGTTCCCTCGAAAAGTCTATCAACTATTTTTCCAGTCCGGTACAGAATTAGGGTATACGTCCCTAACCTCGGTCTAATATGCAGCCATAGATTACGTTTTTAATCATAACTCATCAATTAATTTACCTGCAAACGATATTCTACTGCTAAATGGTATGCTTAGATATGCTTATCATGTCGTTTGCTATCAGGAACCGCAAAAAGTTGAAAAACTTACTTTTTTTAAGACAAAAACTCACCAGGGAAATGTATGTAATATCGGTCTATTGTCCCCAAATTGGGTCTATTTATGGATGCAACTTCGTCCTATCCTGTTTGATTCTCAAAAAAAACGCTCTTGGTAACGTTTTCTTATGTATTTTTTTTTATCACTATCACTGTTAACTTAATACTCTTCATTCCTCAAAACATTTCTTAGAGAAAATTTTACGAAAACTACATTAAATCACTCAAGTTAAAAATTAAAAATTAAAAATTTCGCTTATCGTCTTTCGACCGCAGAATATCTAAATCAAAACATTGTGATGTTCATTATACAGATTTGGCAGAAAAAATCTCCCTTCCTGTTCGTTCCTTATCATCCAAATGCAAACCACATTGTTGACGTTACTCTTATTGCTATATGCTGTCAAATGAATTTCATGGGCCAAAGTTAGGAACATAGAAAAGAAATGTGTCCCTAAAGTTGGGTCCATGATTTACTTGTGAAAACGTTGTTAAACAATTAAAATAAACATAAAATATTCAAACAGTAACTGTGAGTTTTACGTCTAGTGTGTATTATCAGGTAATTCCATTCAATAAATGCCATAATCAGGCCATTTGATGATCGTCAGTGCAACCTTCCCATCTTAACCTTAGAAGTCATGGCGGCTAAAAACTCCGAACAGAGTGATATTCTCAACCAGTTTTATTACTTACGAGAGCTGAAAATGTATTGAAATGTTGTGATATAAATTGATTTGTGTGTGGTACACATTTATCAATCATCAGTGATCAATATTTTCCTTATTTTTTGTGTAATATTCCTTAATTAATTATTTATTTGCGTGATAGGCCGAATGAAAGGACTAGACCCACATTACATACCGTAACCCTATTACTCATTTAGCGGAATGTTGATTGACCAAACGGATATTTTGTCAAATGGAATGAGTCATTTAGTCTAAAACCATTTGTCCAAATACCGTTTGGTCGAATACTAAAGTTTTTTTTAATCAATCAACCACATTCTACTAGGTTTGAGTATATTAAAACTACAGTCACCCCAGTATTATGGACCACCCACAATTATGAACTATTTCCATTTGATTAACACGCAGAATTGACTGCCCCATAATAGTTGCTAACTGGCCCATAATACTGAATGTAATCAAGAAGTAGGGAATAAAGAAGAAGTATAGGTGGGAAAAATACAGAGGAACAGAAATTATTGAATTTTTGAACAAATAATAATTTCAAGAAGCCTGATTTTTGTTTGTTTCAGATCACATTTGTTTTTCATCAAATCAATCAAGATTTTTTTTTATTGCCAATGATCTAGGGGAAATGACGGCTTCGGCATGACAGACTATTTTCGGCAACACAAATTGAAACACTATTTTCACTGGATTTTCTTACGAAAACACTTCGCTGAATGCATGCCAACGATTCTTTATGCTTTCAGCTTCAATTTGACTATATTTTCACCACTGAGAAAAAGCAATCTAGCAAGGTTTTCTTGAAATGCAACACACGCACTACAAATTGTAGCTGATTTCGAGTTGCCGATAATAGAACAGCAGATTTACATGCAGTTCAAATGGAACGGTTGCCGAAGAAAAACTGGTTGCCGACAATACTCGCTGTCACTAGAGAAGATTGGAGCTTTTTAAAAGCGTTTTAAAACAGTTTTTAACAATTCTTTCGACTGAAATTGTTAGAGCAGCTGGCAGCAAAAGATTGTAAACAAACCAATACTGCATATGTGTGCGTTCCTTAGAGAAAAAGGCTATAGAAAGAAGGTCGCTGCTTAGGTTGCCGAGAATACGTAAATTCCCCTAGATGTTTAAAGTTCTTACGTCCCACAATTTTGAAAAATTTCATGTTCGAGGTGTTCCTATTTCAGCACAAAATTAAAAATTTAAGGTTCGAAATTGCAAATTCCAAACTCTAATTTTGAACTTCAAATTTTCAATTCCAAATTCAAAACTCATCAAAATATATCAATGTTCGTCAAAATTTAAAAAAAATATCTAATTTCATCAAGTAAATTGAAAATCATGAAATTCAAAATACAATGAGATTTTTAATAAGCTTCACTAAAGATGACTCTTTCTTAATTCAAAATGCACTTGCCTTCGGTTAAAAATCACGTTAAGGGGGTAGTACACTTTGAACGTCCAAAAAGTAAGGCATTTTCGTTAATTTTTTAAGCAATAAAACACTCAGGGGGGGGGGGCAAATATGTTATAACCCATTTATTAGTCATCCTTCGAACTAAAATTTGTATTTTTTTGAACTCGATTGGCGTCTCCCCGTGGCCGGTGCACGGGCGTCCTCGCGCGGAAGTCGGAAAACGGCGTGGGAAAATACTCCTTTCCATGTGATCCTGGAACATAAATCGAACAAAAATCCTGATTAGTAATGAAATTTGGGTTACGTATTCCGATTTTTTTCAATTAATTTTTTCAAAAGTTGTGGCCTTAGGAAAAAAAAGTCAATTTTTTCACCCTAAAAATGCTTACAAAATCGTGGATTAAAAATCCATTTTTGACAAAATCGAAAATGTGGATACGTATTTCTAAACAGAATTTAATTCTGAACAAGAAAACCTAAGCGATATCCAAATTTGATGATAACTGGTTAGAGTTATTTCCCACGCCAGTTTTAAAAAACCCGTTTCGAGATAAACGCGTTTAAAGATAAAAATTCTCTCTCAGCGCGCCGGTACATGTTTTAGGAAATCGCTTCGTAAAGCGGTAAGGAATATTCTGGCGGACTTGGAGTCTTTTCTAAATTAAAGTATACATCCCAAGGAACATTTTAAGCCAAAAAAACTGCATTTTTTTTTTTGAAAAATCAAAGTGTACTCCCCCCTTAATAAATTATTTAAAAATAACCCTATCAGAACTTTTTTGAGATGCCCTTAACTTTTGATACAGTCAAAATTCATCAAAACTCATCAATGTTTATAGGAGTTAATCAAAATTCATTAAAAAAAATCGTTATTCATCCAAATTCATCAAAACTCAGCAAAGCTATTCGAAATTTAGCCAAAGACTAAAAATCCTTTTAATAAAGCATATAGGGTAGAGAACTGCTTCAGCCTAATCGCCCATTTTGGGCCTATCGAGCAGAAAACTTCGAATAAATCCATGATTTCAGAGTTAACAAGTAAATTATGCGTTTGGTACGATACTTTAGTTAGTAAGCTACGGAACGAAGTCAATGAGAACGCGTGATATGAAGGTTTGCACCCATTATTCCCAAAACCAAAAGGAGCGCTCCGACCGAATCAATTTTTATCTTCATCCGATAGGCCGAAGTGAATTCATTGGCGTTTCAATGCGTTAGGCCGAGTTTAGAATCCGTAGGCCGAGTTTGGCGTCAAGAAGCAGTGTTAGAGTATTGACAATATCTCAACGATTGGTTTCTCTTTATCAAATCTTACGGTACATACGGAAAGGTAAATAAATTTGGAAGCCATCAGTAATAAAAACATTCCGTTTGTTGCTACACTGCGCTAGATTAAGCAAGACTAATTGCGGGTTGTACTTAATAGGCCGGAAATGGGGTAGTTAACCCTATAAAGAAAAATATCAAAATGCTTCAGTTTATCAAAATCAATCGCCTTTGTCAGCCCCTCCCTGCATCAGAGTTTCATCTTTCAATTATTGCACATAACCGTAATTACAAATCTCTCTTAATTTATTTAATTCATCTGCAAGATGGTTGTTTAAGGTATACTGTGGTGCAATAAGACCACTGAAAAAGCACATAGGTTTCGTAGAGCATAATAGCATATTTTCATAAAGGGGGCTGACAAAATCGGGTCATTTCTGTATTTATCAAAATTAACCAAAACTGATGCCCTGAACATCTCATACGTTCAAAATTAATCAGAATTCACTAAAAAAACATGAAAGTTCATAAAAATTATGATAATTCATCAAAGTTTGTCAACATTAATCAAATTACAAAATTTATCAAATTTCAAAATTTATCAAAATACATCCAATTTTGATTTTTAGAGACACTGAAAATTCGACTTTCTATATAACTCTGAGAAGACAACTAATTCTTAAAATCCATAAAAATCATTAAAACTCTAAACAGTTTATCAAAATTTATCAAAATTCATCGAAGATTATCAAAATTCTTGAAAATTCAGCAAACATAATCGAAATTAATCGGAGTTCAACATTAATTGAGATTCACTGAAGATGAGGCTTTCTGAACTACTTTGAAATGCCCTGAACTTCTCATATGGTCAAAATTCATAAAAATGTATAACTTCTTCTTCTTATTCTCATTTCAAGCTTATTGCGTGCTCTCAACTTAGTGTTCTAAATGCACTTACACAGTTATTAATTGAGAGCTTTCGATGCTAATACCAATGCATGAATTTGTATATTGTGTGGCAAGCACAATGATGCTCTATGCTCAGGGAAGTCGAGAAAATTTCCAGATTCCCTCGATCGCACCGTGCCTTTACTGACTAGGCTATGTGGTCTGTGTATAAAAAGCTTATCGAATATGTTCTTTAAAATTAATATAAATTCATTAAAAATTATTCTTGATTCATAAAAAAATCATCATATTCCATAGATTAAAATTAATTAATTAATTTTCAACTGAATATTAGGGTTTCTGAACTTCTCTGAGAAACCCTAAATGAGAAATACGGTTAAAACTTAAAAACAAATTATCAAAGTTCATCGTTATGCATCAAAATTAATCGAAATTCATAAATGTTCATTGCAATTAGTCGAAGTTCATAAAATAAATCATCAACATTTATCTAAGTTTATCAAAATTCATATAACTTCATCAATCAAAGTTCATCGAAATTAATAAAATTTCAATATTCATAGAAATACATAATTTTAATTCTTAATATGAAAATAAGGCTTTCTATACATCTCTGAGATGTTTTTTTTTAATTTTCATTGATTTGTTTTCGGTCGATCTTGTTTTCCGTACTGAGTACCAATGCTACCGACGCCAGGAAGCTCCCACACTTGAACCCTACCTATCGACCCATCAACTCATGGACCAGGGACCAACGATCAGAAATTGTATGCCTCAGAAAATCCCGGTGGCGCAGACTGGTATTGAACCCAGGCTCTTTAGGGTGAGATGCGATCACGCTTACCATTACACCACCGGCGTCGCTGTGTTTATCTAAGATGCCAACAACAACTCAAAATCCATCACAATCTATCAACACTCATAGAAGTTTATCAACTCATCGGCTTTTTGAACTACTCTTAGATACCCTTAATATCTCATACGGTAAAATTTCATCAAAATTCGTCAAAGTTCATTAAAATTCATAAAAAAAATATCAGAGTACATATTCATCCAAATTAATTGGAATTCATCAATTTTCTAAGTTCATTCAAATTCATCAAAATTCATCCAATTTTGAAATCTTTAAGTTCAAAATTCATTGAGCTTAACTGAATATGAGGCTTTTTGAACTTCGCAAACGGTCAAAATTCATCCAAATTTATCAACATTCATCAAAACTCATCAAAGTTCATCAAAAGGCATAAAAACTCATCAAAGTTAATACAAATTCATCGAAATTAAAAAAAAAATTACGTTCTTTTTTTTCATTTTAATTCTACTACTATTGTATCACTTTTGTTTTCACTAATTCACTTTCACTATTTACTTTCACTATCACTTTAAACTATAACAGATACGTATTTCGTTTACAATTTGCAAACTTCTTAAGTGTCTAGTGAAGTTTGCAAGTGAAAGTGAATTAGTGGAAGTGAATTAGTGGAAATGAAAGTGATACAATAGTAGTAGAATTAAAAGGAAAAAAAACAACATAAAAGGTATCCAATTATTCTAATAAAACGCTCATCAATCAATTTAGAAACGAATTTTATCAAAAGTTCTCGGACTATCTCTAAAGAACGCTGAACTTTTCTGATGTTTTGTTTGAAGATTTTCGAACCTGCTTTGAAGTATCCTTATTTTATTTAAGGCTTGCAAACTTTTATTGGCGTCTCATTATAGTCAGTAAAGCTTTCGGTTTGCCATACAATTTGCAAATGCATTCATTGGTTGGTATAGAAAGCTCTTCTTCTTTTACTTCCTTGTCGCAGTAAAACAAGGACTAGTGACTATGACCTAGGCTGTCGTCGTTATTTGTAGTTTTGTTTACGAAAGCATCACAACGGTCACAATTGAAATTGAAAGTTACTCACGAAACGACACACTTCCTTGAGCAGATCTTCGTTTTATGTTTTGAACACTTCTATCAAATTTCGAAACCGTCAATCAAAGGAGTAGTTTCTACGTATGTTTCCATGATATAAAACTTTAAATTAATTACTGTGTTTCACAGAACACTTCACGGACGATTAGACCAACTCTAAATTGAGTCAAGTAGACTCAATTTCGTTAATTGAATTTTCCGGCCTTTTCCAGGAAAAACCTTCTCGATTATGAGGAAAATCCATGACAATTTTGATCACTTTACACGGCGAATGAGAACGACCCAAATTTGAGTTTAGTTTGCCTCATGTTTTTCCAGGTTTGTCCAGCAAAAAAATCCCGAATATGAGTTGAATTCACTCAGTCTATTGGTACTACTCCTAAACTGAGTAAAATTTTCGTCAATTTTCCTAATTTTCCGGCTTGATTTTTGAGGTTCTCCACAGGAAAACATGAGGCAAATTTACGAGGATAGGCCCTATTCAATGTTACGCGAGATTTATGAAGCACCATGAACCTTCCTGGGGTTCCCGAGGTCCTCTGAGTCTAGCTGATTTTCAAGGTTTGTAAACCTTCTCTGATGTTCCCTTGAACTGTTATCCTAAACTTGTCTGAACTTTTCTTGCAGGTTAGTAAAACTAAACTGGTAGAAGCTCTCTGAATGTCATTTTATGTCTCTGAAATTCGCTTATCTTCTATGCAATTCAGGTAACATCTCTAAAGTTCTGATTGTCACTGAATTTAACTTCTCATACGATATGAACTTTTCTGAAGTTCTGATATTTCCTAAAATTATTAACTTATCAACAGCTTTCTCTAACTCTGATGAAATTAATAAGGTGTAAGGCTCGCAGAAGACTTGACAAACTACCCGAGGGGATTCAGCGAACTTGAAGATCTGAACTTGATGTTCAACGAGCTGTCAGACGAGTTCAGGAAGCTTAAATAATGTTCAGGAAACTACTGATACGGTCGCAGACATGTTGAGACGTTTTAGAGGCTTTGGCAGCCTTGGTAGGTGTCAGGTAGGTCCTGGGAACTTCAGAAACGTTTTGAAAACTTTAGTGACGTTTCGTTTAGATGATATTATTATCTCGTCGTTGTTGCTACACACTTAGAAATTATTATTTTTACACGAGATGTAATTCTGCTTTGACGTAAATCATAAAACGTAAACAAGCATGGCATGTAAAATTAAGTGTCCTGAAACTGAAACATATGCAACTCGACGAAAAGTGCGTTTGATTGAATTGATTTTCTCGTCCTTTTCAACTGATTCTTATGTCAAAAGGGACGCTTGCATGTGTCGGTCTCAGGGCACTGAAATTTACATGTCTTTTTCGTAGTGTGTATATGAATCCGGAATGCCGAAACCAAACTTCAGGTATGATTTTCAGCTCTTTTCTACAACAGGTTATGAAGGATTAGTTAACTCTCAGTGGATCAGTCTGTATATTCAATAGTATTTATTGTTTCGTTGTGCTTTGTTCATTGGCTGCAACTCAATAGCATTGTCTAAAGAATACTATTCGTTTCCATTGTCCGAATGAATGAGAAAAATTGACAATTTTGTCAATCCCGTTCAGATGGAAGCAACTTTTCGGATTGCGGTGGAAGAAATCACTTTTTATTAGGTTCAAGTCAGAAGAATCGGTACTGCTAGCATTGACGTATAACTCGGGAGATTAAATTTTCCAATATGCGAATGGTAAACAGAAATTCCCTGCAGAGCTGCGCTTCAACATGTACACAGGTGTACGAGGTTATATATGGCCGTGGACTTCTCACTTCGCTGCATTACCTCAATTGAAAGGGGTATTCCTGAAAACCACTCTGAAGACATCATGCGATGATTCTACGAAAATTATTGAGAAAATTCCATAGAAATCTTATGGAGAATTACATCTTATATAAATCTTGAAATTATCAAGGAAATGCCAAAATTTAAAAAAAATTCAAGACCCCGAGAATATTTGTTTTTTCTTTTATTCTAAGGCCGAACAGCTGTACAGATTTCATTGAATAAAAAATCCTGGTCTAAGAAAATTCTTCAAAAGAGAAAGCCTGATTCACATGACATGAGTCGGACCCAATTATATGTAAATCTGAATGTAAACCACATCAGGACAAAAAGAGTTGTGAGACGCTGAAAAGACTAAGACTAAGACTTGAGATTGCAGTCTAATTCCCGGTTATTACCCGGTCGGTTTCAATTCCCGGTTGATTCCTGTTCTTGTAATTTTTCCGATTAAGTGACCACCTTGACAAATCCCAAAGAATTTTCCAGAAAACTCCAAGGTAGTTCTGAGACACTGATTAAGAACTCGAAGAATTGCAAGCTTTTTGGAGAAAATTGAGAGGAATTGTAAGCGGATACAGCGAGAGTCTAGAGATGGAGGTCAAGGCAATTCTTAAATAATTGCAAAGATGTGCTCGATAGCAAGTATCAAGAAAAAATTCGAACATTCCGAACATAAAAAAAAAAATAGTTTAGATCTACGATTTAGTTATTCTGCGATTATAAAATTAGTATCACATTTTGGACTGAAAAGTGTGAGATCTTAAATCAATATGCCAGACGCACAGAAATTTTCAAGATTCTGAAACATGAAAATATTTCACGATTCAAAACTAACATAAATATTAGTGATCACGCAAATCGAAATTAATTTGCTGTTGGAATCTCGAATATAGGGGAAATGGATGATATGTCGGCCTAAAGGCCCATACATAAATTCAGCAATCGACTAAATTTTCAAAAGCGACCAAAAATATCCATTAGTACCGTCCCAATGACGCGTTCATCTAGATACAATTGATAAATAGCAAATTTTTAGCGATGGGCCAATCTTCGATCCATAGGCCAACATTAGAGCCATTTCCTCTAGTTCAAATATTGTTTGTGATATTTAAGTAGATTTTTTCCAGCGCGGAGTGTTATCAACAACCCGCCAGACTTCACAAAGAAAGTATTGCATAGTTCAATTACCAGAACATCTTGATATGAAGAATCTCTTTTTAATTTCTGAAGGTTTTAAGTTATTTCTAAATGTGAAATAAATCCGTTCACAATTACCTTTATTCGTTCGGAACGTCCGTTTTTCCGTCGATCTTGTTTTCCGTACTAAGCACCAATGCTACCGACGCCAGGGAGGCAGCTCCCACACCTGGACCCTACCTATCGACCCAGCAACTTATGAACCGGGGACCAACGGCTTTACTTCCCGTGATCAGAGATGTTATGCCTCAGCGGCACCGACTGGGATTGAACATGGCAGGCCTTGCTGGGGTGAGAGGTAACCACGCTTACCACTACACCACCGGCGCCGCTAGTTCGGAACGTCCAGTGGCTATTCTACCGAACAAAGACGATTAGAACGCGACCCTCCTCCTAACGACCCGATTCACCTAAATCGCTTGCCAGATAGAGAAGAAAAAGCCTCGTCCAGTACGGATGTGTGCGCTGCTTTGTGACTGACGTTTATTGTGCCTCCTCGAACAGGGCCAAATCCGACCACCAACTTCCCACAATGGGACAATCCGATAAGCAGGTGAATGAACACGAACAAACTGGATCAAATTATGGTAGAAAGGAAGACCTCCCCCTCCCCCTCATCATTTATGGAACCGGACAACTAGGGGGAAATGTGGGTGGCGAAAGAATTTCGAATTCAGGTGGTCGCACAGGTGCTGAGACTTGCAAAACCACCACCGACCGGCGCGCGGTGAATGCGTTTAACTTAATGATCTGGAAGATCTTGGTGGCCTGGGTAGAGAAAAATCCCGTCGTGGCAAAACTGCCGTCTTATGCTCGGTTCAGTTCACAAGTCACGTAGCGAGCTCCGGCACACGATGAATGGCGACGGATAAATCATAGGCATTTACGCCCACCCACCTAGCAGCTAGCAGCAGCAGTCAGTTAGTGGGGCGCTGCTTGCCATATTCATGAGCTTTTGGAAAACCGGTGAAAATTGGGACGGTTTTTCAGCTCTGTTGGCACAACCTGCTGTAATTATCACAAATAAGGGGGAATTTGTCCTAATCAAAACGAGCTTTGGGAGGCCATCTATTTCCCAGAAAACGACCCAGCGTCTCCATCGAATTTTCGGAAAGTTGGCAATCTGGTTGCCATCGTCGTCTCGGTTGGCGGCAAGAAATGACAAATCCAGGCCCATCCAGTAAGTGCAACTCAGCGAAACAAATGGCTGGTGATTATGTAAAGTAAGGATAGTTTGCCGGATCATTACAATGAAGTTTAACAAATGACCATACTGTCTCCATCTCGATTGGGCCTGTTTTGCATAAGGTCGTGGCAAAACTTTGCATAAAAGACCACTCACGAGAAGAACAAAACAGCTTTCGACCGCTGACTGTTTGGATAGGCCCTTCGCGCCACTACTATACTGCTACTACGTTTGCCTGTTGGCTGGGGATGGAAATCTGTCTCTGCAGATTATTTGATTTCGTCGGAATCCGCAAACAGAACAAGAAGCACAACGTGTAGACAACGACGACGTGGGAATATGAGAAGACGCCTGCCAGTCTAGGAGGCCGTCGTCGTCGTCGTCGTCGTCGTCGTCGTCTCTGCTTCCAGTGCTTCCTTTCCCTTGCTGGTTGCTGGAAACAACAGCGAGACCGAGAGTACAACTGAATGCGCATATTTTATCGGTCGGTGGTGTGTGCTGTGCGGCGTTGGCAACCAGAAAGTGATCCCGTGCCAAAAAGCAAACCCACCAGAACAGCACCACCGCACTTGTGATAGAACGCCACCTAGATATGTACATACGAACACAGACAGGCAGTCAGTCAGTCCACCAGAGGTTGATCAAAATGAAACAGAGCGTGGAAGTGGTCCATTTTCCGGCATGGAGACATAAGATGTTGGGAAAAGGAGGGACGCTATAAGGGATTTTTTTTTCCGATTCCAAAAGAGGTTTCATGTAAAATTTAATAAATAAGGGATTATTATCAGGGAGGACAAATATATTCCTTGATTTTCCAGTCTAAAAATTTCATCCAAGAAAGCCATAAAACTTGAAAAAAAAACTCCCAATTTAATGATGGCAAGGGTCAGGTTATCGGTTCAAGCAGTAACTTGGATCTATTGATCTAAATTATTTTAGTTTATCTGAAGTTTTCTTCATAAAGAAACAACAACAATAACTTATTTAAGTTTATTTGCAGCTCTTCGATGATGGAACATTTTTTTCAGCCTTCGTTGAGGTTGATTTTTTTTTGATTGAAATTTATTTTCAGCCATTTGATGATGAAAAATCTTTAGATTTATATTATACGCCCATATTCTTGTTTTCGTTCGAGCCGTGTTTTCCACACAAAAAAAAGTTTATTTGCGTTTATCTCCATAATTGAGGCCCAAACCGCGATTTGAGGGGTGATGGGGGTTTGAAATCTTGAATTGCATTTATCTCCTTAATTGAGGCCTAAATATTGATTTGAAGGGATTTCAGGGCATCCCAATCTTTAATCGCGTTAATCTTCGTAATTAAGGCCAAACACACATTTTTGCGTGTAAATTTTCGAAATTTTTGTTCAGTATTTTTTTCTATACAGAAATAACCACGCTATAAAGTTAACTTTTTATTAACATGAATAGATATTTATAAAGCGGTAAACTTTGAAGAGCAATTTATTTTATGCGTATGAAACAGTAGGAGAACAGCTAATTACAGAGCATTTGGATGAGATGCTTAACCACTAGCGTGCACAGGAATCTTGTTAAGGAGGGGAAATTTTTTCTATGGTATATTTAATCTGGGCAAGGGGAGTGCGTGGTGGATGGTGTGTTGTCCACCCACCACTGTTTCCCTACTCTTCAATTTAGCTAATTTGATTTATTTTTTGCTCCGGTGCTCGACGATGTCGATGATGATCGGTTCGTCAAATGGTTGCGATAGTAGGGCATTAACCGAAATGATACATTTGCTACAATGTTGTTGCCTTGGTGGTTGAATTCAGCTGAAGTCACGTCAGATGGTGGTGATAGCACCGACAAACCGACATGAATGACCAATAAGAATCGCATTCTCCTCTCGCATGCACACTGCGTCGACAAGTACAAGGTTCAAACAGTGCGCATAGCAGTGATCAAACAGTATATTGCTTGATCAGTGGTGTTGAGTACTTGGCACTGATGAAGTCTGCAAGTAGTAGACGAAATACGCGTATCTGTCAAAAGATAAGCAATTATAACGGAATTAAAAGAAAATAAACCAACACACTCAAAGCTCTTCATAAAAGTATATTGCTGTTTTTGTCCTTGCACTCGGCTTGTACTCCAGCAGTGCTGCCAGCCATTGTGCTGGCACTGTCAAAACATACTGCTATCGCCTGCTCCCAAGAAATCCGCATCGCTGTCAGGACCTCAGCAATAGTATTGAAGATGATCGTCGCGTCTGTTTTCAACACCCGTCTCACACCCACGAATGTTTCCGTCGGTCGATCATTATCAATATACCTGATAACAATTGCCAACTTCTCGTGGTGGCCACAATCACTCGTCTCATCTGCAATGATTGCCACTGGTTTTTCTCGCAATGTTTCGCAACATTACATTGTACAACGACGTAATCATGTCATTTTGAATACCGTTAGGTACTTGTGTACTGGCAATTTTTGGCACCTTCCGCCATGTGTTTTTTCAGCACAGGATCGTAGTTAGCCACCAACTGGGTGGCACACTTTCCGCTCCTCCCGAATGTCCACGAAGTGGTCGGTCACCTTAGCAAAGTATGCGCACTATATCGATGAAACGTTCCATTATATAGCGATTTTGTAGCCGCGTTGCCTCTCTAGCAGCAATCATAGCTGTTTTTTTGGTGGTCCAGTTCTTCGTCGATACCCTTCCTGGTTTTGAAATTCGTCCACACTTCCATACTTCCAACATGGGTATCACTGCGATTGTGTTTGCCCAGCAACTTGGTCGCTTTCTTCCAATTTTTGAACCCTGCAGGAATCGGACAATCCAACGAAAAGACCGGCAGCAAAATGTTTGATTGTGTAGAATTGGCTCTGAAAATCCAGAATAACATTGATAATAGTTTTTTTTAAGTTTCTAAAATTTCTTGAAAGTTAATGTTACAGTCCGAATAATATTTTGCTCTTCTTTACAGGTTAAAAATATAAACCAAAGAAAATGTATTCTTCAAGATCCTGTTATCTTCTTTTATTCAGTTACCTTTCTGAAACTTTGTGCAATACGTTTTTGTATATTTTGAAGGCATCGTTACAGTTTATGTGTGACTAATTCATGGTTTTGTAAGCCCTTAAATGCTGTTGTAGTTACACTTTATTATTACCGTTGCGAGTACGTTGAACTAGGTCATTTTCAGCAAAAATTGTAGTTTTATTTTTTTCTCAAATTTTGACCTAAATGCCAAGGCTTACAAAAGGTTTAAAAAATATGTAACGGTTGGAACAAAAGCACACAAAACTATTTTGACAAGCGAGAACAGGATTGTTAACGGAATGACGACTTGTGCGAAGGATTGAGCATGCCAACCCTGTCCCAAAGTACCGCCAGTCATGCTGGGCATACACAGTTGTACACACCAACTGCTCATTTGCTAATAACTGTTCACTCATTTGTTGAAATTTGTATGCAAATGCAAAGACTAGGTAAATCTTAACATTTGAATCAACGCCAATGATTTTTTACGCTTAAAGTCCGAGATGTGCAGCGAGCATTTCTCATTTATATCTAGAATTAACTAGAATTACAAGAATTAAAATATACTTTTTTACGTATCTATAATAAGCTTAAACTCTCTACTGCTTAAAAAAAATGTTACGTCAACTGTGTGTGAAGTTATTAGAAAATGAGCAGTTCGTGACCAAAACTGTGTATGCCAAGCATGCTGCCAGTCAGGGTGACAGATGCCGAATATTCAACATGTTTTGAAGATGATATATTTAAAGGACAACCCCGAATTTATTGCAACGCTCATAAACAGCTGCAACTTTTTAACCACGGTAACAAATTACTTGAAATTTTCAGAGAAAATTCTTAGATGAATTTTTAGTAAGACAACAAAAGACCAAGGTTCAATGGCAAACTAATACGAACTTTTCAATTAGGGAATCCAAGAGCTGTTTTTAGACTTTGTATAGTTGCGAAAAAGTCCATCCTCAGAATTCCTTGAGGTTCTTTTCGGAATTTTTAGAACTCTATGAGCTCTTTTGAAATTCTTCTCAGAAGTCCTCTGGAATTATTTTTAGAACTCTTCTTGACTTTTACTCAGAACACCTTGGAACTGAAATTACCTTAGAATTTCAGAAGAATTTCCTCAGTATCATCCAGAAATTATTCCCGGAATAAGCTAGAAATTATCGGTACTCCCTTGAAATTTACCTCAAAATCCCTTTGGAATTTTACTCAAATTTTGATTTTCTCGGTATTCTTTTCGAAATTTTCTTGAAACTATCTGCAGAATTCACTAAAATTTATCCGCAGAATTTTCTTTTAATTCTCCCCAGAAATATTTAGGAACTGTCCTAAGAATTCAATTTCCTTGAGGTTCTTCTCCGAAAATTTTAGAACTTTTTTTTTCTCAGGCTCTTTTCGGAATTTTTAGAACTCTATGAGCTCTTTTGAAATTCTTCTCAGAAGTCCTCTGGAATTATTTTTAGAACTCTTCTTGATTTTTACTCAGAACACCTTGGAACTGAAATTCCCCTAAAGTTTCAGAAGAATTTCCTCTGAAATCCCAGAATGAGCTTGTAATCATCCTTGGAATTCCCTTGAAATTTTCCTCAACATCCCTTTGGAATTTCATTCAAAATTTGATTCACTCTGTATTCATTTCGAAATTCTTCGAAAAAATCTTGAATTCACTAGAAATTATTCGCAGAATTTTGATGAAATCATCCTCAGAAATCTTTTCATTTGAAACTGTCTTCAAAATTCAAAACCCTTGAGGTTCTTCTCGGAAGTCAAGTTTAAGTTGTCCGTCCATTCACCAAAACATTGTAGTTTTTTTTTACCAGAAATGTCCAATAAAGCTTGCCCCTCCATTCACCAGAACTGTGCAATTTTAACGTCAGGAATTTTCAATTCAGCTGCCCCTCCATGCAGCAGATTGTTGCAAATCTTACACCAGAAATTTTCAATACAAACTTGCCCCCAGAAAATTTTACACCAGAAAAATTCAATTGTCCAGAACGGTGCAAATTTTCCACCGTTCATGTTCAATAAAAATTGCTTCTCCAATCTTCTCCAATTTCCTTTTTCCATTTTCTCCTCTTTTTCTCAGAATGTTGCAGGTTTTCTACCAAATAAAGCTTGCCCCTATTTTCAGATTTTTCATCATAAATTTTCTGTAAAGCACCTTCCCTCCAATCATCAGAATGGCGTAAATTATACACCAGAAATTATTATTTAAGTTTGTTTCTCTGAAGGATGCAAATTTAAGACCAACAATTTTCCGAAATGCTTGCCCATCCCTTCACCAGAACGGTACAGATTTACCACAAGAAATTTCAAGTATAGCTTAATTTTAAATAAAGCTTGTGCCTTAATTTACCAGACCAGTGCAAGTTTTCCACCAGAAATTTCCTGTTCATTTCATTTATCAGAGCGATGCCGATTTTGAACCAGAAATTTTCGATAAAGCATGCTCCTCCATTCACCAGAACGGCGCACCAAAAATTGTCAGTGAAGTTTGTTTGTGGTGCAATTTTCAGGCTTTGCCTCTTCATGCACAATTTTTCAACATAAATTTTCTATGAAGCTTCCATTCATCAGAACGATGCAAATTATGCTCCAGAAAAATGGATAAACCTTGCTTTTACATTCACCACAGTGCGAAAATTCCACCAGAAATTTTCAGTTAAATGTGCACCACATTTTTAGCGTGATTCATTTTTTTTTCCACCAGAGTTATTCATTTTGATTAGTCCCTTCATGCACGGATGATATTTTTACACCAAAAATATTCAATGAAAAGCTTTTTCTTCGATTTACCACCACGAAGGTGAATTTTTCAACCTTAAGTTTACCCTCTTCCTTTAACTCTCCATTTTTCGACAAAAAACATTTCATTTAAGTTTGTCTCTTAATGCACCGTTGTGGTGAATTTAGTTATTTTACCTTCAAATGAAATTATCAAGAAAACAAGTTATTTTACATGATTTTGTAAATGTGGAAATAAAAATCTTATCTATAAAAGGGGGAGGGGGCAATTGCCTCACCTTGCTCTATGCTGTCCTATTTGTTTAAATTTAATTCAATTTTTACCAAATAACGTCTTAAAAAATTAGCTGAGGAGCTTGGTTGCTTGATGGTAGCCACATTATGTTTAAGACTTGTTGATCGGAAATTCATATCCAATCCTTCTCAAGAGCACTTGTTGTCGTCGTCTGTGAGGTCTGATATAAGGAGCTCGGTGGCCTAGTGACAACCGATTTTGCGTATTGAGCAGAAAATTATTGGTTTAATCTCACGTTCCTTCATATAATAGAGCTTTAGTGTGAATCGGATTTATTCTTAATATGAGATAACGCGTAATGAAATTCGATTGGAGGAACGAGAACGTAAAAGAAATAACATTCGAGTTTAAGGAAATATATAACAAATCCATCCAACAGTAGCTGTTATCGTAGTAACAGCAAGTTGAACAGGAATTTGGTCGTGATTGTTAAGTGAAATAAGGAGCTCGGTGGGCTTATGGTGACCGATTTTGCTTACTGAGCAGAAAATCATGGGTTCAATCTCAAGCTCATTCACATTATAGAGTTATTCTCTAAATCGGCTTTCTTTCATAATATGATCTAAAGTGTAAATGAATTCGGTTGAAGAGCCGGGTACGTAAACAAAGTTTTATTTGAGTATTAGGAAAGACGTGTAGATTGGAAATCCAAATCAAATCCTTCTCAAGAGCAGTTGTTGTTGTCCACAGTGATGTCGCCGCCGGGATAGCAACAAGTTGAACGGAAACTTGATCGTAATTGTTTTGGGAAATAAGGAGCTCGATGGCCTAGTGGTGTCCGATTTTTCTTACTGAGCAGAAGACCGTGGGTTCAATCCCGCGCTCCGGTATTGGATCGTTAGGACATTAATTCAGCATATCGTTTCCTACTCAGTCCTTTCTTGACCAGCATTCGGACGAGGCGGACGCTGGTATTGCCTAGGTTTAGATCACCAGTATTCACGCATTAAGGGTGATTGCTAATCCTAAGAAACGTCTATTGATTCTCTATGAAGCTTGGAACCATCCATTTGGTTTAAAATCATTAGGAATCATCCATTTGATATCAGTAGTGATGATTTTCTTAATGTGTCTTCCTACTAAGATAATTGTAGAGTAAATTGTAAGAGTTTCCTGGATGGGATTCCTAAAGTGGTATACACAGAATAACGAGGGTTTATATGGACAAAAACTTCAACCTTACGAAGAATCATAATTTATTCAGGGGAATCCTGAAAGTAGCTCGGAAGACATCGGATGATTCTAAGAAAATTCCCTATATATCCTATGGAGAACTATCTTCATGAAATCTTTATCTAGTTAATTTAGCAATCGAATCAGGATTTGATAAAACTTTTAAAACTCTGCGACTTTGAGATTTAATGTCGCCATCTTGGAATTAGTGACTTAAATCCATCTTGGATATCAAAAAAGTACGGGATATTTTTTTTTTGACTTCTACTCGTGGAGGCATTTGCAGGGTTTCCGAGGCATTTTCGAAACCCGGAAGTCACCATCCTGGATTAAGGTCAACCATCTTGGATATCAAAAAAGCACGGGATATCTATTTTTGACTTCTACTCGTCGAGGCATTTTTAGTGTCATTTTCGAAAACCGGTAGTCTCAATCCTGGATTAAGGTCAACCATCTTGGATATCAAAATAACACGAGATATCTATTTTTTGACTTATACTCGCCAAACCCGTACCGTAGATGCCCATAGGGTTTCCGAGGCATTTTGCAATTTCCGGAATTTGCAATTTTTAATTCAGATCCACCATCTTGGATTTCAAAGCTGTACCGGATGTCGAGTTTTAACTTCTACTTGTCGAACTCGTTACATAGATACCCATTAGGATTTCCATGGTATTTTCGTTAATCAGAACTCAATGTTGGAGTGAGGTCAACCATCTTGAATATCAAAATGGCACCGGATAACGTGTTTTGACTTCTACTCGTCGAGCCCGTTCCGTAGTTACCCATATTGTATAGTCCCTGAGGCATTTTCCCAAACCAGAAGTTGCCATTTTGGATTGAGATCCACCATCTTGGATATCAAAACTGTACCAGATATTGATTTTTGATTTTTACTCGTCGAGCCCGTTCCGTAGATGTCCATATTGTAGGGCTTCCAAGGCATTTTCGAAAACCGGAAGTCACCATCTTGGACTGAGGTCCGCCATCTTTGAACACCCAATTCACCCAATTCCTGAAACTTATAGTTCCCATCTACATGGATATATGGTCCTTTAACGTTAACCAAGATCAACCCAAACGACGTTAACAACCCTGGTTCAGAATCATCTCACTAAGTGGTACTTATGTGCATGTCAACATATCGTATCCACTGTCAGTGCTGTAAATTCTCAAAATCAATTGAACATTTTTGATGAAAATGAGAAAAACAGCTATCCGCTATCAAAGGGGACCTCCTTCGAATGGGTGATATCAGTTGCTTGGTCAGTTGATGAAGGCATGGATCATTCTTATTTGAGACACGCTTGATATCATTCTATTGAGTGTAACGGAGCTCTGGTCGACATTCCGGCGAAAAAGCTAAGCCAACCCGACACCAACCTAAATTCTACCAAACCCCAACCCGATGTTGACCCGATATTGACCCGACATAAACCCAAAATTGACCTGACATCAACACGACATTGGATCGACATCGACCTTAAATTTGTCTTGGATTGATACGACATCGGATCGACTTGTCTATTCGGGACCATTTTGCTGGATTTCTTCCATACTCCAATGCCGTATATCAAATGATACTGAGTGACTCAATTGACAGTGACGATGAGCTTCGAATGAGAAAGGGCATCTTCAAATTTTAGGCATGTGGGAATTCGTTTTCACAGAATTGATTGAATGGTTGTATTGGTTCATCTTCAATCGAATGAAACTTAACAGCACTGCCCACTCCATAAAAGTTTAAATTACTTTGAAGTTTTAGTCAGAACTTTCTTTGAATTCTCTTCGGAATTGCCTTGGAATGGTCTACAGAATTCTCTTGTAAATTTACATTGAATCCTACTCAGCATTTCCTTGGGCTTCTACTTCTACCTTATGGTTCTCCTTACGTTTCAACTGGAGTCTGTAGTTCTTCAGAACTAATTTGAAAGGAATCCTCAGATTTCACTTTCCTAAAAAAGCATCCTTTGATATTTTCCTCGGAATTCAAATTTATTAATTAAAGTTCATAAGTTTTGAAACTTTTGGACGTGTAGAGACTGCAAACAGATGTCCGACGTCATATTGGAATCCAAGATAGTGACATCCGGTGTCCAGGAATGTGTCACATATCAGACAATGTGGATATTTTCGGAACGGGGACAATGTGCAGAGGTCGTAAATCGATTTCCAACTTTATTTTGGAATCAAAAATGGAGAATTCCAGTTTTAAAAATTTGCCTACTACCCCATACAATACAGATATTTTCAGAACGGAAACGATGTGTAGAGTTTAAAAATCAATGTCCGGCGTCATTTTTCAAATTCGGATTCCAAAAATGCGTTAGATATATTTGTGTTGGATATAGTTTCCGTGTTTTGTAATTTTTTTCTTATTTTAATTTATTCTGAATTATCGATTATCGGATCCGACCTGCCTTACAATAATATGAGTATATTAAGAATTGAACTTCTGCACATGAGCAGTTCCACGCTAAATAACGAATCAAGTAGACTACACATTCTTAGATTTGCTTGTAATTTTGCATAATTGTTTGTTAAAGGCAATCATTCACATTTTTGCAAAAAATCGGTTATTTTGAATTTTGCATTTGTTTTTGAAAATGGCGTCGTTGACATTTTCAATAAATTGTAACACGAAAACATCACTTTGGATTGAAATGACATTCGAGACAAAGGTGAATAATCAAAAAAAAAATTTCTTGGACTTACATACACGATAAAAAATTTCAAATTGGTTTTGAGAGAAAAACTAAAAAAAAGAAGTTAAAACTTAAATATTCAAAAAAATCTAATAGTTTTTTTTTTATATTTTTATTTAAATGAGAACCTTGTGAAAAAGGCAAAATTGTGAAATATTGAAATCTTGGACATTTGACGAAATCCAATGACAAACTTCTGGATTTTTTTTTAACTTTTTAAAGTTTTCTTTTTTATTTAATTTATGCCTAGAAAACAACATCTGATAAACCGTTTTCTGATGTGATGTGATGTGAATGGAACCCACCATCAGTGCAAGGATTACCAGGATTACCGGTTGTAAAGTTCTGCCTGATGGTTCGTTGCAGCAGGGTGAATCAGCTTCATTGAAGACCTTTGGAAGACAAAACGACCAGATGGCCATCTGTAATCACGTGACAAGGGACTAGCAAATCTACGGACCCTCGTCCAGTCAACAAATCCTTTGATTCCCTTAGGCTGCCCTACACCCTCCCCCCTAACCAGTATATAATATAATGTTTTAATATATATGAATTACAGAAATGTTCCACCACATGTTCAAAAATGTGCAGACATTTGGCGTTCAATGATGATTTCAAATACACAAAACATGGGATGTGTGGAAAAAACTCCATTAAGAATTTTCCAAATTTAAGAGAATCATGTAAATTTAGTTTAAATAGATAAAATAAGATACGATCTCACCAAGTTAGTCCAAATGAATCCACAGGAAGCATCTGTGCTATTTTTGCATTGTAGTTCCAATAAAAGACGGTGTGCTTGATGGGGATCGACATAAACTAGTCCTGTCCTATGTAGAACCAATTTGAAGTGTCCAATCGTCGAAAATGTTACTCGGATTAATAACCAAAAGCATAAAAAAACTCCGAGGAAAAAAAACGAGCGTCATTTTCATTCACACGCGGAGCCTACTTACTGATCTGATAAACCTTTTTCTTTGCAAAAACTGCATTAAAAAGAGTACTAAAAAAAAGTTCAAAAGTTTTATTAAAAGTTGTTCTGCCATTTGTCAGTTTTGAAGTGTTCAAGGTTTTCAATATTTCAAAAGTTTCCGTTCATGAGCTTTTCTAAAAAATATTAAATTTTTAGTTTAAATTTTGTAACATTTTAGATTTTATCACTTTTTTAGAATTTTTACTCAAAATTATGACCTGACATTTTTTTTTTCTTAAAAATACTTTTATTTCAGAAGTGACGTTTTCATGGTACAATTTTATGAAAATGTTCAAAGACGCCATTTAAAAAAAAATGCAAGATCCAAAATGGCGGAATTTTAGCAAAAAAGTTAATGATTGCCCATAACTAACAATTATGCAAATCGGAGGAGGTCGCGTCAAAAATGCATTTTTTGTGCTATTTGGCCTGGAACGGCTCACATGGAATGAAGATGATGATGATGATGTATTATTTTATTATTATTAATTTATTTGATAAGGCTCAACCGAATTAACTTTACAGAGCCGAGGATTCTTGTTCACTATACAATACATCTTAAAACTATAGTCAAAAGGTACAACACAATAAACATTTTATCTTTCGCTATCCAATAAGCCTCCTCTACCAGAACGGGAGCCGCTTCCAGTGGTTTACTTGTATGGCAGATTCGCCAACGAGGGTCAGAGCGCTTCCATTGTAGTAATGGACGCAAAACGTGGTCAGCACTCACACATTCATCACGAAACGGTTGCTTTCCAAAGTCGACGACGCATCGACTGAAAGAACTGCTGATGAAGAACAATAAGGAGGACCACACAATGGTTGCTGCCGAGTAAACAGACGATCGCGTGACACACATTGAGAGTGGTCTGCTTCTGTCGACAGCCGAAAGAACACTCATGATGATGATGTAGTCTACCATTCATTGTAGCACGGAAACTACTCCGATAGCTGTGGGCTCTTCTCACTGTTGAACTTGATCAAGCTTAATAACCTCTGATTGTCATCAGCAAATCGCTGTATGAAGGGTCAAAAACGAAAGAATGGATTGCTATTCATTTCCTTGGGACAGTTGAAAATCTCCTTCGAACAACTTGATTACCCAATTGGTCAGAAAACGAGCCATCCAACAGGAAGATACCCCAATGAATGGGGAGAAAAACCCGCCCTTTATCCACGAAATGTTAGCAACAGGGGGTTGACATCTTCACTTTCCCCATCCAAATCGCTACAATTGATGAATTCTTCATCCCGAATTTTTGATATATAGTAATATGTAACATAATAATCAGATAATCAGAAGCATAACGTTTACAAAAATATGCAAATTGTGCTTACATGAAATGGTCTAAAAATATCCATCCGATACAATATGTTCGAATAGGAAGTCACCATCTTGGATTTTAAAATGCCTTCCGGCCTCTACTAGTCGTTCTGTTAATAAACTGCTTCGCTAGCTTAGGGGCTTTTGCGAGTGCCCATGACGGTCTCATAAACTATGTCAGGGCTGGTAGCGATCACTGCTGTCAAAAATAGTGATTTTAGTGACCATGTTGAAGAAATAAGGGGCCGAATAGTGACTTATAGTTGTAAAAATAGTGACTAAAAAGTGACCTAAGAGAAGGAGAGAAGTTGTTCTGATGGCACACTAAATAAATGTTTGATGTTTTAGACTTATTCGATAAATATATCAGAAACACTTATGTACGATATGAACCTTTAAAGCGAAATATTCAATAGAAAGTTTATGACCAAGCCCACGGTATTAGTCAGGGTGTCTACTAACTACAAAAATCTGGAAATCCGGGAATCCTCAGGGTATTTTATTTTTCCTTAAAATACCTGGAAGGTTCAGAGAATTTAATAATTTTATTAATACTAAGGTTATTAAAAAAAAAAAAAACAATAATCTTAAAATGCAAGCGTTTAATTTTTCTCGTTATTTTCATTCACACTTTGAACATTATAGATGGAGTGGATTAATCTTCAGTAACAAATAATTAAAAAAAAGAGGCTTGAAATTTTTTGTTTTTGTTTTTGAACATACCTATTTCGTAGAAATTTTAAATTTGAACTAGTTCCGGCCTTAAAAGCGATAATACTAAAACTAAAAAAATGTTCAAGGATCTGGAGTCAAATTCCATGCACGGTTTTAAAAGCTCATGGAATTTTATTATAATTTCTTAAGGCCTCATTTTGAGGAAGTTCTGGAAAAAAAATCGTTCAGAAAAACATCAAATGCAATCTGCTTTCAAGGTAGTTCTGACGTATTTAAGATTTCTTGTGAAGCCTGATAGTTTTGAGAAGAATTTCAAGAAACCCTGAATTGATTGAAAGCAAATTTTAATGAAAACTCTTAGTAATTTCTGAGGAGCAACTCCTTCAGAGGAAAATTCCAAGGGTATTCTGAGGATAATTTCACAAAGTTTGTGCGAGAAAACGAATTCGGGGCATAGTAAGTCATTGGAATCTTTTTGAAAATACTAAAAGGAGGATTACAATTAAAAATGAGAATAACTCCAGAACATCTTCAAAGGGATTCGGAAAATAAATTCAGGAGATTTTGTCAAACAAATAATGAGAAGAAATCTAAGGAATTTGTGAGGAGATTTGCCAATGAATTCTTAAGAGACTTTCAATGTGAGTACAATTCCAAGGGAAAGAGTGAGATTCAAAAAGAAATTTATAATGAATTCAATGAATGTTCGGAGAATCTTTCCAAAGGGTTTCTTATTGTGGTGAATTACAACATGTTTTCAAGGAAAAACAAAAAGAAAATTGAATTCGAAGCTTTATCGAAATGTTGAGGTATATTTCAATGGAAATCAGAATGGACTAACAATTTTTCTAACGATCATAGATCTCTTCTAGAGGTTTAACAATTCGCTGAAGTTCTCTAAACTTCTTAAAAAATTTATGTAACTTCTCTATTGTGAACGTCTCCGTTCTTTTCTGAAATTCTCGCAACTTCTCTTAGGTTTTTGCAGTTTTTATGAAGCTTGTTGTACTGCGCTGAATTTAATTGAACCATCCTAAAAATGTTTAAGCTAGACTGAAGTTCTAAACTCATGGGAAGACCTCAATTAAAATTTTAGCTTGTCTGAAAGTCTAGGAACTGCCTTAAATTTTCACTAATTTTCTGAAACTAATGGAACTGACCTCTCCCTGAAATTCTTTCAATTTTCGAAGCTTACCAAGCTTCTTTCAAATGCTCCCGCATTTTGGTAATACGAATTCCTGAAGTTCGTGGATCTCCTCTAAAGCTCCATAGATTTCTATGAAGTCCTCGAATTGTTTCTGAAGATCACTATCCTTCTGTGAAGATTTCATAGTTTTTCTAAATTTCTGGAACTTTTGTGCTCCCGCAATTTTCATGGAATTAGAACGACATAATTAATACAGTTCTATGATTTTCTCTGAAGTTCTCAAGATTTTTTGAAGTTCATGAAGCTTCCCGTAAATTATTTGCACTAATTTAAAACTATAGCACAGAACAGAAGGAGAAGTGCAAACAAATCGGTGAATCAAAAAGTGGTTCGTTTTTCTGCTCAACAAGCGATGTGTGTGGTAGCGTTCCACGCGGGCTTTCTATGTGCTCTCACACTATCATAGCATGCTGCCTATCTTAACTGCAGGCAGAAGATGCCTTCTACCGCTAGGTGCGCTAGTGTTCGCAAATGACAAGTGGAGCCACTTTCTGATCCGAAGTTCCACTCCTGTGACTATAGACTAGACTTTCCTGGTGGTATTAGAACTGCTTAAACGATTATTGAATTTCTTCAAAGTTCTCTAGACTACCCTGAATTTATCAGTATTTTTTAGGAACCCGCAACTTTACCGAAATTAAATAATTTGCCTTGAAGTTTCGACAATCTTCTTTAATTGTTATAATGATTATAAACGCTCACTTATTTTCCCTGAACTTATCTATGCTTACCTGAAGTTCTCTAAATTTGAATGATAATCCTAAAAATTTTCTGATATATTCATAATTCCCTCACGCTTCTGACGTTTTTGGATCAATCATAGAATTCTTGGAATACCCCATAATTCCGCGGAACTCCGTAAGTCGATTCAAATTTGCTTAAGTTAATGGGATTATTCGGAAGCTATCTGATCGTCTTCGAATTACTCAGAACTTCGCTGAATATCATGAAATTATTTAACAATATCTAAATGTATTAGAAGTTTTCTGGATTTCTGAAGTTTTAATAATTTCTCTGAAGGCCTCTCTGTGGGAACTATCCTGATTTTTTTTCTAAATATACAAATTATAGATCTTTAAACTGCTCCAAAAGTCTGGACTAAAGCAACGCAAACTGAAAAAAAAAGATCTGAAATTCCCCAAAGAA
Source organism: Ochlerotatus camptorhynchus (assembly GCF_037179485.1). Classification (NCBI taxonomy): domain Eukaryota; kingdom Metazoa; phylum Arthropoda; class Insecta; order Diptera; family Culicidae; genus Ochlerotatus; species Ochlerotatus camptorhynchus. Next base: position 330,355 of record NW_027040620.1, read on the forward strand.
CTCTAGATCTACACAGCAAAAAATAAATTTTAATATTACATCCAAGAGGATGCACTTCAATCATGTCGAAAATTTCATGTAATTTTTATGGCCAAAAAAAATAAACAAATGTAGTGAAAGTAGCGTAATGTCAATTCATGCACTGTATTAATGATAATTTTGTCCTTTTTGGCAAGTAATATTACACCATGTTTTTGACACGATTGGAGTGCATCCACTTTGATGTGAAATCAAAATTATTTTTTTGCTGTGTAGCTTTTCTGAGGTACTTAGAACTTCTTAAAAATTTGCACAATACCCCTCATGTTTTCTATATTTCTCAAGATCGCTTGACACCTGTGAAGTTCTCTGAAATTCTAGGAACTTTATAAAAGTTCCTGAAAATTTTCGGAAGCTTGAGGTTCTTAAAGTTTTTAGTAAGTTCCCCATATTTGCAGCATATTAACTTCCCTTATGTTCCCGCAGTTTGTTTATGGAGCTTCATTGAAATTATCAGATTTTTTTTCATTACTCAGAACTTCTCCAAAGTTCCTACCATTGTTGTGAAGTTAATGGGACTGCATTGAAGATCTCTAATCTTTCATTAAATAATTACGAACTTAAAATAAATCATTTGTTTTTTCCTTGATTATGGCACTTTGAACATTTTCAATATCTTAAACTTGTATATGGAATACGAAACTTCAAGATATTGAATAATTTTTTAAACTTCAACATTCAATGGATTTGATTGTAAATCTGTTTCTTTAAAACTGATTGTCATGTCTTAAAAACGTTTGGGTAAATTGCTATTATTTTTTATCTACAAAAAAATCTTAAAATAAATTCACGCTAAAAAAGTTGAAAATAGTGACTGATTACAAGAAAAAGTGACTTTAGTGACTTGGCCTTAACATAAGAGACTTTTTAGTGACTGGCTTGAAAACAGTGACCAAGTCACTAAAAAGTAACTCGCTACCAGCCATGCTATGTACGTAGTTTATGGATAGCCCCCTACCCGATTTTGAAAACCAAAAGTAGTCGTATTAAATTTCTATAATGCGACGGACATTGATATTCAGCTTCTACCAATCGAGCCCATTCCATAAATACCCATATTGCATGGATGCAAATGTGCATGCGCTGTCCTTAGAACTGGCAACTCGGCCTGAATCCAAGAGGCAACTACAGCAGCACTGCGAGTGAGCAAGAGTAGAACCAAACTGCACAGTATACAAGCCTTTTTTGAGCTTTTCATCTTCGCTATGAACTACGTAATTTTGAGCGATAGATGGCGAGACTGTTGCTGTCTCTCAATTAATATGAGAGTCTTCTTAATATGTTGTCTCAAATCATATGTTAAGGATGAAGATTTTTAGGAAGTTGATCAATTCCATAAAAAATATTGCCAAAACCCAATCGGATGGATGCGCCAGTAGTGAAGGAACTAGGATACTTTATTTATTAAAAAAATTATCAATCTTTATTTTCCTATAACAATGTTACATTGTGATTAAATTGCATACATTTTTCGAAAACTCGCCCTCCATTAATAGGAACACTGTTCCAGTAGTTGCGGTAGTTGCTAATTTTGGTTCCTATAATAGTGGAACGCATTGGTTTCTTATGGGTTCCACTATTATAGGAACACTTCCAGAAACTATAGGTGGAAAGGAGTCAAAAACATAAGGAAAATTAATAGTTTTCCGTAATTTTGGGGCTAATTTCAAGTTACATGTATGCAAATCTACTTTATTTTAGCTTTTCCACCATTACTCTGGCATAAACCTCATACCGCACCTAAAGGTACACCCCTATTACTGGAACACCTACCCTATTCGAATGCAATTTACTAGTACAACTAACCAAATGGATCAACAATCAAGTTCCAAGTCCAGTCGGATAGCTGAACTTTACTGGAAGTAATTCCAAGTGTAACACATTCATGACCATGCCAATAAATTCAAATCCCGTTCAGTAGAAAGTCGAATTAACCCTAAATCTAGGTCACACAGTAAGTCATCTGAACATTTACTCCACTTCCATCCACGGCCAAATCACTCTGGTGGAAATTTTCTCAATCACATCAAGGCGATGGACGTCCAGATGAAGACCACCATCAGGAATTTTCTAATCAATGTGGGATGTTTCATTTCATAGGACGCTTCATCATCGCCTTTCACCCGTCGTCGTCGTTGGACAGGACTCAAGCGAGATACTGAAGCCCATGATGATGATGATGATGACGATGGAGATGATGCTGTTAGCGTTGATGAACGGTTTGTCCATTCGGTTTTACCATGTGCCTTTGCTTCCGGACCGTAGACCGAGTGTATGCATTACAGGATTTTAATTTCAATGCAAATATCCTGCGCTGCTGATTCGTCTTCTTTCCCGAGCGAGAAAATAAGGAAAAACAACCAGGATTGGCCGCACGAGAGCCAACATTGTGATACGTATTTCAATGTTTGCCTTTTTGCTCGGTTCGATGAGCAGTGTTGCCAAGCAGTAGATTTGGGGGGGGGGGGATCTACTAAATCACATCACGTGTAAATATCTTTTCTCAAATAGGATGATTTCACAGAAAATGTAATTATCGGACCTTTTTCGATAACAGGAAACCTATTTTTCGCCTTATTTCGATTCTGAGTGCAAATTGTGTCCTTTTTTTCCCCTCACGAGCAGAAGGGACGCATAAAGATGGAATGAAAAATAAGGTCATTTTTGCCCAGGAGGGTGCCCACTTCTACTCTTGGTAAGGTGATATCATCAAATAGCTAATGCCATCAATGCCCTACTCGTCACCGTTGAAAACGGAACAGAAAATATTGAGATGGAATGGAAAATTTATGAAGAATTTTTGAATCAAATTTGGCCGCAATTTACTTTCAACGTCTTCTTCTTCTAAGTAGTCATCCCGATCCAGGGAAATCCTTCTTCATCTATCTCTCTCCCCACACAGCACGCTAGCAAGTGGTCGTTATTATCTGGATTTGTATCTTCTCAACCTCGGCTTGCAATCAATCCATCAATTGCCATCGTTCCGAGTCATTCGGAGCAAGAAGCCAACTACATCGAAATCAAAATTAGATGACCGAGTTCAGCATTTGGAATTCTAATTGAAATGATGAAAGAAGAAAATGATTTTTTTTCCGCTGCTTTGAGCTCACGACAGCAGCCGGTGTCCTCCGTCCATCCCTTCATGCGATAAAGAATAATTAAACAAATTAGAATACACCAGAATATAGCAGACATTCACAGCCACCCCCTGCAGGGTGCAGGGTGGATCGTGGATGGTGGAATTCTGTTTTAATTAAACAGCATTAAACAGACTTACTACCTAGCAGCGACATCAACAGCAGCAGCAGCAGTGGTGGAAAAGTTTAAATTGCTTCTTGGCAACTTCGCACGAATTTGCTGCAAACCAATCTCGGTTTGGACATGCAGCATAGCTGCTCAGTTCGGCGTGGCGTGCAATGGAAACACATTCCGGGAGCCTCTGTGCGACGGAAAGTTTGCCGTTTTGTCTCATAGGTTGGAAAGACTTGCTTTGTCGTTCGAAGGGTGAGATAGAAGACCTTGTTTTGTCGTTTGGAGTGTGCAATTATTAAACTTTTTTTGAACTCATAACTAGGCGCGTTTTCTGCTTAGCTGTAGTTGTCTGTTGGCCTTCAACAAATGAAAAAATAAATCAATAGAGAGATCTTTGACTGTTACCAAGAGCCATTCGGTCCCGATGGCTCAACATTTATGATTTTTCAGCCAGAGGTAAATAGACAGCATGCCGTGGACCCACAGGTGGATCTGGCCACATCTGGATACCCGGAACCGATTCCAGCAGGGCCAAAAAGGACACTTCCAAACCTCATGTACTGGTACCCAAGTAACACAACTCTTTGCAATTATGTTTAGCAAACTTCTTTGAAACCAAATTCAGTTATATAAATGTTATATAAACTGTTATAGAACTTGCATGTTGTTTGGGTACCATCCGATGGCCCTAAATTTATTATTTTTCGGCCAGAAGTATATAGACATCATGCCATGGACCAACAGATGGATCTGGCCTCTTCTGGATACTTGAATCCGGTTCCGGCAGGGCTCCAGAAATGATTATTCCAAAACCTCATGTACTGGTACCGTCCGACGGGTCAAAACTAATGATTTTTCAACAAGAAGTAAATAGACATAAGAGACAAATAGACAGGTGCATCTAACCTTTTGGTCCATGGCATGATGTATATTTACTTCTTGATGAAAAATCATAAACGTTGAGCCGTCGGACGATACCAGTACATGAGGTTTAGGAAGCGTTCTTTTTGAGCCCTACCGGAACCGGTTCCGGGTGGTGGATTTTTCAGATATAATCCTAAATAGGACCTAGATTATTTAATACTCTAGTAACCTTAAGTCCGTGCTCTGTCCCAATGTTTCATTGTGATTAATCAACACTCAAAGGGGTAAAATATAAAATTTGGGGTAAATTTGAAAGAAAGGGAACTTGGAGTGTAGAGCGCACTGCCCACTGGACGATTCTAAAGCCTGGCCAAGTGAGTGGGGTATGGGTTTATTTGATTGAACGTCATTTCCAATGTATATATTGATACATTCAAACCATTGGCATTTGAGATAAGACAGAGATAGGATGCGGAGGGCCCGCTTATGAGGAGCGTAACCCATGTTATGGCTTCCATTTATTAAAATATTAAATAGTTCAGATAGGCTAGAAATGACGTGTTTATAGTGAGAGGATGTACCATATTGGGAAAGCATAATTTTCATAGGGTTCAAAGCGGCTGAGCTGTTCGTTTGTAGTTTGACCTTCCTTCAAAACCAATTTGGCTCTAGAACAATTTTAAACTTGTTCTGCATTATTCACATGTTGCAATTATTGAAAAGAGCTCGATATAAGATAGCCACAGAGAACAGACGTTGAGGCTCCAAAATTTCTTTAAAAACTTGTGTAAATATTCATATTTGACTTAAGCACCACTAACGGCGACTTCTCCACTTAAAAACCCTCTTTGACAACATGATGGCGCTGGCGTTGAAAAACTTACAGTATACACTAAGCGCTGGTAGCGCCAAGTGGCAATTTTCAGCAGATAATTTATCGATACTAGCGCCAAATTGGTCGAAAGTGATAAATTTATAGAGGAAATCAGGAGATGCTAGCGCTACGTAACGGCAACGTTTCCACTTAACTTTATACAAGTTTCTGACCGAACTTGGACGTCTGGTCTCTGTGAGATAGCTTAATACAATTAAATAGAAATGCCAAAAACTTATCTATTTGGTAAGCTGTTCTGATTTCAGTACAGTTTGTTGTGATTGAGTGTCGGAGTTTGTGAGTAAGCTGAAGGATGTCTCGCTGGATACGCCCAAGACTGGGGTAGCTGGTGGCCGTGAACGGTTCCTAGGGAAAGCACTAGATGCGACCCTCATCCCAGATGACCATGGCAATACAGGAAGTATTACAACAAAGGTAATTGCTATTAGATATTTTGAAAACAGTGACAGATAGCGGACATGAAGAACCAGTGGAGGTGCCGGGCAAAGGTGTTTATCCTAGACAAATGGTAAGTTACAAATTCGCTGTTGTCGTTGTCGTAGGCACCGTCGTAGTCACTGTCGTAATAGCTGTCGTAGTCGTAGACAGTACCGTTAGTATATTTAAAATTAATCATCAACCGCTGAAAATATGGATTATCGCGTTGTTCATTACATGCCAAGTGAAATTCAAGAACGTAATTTCATTTGAATAGATTGTTTAACCAGGTCTTAAACAATCTTCACGTCGGTCATAGCTTGTTATGATTGCCTGAACCATGCGTAAAGAGAAAATCGAAACATTGACCGTCGGGTGGAAGTGGATCTTAATGAAGGCCTAAGTACTCTTTCGTAGCTTTTAGTTTTAGTATTTCAAAGATCGTCGGTTGCAGTGGCTTGCTTACTGAGGAGAAAACCGCGGTCCCAGATCCTTTCATACTAAAAATGTATGGTAAGATCGCTTGTTTATCGTGTATTTTGTAAAACTTTTCGTTGTCGTCGGTGCCGGGTTTGAATAGTTATAAAAACTTGAGTAACGCTATAATGTGATATGAGAGGCTCGGTGGCCTTAGAGTAACCGTTTTTGCTTACTGAGCAGAACATCATGAGTCTAATCTCAAGCCCATCCACATTCAATATTCGTCAATGATTAAAAAAGGAGCTCGTCTGCCTAGTGGCAAACGTTTTTGCTTACTGAGCAGAAGACCGTGGGTTCAATCCCAAGCTCCTTCGCGTTATACGATCGTTAGGACATCAATTCAGCTTATCATTTACCAAAACTAATCCTGCTGCAAACCCAACCCTCTTACCCAACATCCCTGTGATTCCACGTGGAAGTGCAGAGGACTCCTCGGCTTCCATCAAAGCGAGCGTCACATCTACACATTCCTACCCATTCCTTTCTTGACCTGCGTTCAGGCACGGCTGACGCTGGTATTGCCTAATTCGAGATCACCAGTTTTTACAAATTGAGGATGATTGCTAGTCCGAAGCATCGTCTATTGGTTCTCTGTGTAATTACAGCTGGTCTGGTAATAACAGAGTAGCAACCTTGAGCCCCTAAGGTAGCCTAAATGGCCAAATTCGAGAAATCCTGGGCAGGGAGCCGAATAGATCAAAGATCTAGTTTGAGTCTTTTTTGAACCGCTTATGCCACAATGTGTAACTTTTTCCTAATGCAGGTTAATGAGACTTTCATCTCTTGACAAATATTGACTACTCCTGGAGGGGGCCGCGCTAGTGACAGAGTTTAAAATGGTGGTGGGGAGCCAAAAGGGACCCCCTAGTTATAGTGTTAATTATGTGGCAGATGCATAAGGTACCCCCCCCCCCCCAGTTAAGAGGTGTGGACAGTCCGGAAGGGACCTCCAAAAAAAAAACTACAAGGGACAGCCCTATGGGGTTGTACGCAATGGTGACGTATGACTACGTGGTCCTATATAATAAAGCTTATTTGTTAACTGCAGCACGAGCTTGTGTTTTGTGTAGGAGTAGGAATTCCAACGTTGTTCTCTCTGTTTATACTCTTTAGTATGACGCGCTTGACATAGATGGCCCACAGCGGCTCACGAAGAGCTACTGAATCCGATCAATAGCGGTGCGGCTTCTCTCTCCTTCTATGGATGCTCATGTTGGCTGCAGCTCGCTGCTTGCAGGCAGCCTTTCATTGTGTACTGTAGAACACCATCACTCACCACGCATAAACACCGTTTGGTGAGACCGGATGGAATTTAACTTTGGAATCTGTGTTAGGGAAATCGGTTTTCGCAGGTAATCGGTGATAATTTTAACTATCATGGCAACACTTGCACATTCGTGCAATTTTCAATAGTGAGATTTTGAAAAATGATGAAGTCTTAAATTAAACAGATGCGTAGAAATATTTATAGTCGATTGGTGATAAAATGATTGAAATTGGTCCAGGGGCAGCTGAGTTATTAACGTTCAAAATCTTTCATAATTTTGTTACATGTCCCATTTTAGGTTTTCACAAAGTGTACCCCCTTATAGAAATTACAGACGTAGTTATACGTCAAAAGAGTATTTGTTTATCATAGTTAGCTGTCGAGGTACTGTCGTAGTTAGTAGATGTTCAGAGTTCGTTGCAGTGGGTCGGTTATGGTTGGTTCTTGTCAGTGTGGTGAGTCAGCTGTTCTTATACATGTTGGCGTCCTTGATGAAGCATATAAGAGCTGCTTCGGTTGAAGGATCATTGGCCAGTGCGTTTCTAATGCTGGTCGGGATTCCATAAAGATCCCTAATTCCTTGGAAACCTGGACAGTTTACTAAGAGGTGCTCTACCGTCATCGTTGTGTTGCAAATATCGCAATGTTTTCGGAACGAAGTCGCACATTCTAGGTCGTCCGAGTATCTCCTGAGCGGAGACGAAAAATAATCAGTTGGTCCTGACGGTTTGAGGAATCCTGCCACTTGGTGGTTTCCTTTTTGGTTTTGCGGAGGGACGGTTTCCTTTTGCTGGCCCACTCCTGGGCCCAAGCTTTCTGAAGTTTGAACTTCACCCAATCCTTAATATCAGGTCCAGGAAGGGTTTTAGTAGCGAGTCGTCCAGATCGACCAGGTTCAGGTAGTGTTCGGTGGAGCTTTTATTTTTCTTCTGTTCGGGACCTATTGTAGTATATCCTGTGTCCTTAGTTTAGTGCATGTCGTATTACTCAATCACTATTGAGAAATGATGAAGTATTCGATTTTTTTTAAAGTTGTCATTCTTGCATTTATCGCAAGGATCTGACTCTAATTGAAAGGTCCCGCTATTTATACCCTTAGGAGTGTTGGAATACCCTCCAAAGGCGCACCCCTTTGTCAGTCAAAATTGGATTCCTTAGCACCAAAATTAAGGAATGACACCGATAATGACCATGCATCAGAACCTTAGTCTTAACCACTTCAAACTAGAGAACAACGAATAGAAGATTAGGAATCATATAGATGAAGACTAGCTAACTCACGGAGACGGAGCTTCCAATTGGATCCCCTGGATCCAAGGATGTCCAAAGCTGTTAGAACACTTGCAGAGTCCGAAAAAATATGGTAATGGCGTGCATGGTAATGGCGTAGAAGGTTGCCGCATTTTCCGCAAAGAACACGTAGCACTGGTCAAGGACTCTGAAGAAAAATCTAACAGCTGGATCTGTAATTCCGAGGCCAACTCCTCCCGTGGCCTTAGAGCTATCCGTATATCTTTAATGGTGATCGATGTATTTCGTCCTAAGCAGCTCTGTCACATATCCGTACATTTCCCGCGAATTGTTACCAGCCTGGAATCGTCTAGCAACCGAGCAGTCAACGTGGAGGTTCTGCCCATCCCCTAGTTCCGATCCAGTGTAGTCTCGACACTGGGGGAAGCTCCTGATGGGTCAGATTCCTTACAGCTCTGTTCCCCTCTCTGAGGAGACAGACTTCTTCGTTCCCAGCAGTCTTCTCCAGATAGCTTATTGACCCGGGGTGTCCAAGCACGATTGTTGGCTTTTGCTAGATCCAGGGACGCGACTTCGACGTGGTAATTATTTTCCATCGCCTCCTGGAGAACCTCTCTCAGGTCGGTGAAGTAGGTTACGGTTCTATGACCAGGTCTGAACGCGTGCTGCCGGTAGTCTAGGTGGTTGTTATCCTCCAAAAATTGCATTAACCGACGATTAACCATCCGCTCCAAGATTTAACAAGAACAACAAGTCAACGAAATTGGCTGACTACCACCAGGCGGTAGATGTCTGAGCATAGGGTACCCGATTTCGTCCGGGCCAGCCGATTTGCCAACGCAACGGCTGAGTGCCAGGTAGAATGGGCAATCTAGAATGGGGCGTTAATCGGTAGTGAAGCAGGAGCTTCTGGAATCTAGTCCGATAGACTTCGGAAGCCGTTTCATGGTCTTATGGCTATCTCGGCTTCGGCTCACCACCAGTGGAGAGATCTTCGGCCGAGATTTGGACTTGACTTTGGGATCGTTGAGCTTGCAGTCTCAAGAATGATCTCCGTCAAACTCCCTAACTCTGAGGGCTGGGAATTCTCGTACGACGCGAAAATTATTTCCTGGCATGGGGACCAGTTGGCTTGATCGTAGAGTCAGCGTGGTCTACGGGAAGCCTTAGATGATGTTTACAAATCAAAATACCCTTTCGAAAGAAATGTATGAACGATTTTCAAATTTTACTTGGTAGAACTACAGTCAACTCTCCCTAACTCGATATTGAAGAGACCTTCAAGTTAGGGAGGATACAGCCAACCCTTTTTTACACTATTATGTTTTTCTGTGGTGAAGTTAGACAAATTCTGCAGGTATAATATTTTTCTTTATGGCTCTGCAAAGTCTATTCAATTGAGTCTATATAAATAAAGTAATTAACAAAAATAGATTCTTTGACACCATTGGATCAGGATGGGAAATAGCAAGCCTATCGTCCTAGTGCATTTATCTCAAGTTTCAGAGGTACTGTGTCTTCTGCATTGGCGTAACTAATGGGGGTGCCAGAGGGGCCAGGCCCCTCCAGAATTATCTAGGCCCCCTCCAGAATGTTTGGTGTTTGTTTTTGACTCACCGGTATTTTTTCAAGCTAGTTAAGTTCAATGCTACTATTTGACAATGATTAATAAAATTGGACCACCAACAAAGATTTTTTTAAGTCCTTTATGTTGATTACTTTTGTTATGTTCTGGACTAGAAGAAACAATTTTGAGAAATTATATTATATCAAATCGATGGCAATAAGACGTCTTCAGGCTCTACAAATTGGCCATGAGCCCAGGAATTTTTCTTTAACTTGTGGAAACTTCGTAAAACTTCAAATAGAAGTTCAGGGAAGATCGTAGAAATTAAGTAAACTTGGTAGATATTCTGCGAAGTTCATAGACCTTCAAAAAAAATCGTAGAAAAAAAGAACTTCGAAAAGTTCTGAAAACTGCGTAGAGGTAGAGAATTGATTTAAATTTGAGGAGCTTCGTAGAAGTTAAAGGAACATTATTTTATTTTAGGGAAGCTCATTATTGATCGGGAACCTCTACATAATTTCAGTTCTGTTTAGCCTCATGGACTTGGAATAGTTGTGGAAATTCAACAGCAAACATTGTAAAAGATTTTCGAATGTCGAAGCATTTTGAGGAGCTGCGTAAAACTTCATCTAAGTGTAAGGAATTTTGAAAAAGTTCAAGGAATTTTTTAAAAGATCTAAAAATAGTTCAATAAACTTCTAAGAACTTCAGGGATCTTCGCCTTAGTTGAGGGAACTTCGTTGCAGTTTTTCAGAGATCTTACTCCAAAAAAGCTCCATGAACTTCTTGGAGGTTTGGGGAACTTCGCTAAATTCAAGGAACTTTCTAGGTGTTCAAGAATATTTGTAGATGTCTTAGGTGTCTTTCCAGAAGTGAAAAGATGTTCAGAGATCTTTGTAGAATTTAAAGAAATGGAAAAAAAAATATGGAATGTGGTGGAATATATTCAGGGAACTTCGTAGAAGTTGATGAAATTTTGTAAAACCTAAGTTTTGTAGATGTTCAGGAAACGTTGTATAAGTTACAGTTATTCTTTCAAACATCCTTCCTAGACATCAGGAAATATTCGAAAGATCTCCATATATTAGTAAAGTTCACTGGATATTTGGTAGGTTGTAGGTTGATCAGAAAGTATTCAAAAGTTTTCCAGCTAATGAAATCTTGAATGATGAATCTTGATTTTATGGCCATATTTGTACATTCTCTATAGGGAAGACCCGTACCTTAGTGTTTCAATTTCTGCATATACCTACCTAATATATATAAACTTCTTTCTTTTCGAATATCCTTTTTTATTAGTTACAACATCTTGAAAACATATGGGTTTGGGATCACAAAATTATTTTTATTAACAATGTTAAGGATTGTGCATCTGCAGCATATGCATGTACGTAATTAGTGGATTTGTTAGTTATTTCAACGCTTTTTAACAATTCTTGACATTTCCCATTTTTTAAATAATTTCTTGTTAACAATCAACAGCTTTGCTATCGATGCGTAGAAATATTTCTGATCGATTGGTGATAAAATGATTGAAATTGGTTCAGGAGAAGCTGAGTTATTAACGTTCAAAATCTTTCATAATTTCGTTACATATAAGTTGCCTTGGACGCAATTTGAGTGCGTTTTTAATAACCCGTAGTTTTGCAAAATTAAAAAAGTGCAGCAGGCTCCCCTTCGGCCCCCTCGAGATAAATTTTCTAGCTACGCCAATGGTCTTCTGTAAACTTTTTCAACTCCTTCTTTTGGACGTTCTCAAAATTAGGGTGTCCTCAAATTATTGTTATGAAAAACTAACTTTTTTTTTAATTTTTGAAAATAAAAACTCATTTTCTTCAGCTAGGTTGTAGCTAAAATTTCAAGCTGCTTTGCTGAAGAAACATTTTTTTCTATCTCTTACTGTGCTCATTTTAGAGTTTTTTTTGAGAGTCGGATTCAATTTTAAAATGATTAAATAAAAGCGGTTGTTCCACTCACAAAATAGAGACAATGATCCACTCAACTATCAAGACTGCGTTGATAAAATACAACATCATCAGCAAAGCACTAAGTCACAAGGCAAAGCTGATGTTAAATAAAAAATAGTGAGTAAACGGATGCTCACTTCTGCAAATAACAGTTCAAAACGTGACAAACTCATAGGTTCGCTAACAGACCGTGACCTCAATCGATCAGTTCAATAGTTTACAGTTGCCTTAACGGATCTTCCGTTCGTGATGATTCACTTCTAGCTGGGATGCGTAATTTGTCCAGAGTGCGATAAACAGTCCGCACCGAAACCGGTAGTTACCTGAAACGATAGGAAATAAATGAACACAATTAGAACGTTCTTTTCCAAGAGGGACTAGAATAGCTAATTAACACCCAACTCCAAATCAGTCGCAACACAATCCAAAACAACTCCGAAAGTAGCACCTGGGTGCTAAGTATCTCCGGGCCTAATATTGTCACAAAATTTCTAATGTAAATTTAGCGAAGGAAATGTTCCGATAAACAACTCATTGCCGGACTCTGACTCTCAAGGTTTCTCGGCTCTAAAACGAGGGATGAATACGCTTCCATTGGCTGGAAACCGACTGCCAGCGCGTCAAATCATAACAAATTGCATTTTCCATCAACATCACCCGCGCCTGGTCCCGTAAAGGAAGTCCATTTATTTAATTTTGCTACTTTTTTAACGATCTCAGGCAAAGACGCACGAACATGCATGCGGGGGGTTTCGTCTAAACAGTGTAAACCTCTGTTTGTTTACATCGACGTCGACGAACCGGAATGGTACTGCGATATGCGCTTCAATTTGCAGGCAGTTAATTAAACATTTCAAGCAACTACTGAGCGACGGAGATCAACTTTGTTATATTGTACTATATGCTGTATTTATCTTTGAATCATCATCTAGAAGCTACGTAGTGATCGCTGAAACCGCAGGGAAAAACGACAGAATGATTTATGGTTTGTTTGCAAATGAACGGATCTGCTCTTGCAGTGGCAGTTTTCTTGCTGAATTAGGTCACCCTTGGTTTTGAATTTGACTGTAGATAGACAGACGACATACGTTACATATATTTCCGATTCGACCTAGACATAGAGTATCATCCTTCTTGCGATAAAAATCAAAGTACGAATGCAATAACTGGTAATGGCTTTAAAAGCTTTCTACTAAAAAGTACAAGGGACAGCCCTAATGGTGACGGTGATTAAATAAAAATCGTTTGATGAGACCGGATGGAATTGAACTTTTAAATCTATGTTAGGGAAATCATGTTTTTTGCAGGCAATCCGTAATAATTTTAATTATCATAGCAACAATTGCACATTCGTGTCACATAGTGACATTTTGAAAAAATGATAACGTCTTACGTAGAAATATTTCTGATCGATTGGTGTTAAAATCATTGAAATTGGTCCAGGGGCAACTGAGTTATTAACATTCAAAATCTTACATAATTTTGTTACATGTTCCATTTTCGATTTTCTCAAAGTATACCCCCATATAGAAATCACAGGCGTAGTCCTACGTCAAAAATTGTGGAAGTGCTCAAACCGATACTCATCTTTTTCAAAGATCCATGTGGTACGTAATAGCTATGGAGCTGAGAATGTAATGTAATGTGTAATGCACCTACGCAACTAGACAATCAGACGCAGGACCAACCACCACATATCACAGACTTTGAAATGGTTTCTGTATTTATTAAATTATGCAAAAAGTGGTACAAATTTGAGAAGGTCGAGTTTCTGCGATGCGTCATTTAGCATGCAACTCCTCAAGTGCTAAAGGTGTACTAAACTACCTACAACGGGCGCCACGTGGCGTCAACAAACCAACTAGTATTTAAATAAATAGAAATAATCCAATAAAAGTCAATCCTTCCATCAACTATGGTACTTTCAATTTTTCAAAGTTTGTTTTATGCAAAAAGCTAAAAGCTGGTTTTCGACCTCACTCAACATCACCCCTCATTCCAGTCGCATCCCGTCAAAACTTTCGCTAATGAACTTCCAACGCAACTCTGCGCTGAAATCACGACCTCTTACTAGAATTTTCTCACATAGTTCGAGATCCCTGCATGACGAGTAGTAATTTACCATACCCCCCTCCCCCCAACCAATCACTAATGGAATGTATGAGTGATTAAAGCTCACCCTGTCTACCTAAGCATCCTCCCCAGCCCAGAAGAGCACCGTCAAGTTCAAGAAACCGAAAGTATGCAAAAACTTTCATCCCCATCCTCCTGCTCCTCCTCCTTCCCGTCCTGCATCAACATGACTGACATGGCGGCATTCCTCCCCACAGACGAAGGCATGAGCTTCCAGAAATATCATTGCCCGTTCGCGCAGTGGGTAATAAATTAAACCCGTAAAGGTGAAATTTATGGATGCAGGCATGATAAAAGTAACATTTTTCCGACGCCTCACGCGAAACTTTTCCCATTTTGTTTGGGTGGCCGGAAAACTTCCCTCTTAAAGCAGGTCTCGAACGTCCGTTTGTCTGCTCGAATGACAGGGAGTACCTACGCGCGATAGAAACGTGAGAATTTCTGTAGCAACTGGGAAACTCATGCTCGCGCGAACGTGTTTCTGTGAGCGACTGACTCGACTCTGGTATGTGTGACAAAAGGCGAGAAAACTAGCAAGTCATTATAAATCAAGCGAGGGAGCCGGTGGGAAGTTGTCAAAGATACCACAACGATACCCGAGCAGAAGTTTAAAGTTGATTGACTTTCGAAGTACCTGACTAGTAAGTAGTAATCTGAAATTACTACAAAGTAGATAATAAGAGAAATAAGCACATCAAGAAGTCTCGAAGTTGAAGGAATTTCAAAGAACTCCTGATCCCACATTTCTCAAAACTACAGGATGTTGAAAACATCTTCCCACATCCAAAAAACTTTTGGATGTCCCCAAACTATCCAGAAGAATCTATGACAAAAGGTCGAACGACAACAAGTCGAACGAAAAAAGGTCGACCGACAAAAGGTCGAACGACAAAAGGTCGAACGACAAAAGGTCGAACGACAAAAAGTCGAACGACAAAAGGTTGAACGACAACAGGTCAAATGAAAAAAGGTCGAACGACAAAAGGTCAAACGACAAAAGGTCAAACGACAACAAGTCGAACGACAACAGGTCTAACGACAAAAGGTCAAACGACAAAAGGTCAAACGACAAAAGGTCAAACGACAAAAGGTCAAACGACAAAAGGTCAAACGACAAAAGGTCAAACGACAAAAGGTCAAACGACAAAAGGTCGAACGACAACAAGTCGATCGACAACAAGTCGAACGACAACAAGTCGAACGATAACAAGTCGAACGATAACAAGTCGAACGACAACAAGTCGAACGACAACAAGTCGAACGACAACAAGTCGAACGACAACAAGTCGAACGACAACAAGTCGAACGACAACAAGTCGAACGACAACAAGTCGAACGACAACAAGTCGAATGACAACAAGTCGAACGACAACAAGTCGAACGACAAAAAGTCGAAGGTACAAAAGATCGAATCATGAAAAAATAGAACAGAAGGTCGAAGGACAAAAGGTCGAATAATGAAAAAACCAATAATACAAAATATCGAACAGACGAAAGGTCGAAGGAACAAAAGGTCAAAGAGAAAAAAAGTTCGAAGGGACAAAAGGTCGAAGGGACAAAAGGTCCAAGCGACAAGAGGTCGAATCATGAAAAAACTAATAGGACCTTTTGTCCTGCCGAAAGGACAAAAAGTCGAAGGAACAAATGTTCGAAGAGACAAGAGGCCGAACACAGTGAAGTGATTCGCCATGGAAAACAAATTAGAACTGCACATGTTTGAAAAAAAAAACATATTTTAACTGTTTTAACTATTGAAGAACACCTCATGTTTGAATGAAGAAGTCAACTCCTTGAGGGTTCATTGGATTTTGAGCATTAACAGTTGATTGTTCATTTGATTTTATCTTTCAAAGAACTGCTCATGTTTGAATGAAGGAGTCAACTCCAAGATAGAGAAACAGATTTTAACAGATCCGATTGATTGCTAAAATTGCACGAATTGTGTTCCCTTTAATGATTTACAGTTTCAATCATTTTTTCCCTATGACCTTTTGTCTCTTCGACCTTTTTTACTGTCGACCTTTTTTCCTTCGACCTTTTGTGCTTTCGATTTTTTGCCCTACTGGTTTTTTTATGGTTCGAGTTCTTGTCCCTTCGACCTTTGGTCCCTTCGCCCTTTTGTCCTTTCGACCTTTTGTCCGATTCGTTTTTTGATGACTCGACCTTTTGTCCAGGAATTTGTGGCCCTCTAAAAGAAATCCAAATTCCAGGCACTCCAGAAATGTTCTACGCCCCAAAAACTTTCGAAATTCTAGGAGCTGGTGGAAGTACTGAAACATCCAAAAGTTCAAAATACCTGACCTGTCGTGGTTACTCCGGAGGCACTGAAAATGTGGCCAATTTATAATTTTCGTAGAACCAATTCGTAAGGCACCTCGAAATTTGCAGAATTCCATGGATAATTCATCAGTGACTATGTGTACTGTCTAATTTGACATTACCCACCTGGTGGTCGCGGAAAGGGTTCCGCAGGCACCGTACATAGAACCAAGTTGTGTAGCACCTCAAAATTTACAGAATTTCATGAAGAATCCATCAAAGTCCATGTCAACATGTCCGGGCAACATTGGCCATCCAGTGGTCCCGGAGCAGGTTCCGGAGGCACCGTAAATTTGGCCAATTTATCATATGGCCATAGAATGAAGCCGTGTGACGCTGAAAATTCGCTAAAATTGATGATGAATTCATTAGACGCAATATCAACATGTCCGAGGCAACATTGGCCATTCGGTGGTCCCGGAACAGGTTCCGGGAACCCTGGAAAGGTGATCAATTTATAATTTTCATAGAACGATGCCGTGCGACACTTCAGAATTTTATGGATAATTCATCAGAGACTATGTCAACTGTCTAAAGCAACATTGGCCACTTGGTTGTCCAGTAACAGGTTGTGGTCACTTTCATAGAACCAAGTCGTGTGGTACCTCAAAATTCATCAGAGACCATGCCAACAAGTCTGGGGCAACATTGGCCATCCGATGGTCTAAGAACAGATTCCGGGAACCCTGGAAAGGTGGAATATATATAGTTTTAATAGGACCAAGTCGTGCGACACCTCAAAATTTGCTCAATTTTATGGAGCATTCCTCAAAGCCTATATCAACTGTCTAAAGCAACATTGACCACCTGGTGGTCCCGGACGCACCGTAAATTTGACCAATTTATCACTTTCATAGAACCAAGCCGTGTGGCAGCTCAAATTTGCAAAATTTCACGAAGAATTCATCATAGGCTATGTCAAAATGTTCGGGGCAACACTGGCCATCCGGTGGTCCTGGAACAAATTCCAACAACCCCGGAAAAGCAACCAATTTATAATTTTCACAGCATAAAGCCGTGTGACGCCTCAAAATTCGCCAAATTTTATGAAGAATTCCATGCCAACATGTCCAGAGCAACATTGGTCAACCGGTGATTACGGAACAGGGTCCGGGAACCCTGGAAAGGAGGTCAATTTAAAATTTTCAAAGGACCCACATCAAAATTCGCACAATTTTATGGAGGATTCCTCAGAGGATATACCAACTATCTAAAGCAACATTGGCCACCTGGTGGTCCCGTTACAGGTTCCGGAGGCACCGTAAATTTGGCCGATTTATCACTTTCATAGAACCAAGCCATGTGGCACCTCAAAATTTTTAAAATTTCATAAAGAATTCATCAGAGGCTATGTCAACATGTTCGGGGCAACCGGTGGTCCTGGAACAGATTCCGGGAAACCTCGGAAAAGCAACCAATTTATAATTTTCATAGCATCAAGCCGTGTGACGCCTCAAAATTCGCCAAATTTTATGAAGAATTCCATGCCAACAGGTCCGAAGCAACATTGGTCAACCGGTGATTTCGGAACAGGTCCCGGGAACCCTGGAAAGGTGGCCAATTTATAATTTTCAAAGGACCCAGACGTGCGACACCCCAAAATTCACAGAATTTCATGGAGAATTCATCAGAAGCTATGTCAACTGTCTAAAGCAACATTGCTCACCTGGTGGTCCCGGAACAAGTTCCGGAGGCACCGTAAATGTGGCCACTTTATCACTTCTATAGAGCCCAGAATTTCATGAAGAATTCATCAAAGGCCATGTTAACATGTTCGGGGTAACATTGGCCATCTGTTGTTTTGGAACAAGTTCCGGGAACCCCAGAAAGGAGGCCAATTAATAATTTTCATAAGACCAAGTCGTGCAACACATCAAAATTCTCATAACTTCATAAATTGAGTTTTCCATAAAAGATTAATAGTCACAAAATTTGAGAGCGATAAATAATAACCGTAACAAATTATGACGCATTCGTGATTTTTGAACAAAATGTGTAGTTATATTACTTGTCCGTCTTTTGAAAGCTGATCATTCTATTCTCACGTCAATATATTTGACTGAATGTTAGTCTACTTTGGCTAAGAATTTATAGCAGTAGTTTGCTCCTCTTCTGCCCTATTAGTGAATTTTCATTTTGAAATTTCCGATTATGTCCCGGGTTTCCGGGTCAAATCTAAAAAATATCCCGGTTGTTAATAATTAGCAAAAAACGGAAGTAAGTGTTGACCAGAGATACTTCAAATCAATTTTAAACCCGAGTCCTCATATAATTGAAAAGCACCAGAATTAATAAAGTAACAGAGTTATGTAATTTATTTAAGGTCACTAGCCGAACGCTGAATGGGAATGTGAGTGAGAGATAAATTAGGAAATTGTTTTATAAAACTTGAAAAATGTTTTAACAGATTTTATTTTTAGTAAAATTACAAGATTTGGAGGCTTTGACATTTAATTATAGTCTTAGGCTGACATTTTTCGAGATTGACTTTTAAAATCTTCGTGATCCTAGAATTAGCCCAGAACAAAAATAGGATTGAAGATTTATTTTACAATCTGGGACCGAGAAAAATGCTCGAAATGTGGGATTTTGAAAAAATCCAACATTTGGTGGAAAATAAATTATGGGTCCTGGCATATTTTGCTGATCTGAGAAATTGTTCAAGGTTCAATAATTTGAATAGTTTTTTTTTATAGAAATTTTAAAATTCCAAACAAATTCTGAATTATTCCTAAAAACATTAAGAAAAATTTGGAGACAAATTGAAAGAAGCTCTGACTGGAATTCCTATAATAAAGAAATCAATCAATCAACCAAGCCCTAGAGTTTAAGCCCTAAGGAATTCCCAGAAGAATCAGAAGAAAATTGTGAGAAGAATTTGAAGGAGAATTCCTTGGAGAATCTGATGAGAATAATATCAGTATTGTTAGGAGAATAACAGGTGAATTTTGGGGAGAATTTAAAGAGAATTATAATTATAATTTAAAGGATGTTCTGAGGATAATTAAAAACTACAAGGGACAGCCCTAAGGGGTTGCACGCAATGGCGACGTAGGACTACGTGGTCTTAAATAATAAATCTTATTTGTTAACTGCAGCAGGAGCGTGTGTTTTGTGTAGCAATAGGAATTTGAGGGTTCTCTCTGTTTATACTCTTTAGTGTGATGCGCTTGCAGTGTTCGGAAAATCATTCTCAAATCTCATTCATTGAGCCTCCCTGCGAGAATAAACTAACGTGCGAATGGAATGTGGCAAAGAAAATTCGCGCTTGAGATTCTCGTGCACTCACTCTCAAAATGCCGAAAAATCACTCAAGATTTAACTCATAAACACCTCTCAAACTTCAATTGATAGCATTCTTATGCATGTTGTGCTATTTTTCCAACCCCTGATGCACAAACAATAGTAATAACCATTAATAGCGCCGACATATAAATAAATTAATTTTTGAACCTGAAAACTCATTGGTGATTTTTGCGACGTTGAATTTTGGCAGGCAAAACTCATAGGCGCATAAACTCATGCATGAGATTTGAGTTTATGAGTTTTTCCGAACTCTGCGCGCTTGACATAGATGGCCCACAGAAACTCACGAAGAGCTACTGATTCCGATCAATAGTGGTGCGGCTTCTTCCTCCTTCTATGGATGCTCATGTGGGCTGCAGCTCGGTGCTTGCATGTAGCTTTCCGTTGTGTACTGTGAAATAATTGGAACTGAATCCGATCAGCGGTTGAGGTCAGCCTTGATCGCTAGCAGCTTGCGGGGAGCCTTTCGTTGTGTACTAGAGAACTACACTACTCACCAACACCGTTTGGTGGGACCGGATGCAATTCAACTTTGAAATCTGTGTTAGGGAAATCGTTTTTCGCAGGCCATCGGTGATAATTTTAAGTATCATAGCAACAGTTGCACATTCGTGGATTTTTCAATAGGTACGTTTTTAAAAACAATACCGTCTTAAATTTAACAGATGCGTAGGAATATTTCTGATCGATTGGTCATAAAATTATTGAAATTGGTCCAGGGGCAGTTGAGTTATTAACGTTCAAAATCTTTCATAATTTGGTTACATATTCCATTTTCGATTTTCACAAAGTGTACCCCCATATAGAAATCACAGACGTAGTCCTACGTTAAAAAAAGAAATACTGATGAAGATTAGGAAGAGAATTTAAATGAAGTTCCGAGGAAAATATCACAGAAATCGTATTCCTTGACCGTTCCAGCAAAAAAAACTGATTAAGAGCTGAGTAAGCCAAGTTTAAGCTGAAGAAGCATATTTTTGCATGAATTATCGATGCCCATTTAGCTACTCTTCGTGAATTACGTGATGCAACTCCAGATGGTGACCTTTTGCTTGCTTGTGGTGACTACAATCAACCACACATAGCATGGAATTGTCTTGATGATGGAATCTTAAACCTTGATCCTTCCACGACGTCTGCTGCCAGTGCTGCTCTGATGGATGGAACGAGCTTCCTGAATATCCGGCAATACAACTCTATTCGCAATCACCTGGGGCTCATCCTAGATTTGGTTTTCTGTGATTCCGATTGCAACATTGTAGTTAACGAAGCGGTGTCCCCATTGCTGGCTATTGATTTGCATCATCCACCGATTTTATTCTCCTTACCAACTCAATCCGATTGTGTTGACCGTGTGGAATCCCTTGATGCTGGTGAACATACGCTCGACTACTCAAAAATCGACTTCGTCATGCTCAACGAGTTCCTGATGAGCTGTGATTGGAGCAGTATTCTGGCAACAAATGACGTCAACGATATGGCAGCACAATTTTGCAACATAATTTGCAATTGGCTCACCGATAACACTCCAAGACGAAAACCTCCTATATCTCCTGCTTGAAGTTCTCCTCTCCTGCGGCTTTTGAAACGCGATAAAAATTCCTGGCAGCGTAAACTTCGCCGACATCGAACTTCTGAAACGAAACGCAACTTTCATCGTGCTTGCAACGCCTATCGTAAGCTTAATTCAACCCTATACAAGTCATATGTCTTGCGTGTCCAGACCAATTCACGTAGAAATCCCAAGAGCTTCTGGAAGTTTGTGAACTCCAAGCGAAAATCGTCGAATATTCCTTCATCCGTATTTTTTGGCGATTTGGAGTCTACTTCTATGCTCGAATCGTGTGATCTATTTTCCCGCCACTTCAGTTCTGTTTTTTCGGATTCAGCCGCCAACGCAGATGAAGTAGAAAGAGCGGCTTGCAATGTTCCTGAGGGTCTTATCAATTTGCGTACATTTGTGGTTAGCAATATGTATGTCGTTAAAGCTGTTAGGAAGTTGAAGAAATCTGTTTCATCGGGTCCTGATGGTGTACCTGCAATCATTTTTTGCCGCTGTGTTGCTGTTTTAGCTGATCCCCTAGCTCGCATCTTTACCGCTTCGTTGCACCAAGGAGTTTTCCCCGAAATATGGAGACATTCCTTTATGTTCCCTGTCCATAAGAAGGGCGACAAACGTGACGTGACAAATTATCGTGGCATAACAAGTCTATCTGCAGCTTCAAAATTATTCGAGATCATTGTGAACGATGCTATTTTCTTTCATGTCAAGAGCTACATTTCAGCAACGCAACACGGATTTATGCCAGGACGCTCAGTTACATCAAATTTGCTGGAGTTCACCTCAACATGTATAAATCACTTGGAAAATAGGGCTCAAGTAGATACCGTTTATACCGATCTGAAAGCGGCATTCGATTGCATCGATCATGGTATTCTTCTTCGGAAAATGTCTCGCCTGGGAATTTCGGATGGTTTGGTTGATTGGCTGAAATCATATCTTTCCAGCAGAACACTTCGTGTCAAGCTGGGTTCGTGCACTTCATCACCATTTGCTGCAACCTCCGGTGTTCCCCAGGGCAGCAATTTAGGACCATTGCTGTTCACAATCTTCTTCAACGATGTGACGCTCCTCTTGCCGAGTGGTTGCGTGCTCATATACGCCGATGATCTCAAACTATACATTGTTGTCAAGAACGTCGAGGATTGCCGTCAGCTCCAAGCAATGTTAGACCAATTTGTTGATTGGTGCCGCTTAAACAAGCTTTCCGTCAGTATATCAAAATGTGTGGTCATGATATTTAATCGCACAAGAACGCCAATCGTATTCGATTACTCAATTGATGGATTTGTACTAGAAAGAGTAGAACAAGTAAGCGACCTAGGTGTAATGCTGGACCCTAAACTTACGTTTGACTTACACCGTTCAATGGTAATCACTAAGGCTAATCGTCAGCTTGGTTTTATATCAAGAATCTCAAGAGATTTTTCGGATCCGTACTGTTTAAAAGCACTGTACTGTTCACTCGTTCGTCCGATTATCGAGACTGCATCTGTTGTTTGGACTCCCTACCAACTTTCCTGGAACGTCAGAATAGAACGTATCCAAAAAACATTCATTCGTCGATCATTAAGACATTTTCCTTGGAGAGATCCACTAAACTTACCTCCGTATGCTGAGAGATGTCGCTTGCTAAGCATGGACACGTTACAACGACGGCGACAAATTCAACAGGCAACATTCGTCGCGAAGTTATTAAGTGGTGATTCGCACGTTTTCTACAGTTGAAGATTATTATTTGTTATGTTCGAGTTTGGGGAACCTGCTGCTCAATTCCAGAGACGTATTATTAACTCCAGATACATTTAGTATTTGTTATGGCTTCTGGTTCATTAAGACTTATTGTCAGATGGATGTATTAAATAAAAATAAAAATAAAAAATAAAAATAGGCTCTTGTTCAGCTTTCAATGATTTTAATACCCCAATGTCAGTGTTTATTATTTTTCCCCGGTTCTCCCGTCGAATTCCCGGGTTTTTCCTAGCTAATTTTCAAATTCCCGAATATTTCCCGGATTTCCCGTTTTTCCCGGTTTGCCACCCTGCCTATTTATCATTATATTATTTGCTGTTGATACTCTTTTTCAGACCAGCCAATGTTCTTCGCAAATGTTAAGAGATAATTTTTCCGAAATTCGGTGTAATGGCCAGCATAGTTTTACAAACTTGGAAGTCCACTATTGATTGTTTTCGGCAACCGAAATTGAAACATAAATTTCACTGTATTTTCCCATCAAAACTCTTCACTTAATGTATTCAACCGATTCCTTATCCTTTCAGCTTCAATCTTATTACATTTTTACAACTGAGCAATCCTGTTATGCCAGATTTGTATTTAAATGAAATATACACACTACAAAATACGGCTGATTTCGAGTTGCCGATAATAGAACAGCTGGTTAACACGCAGTTCAAATGGAAATGGTGCCGAAGAAAAAGAGACTACCGACAATAGTCACACTCACCTGAGAAGTTTGGAGCATTGTAAAAACGTGTTCAACCCGTTTTGATCAATTCTGTCGATTGGAATTGATAGAACAGCAAGCAGTAGATAAATGTCAATAAACAAACCCGTCATATATGTGTAGTATATAGAAGTCCGGATGCTGCTTAGATTGACGAGAATACGTTAATTCCCCTAGTTCATCAGCTTATCATTCAACCTTTTTTGCAGCACAAAATTCCTAGATTATTTTTTTATGTGGCTGTTACCTCAGAAAATTCAACAGTTAGGGCTTAGTTAGAAAACAGAATGTTCTTCCAAGTTGAAGTTTTCCATCAACTGACCTTAATAGCACTTCCGAATATCTGCGCTGGCTGTAAAAATCCTAATTTTCTCTATTTCGCGAAACATCGGCTTGTCAGTAGCAATAAAGCGTATTTAACCTCCAGGGAAGATCCCTGATGACTTTGACAAGTTTGAAATGGCCTTATGATTCTAAGAAACACAACATCCATCCCCGGCAGCGTCATTCCTGTGGTAATTGGAATTGAAAAGTTTCCGCCGCTGTGCCAATGTCTTTTTAATGCCCTCCCGAGATGCTGAATGTTGATGGTGATGGCGGTGGTATCAAGAACATCCCTGGCCCAGAATTTTATACATTTGATAAATCCCGAGGGCTCCCGCCATTGCCGACCGGTCACCGACAAAATGGCAAAAGTTGACCTGCCCCACACCGCTGGCTGGTTGCTGCTGTGCCCCACCTCGCCAGAGTAGACGGCCCGAGAAATGATATTGTCTTATTTATGTTTTGAATTTCGCCTTCCAAAATTAATGCTGCTTCTTCCGGTCCGATTTACCACCAGGACTGTTATGAAAAGTTACTGGCAAATGTTGTTGGGCCGTACTCCCTCCGGATAAGGTGTCCGTCCATTTCTGGGTGAGTTACGACCGGTGTGATTTGGGAGCTGCTGTGCCACGAAAATTTAAATGGTTCAATCATAAAGAAAATCAAGTTATTCATAAAACAACATATTTTGGAAATGTTTCTACATGAAATTTAAAAATATCAATGCAAAGCTAGGACCAACTTAATATTAACAATCCGAACCAAACTTCCCCATCTAAAGCAAACCAACCGGAACGAACGGGTCCAACCTCCATCGAGCGGAACAAAAGCCATTCGGTTCTAGTAATTTAAAAACCTATTCTGGCGCCCATAGCAGATAGAGAGAATTACAAAACAGCATCACAATCAAGCGAGAACGAAAAACAAAAAAAAATAGCAAACCGATCTGACTGGAAACATTTCCTAAACAGAGAATCCTACTACTACTACACAACGGTGCCCGTTGGGCAGGCTGGGCAAACTTTATGGGGCTGTTTTGCTTTCTTCTCCTCTTTCATCCCAGAGTAAACACATCTCTGTCTCGCAAACCCCTTGGAGGGGCTTGTGAAAGGCAAAAAAATGTTCGGCATTGTTTTCGCTAGCCGCCGGAAAACGCCAATACTCTTCTACGAACGATGCGGCCAGCGATGCCAACCGTCCGAATTGTATTTCCCTCCGCCAGACGAATTTAAAAAAATTTAGTCTGCAAGTCCCCTATGTTAATAACTTTTCGGAAATAGTACTGACAACCCTGGATGCCGCACGATTTTCCAATGAAAACCAACCGGAGAAAGCATCGTGTTTGTTTATATGTGAGTTATTCTTCAGTGGGGGGAAAACTCTTGCTTGAGCTGCGGCCTTGAAATTGATAGCTTTGGGGAAAAGTGGCGACAGACACAGGGTCTCGCTGCTCGTTGGTCGCGTTCTCATTATGATATGGTTGTTTGCTTTACTTTTCGTAGCTGGAAGCTGGAGTTTTAACATTTGGTAAACAGATGCTGAAATTCTAGGAAAACGAAACACACACACAACACGCACAGGGGAAAAGTTTTTCATTTCAAAGGTAGGAATCAGCAACTGTTCGAAGCAGGTCTGTGACAAACCTCAAAGCATTCCCAATCCATTTTTAGCGGGGAAAGTTGGTCGGAACATTGAAATGGTACCAGTTAGTAGTTCACTTGCGGTTTAGTTTTTGTGGAACCGGAACGGTCTGGCAGCTAGGAACAAGTTTGGCTTCCAAACAATTAATTAGAGGCTAGTTTCAGGAAAAGCAGGTGTAGCTGAAGGTGGCGGAAAGTTTGACTGGAAACTTTATTTTTCGTGGCATTATTGGTCATACGATATTGGTTTCACAAAATTTGCTATGACAGATACGCTGCAATATCAAAGCAGGACGGATTTGGTCAGATGTTCAAATTTGGCTGTGAAATGTTTTTATCAGAATCTGCGGTGAACCTCAAAAATCTGCCGGAAAATAAACAAAATTGATGACAGTTTTACTCAGCCTAGGAGTAGTACCAATAGACTGGGTGAATCCAATCTTTACTTTTCTCATATTCGGAATTTTTTTTCCTGGAAAAACACTTTATGTGATTTATAAGTTAACTAAACTCAAATTTAGGTCTGTCGCATTCGCCGTGCAGTTTACCATGTTAAGGTGAAGCTCTAAGAAAGCCATACATTGAAATTTCACGACCGGGTTTGAGGTTTCGAACGAATTTTTTAGTGCTTTTCAAGTTCTGCGTTTTCGGAATCAATCCGGAACATGTCCAGATGAGGTCAAATATGATTTTAATGGTACAATATTTTCATCGATCAATTAGTCGTTGAATGCTGGTGTAATTTTAGGTGATGAATGACCGGTTTTGGCGAAGGTTTTGATCCTAATCAAGATGTGGCAACTTCCCCGGGAGTTTCAAATAAACAGAGCGTAGTTCAGAGGTCTGGATGTAAGTCGGGGATTCATTCGCGTGATGTCAAGACTTATGTCCAACCACTACTCGCTAGACGCACATCTCTACAGAATAAACCTCGTTGACAGCAATATATGTAGGTGAAGAACCGGTTATGATGACATCGATCACGCAGTTTGGCATTGCCCGGATACCCTAGTGGCCCGAGGTAGACAACCCTTCCGTGAAGCAAGAGCTGTATTGAGAACCAATGATCTTCCCTAAATGCAGGCGATCTACGAATTCCTTTGTTTGTCTGATGTTAGAGTTTGATGTGACCATCCCCTCCTTTCCAAACAATTTCCAGCCATGGTGTCCCAGTCTGAGGAGGCTTCAGAAACCAGTTTCCTACCTAGCTCCTTCAAATCGAAATTATTACCCATTAACCTCAAGCCCGCCACGAGTAATTGGTACCCAATACTAACCTAGAACTACTGCTGTTTAAAATGTAAATTCAAACATTACTGATTTTTGGCTCCGCAAAGTGTCACACACGACTGAGCCTAGTAAATGAACGAACTAGTTAAAAAACACTTCCCCGGGAGGTTCGGGAACTAGTTCGAATTTGGCAAAATGTTGACTTAAAGTTGCTGGGAATATCGGCTTTTTCAGTCTTAAACACTCTAACAACTACGATGTAATCTGCCCGACGTTTCGGCCAAGGATTGTGGCCTTTTTCAAGGGAAAATATTGTCTGTCATTATAGTCAATACTTTAGTCGTTGTTGTGGTCGATTGAAAGAATTAAAAGATTCTACATTGCCACCTGAGCAGTTGCACGCCAACTGACGAATCGATTTTATTTTTCCCTCTCCGAATTGCATGAAACTTCGCGTAAGTTTGAGCTATTTTAATTTTTCAAACTGGTGTTTTCTTCTTCTTCTTCTTAGCATTTCAAGCTTATTGCATAACGCATATTAGCTTATTACGTGCTCTCAACTTAGTGTTATTAATTGAGAGCTTTCGATGCCTGTACCATTTTTGCATTGGTATAATTGTGTGGCAAGTCCAATCATACTTCTATGCCCAGG
Organism: Ochlerotatus camptorhynchus; assembly: GCF_037179485.1. NCBI lineage: Eukaryota > Metazoa > Arthropoda > Insecta > Diptera > Culicidae > Ochlerotatus > Ochlerotatus camptorhynchus. Next base: position 357,983 of record NW_027040620.1, read on the forward strand.
GAAGTCGAGAAATTTTCCAACCCGAAAAATTCCTAGACCGGACCGGGAATTGAACCCAGCCACCTCCAGCATGGTCTTGCTTTGTAGCTGCGTCTTTACCGACTGAGCTAAGGGAGGCCCCAAAAATGGTGTTTTCATAATGTTTAATAAAACATAGCACGAAAATGCTCATCTAATCGAAATGACGCATAAGCCAAGTTGTAGGAGACTGGATTGGCTTTTCAGAAGAAAAAAAAACACACACATACACACACTGAAAAAAAAAAAACATATACAATTATCGTCAAAAAATCGATAAGACAAATACTTTTAAAGACTTCAATAACAACTTAGAACATTTTAAAAAAATTTAAACTCATGTTTAGTTGAAAGCTTATTAAAAATGAACATTTCGGAAATTCATACAATGAACACTTCAAAATTGGTAGAACATCAACTATTAGTACAAATTTTGAACTTTTTTTCCAGAAATTATTTTTAATGTTTTAACGAAGGATTACGTCTTACGGCAATATATTGGGGGTGCAATTTCAAAAAACCAAAATCGACCGCGTTACGAAAAGTGGTCAGGTTTTGACCACTTATAACTGTGTCAATAGCGGATGGATTTTAATTCTAAATAAACCAATAGATTGGAAATTTTTCTACGAACCTGCTAAAATGAAGACTTTTTGGTTTCCCCAATACAGTCTGTTCACCATGGAGGTGCGGCTCAAACAGCGTCTGACTGGCATCCAGCGGCTGAATAAGAAATGCTCTTCCCCGGAAGCTACACCTAAGATGGCAGCCCCATCACGGCGGATAGGAGACCTTAGGCCAACCACCTACTGTCTCTGAAACCTTTACAATTGTTACACAAACCAACAGAGAAAGACATCGAACTGATATAACGGCAACGACTTTTAGCGCAAAACAACGGACACGAATTGGATCATGGAATGTATTGACGTTAGCCCAGCAGGGTAAACTGGCACAACTCGCCAACGAGGTGCGACGCATGAAGCTAGAAATCCTGGGACTGAGTGAAGTTCGTTGGCCAAACTTTGGAGAACACAAACTGCCGTCGGGACAGGTACTACTATACTCTGGTATTCGAGGTGAAAACGCTCCCCGCCATCGTGGAGTTGGTCTCCTACTTAGCGTCCAGGCAAGTGCTGCGCTCATCAAGGGGGAGCCTGTTAATGAGAGGATAATCGTTGCCATATTTAGAACACGGGTTCGTAACCTTACAATAATCCAATGTTATGCGCCAACCGATGCTGCCGAGCTACAGGACAAGGAGAATTTTTACAGTCAACTGAATGCCGTCGTGGATAAGGTTCCAAAGGGTGACATCAAGATCTACACTGGCGACTTCAATGCGAAGATCGGCTCCGACAACACGGACTATGAGCGTGTCATGGGACGCCATGGTCTCGGCGATATGAGCGAGAACGGTGAGCTGTTTGCAGAATTTTGTGGCAATAACGACATGGTGATCGGGGGCTCGCTCTTCCCCCATCGGCCAGTGCACAAAGTCACGTGGGTTTCCCGTGATGGACATACCGAAAATCAGATCGACCACATCTGCATCAGCCGAAAATGGAGACGGAGCCTTCTTGGTGTCCAGAATAAACGCAGCGCCGACATCGCGTCTGACCATCACCTTCTAATCGGTGAAATCCGCCTACGCATGGCGCGGATCCAGCGACGGGAGGAGAGACTCGGGCGGCGGTTCAACACACGCCGACTTGAAGATCCAGCGGTAAAAAGGTCTTTTGTTGAAGAACTTGAGACTCGAGCTGCGGACGTTCCAGAAGGTGGCAGCGTAGAAGAACAATGGACGGCCATCAAGAATGCCTTTATAGAAACAAGCGAGAACAACTTGGGTGAGCTGCGCACCCAGAGGAAAGAGTGGATCACAGATGAAAAAGGCGGAAGATTGAGGAGCGTAGAGAAGCAAAAGCCGCGATAGAGCGGGCGAGAACCAGAGGAGCCAAGAACGAAGCCCGTCAACGGTACTAGGCTCTAGAGAAGGAAGTCAAGCGCTCTTGCAGACGGGACAAGCGAGCGTGGGTGAACTCCCTGGCCGACGAAGGGGAGAAAGCCGCAAACACTGTCGATGTACGCCTCCTCTACGATATCTCACGACGCCTGAGTGGAGCAGGGATGAACCCGAGGATGCCAGTGAATGACATGACTGGACAATTGCTTACCGACCCCACTGACCAGCTGAAACGCTGGTTTGAGCACTTCGAACAACTTCTTCAAGTTTCGACGACCAACCAGCCATCAACATCTCGGCATGATCCGCCTAGGGTGCGGTGCATCACTCGCGTCAATTCCGAGGCCCCATCACTGCAGGAGATTGAAGCAGCTATCCGAAGCATGAAATCCAACAAGGCTCCAGGGGTCGATCGCATATCAGCAGAGATGCTCAAAGCTGACCCCATGCTATCCGCACAAATGTTGCATCAACTATTCTGTAATATCTGGGACACCGCGACTTTTCCGGCTGACTGGATGCAGGGCATCTTAGTGAAGGTCCCAAAGAAGGGGGATCTGACTGTGTGCGACAATTGGCGAGGCATCATGTTACTGTGTATTGTTCTCAAAGTTCTGTGCAAAGTTATCCTGAATCGGATACAGGAGAAGATCGACGCGACTCTCCGACGGTAGCAAGCAGGATTCCGTGCCGGAAGATTTTGTGTGGACCATATTGTCACGCTCCGCATCATCCTGGAGCAGGTCAATGAATTCCAAGAGTCCCTTTATTTGGTATTCATTGACTACGAAAAAGCTTTCGACCGTCTCAATCACGAGAATCTGTGGGGCGCCCTGAGACGCAAGGGAGTCCCGGATAAAATCGTCAACCTCATCGAAGCGCAGTATGAGGCTTTCACGTGCAGAGTCCTGCATAACGGAGCCTTGCCCGACCCTATCCGGGTAGTCACTGGTGTGAGACAAGGATGTATACTATCACCACTACTGTTTCTCATCGTAATCGACGAGATCATGGTAGGTGCAATTGACCGTGTACCGAACCGTGGGCTGCTTTGGCAGCCTATCACCATGGAGCATCTCAACGACTTCGATTTGGCTGATGATGTTGCTCTACTAGCACAACGGCGCTCTGATATGCAGAGTAAGCTCAATGACCTAGCCGAACGCTCCTCTGCGGCGGGTCTCACCGTCAACGTCAACAAGACCAAATCGATGGATATCAACTTTATTATTAACTTCCAACTTTACGGTAGCGGGGCAAGCAGTGGAGACGGTCGAAAGTTTCCAATATCTTGGCAGCCAAATAGCGTCGGACGGCGGGACCAAGAGCGACATAGGTGCACGAATCAAGAAGGCTAGGGCTGCCTTTGCGAGTTTACGAAACGTATGGAGATCCAACCAGATAAGTCAACGCACCAAAATCCGAATTTTCAACTCGAACGTGAAATCTGTGTTGTTATACGCCAGCGAGACGTGTTGTGTATCAGCGGAGAACACTCAAAAGCTGCAGGTCTTCATCAACCGATGCCTGCGGTATATAATTCGTGCCTGGTTGCCTCAAAACTGGATCTCGAATGCCGAGCTTCATCGTCGATGTCATCAGAAGCCGATAGCAACAGAAATGCGAGAGCGAAAGTGGAGGTGGGTCGGCCACACACTTCGACGGGACGGAAACGAAATCTGCAAGCAAGCGCTGGATTGGAATCCGGCAGGACATCGCAGCAGAGGCAGACCCAGGGGCTCATGGCGGCGGAGCCTCAATAAGGAAATTAAGCAAGTCGATAGGAATCTGACCTGGGCCCAATTTTGGCAAAAGCGAGCAGCCGCCCAGGATGGAAGTCTTTCACGTTGGCCCTTTGCACCGCTGGTGGTGTACAGGACCCTTAAGTAAGTAAGTAAATACAGTAGTCAAATATTGATACCGAGCACGTAATCCTACGTTCAATCTACGGTCGTGTCTTGGATACAACCTCTTCCTTTTTAAACCACCTGTGGTCGATGTCACCGATTTGATCCAAACTTGGCCAAAACGCTTATTTTGGCATTCTGAACAAACGCCTTTTTTATTTTGCTCTGAAGTGCCTAGATCCCTCTTGACTACAACCCTGGATTTTCGTGGAGGCGAACCAGCCTAAGGCTGAAAGCCTCCTTAATAAAGCTAAATAATAATAATAACCCTGGATTTTCGAGATTTTTAAAAATTTCAACTTTCAGAAGAGATTACTCCACAACCAAATAAGCTATTTGTGATTTTAGAACGTCAATTTGACGATTTTTTAATGTAGATTCTTATAGGTGTACTAACATTTTGTTTTTGTTATAGTAACTAGAGTAAACAGACTGATTACCGGTATCAAAATTGTCAAAAAATGACCTATTATCACCATGGGCGGGATTTTTAATTTCTTAATATTTTGGGCTCAAATTTTCACCACACTTCACCACTCTTCTACTAGATGTGTTTCCAAGGGCAAAAGATTTGGACAAATAGTTTTTGAGATATGACCAGATGGGTGAGTCACGAAATTCACCTATGTGAATTAACATTAAAAAAAAAAAACTATAAATTGACGTTCTAATATCACGAATAGCTTATTTGGTTGTGGAGTAATCTCTTCTGAGAGTTGAAATTTTTAAAAATCTCGGAAATCCAGGGTTGTAGCCTAGAAGGATCTGGGGTTTCTGGTTCAAGCTTTCAAGTTCGGATGTGGTTAAACGTGATCTTTAAAATTGAACATTGCCACCAATTAATTAGTCGATGAATGCTGATGTAATTTGAATATGACAACCTATGGATTAGTTATTGAATGTTGATACAGTTTTAGTTGCCTTATGGCCTTTTTTGGTGCTTTTCAATTTCTGGTCACTGGTCCCGGGGATTTCCGGAATATTTCAGGATGCAGCCAAATGTGATCTTAATGATATAATATTACCACCAATGGATTAGTCATTGAATGCTGAAGCTGCTGGAGGTGCCAAATGACCGGTTTTGGTACTTTTTAAGTTCTGGCTACATCCCAGGGGAATTCCGGAACATGCCCGAATGTGAAAAACTGTGGTCCAAAATATTGAATATGATTAATTTGAGGTGCCTTATGGCCTTTTTTTGTAGTTTTAAATTTCTGGTCACTATCCCGGTTCACTATGCAGGTTCCAAACAGCCCAACATGCTTTTCTTCAGCAAGAAATCCATCAACTATTGATTTGGTCTTAACTGATTCATGTCAACTTTGTAGCCAATTGCTTACCCACTTCGGTGCTGATCACCTTCCAGTAACTTTTGAAATATCCCATGAAATAATTTCTAATCCCAGCAGCTCTACTTTCAATTACCATAGAGCTAATTCGGAGCAATATCGAACATTTATGAAACATAACGTCGATCCAAATATTCCTTTGCAAACCAAAGATGATGTTAACTAAGCTCTTGAATCTCTGACTACTTCTATAGTTGAAGCAAGAGCTGCCTCAGTACCAAAATGCGAGGTTAAATTCGATTCAATTATAATCAGCGATGAGCTTCAGCTCTTGATCCGTCTGAAAAATGTCCGTAGGAGACAATATCAAAGAACAATCGATCCTGCAATGAAAGTTATCTGGCGGGATTTGCAAAAAAAAACAAATTAAAAAGCGATTCTCTGTCCTGAGGAACAAAACTTTTGAAAATAATGTTTCTAAATTAGACCCGAGTTCCAAACCCTTTTGGAAAATCACAAAATTTTTGAATAACCTCAAAAACCTATTCCAGCGCTTAAAGAAAGTGTTAAAATTCTGATCACAAATTCGGAAAAAGCTCAGAAACTTTCCAAGCAATTCGAGAGTTCCCATGATTTCAGTTTGGGTCTTACTAGTTCTATTGAGAATCAGGAGTATCTGATTATTTTCTCTCGAGAAAATATGTTTAATGATTCCTGGAGGACTGATTTGAACGAGTTAAGATCTATAACTAACAAATTTCAAAATATGAAAGCTAGAATTTAATGATGATGGAATTTTCTATATCCTCATCAGAAAACTCCCAGAGAGTACCTTGTATTTGTTGGTAAAATTATTTAACAGATGTTTCCATTTGGCATACTTTCCTGATAAATGGAACAAGGCAAAAGTTGTTCCAATGTTGAAGCCGGATAAAAATCCAGCTGAAGCTTCTAGCTACCGTCCAATAAGTTAGCTTTCTTCAAAAAGTAAACTTTTTGAAAAGATAATTTTAAATAGAATGATGCTTAACATCAATACGAACTCAATTTTGGCAGATGAGCAGTTTGGATTTCGCCTTGGGCATTCAACTTCTCATCAACTCTTAAGAATTACCAATTTAATTTGTTTAAACAAATCTGAAGACTGCTCAACTGGAGTTGCTCTTCTAGACATAGAAAAAGCATTCGACAGTGTTTGGCATGAAGGTTTGATTGCTAAGTTGAAACAGTTTAATTTTGCACTCAATATAATTATATAAGATCAAAATTATTTAACTGATAGAACATTGCAGGTAAATTATCAAAATTCCAACCCTAATCGACTACCTGTTAGATCAGGAGTTCCTCAGGGTAGCATTCTTGGGCCTATATTGTATAACATTTTCACTTCGGACCTCCCTGATTTGCCTCAGGGTTGCCACAAATCTTTATTCGCCGATGACACAGGCATTTCCGCTAAAGGAAGAAGTCTTCGTGTTGTTTGCAGCAGACTGCAGAAAAGTTTAGATATTTTCTCTTCTTATTTACAAAAGTGGAAGATTTCTCCCAACGCTTCCAAAACTCAACTTATAATATTTTCACATAAGCCTAGAGCTTCCTTTTTTGAAACCTAGTAGCAGTTAAATGGTAACTATGAACGGAGTTCCAATTCCTTGGTCAAACCAAGTGAAATATCTTGGATTAGTACTTGACCAAAAATTAACATTTAAAGATCACATTGAGGGCATTCAAGCCAAATGTAACAAATATATCAAATGTTTGTATCCTCTTATAAACAGGAAATCCAAACTTTGCCTGACGAATAAACTTCTAATATTCAAACAAGTTTTTAGACCGGCCATGCTTTACGCTGTGCCAATATGGTCTTGTTGTTGCACTACCAGGAAAAAATCACTTTAAAGGATTCAGAACAAAATTCTCAAAATGATTTTGAAGTTGCCTCCCTGGTACAGTACTAGCGAGGTACATTGAATTTCGAATGTTGAGACTTTCAAATGTCCAACAAAAAAATAAATAATTTCAGGCAAAAATCGTTGCAATCCTCAATTGCAATGATTATTTCCCTTCATACTTCGATAAGTTTTAGTTTTTAGTTTTAATATTTTTGAATTATACTGACATGCAGGTATAGAAAACCTGTTGAATATACATATACTGAATTGGCAAGGCAGGAACAATGTCATAACACTTAGATATATATCATAACAATTAAGGCTGGTAAGTTACTGTAGTAGCTGTAGCAACTAGGTAAAAATGAAATGTAATTTATTTTGAATTTTGAACAAATAAGGAGTTTAAAAAAGAGCACAAATAGAATTTAAAATCATTTAGACGATTCGTTGTTTGTGCACCAACTTGAATGCATCATAATTTATGTCCTCAATTCCAACTCCCATTGAAAGTGCAATTTTCTGCATATTTTCAATCCGGAGCGGTCAGGGGCACTCTATTGTGTGAATTCTTTTTGATCTTCAGCAGCACCACTAGCGGAGTCCGTACGTAGGCATGTGTCAATAAATACGAATCGGAATCCCGGAAGGCAGGAAATTCCAATAAATTGGCTGCAATTTATTCGCCACCGTCAATTGGCGGCCGGGAAGCCCGATTGAACTCCATAAATCAGCACCCGCACAGCCAAATTGAGTCTCATTCAGTGTTTTTTCATCTTTCAGGGTCCAACATTTGTGACAAAAATCCGTATTTTAATTTTTTTTTTTTTTCGCTCTCTCTCGCGCTGGAAACGGCTTCTGTGCATACTTCAATGAACTCCCACCATAAGGGACATGCAATCTGCTGCTACTGCTGTTGCCTGACGTCCAGAACCTCGGGCTCTCAGGGGGAAATAAATCACATTTGTTAAAAATGCTAATTCCCATATCCTGGCCCCTCGGGGTGTCACGCACCGATGCACTTGAAAAGCGCGTGAAAATCTGGTTGGAATGCATTATTGCGAGCCGTTTTTTTTCGCGAATTGGCAGATTTTTTGTATTGTTTCGATGCGTGGGTGGGTTGAAGCTTATTAACATTTAAATGTTTGGAAATAAATGGTATCAAGTTTGCGACAAAACATTGACTTTAAATACGGCGAGAATCGCAATTGATTCACAAAATTCAGTATGATCTGAAACAGCGGTTCTCAAATTTTGCTTTACTAGCTACCCCAATCATGCAGAAAACTCGCTGAACGTTCAACCAAGCGGCGAGCTTTTGTTCAGACAGGAGTACGCAGAAACTAAATTCAGCATTTCAGTTTTCACACGCTGCATCAACTATGTATAGCGAAAATCCTTGAACAAGCCATTCTCATTTTACGATAACGAGTCATATTTGTTGCGGTAAATGTCACCTGTCCGAAACAGCAATAGCCGCCCACGCACACAAGGAACGGCGATGGGAAGCAATACATAAAATAGAAGAGGGATGATAATGATACCAAGCTTACACCAGCAGCGCAGAACTGGCGCGATTGGACCATTCAGTATGTAATGAACACTCTGCACTCCGACACAGGACCATAGCGAATGAAAAGCGGAAAAGCGTAGCGCCACAGGTGGCCGTGTGAGTCGACAGTCAGTGGAAAAATCACTCTTGCCTTATCCAGCTTTCAGCGCACTAGTCTAACTACTGAAGGGAACTCAAGATTGGACGCCGTGTAGTTGGCATCGGGATGGCATGTGACAGTTTTTCAAGTTCAACAACAGCAGCTGCTGCGTGGGCACGGAGAGCCATAACTTCTCTAATTAGACGTCATTTTCCAGCATAAGCGACGGCGACGCGACGTGCTGCTCCATTAATGTGTATAAATTTATGGATTTTCTTCGGTGACTTTCCATTACAAACAGTTTTTTTTGCTTTATCTGTGGAGGAATGGAGGCAAACGGGACGGGAAAAGTTTAAATTTATCCTTATTAGCACTTCATTTAGGCGAAAATGGGGACAGGATCCTGGCGAGTACTTAATTGGTGTAAAAAGGAACGTTAGCTGTGCTGGGAAAATTTTATCTTTTTCAATAAGAAAGGTATACAGGGCGGTAACTGTAATAATGGTGTGTAATTTTTTTTTTTATAAAACGTTAATACAAGTGAGACATCGTTTCCCTGACAAGATCGGGGATCTTAACTTCGATTTATCGACAATTCCTAACAGGTTTGTTTGGAGTTTCTAAAAATAAAAAAATAAAATTGCTAATAAATTGCTGAATCGATTCGGATGGAACCGGCACTATTTTGTTTGCATCTGAGAACCCTTTTGAATAATATTCCAATCGGACTTTTGGTCCCGGAGACAACAAATACAAATGTTTTATTTCCGTTTCTGTATACCACTGAAAGGAATGTGCCACCGCTGGGAGGATTCATCGAGAATTTTTCAATCAGAGTAGAATTTAAACTTTAAAATTGGCATGAATTCACGCTGTTACTTCGACAAATGTTTGTAATTTTCCGACAGGGAATTGTGGGACAACCGGTCGAAGGACAAAACGTCGAATGAAAAAAGGTCGAAAGGACAAAAGAACGACACCATCCAAAAGGCCGAATGATGTGAATAAGCACAAAATGTCAAATGATAAGAAGGTGGACAAAAGGTCGAATAGTTAAAAAAGGGACAAAAGGTCAAATGGACAAAAGTTCGAATCGATCAAAGAGGGACAAACGGTTCAATAGCCCAAAGAGGGAAAACAGGTCGAACGGCCCAAAGAGGAACAACAAGTCGAATGGATTTGTTCATAGGAAACGACTTTATAGACTAAACAATATTTTTCTGCATAAAAACCAATAAAAAATATTGTGGAAAAAAAATCGAAATGTGTACCAATAGATGATATTCTACGATTTTGGTCCATTGTGTCTATTTAAAAAAAAAATCATTGTTGATAATTCAAAGCATCAGTTAAAAAATCTTAAAAATGTACTTTTTTTTTGTTATTGATGATTTAAACATTTTTTGACGAAACTTTTTGATTTTCTTTTTTAGTATTTCTTTAAAGACTGGAACGCGCAAAAATTGGTCGACAAAAAATCCTTTCTTTCAGTCAAAATTCATGTCACAAAAATCTTCTTATTTTTATTTTGATAGTTCAATTCATATATTTAAAGGACAAAATGTTCGTTTATTCTTTTAGTTTGCCAAATCCGAACTGCCGTGCCTTCCACTTAACCCCTTCCATTAAATTTTTCGCAGTGGTCTCATCGACCTTATTCGCCGACGAACGCCAGTTGCTCGTGCTGCTCGTTTTTCATGGATTTATTAGTTTTTTTGAGATTCCCAAGGAATCAAAAATATCTCCAAATGACAAAATGGCAAGCGATCAACGAACCGAATAATAACGCTATGTCAGAATTGAAAAGCAATAATGATATAATCTTCTTCCTTCTTTTTCATGACAAGCAGCCCGTGCGACACAACTCACTCGGGGCGGTAGAAGGAAACGAGCAAATTGTTGGCAAGCTGCTTAACGAAGTAAAGCCGAATATGATACACGTGTGTTAATGGGATTTTTTTGTTATGCCTTTTCTCGATTCATATCATCTCATGTCCTCATCCGTGTTTATTGCATCAAAACAGGCAAGCAATATATCATTATCCTCCTACCACTCGGATCGAGCTATGTTACAGTGCGAGTTTGTCATGGTAGTCGTAGCAACCATTTTGTCTGTATCGTTGGTTGCTTTATGTGTTTGGATTCGCTGGAGATTCCGTTTGACCAAGGCCCAGTACCGTTCAATAAGGCGGAGTTCTGGGTTGTTGGGAGCGTTGTGGTCTTTGGGTACCACAACCACGTTGTTCGCATCGTAACACTCGATTGCCTTTTTCCCATAGTGGCAGCTCGCCAAGGCCTGCCAGAACAGCACAGGTCTATTATGTTGCTTTAGGAATGGTAGCAGCCACTTTTCCAGGCACTCCTGGACGTAGATCTCTTGATTGATGGTTCCCGTAGTGATGAAAATGCCGCTTTTTAGACCAGACGTGCATAGGGCCTGCCAGCGAAATATTTTTTTCAGAACACAGTCGAACTTTGTGAGCAGATTCGTTTGTATTCTCGGTTCGCCACCTTCACCTTCTTAAACGTCGACAACCCGGCTCGTTTCTTGGCCTGCTGCACAGTAGCATGGGAGACATTGAGCTTGCCAGCAACGTCCCGGATTGAGAGGTTAGGATTCCGCTTATATTTCACCTTCACCTTCTTCGTCGTCGCTGCCACGTCCGGATTACGATTGCCGCCGCTTCCAGGCTTCTTGGCGGTCGACAGACGCTCCCCCGAACACTTTTAAAACGTTTGTCACCGTCGATTTGGCCACATCCAGCCATTTTGCCAACTTGGAGAACGTCGGATTCTCTAGCTGCGCGAGCAAAATTTTAACACGCTGCTCCTCTTGCTTGGACGTCATTTTGAAAACTGGAGAGCAAATGGTGAAAACTCATCATAGCAACCATTGTATATACACTCAACTTCCAAACGCAGCATTTCAGCTTTTTTTATGCATTTTTAACAGAAATACACCAATTTGAAGTTGACCAATTTTTGCGCGTTCCAGACTTTAAGAAAATTCTCTAGAAATGTTCAAGCAAGTTCTAAGTACAGATTCAAGACAGTTCCCAGATATCCTTCACAAGAGCATTTTTAGAAGCATTTCAAGGAAATTATGAGCAAAATTTCAATGGTATTCTGAGGGTGAATCCTAGGAAATGTTGGGAAAACACTAATTCATCGATTTGAAAAGAATATAATTGATAGAAATTATTGCAAATTCTCGCGAAAATTTTCAAGAATACAAAGATAAATGAGTAGTGAATTTCAAGAGTTTACTGAAACGAATTCCTAAAGCGATATGCACAGAATTCCAATTTTTATGGAGACAATTACTAGGGAATACCGGACAGAATACCAAGACTATTGAGGGGAACCCTGAAAGGAAAAGTAGCTCTGAAGACTGAAGACTTCCTTAGAAGACCCTAAGGAAATTTTTGAGAATTTTGCAAAGCTATCTCGAGATAATTTTCAAAGAAATAATTTACTTAAGTTTTAGATCCAGAACTCAAAATTTAAAATCCAGGATTAAAATAAATTCGATTCTGAGACTTCAGTTAACTACACATTTTATAATCCTGGTATTAGAAAACTTTTCAGGATTATGGGGCAGATTCAAAATTCTGAGAGAAATATTCGATATACCGGACTTTGAATGTTAACAAAAATTATATGATATACTTGCCATCAAATTCCCGATTATTTTCCGCTTGTCTTCAATTCCCGGTTAATTCCTGGTTTAACCCGGTATTTTCAGTTCAGTGCCCACTAGACTGATGTAAAATTAGAAATTTTCGCTCCACAGTGCTCAAACGGTTCCAAATTGGGTCCTGATTAGCCTCCCAAAACATGAACTCATTTAGTGAGAAACTGACTTGGCACAAACCATTTGAAGTTTATATGGAAATTACTATGGGAAAACAAAACTGTTTATTCATTGTCTTCTAGCAAAGACAACATATCAAGAAGACTGGCAACTCTTCCATTTACTCGTACACCGCTATGACAGGTACAATCGCGTCATCTGCCGTTCAAAGGTAAATGCTTCGAACGAATTTGATAGCAAAGATTACATCCTCAGAGGAAAGGTTTGTGTATTTGCTCATTTCTCTATGCGCAGCGATACTGTATCTGTCACTTGGATTCTGGCAAAGTTGCCAGTCTTCTTGATATGATGTCTTTACTTCTAGTCTTTTTACATATTGTACGCTTAACAAATTCTATTGCTATTCTTATGGGATTTTTATCAGCTACAGCTACAACTTTGCAGAAGATCGTTTTTCAGCCAAACGTCAAATGAAATAGTTATTAATTGATGAAGAGATTGATAATCTTATGACAAGATTAAGCAACTGTATTGTGGGCAACACTGTATTATGCAGTGTGACATAGTAGCCAAGATATTTGTGCTCTATTCTTCGCACCAGAAACACCAATGTTGCCGGCTGAACGGTTGATGGAGCTTAATCATAAGACATCAGTGACTTGAATCATTAATAACTTTTGTTCCTAACATTTGATTGAAAAGAGGTTTTCAACAAAGTTGTAGCTGAAAAAATTAGCTACAATTGTTGGCCCACTGCCAACATTGATGGAGACGGATGGCCACCAACACGTTAGCTCACTGCTAACCACTACTTTCACAATTTGCACAATATGGATGGCCATCCACGTATCAGCCCACTGCTGATCGATGTCGTGGCGATTGTGTTCACACACTGTGAAAACCACAATGATTCTATCGGCTTACTGCCGATGTCGATGATGGTGATGACTCACTGCCACCGCACGCACACTCACGCTAATGTCGACAATGCAATCAGCCTGCTACCGACGTTGGATATCAATGAAGATATTTGGCGATAATGGTCCACTACCACTACACGCACGCTAAAGAACGATGGCGACGATGCAATCCAGCAAGATAGCTCTGAAAAGAGCTCAACGCGCAACTCTTTTGTAGGATGTAGTGAGCTATGTGCATCGGGTGAAAAGGAAACCACGCTATCTCCGAAGGTCGGGCTCAAGCTGTTTCGAGGCGACGCTGAAATTAATCGGCGAATCCAGTCAGGTCAGTTCAAGCAGGGGAATTTCTTCTTGCTTGGAAAAACGGCTACTTTGGGTTTGATAAGAACAATGTTTATTCCTCTGCTTCTGGTATAAAACTGAATTATGGTTCGAAAATGGCTATTGCTTTTATAATATACAAAAACTACGAAAAGGTTACATTTATGATACATTCTGCTCTGTGATTGGTCGATGGAAGCTCACTGTTGATTCGGCCAAGCCAGCGACGGTCGGCTGTACTTTTCCCTCTCTCTCTCTACGACGGCTCGATTCGTAACGCATACACACACAAAAGGACCGCGAGTGTTGTAAACGCTTCTTGCCGGAGAGTGGCGCGTTGACACGGCTGACGGTGGTGAACGTTAGGAAGTTTCGCTATTGCGAACAACAATCACTGCTATTATTTTTAAAAGTATAGTGATGAGATGAATTTTTAGATAGATATGAACCGAAATTATGGTTTCTCCATAGTAATTACCATATAAACTTCAAATGGTTTGTGCCAAGTCAGTTTTTTACTAAATGAGTTCAACTTTTGGGAGGCTAATCAGGGCCCAATTCGGAACCGTTTGAGCACTGTGGAGTGAAAATTTCAAATTTTGCATCAGTCTAGTGGGCACTGAACTGAAAGTACCGGGTTGAACCAGGAATTAACCGGGAATTGAAGACAACCTAGTGCCCACCCTGACACATGGGAGGTTACGAAATACATTTTATTTGAGAATAAAAATTACTCATTTTGTCAAGCTTCTGTATTCATTTTCCATCAGATGTCACTGCTGTTGTTTGCGGTGATATCTATCGGAAACTACACATAATCTGTTTTTCCGTTTGTTGTTCAAAGAGGACAGTGCAGCGCAAACAAGTCTGGTACCTCTATGTATATATGCATTTAGATTAACATTCGAAGTCCATCCTCTTTTACACATTCTGCACACAAAATAGCTCACCCCTCACAGGATTTCCAGCCGATTTCTATGAATGGGGCGGGGCAGAAAGTATCTTTTGTGCAGAATATGTAAAAAAAGAGGGACTTCAAATGTTAAACTAAATGCATATATAGAGGTACCAGACATGTTTTGCAGTGTCATTTACTCTATTTTGTAGTCTGTGAGAGGGAAATCACAAATAGAGTGTCAATCAAAATACATGGCATGTTGAGAAATTGAACTAGTGAGAGCAAATTTTCCCTCTCAAATTTGAATTTTTTGGCTCTCTGGGGACTGGAGTAAAGCAGGTGAAGCTGTGTGGAGAAAAATCATTTTTATTTAATTGTACCTTGTTTGAATATAATTTCCGGGAAAAAACTAACCGACAAAGTCCCTGATTAATTAATTTAGGTTGTCGTTCACTTTTTTTGACCTGAATATGCACCGAAAGCGAATTATTCCCACTTCTCTCAATTTCTATATGGGGATTTTTATCACATCATACCAGCGTAACAGCGCCATCTCTGTGGAAAATGGCCGGACGATATGATTCATTCAGAGAGCAATTGCGCAAATCTCAAAACCTATTTGTCCAAATCATTTGCCCTTGGATTCACATCTAATAGAAGAGTTTTCCAAAGTGTGGTGATAATTTGAGCCCAAAATATTAAGTAACAAAAAATCCCGCCCATGGTGAAAATAGGCCATTTTTTGACAATTTGAATACCTGCCGGTAATCAGCCTTTTTACTGTAGTTACTTTAACAAAAACAAAATGTGGGTACACCTGTAACAATCTCCATTAAAAAACATTCAAATTGACGTTCTAAGATCACGAATAGTTTATTTGGTTGTGGAGTAATCTCTTCTGAAAGATGACATTTTTAAAAATCTAGAAAATCCAGGGTTGTAGTCGAGAGGGATCTAGGCACTTCAGAGCAAAATCAAAAAAGGCGTTTGTTCAGAATGCCAAAATAAGCGTTTTGGCCAAGTTTGGCTCAAATCGGTAACATCGACCACAGGTGGTGTACCCACTTGAGCTGGAATGACCCATATGCAACAACTTGAAAACTAAATACGACAAGGCATCGTTTGCTGGCTGTTGCCGCGGTATTGTGGATTTTTCAGGTACCCGGTTCAAGCTTCAGTTGGCTGCGGTGCCCCTTTTATTCTTTTTGCGACTGAATAGATAGTGCGAATAAAGGCGGTTATGTGATGATTTGCAGTACCTGTTGTGGACATTAGTACATCCTTTTCCTTAAGCTTGTTGAGGCCTTTCCTCGAAAGTTATCCTTTTTAAAGTACTGAACGAAAAGGGCACCATTTCGGCGCATTTGATTTGATCAAATTATTCGCAGTTATATTTGTCAAACGCCCCCAGCTGGGTGAGAAGGTAGAGGATGACACACACACATAGATTCCGAAAAATACATATGACTAAAATTTTACAGGAAGCGTTTGGATTTCTGGGTTGACAAGGCCAATGGCGTATATTTCAAAGATCCTTCAAATTCCATGTAATTATATTGTTTAAGAACCCACTCAACCCACGCCCATTCGCTCATATTTCAGTTCATAGAGAAACGACGACTTATAATCGAGCGGAGGTCAGATAGAAGCACAACTAATTAGTAGTGAGAAGCTTTTCGTCTGATTTGCCAGTTACTGCCAGCTGCCAGATGATGATGCTGTCGTTGCGTACTGCCATTACTTCATCAAAACGTAATATAATCGGATTAGTTCTTCGCTGCTGAGTTTTAAAGTTCAGTTTCCGTGAATTGATCAAAGCAGTTGATGATGGCAGCATAAATCATCAAGGACTGCTCCCTAATTAATAAGCAAATAAATGACTGCGATTTTCACCATACCAAAACAAAACTGCCCTAAACACCACCTGTGGAAATTTCAACGACAACAAGTGTGGATGTAACTTGATATTTCGAGACTGACACGCTTCCCTTGAGTTCCTAAAAATCATTCACCTGATACCCGTCCTATCGTGGGCAAAGCAAAGGATACCGCGCCGAGGCATATCGATTGCATCGACGAACCTGTTGAGCGCGTCGCCACCGTCGTACGTCCGGAGAAGGGGGATAATTTTGAAAGCACTTAAACATTATTAAATTAGTGCCGCTTTTATGGCGAGGGATTTACGAAGCAACATGAGATATGAACACTCGAAACTGGAACTAGACTTCTTGATGGATTTTTCTTATTGACTGTCACCTAAAATTTGTAACAAAGCTACATCCAACCCGTTTTGGGTGCACGAAGAAGGATTATGCAAAATTTAAAACCTCGACCTGTCCCTAGAGACCCGTTACTGGCGCATCGATAGTTATGAACGTGCACTGGGCTACAACAGGTCGCTCGATACAAGTGCACCCCCGAAAAAGGCCCGACATGGGAACATGGGAGCATGAAAATGTGGCACTTCAATTTGAGTTCGACGGTTCCAACATTCATAACGATAGGGAAATGCCCCATTATGCCGTCTGTAGGGGGTGACTTGCCCGGTAGCACCTGTTTGACTATGATTTACATAATTGATAGGTGCGGGAATTGAGTGCTTGATCAGGTGCACCTTCGCCGTTGCCTAGGAGGAAAATTGTGCATCACATTATTGCTTCGAATACAGCAGCACCAGAGTCGAACCGAGTGCAGTGTAGTTTCGGACAAAAAAATCTTGATGAATCGCTTCGAGTCATGCAATCTGAAGAGTGGAAAAATTTAACCCTTAACCATGCAATTGGGGCGTTCATATGTTATTAACCTGTCCTCAAGCCCTCCGCCCGGGAAAATTGAATAATGGTACATCCCTTAAGGGGAGCACCGATGGGGAAAACACAGTAATTCAAAACAATGAAGACATACAACCACATCGAGCTTGCCACCTACCCGGTCGGTCGTGGCACAGGATACATGCTAACAACTACAATCACAACTCAAGCATATTGTGGTCGGGGCATGCTCCCCGACACTAATTGGAACTCCACGGCAATAGAGAGAAAGTGAGGCTTGGATAATGCTACTTCCCAATCATTTGGAGCGATTGAACGTACGGAAGCGAAGCTGTGATTAGCATCAAATCTCATGCAGGATTGATGGTGAGCTACATGGGTGGATATTCGGTTTATGCTACGGTTGTCTTTCCTCGTTGGGCTTCACTCGTTAGTTGTGTTCTGAAGGGGTTAAATTGAAAACATACAATCTGTGAATGATGATTGTCAGCAATTTGTAATACAGCTTCAAGGCTTAAAGGACTTTCGGCAAAATATGGGGAGTGCTACTTCAAAAAACCAAAATCGACCGCGTTACGAAAAGTGGTTAGGTTTTGGTAACGCACAACTCTGTCAATAGCGGATGGATTTTAATTCTAAACAAACCAATCGATTGGGCATGTTTCTACGAATCTGCTAAAATGAACACTTTATCAATTTTCAATAGGTCACTATTGAAAATTACACAAATGTCCAACTGTTGCAATGGTGATCAAAATTATCACTGATTGTCTGCCAAAAGGGCTTTCCCTAACACAGATTTCAACTTCGAATTTCATTCAGTCTCACCGAACGGTGCTTATTTAATCACCGCGTGTGGTGGTGTCTTGTCGGTCGTCATCAGAAAACAGCAATGCTTTCAGCGCGTGGCGTTGAACATTGTTCTCCAGTACACAACGAAAGGCTGCCCGACTGCGTCACCCTCTTTCCAAACAACATACAGCTCGCCAGCCTCATCTGTGTTGAACACCCTAATAGCTCAGCATTATTCAATCATCACGGCAAAACGGTCCTTTTCAGGACCATCATAAATTATTGTTGTTTAAGAATTCAGGATGGCAAGTGAATTTCCATTTTGAAATTCCTGGTTTTTTCCTGGTTTTTCTGGTCAATTATTTAAAAATTTCCTGGTTTTAAAAACCAGGTATTTAAAAAACAATTTTTAATAAAAAAAATAAAGTGAATCATTCTTCGTGCAATGCGGAATTTCACAAACCAAAATAGGTATTAAGGTTCTAGTGAATGCCCGTGAAGTCTTTATCTAATTGTTTGCTGTAAAGAAGCTAGTAGGGCGCCGCGCTACTTCATCGTATTATGGCGCCTATTTCCGTTCTATGTGCTAAAACTATAATAGCAAAGCGTTTTCACTCATGTTTTTGCAAAAACATCTTTGCTTACAAGATTAATTACGATGGACACTGAAACATTTGCGATAAACCGCGGAGCCCTATCTACTGTCTGAAATTTAGAGATCTATAAGCCCCTAAGTCTTAAGATTTCTGTTTTTGAAACTGCGATTTTTTAAACTTTATTATTGAGAATTTAGCCTAGCCCGTTCGCTAGTCAACGCAAATTGTCAACGATTAAGGATCTTATTTAGTGGAATTTTGATTGCAACATGATTTCAAAATCATATGATTAAAAGATTTCATAAGCAACGCTGGTTTAATAACTCTTATTATTAAAAAGACTGACTGCTGAAGTTCATAGCAACTCCCTAAAGTTCGTAGAACTTCCCTGAAGCGTTAAGGTCTTTCCTGAAGGGTTCATTGAAGTTTGTATTGCCTGAATTACATGGGACTTCCCCGAAGTTCGAAGGACTTTTTTTAAGATCTTAGGACTTTCCTGGAGTTCGGAGTTTTTGGAAATGCATAGAAATGTCTTAAATATCGTAGAAGTACCACGAAGCTCGTAGAAATTCTTAGAAGTTCGTAAGACTTCCTTCAAGTTCGAAGAACTTTCTCGAAGATCTGAGAACTTCCCTGAAGTTTGAAGGACTTTACTGAATATATGAGGACCCTAAATTTAAAAGAGCTTCCCTGAAGTTCATAAGTCATTAAATATCGAAGGGTTTTCCAAAAGTTTGTGGGTCTTTCCTTAATTTCTTGGAAATTCCCTGAAGTTTGGAGAGCTCCCATGATTTTCGTAGGACTACCTGTAGTTCAATCGA
Organism: Ochlerotatus camptorhynchus; assembly: GCF_037179485.1. Lineage (NCBI taxonomy): Eukaryota > Metazoa > Arthropoda > Insecta > Diptera > Culicidae > Ochlerotatus > Ochlerotatus camptorhynchus. Next base: position 377,637 of record NW_027040620.1, read on the forward strand.
CTTCTCGGAAGTTCTAGGAACTTTTTTGAGCTTGGAGAACTATGTTAAGTTCAGAGGACTTCCCAAGAGTATTGAAGACTTCTCTGAAGCTCGGAAAAAAATCCATAAGTGTCATAGGATTATCCTTAAGTGTTAAGCAATGCCTAAATGTCGTAGAAGTTACATTAAATCTGTAGAAAGTTCTGTAAAATTCGTAGTTATTCCCCAAAGATTAAAGGACTTCCGTGAAGTTCCGAGTTTTATAAAACTTGCATGAAGTTCGAAGGCCTTATCTGAAGTTTTTAGAAATAGAACTTTTTTATTGAACATGTTTAACAGGTACTTCAAAGTAGTTACGCGTCGGCACTGCTTAAGTCTGCTATCAATTAAGCACAAATCATACACGCAATTGATTCGAGAAAAAAATTATATTAAAAATAAATACAAAATATATTTACTTAAGTCTCAGGGTTAATTTTGTTCATCAATGTTTAGGTGTGTGAAAGATTTAGCTTGAAAAAAATGGTTAGTTTTGACCTGATTATAAAAAGAAACTTTGTCATACATAAAATTTAAAACCTATTTAAATTATACAGACAAGATTATCCTGGTGGATTATCCTGGAGAAACACTTCGAATAAAGGTAAGGTTTTCTCCAGGACGCTAGACAAAAAGCAAAAAATCTCCAATTTATATGATTGATCGCGAATATATCGCGATTGGAAAATGTTAACAATTATCTATTGAACAAGGCAAAAATTCCGTGCGTTTTGTGCACGAAAATACGTAGTTTTGTCATCAGAAAACGAGGTGTTTCCGTGATGGAAAAAAAAGTGGTTTCCCTAGCACAGTCGCCGAATATTGATACCGAGCACGTAATCCTACAATCCTCTACGTGGATACAAACTCTTACTTTTTTCTGAGGATTATTTCAAAAGAAATTTTTCAGGAGCATTCCTGAAGAGACTTTTCTAGTCTAGCCTATTCTACAATACTAGGATTAGATTGAAATTTTTAGAATATTTTCAAAGTAATTGAACGCTCAGAAGAATATTAAAGGAATTCTATGGAGGATTCCGAGGAAATCCATATGGGGAGTTCTTAAGGAAATTCCGAAGAGAATTCCAAGGTACTCGAAGAATTCCAAGGGTATTTTCTCGTCAGTTTAAGGAGAAACCCCCAATTATTCTGATCAGAGTTCCAAGGTAATTAAGAAAAAGATAATTGTTGATTTTAAATATTTTAAATACGTTGATATTAAATCATTAATTATTAATATGGGGTGCAACCAAACTTAATGCAGCAGACGTAGTGTGAACAATGTTGGGACAATGGCAGCCACTAAAAAGAAATGCAGTATGGTTTCAGAGACTGGCGTTCTGAGCAGTCGACGTTCGAAGAAACCGACAAAGTAGCGAGAGGTGCTGTTTTGTTGCACAAAATCGAGGAAGCTTTCAAAACTTCTTCAAGAAGCTTCTTCTAGATTCAAGAAGTTCACGAGTATTTAACTATTTACCCCTGCCCATCGATACGCTCGTCTGGCTAAATGAAACATGGGCAAGATAATAAACCTGCACCCGGAATCAAAGATCGACAAATTAAGCGTTTCTCAAATCCACAGAGAGACCATTTCAGCGTTGTGTAATTGCCATTTTTAATCATGTAGCCACAAAATGTAAATCGTTGAGATGAGCAACAATTTTACAGTTCAAATGTTTAATCTGCATCCTCAGAAATAAGCAGAACCTCGTTGAAACCAGAATCATGAATTTTATATTGCGGTTCACTGCTCAAGTACTCATACACATTACGCTTTTCATACACACATTACCCAATCCCCCTTGAAATTTATGCACTTTGTTTCGATAATGAAGTCTGCTCGAATTAGCACATTTCACAGACCAATTCACTTGCAGCTAAGTTAATTTAAAAGTTTTCCACTCCCCTTCAAATCCTTAACCCGTCCACCACTTTTTCCACATCCCAGCCAGTCAAGGATGACGACGATGAACAAAACATTCCCTCAAAGCAATTGGTGTGGAACACATTCACACCTCCCACCGAAGACCGATCCGCGCCGGGACTTGCTCTCCAAAGTGGAGCTTTTTGGTATGCAAATTATGGCAGCAACTATGGCAGTTGGTTTCCCACCCAGCCCGACCGTCGGAGCAAACCTCTCCCAACCCCGTCCACCATTCGCTGTATATCTATTAATACGTTTGCACCAGCAGCAGCAGTAGCAGTTTGGCTGAAGGGTAGTTTCGCCCTGGAAAAGCGTTCGTGTGAAGTGTAATTTAATACACGCTTTCGTCGTACGCCTCCCACCTTGTGTCCGGGGACGCCTCTTCGGGAGTCACCCACCGTACACTGTTTAAACAAGATTGATGATTTATTCGTAGAAAAATTTAGGACTTTCATGAAACCGGAACTTGTTCAACGATTGCAGTCCAATCAAACCTGATTGGACAATTTGTAGATCATCAGTCAAAGGCGGTCGGGTCGAATTTCGTGTACCATTTACATTTTCCCCCTCTCGCGAAAAACAACCACCAAATGAAACAACAAAAAACCTAGCAAATATAAGCAGTCTGACAGTCTGAACTCGTTTAACTTTAATCAGCTTAAACTTGTTTACCAGAATGCCTTACACACTCATTAGCAAACTAGCAAACTCTTTCCTGGTAGGGAGTCTTTTTCTAGGATTTCGAGGTCAACCTAAAGTGCGCGCTTCCCAGTTCCAAACCGGCGCCACCGTCGGTGTTGTGAAAGAGGATAATTGAACCGAAAAAAGGACAACGACGAACGTCGGTTGGCCCAAAAAAAAAATAGGTTATTGGATTATTTTGACGGGCCTTGGCAGGTTTCAAGAATTTGATTCAATTAAATTTGTTGAAATCAGCAAGCCTGTCGAAGTGAACAGGACCCGGGAAAAAGCGGCTCCGGGGTCCCCTAGAGAGGACCAAACCCGGTGCCGGTCCGGATGTAGCTGAGAGTTTTTCGTCACCGGTGGCGCGTTCAGTGGCCGGTAAGCTTGAATAAGTAATACGTTTTTTCGTTGGCTGGACGAACCCACACATACACCTTATTGTCGTAGAATGGGCTGATAAGAGGATTTAAGGTGGTGGTATTAGCGATCTAATGGCGTTAATCCATAATGGTTTTTCTTGTAAAGGCGGTTAAGGTAGGCAATTTATCGGTACTTACTGTAAGGCGAGGAGGCTATATTTTATTTCAACAGTGGTGCATACCTGAAAGAATGAAAAGAGAAAAAAGTTTGTTAATTTGTTATCAATTTTGTTGTGAATTGGCCAACGTGGTCAAAAGGGCACCCTTTCAATTTTTGAAATAAGAAGTTGCAATCACACCTATCCAACATTTGAAATAAGATTCTTTCGATGACTTTCGAATATACTGAGGGGGCGTAATTCGATCCTGGTGGAAGAATTTGAAATGTCCTTCTCGAAGATTTACCAGAACATTGAGTATTAGAGCTTAGCTTAGATTGACTACAGATGTAAATCAATAGTTGCTACTCCAAGATTGATCAGAAGGGGGAGGGACCGCCCATTATCATTGTTTAAGCTTTAAGTGACCTCATGTATAACGTCCCAGTAGTCAGGTGGGAGTAGGGTATGAATATTAAACTGAAGACAATAAGCCTGATAAGCGATAGATGCAACCCCAGCAACTCAGTAATGTAAATGGACCCTAGATACAATCCACGATCTTCTGCTCAGTAAGCAAAAACGATAGCTACTATGCCACCGAGCCCTTTACATCAATACAAATCAATACGAACGCCCGTCGACATGAAGTTATTTAACTGAAATGATGTCTCTATCGGGACTTAACTGTGCTTTCGAAATCAGATCAAACAGACGTCATATTCTACCGAAAGAGTAAGGTGGGGCAAAAGTTCGTTTTGGGGCTTTCGAAGCCCGTGAAAATAATGCGTTGACACTTGTTTGGAAGGTATCCAAATCTCATCAAAATTGGAGTTGTTTTCGATGAGTGTTTTGTATTCGGTCGGGAACAGCCGTTTCGGTGGACTGGGAGATACGGACAGCACTAGGTTCACCACCGGATATCAACTCCAGGGCAGGGGTAGGCTGCTATTAACTATTTATTGCTTTCGGCAACGTGGGGATTCAGGTAGTGATGAAACGTCACTAGAACTAATCCACAGCCGCAGACTTTTACTCTTTGCTTTTCACTGGTTAGCGGCGCCGGTGGTATAATGGAAAGCGTGACTACCTCTCATCCCAGCAGGCCTGGTTTCAATCCAGGTCGATAGGTAGGGTCCAGGTGTGGGAGCTGCCTCCCTGGCGTCGGTGCTCAGCACGGAGCAACAAGATCGACGGCAAACAAACCAAGGGAACCTAACAACGTCGTTTGCTCGCTGTTGTTGCTAAAGGCGTTGCTGACTTGGATCGCTTTCGGAAGTGCTCGTCTCGTACATTCTGCCCCCGTTGCAATTCCAATTCTAGCTCAAGATTCTGGTGGTTATCCTGTAGAGGCAACGGGGCCAGCTTGCTTACTGCTCTTGGTCCACTTTGCTCTTGATTGGAGTGTTGACAGGTACTCTCGAGACCACCTTCTCCAAAAATTGTCCCGCAGCTGATTCAGATACTGCCAACTTGTCAGAAGATTGGGAGAAACGTCCTCGTATGATGGTTTGAGTACTGGCTCCAGCGGTCTTCCAAGTATCAGATGATATCGGTTGTGGATCGTTCGGATCATCTGACGAAACGTATAATGGTCGGGTGTTGACAATCGATTCAATGTTAGTCAGCCCAGTATACAATTCTTCGAAGGTCAAAGTGGCGTTCCCCAGAGTTCTGACCTGATACAATGTCACCACCTTTACTTCAGCCTCCCACAATCCTTCGAAATTCGATGATCTCGGTGGGATAAACTCCCATTCCACATCCCGACGTAGCAGGAAATTGTTGATTTTGTCCTTCTCGATCTCATCATTGAATGCCAGGAATGCCGACGTAGCAGGAAATTGTTGATTTTGTCCTTCTCGATCTCATCATTGAATGCCAGGAATGCCTCCAATGTTAGATCTGACACAAGTTCAAGGTGAACCGCCTTCGATATTAGGCACACAAATAAAGCAATGTATGCCTTCACGACCCCTGCGACGTAAGTCCGTTAGAACGGTGCGGCGATGTTCGCTCGGGATTCAGGAAGATTCCCCATTGACTTCATACGGAAACATCTCACGCAGTTATGGATTACCTTGTTGATGGTTGAACGGGCGTTGATGAGCCAAAATTTCTGACGGATAGCTGCCAATACTCCGGACTTGCCTTCGTGGAGTCGTTCTTCGTGAATTTTCTTGATCAACGTTAATAGGTGTTTTGGTGGAAGCATCAGTTGATGCTTGGCGTCAAAGGACAATTTCGAATTGTGTAGGCGTCCGTCAACTCGTAGGAAACCGTCCTCGGCTATGAACGGTTGCAATGTGGCCAGACGCTTTGTAATTTCACCACGGTGGACACACACTGGATCTCCTCATGTAGTTCGCTTTGTTGAAGAACACGGATGATGAAACTTGTCGCCTTACGCATGTCCTGCTCGGTCAATCGTCCACAGGAATCTCGCTTGTCATTAGGAGTTCGCACACGGCAAACGAGGCGTGCTATTGGAGCGTAAACACGCTGCAGCTTGTAAAACGAATCAAACCGTTCAAAGCTGGTATCGGGTTTCTTCACGATCGGATTCGCGATGCCCAAAGTTTTTAGCTCAGGAATCAGGTCGTCGGATATCTCTTCTGTCGACTCCATCCCATAGGTGACTTCACGAAGAAAAACTGGACCGTTTCACCACAGCTGACATTTGATTAACAGGGTTTCATTCCTCGGGATACGATGTCCGCCGGGTTTTGTTAGGTCAGTTTGTTGATTTCGGCCATTCGGTTGCGAATGAAGACTTGCAGCCGATCCAAAGGTTACTTCATCCAAGCCAAAGCTATTTGACTATCGGAGCACAATCTGATTTCACGAATATCCAGTTTCAACATCAGGACCACCTTATCCACCAGCTTGGCTAGCAGTAGAGCGGCACACAACTCTAGTCGAGGGATGGTCAACTCACGAAGGGGAGCTACCTTGGATTTGCTGCACAGAAGATGAGACACTGCTGACCCGTTTATACGAATGCAACGAAGATAAACTCATGAGCACATTTAGAGGCATCAGTGAAACCACGAATCTCCATTGTCCCCGAGTAACACAAATTCATAGAATTATGTCGAGTAAACTGCTATACAACCAAAACTTGTCATACAAACTAGTAGAACACGTGTGTTGATTGGGTCTCCGTATCAGGAACCGCGAAGCATCTTGAAATCTTAACATTGTTGAGGTGGCTCAATTATGTCTGGAACTCAGTCCATCGCTGGAGTAATTCACCTTCCATATGGTCATCATATCCAAGGTTGGTAGCCCACAAGCACTACATGATCATCTTCGCTTCGACGATCACTGGTGACACTGATCCCGAATGGATCAAACAACTTCGCTATTTGGGACAGGACACGCCGCTTCGTTGCTGGCTTGATTACTTCATTGGCGCTGGAGTCCTGGATGAGCACTAGGGTCTCTCGATTTCCTTCAGGAATTCCGTCAAGCACGGCTTCTAAGTTGGAACATCACTTTCGAATTGGAAATCCACCTTTCAGCATCAACTCCTCCAAATCACGACGTAACTTCTTGGTTGACTCAATTGAAATCTCACAGCGAGAAATGAAGTCGCTGATGTGCCGGTCAATAGCTCCAAGACCTTTAGTGCTACCGACAGGTCTCCTCGCCAGAAAATGCTCTGGTATCGAGTCTGGGAGGGATCGACGAGAATTTGTCGGTACATTTTGGATAAATCCACGGAGAAAACGTAGGTATGGGTTCGAAAACGTAGTACGATGCTGAACAGGTCACTTTGGCTGCTGGTTCCAGTCATTAGTACGTCATTCAGGGACAGTTCACTTGCTTTGGCTGTTGCGTCAAACACAACACGAAGTTTCGTGCTGCTATAGGACACAGTGATGCGGCAGATAGTACGACTGGTGACCTCTCTCACTTCACGACAGTGACCCAACGATTGGTATTCGTCGATGAACTCCGCATACTGGGCCTTCAGGTCAGGATCTCGTGTCAATCTTTTCTACAACAAGAAGAATCGTTTCAACGCCATGGATCGTCCATCTTCATTACGGCGATAAATCCGTTGAAAGTGTTCTTCGAAACGTTCTTCTTCGCTCGTCATCATTGCTGGTTCAGCGATTTCCTCTTGGTCGAAGAATCGCTACAGGCACGCTTCCAATCCATCGGTCACAGCCAGGTTGGCAAATGCTGGAGAATCCTCTTGCGTTTCCTCGTACGAGCCAGCCACGACCCATCCGGAATGTGTACAAGGTAGGCAGGTGGTCGGCCAGTTTGATTTGGCCTAGCTTCAGAATGTTGAAGAAATGTGGACGGTTGAATGAAGCATCGGCCAACAATACACCGGAATGAATATGCCAGGAATCCACTATAACATTTGCGGACGGAATGGTGTCAGTCACCTTCGGTGTGACGAGACAGTCAACATTGGCAGTGAAGTTACTGTACTTGGTTGTCATTCTCACCGCGGTTTGATGGTGTATCAGGGAACGCGTATCTCCTGCGCCGGCTACAGGAATATTAGCTGGGAATTCAGCAACACTGGAACCTGGTGGGTGTGGCCGCTGTCATTAGGATTACCTGTTTGCTTGGCAAACGAAACAGACTGGAACAGAACGCATTCACAGGCTGCTCCGCCACTGCTGGTACTGGATCTACTTCGATTGGCTTAGACGGCTCACTCGTTCTCACTTCAGGGTTTTCCCGTTGCTCGAAATGAACTAGAGTGTGGTGCTTTCTGGCACACTTTCCACAGGATTTATTGCTTGGACACGCTGCACTACGGTGGCCCTTCAGCAAATTCCAAGGTAATTTCGAATGAATTCTCACGAGAAGATTTTCAAGCAAATTCCAAGGATAGTTCCAATGATAGTTTCACGGATATTTCGAGAAGCGATTTTTAAATACAAATATGAAAGGAAGTTTTAGTGAATTCTTGGATGAATCATTAAAAATTCAAAGCAAATCTTTGGCTGAATTCCATGAATTTGCAAAATTTCGGAAAAAAAAATGAGAAAATCGGGAAAAAGCAATTGGGAATATGCTGGTTACCATGGAAATTTGAAAAGTGTAACTTGACAGAAATTTAAATTTTAGTTAAATTACTCATTTGATACAGTGACCCCCCCCCCCTTGGGCCGTATCACATTCGGTCTAATGGCGTTAAGGCCATCTTTCAAATAAATTGATCCCTTCCCTATTTAGAAACCTGGCTACACCCTTGATTGCGCCTCTTTTTCATTGTGGACAACTACTATTTCCGAGTGTATTTCGTTGCTCGCATCATTATTGGCATTCTTGGCATCAGACCAAAAAATCCATCTTTAAAATAAATTGCCCCCTCCCCCTCTATTTTGAAACCTGGCTACGCCCTTGATTTCGACCCTATTGCATTTATTGTTGGAAAACTACTATTTTCGAGTGGATTTCGTTGTTCGTCAAGTTCTCAAAAATCTGAGCTTGTGGATTCTTTATGTCCTTCACATCATCATGCGGCATTTTAAGATTTGAAGTGGCAAAACATCTTAAAAACTGCTATTAAGTTTGCAAATTTATGCCCCATTGCTAAATCGAACTTTTGCCCAAAAAAAAAATCGTTTTCACTACGATTGAGCTGAAAATTCAACAAAGCTCTGTACGAGAAAGTCATGAACCTTGAATTCCGGATCCTGTGTATTGAATTAGTTTGATTCCAAATGCTTGGACTTTTGAGATATATTAATTTTTTTCATCAATGGTCGAACCTTTGCCCCATTTTACCCTCATATCAAAGTTTTTTCGACACAACTTCACTAGCAATTTTCTACATTCACTTCTTCTTAAAAATAATAAAATAAAAATCAATAACAGAAAAGAGCTAGAGGATTTAACCCACGATCTTCTGCTGCGAGAGCGAAAACGGTCGCTACTAGGCCACCGAGCTCAACAAACCATTACGAAAGACGATTGTTCAGGTCAGGTGATATGAACGTATTGCATTTGAATCGATTCGTTAAAATGTTGCACAGTACAGTGGTCCAGCAAGGGAAATTAGCAGGAAAGTAGTTCCAGTACTTTTACTTTTGCTTTAATATTAAGACATTTGGTGTCTTCGATGAAGCGTTTGTTTGTAAAAGTCCCCTTTTTTGGTGGATGTGAACATTAGGGTTATCCTCAAATTAATTTCCCCTGATAACCATTGGCACGTTAGTTCGCCTTTTTGGCTTTATACAGCTCAGTAACAGTTATACCAATGTTTGAAATTTCTGATGAGGCCCATATAAGGCAGAAAGGGATACTTATTTGACTTATTGGTTACTTTACTCTAACCAAACCGGTAAAAGTACGCACTGGTTCGAAAGGCAGGTAAACGAAATGAAGGACCAATTCTTTATGAGTAGGATTGAAGCCTCTACTGAATACAAGCTTACTAGAAAAATATTGTGTATTTTGAATAATCCACCTGAAGGTTATCACCAGAGGTATATATATATTTTTTCGATTTTTGCATTTTTATTTGCATTATGATATCATGGATGAAGATTATAACTTATTTCAGTATCATGATTGATCTATATGATTGGTATTTTATGACGTCATAAGTATTGCGTAATTTATAGGATATTCATTTCAGTATCGACTTCAAGTGGGACAAGAGTACAAATGGCTTAGAGTGGTGGACGTATCGTTTCGATTTAAAAAAAAAATGATTTTTACCGAATATATTAATAACATCAGATTTGTATGATTTTATGTTAATTTCCACCACTAAAAAATCACTAACTTTCCACACTTGAACAAAGAAAACAGGTGAGGTAATACGATTAAAATAGACGTTTAAGAAACATTTAATAAAATGAACAAATTTTCAAGATAGTATTTGAAAGGACACAACTTGAAGTACATTATTCAAAACAAAATAGAGATCTGCTTTTAAAAAATCCATTTGACTTCAGCCATTTTTTAAACATAATTGGGTACAACTGCTTTACAAAACATGCGTCTTAAGAAGCTTAAAAAGTCTCTCGAAGATGACTTTCATGAGACATTTTGAGTAAAAAAAATATTTAGGCAAAATATGGTTTTCAGAGAACCACCCTAACGATAAATTTAAATAAAATATGCTATTTAGACGATTGGTGTCTTTTGGTGAAGTTACCTCTCCAACCACAGCCCAAATTCTCTTGGAATTGCATTGAATTGTATTCATGAAGAAGAATTTAAGCAATTTCCTAAAATAATGCATCCTGAGATTACCTCAGAAGACTCCAGGGACATTTTCTAGGCAGTCTCTCGAGTTTTCCATAGATCTTTTTTTTTTATTGAAATTTCTTTGGGATTTCCTGACACGTTTTCCTTGAGTATGAGTCCATGGATAAACATGTAAAAGAAGCCTAAAATGCCGAACTTTTTAGCTATCAATGGAGACCTTAATTTCTAAGAATTCCCATCTCTCCGCCTTTGCATCCAGGAAAACCCCCTTCAAAAACATACCACTGAAAAGTAGTCTAATTATGCCTACCGGGAAAATTGCTCGATTAATTCCGGACCTTACTTCCTAGAACCCTTAACTTTGGCATGTTAACGATGTTGTATCATCATCTAAGGAGAACCGATCCATTCAAGAACTCGTCGTCGTTCGTCGTGAAACAGTATCTCCCAATATGTAATAACGCTATTGCATAACATCAGCACCGTCGTCGTCCTCGACATCTGCATGCTCTGCTGCCACCACTCTATTGGCAAATATAGGCACATACAAACACACACAAACAGACCCCCCCCCCCCTCCACTCACACATATCGTGACCTAGCTCTAATTTCCTGATGCTTCATGAAAACGTAGAAACACACGCGCGGAAACTTGCTGTAGATTGAGAGAGAGGAGTGCATTTCTCGGTTTCATGCAAATTGAATTGTTTGCTTGGCTTCCTACATTATCTGAAGTACGCATGTGGGTGTGTCTGTGTAAGTGTGTCTGGAATATTCATCGGTGCCCTGATAACCAAGGGGTTCCAGAATAGTTTGATTAGGTTAAATTGAAAGCAAGATCCACTAATTGGTGTGTTTTGAATATAAACAAATATTGTTAGCAGTTTGACTCGACCTTCTCCGATTTGCATGAAAGTTTGCGTAATTGTTTGCTAAGGGTAATCATTCACATTTTTGCACATTTTTCAAAATGGCGTCTTTGACCATTTTCAATAAATAGTAGCACGAAAAAGTCACTTCTAATCAAAATAGCGTCTGAACAAAGTTTCTGGGGAAAATATACACGGCAAATTGTAATTATTTGAATGTGAGTTAAGATTAAAAAAAAAATGTTTTAAAAACTGAAATATCTCAAAAACTATATTTGATATTTGACCTTTCTAATCCGATTCTCGGACAAGTGCTCGCTCGATACAGACGTACATCTCGTTTTGCTCCCGAAGAATATTGCAAACAATAGCCCTCAGTGGCTATTGTTTTTTCTTTTTTCTATTTAATTTTGTAATAGCGGAATCTTTCTTTCGGGAAAGAGTTAACAAGCAAAATGGCTAACAGTGTAAGGAAAAATACAGTGAAACTAGTTTTCGGTCCTAACAGCAAAGTACCGTCGCATTTGGAAGTGCTGAAGTTCTCAATCGGAAATCTTAAACTAACGGCAGCGGACATCCATTCCATTTACAAGGAGGAAAATGGCGGGCAATTTTATGTGAAGCTTATGGACGAACCAACTTTCTCCGCATTCATCGCGGACTCCGACGAACAGTACACCTTCAAATACGATGACGGATCACAGACCAAAGTGCAAGTAGATCAAGCTTGCCGTATCTTCCGGTACGTACGTATCTTCAACCTACCACCTGAAATAGAGGACCGTGAAATCCAGTACGTTCTTGGACAATATGGCACCATACGACAGCATGTAAAGGAACGTTTCCCAAATGAACTCAATGTGAATATCTTTACTGGTGTGCGAGGAGTACACATGGAGATATCGAAAGAGATACCAGCACATCTTTACGTCGGACATTTTCGAGCGCGCATCTTTTATGAAGGTTTAAAGAATAAATGCTTCTATTGTAAGAGTGAGGGTCACGAAAAGTCTAATTGCCCGAAACTTGCCGCTGCCACATCGGGAGATGCTGGTAAAAAAGACAAATCACCGAAGCCGAATGATACAACCCCATTAGGAAGACCCAACAAACCAGTAATCGACACAGCAAAACCAGGCCCGTCAAACATGACAGTACTGACATCGAAACACCGAAATACCAATGCAGCTGTTAACAACCAAATCGTTGGTAGCGGTGATCAAACGTTACCACTACCAGCACAGGATACAACGAAACCCCCCGCCGTCGATCACGTGGCTCCCCTGGACAACAAGGAACCACAACCGAACGCGAACATTACGGTCAACGAGACACAGAACAACTACATGGACGATGAAACCAGTGAACAGAGCAGAGCAGTCATCAAACGCCCGATGAATATATCATCGGAAGGCTCGGATGCCGATGAGATCAAGTCGACTGAGGTAAATCCGAAAGATGGTAAGTGGTCAACGAAAACGAGAAAATCAAAAAGGAACAAAAACTAAGGTATTGCGATCAAACAGTTTTCACCGATGAGTACAAATTTGAATCCTAAGACAACCACGTTTTCAAGAAAAATTGCTTCTATTAACATAAACGCAATCTGCTCTATGTTAAAGAAAAATTTGTTGCGGGATTTTGTTTGGAGCAATGACATAGACATTGTGTTCCTGCAAGAAGTTGCATTTGAAAATTTTAGTTTTTTATCCACTCATACGGCTTTTGTTAACATAAGTGATGATAACAAAGGGACAGCTATATTGGTACGCAGAAACATTGATTTTTCGGACGTGTTACTGAATCCAAATGGAAGAATTAGCTCCATCCGGATCGGTGAAATAAATTTTATTAACATCTACGCCCAGTCTGGCTCTGGTTTTCGCAAACAACGTGACATGCTCTTTACTCAAGATGTTCTTGTTCATCTATCTCAAGATGGTCCCAATGTTATTTTAGGGGATTTTAATTGTATATTATTAAAGAAAGATTCAAACGGAACAGTCAAAAATATCAGTCAGGGGCTCAAACATTTAATTGACAGCCTTGACCTTCGTGATATCGGTAATTTGCTGAATTCTAAAACACATTTCACCTTTTTTAGAGGCGAGTCTATGTCCAGATTGGATAGAGTGTATGGACCTAATACTTTTCTAAACGCAGTCAAGAGCTTTGAAACTCTAGCAACTTCCTTTTCTGATCATCACTCTTTGATCATTAAATATGAAACTGATTCCAACTCGAATATCGCCACTTGTGGAAGGGGGTACTGGAAAATAAACCCATCTATCTTGCTTGATGAAGATGTTAAACATGAATTCATCAGGGTTATACGGGAGACCCGACGCAGAAACGTGTACAACGAGAATTTCTATAGATGGTGGACCAACCATCTCAAAGTTAAAGCAAAATCGTTTTATAAAACAAAATCATTTGACCTTAATAAGCACATATCTGATTCCAAAAGTTTTTTGCATGGTTGTCTGAAAGAAATAACAATCAAACAAAATGAAGGCTGCGACGTTTCTCAGGAGTTGAGTTTTGTTAAGTCAAAATTAATGAATATCGAACAATCTCGAATGAAAAATCTTAAACAGAAAATCAATGCTTGTAATGTTTTGGAAGATGAAAAACTAAGCCTTTTTCAAATTTCAAAACATATAAAAAATAAAAATAATTGTCCTATGAAATTAGACATTGATGGCATTTTAACTTCGGAGCCAAAAGCTTTGAAATCAGCTCTTGAAAGTCATTTTAAAACGTTGTATGATGCTGATAACAGTTTCCATCCTGGTGCGGGAAATATTCTCGACTCTATCGATAAAAGACTTTCACCAGAAGACAGTAATAATCTGACAGTCCCAATTAGAATGTCTGAATTAGAATTAGCTCTGAAGCAATCAACGAAGAAGAAAAGCCCTGGGCCTGACGGTTTAACATATGAATTCTATTCTACTTTTTTCGATGAACTTAAGGATGATTTGTTGAAATTGTTCAACGGATATTTAACAGGTTCTTCTCCAGAACCTTCTTTTGCTGAAGGCATAATAACCCTAATACCAAAAAAAGATAAATCTTATAAAATAACCGACAAACGACCAATAAGCATGCTCAATTGCGACTACAAGCTTTTCACAAAAATTTTGTATAATCGCATGCAGCCCTTAATTGAGTCTGTAATTGGCCCAGGCCAATCAGCTTGTTTATCTGAAAATTCATGTGCTGCAAACTTGAAAGTTCTGAGAAACATAACAATTAAATCAGAAAACTCTAAGCGTTTCAAAGGTACAATCGTAAGCCTTGATCTCGAAAAGGCTTTCGATCGTGTTAACCATAATTTTCTCTGGCTTACTATGGAAAAGTATGGCTTTCCTGTTCAATTCGTTAATTGCATACGGAACTTATACTGCAAAGCTACATCCAAAGTTTTATTCAACGGTCTTTTGACAAATGATATTCCTATAAAATCGTCAGTTCGTCAAGGTTGCCCTCTCAGCATGGCACTTTTTATTTTGTATATAGAACCTCTAATCAGAAAAATCAGTAACAATATTAAAGGCTGTTTCATAGACAATAACTTTTATAAAGTTATCGCCTATGCAGACGATATTGTTATCTTCATCCGTGACGATGAAGAGTTCGATAAAACTTTAGAAATAATCAATAATTTTAGCCGATACGCTAAAATTAAACTGAATGTCAGGAAATCTTTTTTCATGAGACTGAACAACTGCCGCACAGGTCCTCATCCTTTACAAGAAACTGACTCGCTTTACATTCTAGGCTTAGAAATTTTTAAGAATTACAATGATACCGTTAATGCCAACTACGCAAAGATTATACAGTCTATCAATTTTTTAATTGCAATGCATCAAAATCGTCACATAAACATATTTCAGAAAACTTGGATACTGAACTATGTCATTCTTTCTAAGCTTTGGTATTTGTCTCAAGTATACCCGCCAAACAACTCTCATATAGCAAAGATTAAGACGATATGTAGAAACTTCATTTTTAAAGGTGTAGGAATTTTCAGAGTTTGTTTCAATCAATTATATCTGGATGTATCAAAAGGAGGCCTTGCACTTATTGATGCAGAAAATAAGATGAAATCCTTATTCATCAAAAGCATTCTTCATCGTGATCAGAATGGTAGAAAGGACGATTTCATCATTACGCAAGCGCATAGTCGTTCAATTACTCGAAATGCAAAAGAATGGATTTTTGAAGCTTCAGATGTTGAAAAGATTCTCACTGATCCTTCAAGCAGAATGATATATAATTATCTTTTGAGTAAACAAAACATATCACCAAAAATCGAGAACAAACACCCAGACAAGTCGTGGGATTTTTGTTGGCAAAATCTTAGTTCAAATTTCATAGGTTCAGAAGAAAAGCATTACTTATTCTTAATGCTCAATGAAATTGTTGCAACCAAATCCAAACTGTATGAAAAAAATATTTCAGGAGCTATTGATAGTAAATGTGAAGTTTGTGGAAGAACTGATACCCTGGAACATAGAATCAAATTATGCAAAGACAGTAAAATCATTTGGGATTGGATAACTAGCAGCATAAGGGAAAAACTGAAATTAGCAGTAAATGATCCTGAAGAAATACTTTTTAGAAATATACAGAAAGAACAATATCAAAGTAAAGTTGCCTTGTGGTTGACAACATTAGCAATAAGCTTCAACTTAAAAGATAAACAAAAGAACCTTGAAAACTTCATTAACATAATCCGTGAAAAAAGATGGAACAATAGACAGTGGTACAGATTAAGCTTTAATAGATGGATAAATGTATTGTAGGTTAAGTTTCCCTTCCCTGCCTTAAAGTGTGATCGTGTTTATTTGTATGGATGATAAGGCGTGCGTGGATATGCGTGAACGTGAGTGAGTCTGTGACTAACCCCGAGTACGCCGCGGGTAATCGGTTTCCCAAAGCTAACGGTAGGATTAAGTTAGGATAAGAGAGGCTGAATAACAGAGAAAAGAACAACGGAAAAATGAAAACGAACAAGAATATTGTACATAAATGATTGTATTTGTAAAAAAAAAAAAAAAAAAAAAAAAAAAAAAAAAAAAAAAAAAAAAAAAAAAAAAAAAAAAAAAAAAAAAAAAAAAAAAAAAAAAAAAAAAAAAAAAAAAAAATCCAGGATGCCACACCAACCACTACTGACGTTGTTAAACACCAACGACCAAAATTCATACTAACGACCGACTACGACACTATGAATTAATTCCTACTGATTATCAACCACGGTTAGTTCCATCCGAGCGAACGGTGGATGAAATGAGACAAGCATTTGTTTAGCATCATAATTGCATTAAGTCAAGTTGATTTGACCTAGTCAGTGGTGCTGCAGGGAGCTGCATTATGCAAGTGCATGTGTGACAGACAGGCAAACTGGTAACGGGAGTTTTGCTAAGCGTAGTGTGCTGGTTAGATCATGGGAGAGCGATGTTCCGGCGGCACTAATTGGTGGGAGTGTTCCGCCCGGTGCAGTTTCACCGAAGGAAGCATTTCTGGGCGATTCTATAGTCGTGTTTGTGCCCGGGGATGCTTGGTCCTTGATGGAAGCTGGAAGTATAACGGCGAGCAACGGTTGTGTCCTGCAGGGTTAGTTATGGATAATTCAGCTACTGAGAAGCTCATGTTTATTCAATTTGAGTTAATTTTAGGGCAACATATTTTGAGAGGCACAAATCACAAGTCTCACAATATGACGTTTTAGGCGATTTTATCATTCAATTAAGTGATTCCCATAAAGAATTTTACCAGAGATGGCGCTGTTTCCTTGGTAGGTATCGTTGAAGTACAGTATGGAAGAAGAGATTTTGTTTCCTTTGGTTTGTATTCCGTCGATCTTGTTTCCCGTGCTGAGCACCAAAGCTACCGACGCCAGGAAGGCAGCTCCCACACCTGGACCCTACCTATCGACCCATCAACTCATGAACCGGGACCAACGGCTTTACTCCCCGAAGGAACGCGTGATCAGAGATGTTATGCCTCAGAACATCCCGGCGGCGCCTACTGGGATTGAACCCAGGCCTGCTGGGGTGAGAGGTAATCACGCTTACCACTACACCACCGGCACCGCTATGGAAGAAGAAATAAAATCAATTATTTCCAGCAATCTTAAATCGCAAGCAGGAACTACATTTTACTATCTACCTTCTTACCAAGAGACTAAGCTACTTTGTCTCTCTCACGAGCTCAATCTCTCAACATGCCATGTATTTTGATGGCACACGATTTGTGTTTTCCCTCTCACAGACTTCAGAACAGAGTACCTGGCAAAGGAAAAGTTTTTGGTGCCCGTATCAGCGTTGCCAGTATTCCAGATATAAATAAATTAATGAGCTTTGGAAAATTAGCAAGGCTTTTGAATCTAGACAACCGCCAGGACGTGAGATTTTTAAGGAGAATTTTAAAGGCATCTGATAAATTTTAGAATTTTTCAAAGTACCTGTGACTATTGAGTTACCTTAGCAGTCTGAATTACTTTAGAATTCTGAATCACCCTAGAATTCAGAATTTTAAAGTAATTCTGAAAATAGTTGACAGTGAACTGTGAGGCGAATTTCTTGTGGAACCAAAGGAGAATTTCAAGTTTATTCTGAGTAGAGTTCCATCCATATTTTTGGGCTTCGTGGTCGTGCGGCATCACCCGTCGTTCAGGCGTATTGTGGGTGCCACGAAGTGAGGGTTCGATTTCCGCTCCAGCCGGTGTAACTTTTCGCAACCTGCATTTTTCCCTACTGGTGTGGGTGTAGCCAGTTGTTTTGTGTTAAATATGCAGTCTGAGTAATCGCTGGTTGAATACGGTGTCAATTGTCTTTTAAAAACACTGATGAGATTTTGTAAAGAATGGAAATCGTTAGAATTCGGAAGAGGAATCATAGAAAATTCTTAAGATGAAACTTAAGGAGTAAGCTGATACGAATCAAAATTCAAGGCCATTTTTCACATTCGGTCTAATGGCGTTCAGCCTATTGGCATCAGACCAAATAGCCCATCTTTAAAATAAATTGCCCCCTTCCCTATTTCGAAACCTGGCTACGCCCTTGATTGAGCCCCTTTTTCATTGTGGACAACCACTATTTTCGAGTGGATTTCGTTGTTCGTCAAGTTCTCAAAAATCTGAGCTTGTGGTTTCTTTATGTCCTTCACATCATCATGGGGCATTTTAAGATTTTAAGTGGCAAAACATCTTAAAAATTGCTATCTAGTTTGCCCCAGTACTAAATCGAAATTTTGCCCCCCGAAAAAACCGTTTTCAATACGATTGAGCTGATAATTCATCAAATCTCTGTACGAGAAAGTTTCATAACTTTGAATTTCGGATCCTGTGTATGGAATTAGTTTGATTCCAATGCTTGGACTTTTGAGATATTTTAATTGTTTCATCAAAGGTCGAACCTTTGCCCCATTTTACCCTAATATCAACGTTTTTCCTACACAGCTTCAATAGCAATTTTCTACATTCGTTTCTTCTAAAAATAATAAAACTAAATCAATAATAGAAAAGACCCAGGGATTTAACCCACGATCTTCTGCTCCGAGAGCAAAAACGGTCGCTACTAGGCCACCGAGCTCAACAAAGCATTACGAACGACGATTGTTCAGGTCAGGTGATATGAACGTATTGCATTTGAATCGATTCGTTAAAATGTTGCACAGTACAGTGGTCCAAGCAAGGGAAATTAGCAGAAAAGTAGTTCCAGTACTTTTACTTTTGCTTTAATATTTAGACATTTGGTGTCTTCGGTGAAGCGTTTGTGTGTTAAAAGTCCCCTTTTTTGGTGGTTGTGAACATTAGGGTGATCCTCAAAATAATTTCCCTTTATAACCATTGGCATGTTTGCTCGCCTTTTTGGCTATATACAGCTCAGTAACAGTTATACCAATGTTTGAAATTTCTGATGAGGCCATCATATCATATTTTAAGAAATTTAAACGGAATTATGCGAAAAGAACACCTGGAAATTTCTGGGAGACTTTCAAGGCCATTTTGGCAAAGTACTTGAGTGCTTAGGAAATACTGAAGTGGATTTCAAAACAATTCTGACCTTACCTACAAAGCAGTTCAAAGAGAATTATCGGATGAGAAAAGTGTGACGGTCATTCTGAAGAGTGTACCATTCTAAGGGAATTTCATAAAGAAAAATTGAGACAAAATTAGGTCAATTCTTGGTAATTATAGCCAGTTTGAGGTAATTTTCGAATAGGAGAGTGATTTATAGGAGATTACAAGAGATAATGCTGAGAACTCTTAGAATGTTTCTGAAAAAGTTTGGATATTATCAAGATTATTTTAGGGGAATCCAGAAAACAAGTATGATCGAATTCTAGGATGACTCAAATGGAAATCTGAAGAAAGGACGAAGATATCCTGTGAAGAGTTCCAAGTAAATTCAGACTAACGAAAAATTTCATGATCTGGGACTCAGGAAAAATATAAATTCCAGAATTTAGAATCATTTCAAAATCCTGAGACGCTTAGAGACTTTCATTTTAGTTATATAATAACATTATTCTTTGGCATAAAATTATTCTTTATGGTCATGCGAATAGTGGAGTTACCCGTAGTTAAGGTAAACTGTGTCACGATGTTAGGCTTTCATTTACACTTCAGCCATATGGGATATATTTCAAAACGAAATTGCATATTGGTCTACAGGGTGTTGTGTCTTATATGGTGTCAAGAATTAAATTTTAAGTCTGATCAACCTCAGGGTAATATTAGAATTATTTAGAACTAATAAAATCTTTAAGACATGTTTAATAGTAAGGACTAAATCGATTATAAGTTTTAACAAATCCATCCCATCAAAATGGTTTGATTCTTTGCTTCTCATTCTTTTAAAAAATACTTACAATTTAAGAAACAATTCTAAACAAATTTTCTGCAGTATTTTACCAACAATTTAACTCAATGTTTGAATTACTGCGTAATGGAAATTTAAACTTTTTGGGCACACTGTGTCAATACTTTTCTTAACTTATGGATGATTTTCGCAATGCGAACTGTTGATGTTGAGAAGTGTACTACGGCGATCGCGCTCGCATTGAAGTTCCAGGCAATGACCTCGTTTCAGGTAATTCCGATACAGGGAATGATTCCGAATCAATTTGTCGCGGGTCGAAATCGACATCCGTTGAAACGATAAGCACTGATGGAGTAAGTGTGCTTCGGAACAAGCTAAACATCGTCCCCTGACGATTGTACAGCGGCATGACTTGTACGAGAGACCATTGGTACTTCTCGCAACAGCAGTCGTCTTAGTGGAGGATGACGAAGGAGGTACATATCCAGCAAGGGCTCTGTTGGATTCAGGATCCGAATGTAATTTCATGACTGAACGCCTATGCCAACGGTTGAAAGTCAAACGGAGTCGTTCGGATGTAACAGTTCTTGGCATAGGTCAGGCCAACTCGCAATTCAACTACAAGGTTAAGGCATCCATCAAATCTAGAACATCGGAATTCACACGTAGTATGGAATTTCTTCTACTACCAAGGGTGACTGTCAATCTTCCTACTTCAACCATCGCCATCAACAACTGGAGCATACCTGATGGTATCCAATTAGCTGATCCAACCTTTTTCGAACCCAACACAGTGGATCTTATTCTTGGAATTCAACATTTTTTCGAGTTCTTCTCCAACGGAAAGATTTATTTGGGTGATGATCTGCCGAACTTAATGGAATCAGTATTTGGTTGGCTTGTCTGTGGCAACATCGATAATAAAATGAGGAACCCGGAAATATCGTGTAGCATGGCAACAACGGTCGACCTGGAAGAGTTACTATCCAGATTCTGGTCCTGTGAGGAGATAGGGTCCCCCAAAAACTATTCACCAGAGGAACGTCGTTGCAAGGACCAATTCGCTCGTTCAGTGAGTAGAGGATCGGATGGCAGATGTACGGTGTCACTTCCCAAAAATGATGCCATCGTCTCGACAATCGGAGAGTCAAGAGACATCGCAATGAAACGGCTTCAAGGGTTGGAGAACAGACAGGCCAAGGATGCAAATTTAAGTCAGCAGTATCATGCATTTTTGAAGGAGTACCTTGAGCTAGGTCACAGCGCAAGGTGGAAACTAACCTACAAGGAGTAGAAGAAGGATTTCGTTGTTACTTACCTCATCATCCTGTGGTCAAACCAGTACCACAACGAAGGTCAGAGTGGTATTTGATGCTTCTTGTAAAACTTCAACTGGAATCTCCTTGAACGATGCTCCGTTGGTGGAGCCAACAATTCAAGAGGACCTTCGTTCGATAGTCATACGTGGTCGAACAAGGCAGATCATGATGGTATCAGACGTTGAAAAGATGTATCGGCAGATCTGGATGTGTGCTCTCGATATTCGGCTGCAAAGTATCCTGTGGGGAAGAAGTCCTATCGGAGAAGTGGAAGTATACGAACTTACCACTGTAACGTATAGGACTAAACCTGCACCATATTTGGCGACAAAATCTCTTCAGCAACTATCTTCCGACGAGCAAAAAAGATATCCACTAGCAGCTAAGGTGATGGATGAAGACGTTTATATGGATGATGTTTTCACAGGAGCTGATAGCGAGGTAGAGGCCGTAGAATTACGAAAACAGCTGGATGCTTTACTGGAAAGTGGTGGATTTCAATTACGCAAGTGGGCGTCAAATTGTCCAGCAGTTCTGCTAGGCATACCGGTAGAACGGTTGGCGTTGGCAAAGGATGAAGATGTTGAGCTAGATCCTGATCCATCGATAAGGACACTGGGACTTGTGTGGCGTCCAGGAACCGATGTCTTGAAGCTTCAGTTCACATCAGTTCGCTAGATTCATCTGAACTGATGACAAAGCGGAAGGTTCTATCCGTGATAGCTACGCTATTCGATCCGTTAGGAATCATTGATGCTGTGACAACGACAGCAAGGTTTTTATGCAACGGCTATGGTGCCCAATCGATGAAAGGGGAAAGAAGCTTCATTGGGACGCAACTTTACCGCATCCTATCATGGAGGAATGGCGAAATTTCTACGGAAAGCTACCATACTTGAATGAGATAACGGTTCCTCGATGCGTAGTTATTCCAAAGGCGATCACAACTGAACTGCATCTTTTCTCCGACGCATCACTCAAAGCCTACGGTGCATGTGCGTACATTAGAAGTTACGATTCAGGTGGAAACTATCGTGTTGCTTTGCTGACGTCAAAATCAAAGGTCTCACCCCTAAAAACACAGTCAATTCCCAGATTGGAACTTTGTGGAGCGCTACTAGCATCACAACTTTCGAAGAAAGTGTTACAGTCTCTCAAGCAGGACATGAAGGTTTTCTTCTGGGTGGATTCTACCTGCGTACTACGATGGCTAGAATCAACAACTTCAACGTGGACTACGTTTGTTGCGAATCGTGTAGTGAACGTTCAAAACCTCACTGAAGGTCGACCATGGAACCACGTACAAGGAAAGGAGAACCCAGCCGATCTTATATCTCGAGGAGTCATGCCGGAAGATCTCCACAATAATAGTTTATGGTGGGAAGGTCCTCAATGGCTAAAAGAGGATCAGGAAAATTGGCCAAATCAGTTGCAGTTACCAGAAGACAACGAATCGCAGCAGGAGACACGCCGCACTGCAACAGTTTGCCTGGGGTCTAAATCAGAGGATTTCGGACATTGGTACGTCAGCAAGTTTGCCACATTTACTGATCTTGTCAGACGGACTGAGTACTGGATGCGGCTAATGGCCATGTTGAAGCAGAAACAAAAGGTAATAACCTACAGCAGCTCTCTAACTACGCAGGAGCTAAAGAATGCGGAATTCGCGGTTTTGAGGAAGGTTCAACAGGAATCATTCAAGGACGAATGGAAGAGGCTTTCGAATGGAGAAGCGGTAGCAAGGAGCTCACCGCTGCGTTGGATCAAACCAAGATTGTCAAGGGATAACCTCATTCGGGTTGGTGGGCGATTGGGTCACTCATCAGAACCCGAAGACACCAAACATCCTATAGTCTTACCTGCACGACATCCTTTGACCAAGATGTTATTCGAACATTACCATTTGCAACTACTTCACGCAGGACCTCAACTTCTACTGAGCACTGTAAGATTGAAATACTGGCCATTGGGTGGTCGAAACGTAGCCAGGAATATTGTTCATCATTGTCATCGTTGCTTCCGTATCAAACCACCACCAGTACAACAATTTATGGGAGAGCTACCCTCAGCACGTGTCATCGCTGTACGCCCGTTCTCAAAAACTGGTGCGGATTATTTCGGTCCAATATACGTACGACCTGGACCCCGAAGAGTAGCTGTAAAGGCATATGTTGCTGTATTTGTATGCATGTGCACAAAGGCTGTTCACTTAGAGCTTGTAACGGACTTATCAACCAACCGGTTCCTTCAAGCGTTGCGCAGGTTTATAGCTCGGCGAGGAAAGTGCACGG
Source organism: Ochlerotatus camptorhynchus (assembly GCF_037179485.1). Taxonomy (NCBI): domain Eukaryota; kingdom Metazoa; phylum Arthropoda; class Insecta; order Diptera; family Culicidae; genus Ochlerotatus; species Ochlerotatus camptorhynchus. The sequence continues at coordinate 401,284 of NW_027040620.1, forward strand.
ATATTTTTTCGGACAACGGAACAAGTTTCGTAGGAGCCCGCAATCAAATGTAGGAACTGATCAAGCTGTTGAAGAGCAAGAAGCACAACGAAGAGATCGCTAGGGAGTTAACAGGTGAAGGCGTACAGTGGTATTTTATTCCTCCCGCTGCACCACATTTCGGAGGTTTGTGGGAGGCTGCGGTGAAGTCCGCTAAGCTACATCTTCTGAAGGTTCTTGGCGATAATCCAGTATCGTTAGAGGATATGAATACTCTTCTTTGACGGGTAGAGGCTTGCCTAAACTCAAGGCCAATTACAGCGCTCTCCGATGATCCAAACGATATGGAACCCCTCACACCAGAACATTTTCTGGTTGGGTCATCTCTGCATCAGCTACCAGAATTAGATTACCAGGACATACCTACAAACCGTCCGGCAACCGAACCAATGGCAAACTATGCAAAGGCGAGTCCAAGAATTCTGGAAGAGATGGCGAACGGAACATTTAACCCAACTGCAGGCCACAACCAAGCGTTAGCGACCACCAATACCGATCAAAGTTGGTCAATTAGTTATCGTGCGAGATGATAATCTTCCTCCGATCCACTGGAGGATGGGTCGGATCCTCGAAGTACATCCAGGGTCTGACGGAGTAGTTCGAGTTGTGACCATCAAAACGGCGTCTGGCAGTTTGAAGCGGCCAATTGAGAAAATTGCTTGCTACCAACTAAAAATGATGAGTCAAGAGAGTTCCTCGATCAACTTCCAGATGTCTAGATTGCTAACAGCTCAGTGTTCGAGAAGGGTAGGTTTCTTTTATTTTCAGAAATTCCAGCATTTCAGGGTGGCGAGGATGTTGATGTTGAGAAGTATACTACGGCGATCGCGCTCGCATTGAAGTTCCCCCTGATGTTGCTGCAAGGGCTTGTGGATCAAAACCAACAATCTACCGTATGTCAACGAAGCTTACCAATACAAGCATGAAGGAAAATCAACAGCTGATCGAAGATGCAATCGTTGCAACTGCATATGAGGGTCATAACCGGTAAATCACCAGCAAAAATCGGCACCATCGCGAATTGAGGCCATAGCAATTTAAGGAATCGGCAATAGCGGCCATACTTTGTGTTCTTTTAATGTAGAATAAGTAGAATAAATGTTTAGTTCCGTAAAATAAACTTTGCATACTGTGTAAAAATAAATGTAGTGTTTTAAAGTGAACCAAGGTGTTATTTTCGTGTGTGCTGAGCGATAGGAGACAAATATAGCACAATACGATAGAAAATCCAGGAATCCACTCCATAACATACAGTCCACTCATCGAAGGCTCGAAGGTAAGGACCAGATTACCAAACAAACAAGTTATTTCCTGTATGAATTCATAAACATTCTGGAACTGTGAATAAATTCCAGGTGACCATACTGACCGAATTTTACGAGAGATTGGCTCATCACTTTGATTTCAATAGCATTATGTTAAGAACATGATTTTTTTTTGGAGCATTCCAGGTTTTTCCAGATTTTATATTTTAACTGGTCTAGATTTTTCTGAAAATGACCTGGCATCGCTGACGCTTATTTATGCACTTAGATTAACATACGATGTCTCTCCTTTTTTACATATTCGGCATAAAATATGATTTGTAAGCCCCGGCGGAAGATCTTGTTAAGGACGGGGCTTAGAAAGTATGTTTTGTTCCGAGTATGCAAAAAAGAAGGGACTTCGGATGTGAATCTAAATGCATATACAGCCATTCCAATTCTCAGAATTTCGTAAAAAAATTTAGTTTTTTTTTTCATTACGGTTAGGGTGGTCCAAAAAATTGATTAATTCAAAAATGATTTTTTTTTCAAAAAATAATTTCTTTTGAACCACTGGGCCGATTACAAAGCTGAAAACATCAAATGAAAGGTAATTAAAAGTACTTAGTAGGAAAAATATGGAGCGCTAGACTGAGATTTTTTACAAAGATTACATGAGAAAATTTTAAATTATTTAAAGCTAGGCCTGTTTTTTAACAATCTTCAACGAGATAACTAACTTCAAATGTGGTGTATTTTAAAGATTTTAATTTAAAAAGCTTGGACATAATTTTAAGATTTGACAGTTCGAAGCATTGGCTGGAGAAATATGATGAGAATGCTAAACAAGTTTTGAAGACAAGTGAAGATGCGTTCTAGGGAAATTCAAAGGAATTCTGGGTAAACTATCAATGAAATTTGGACTACAAGTTCATACAAATTCATCTGATGTAGTTCTGGAGAGACTATTCTGGGGATTATGAGCAGTATTCTAGGGAACTCTAAAGCAAATAGGAAAGAATTTCAAGGATCATTCCAAGTGAATTTGGAAGGGGATTTTATTTGAATTAAATCAGGAAAACTTAATGATCACCTAGGGCAGAAAATCTCTTAAATGTTGCACGATCAATTTACTAAAGTGAAATTCCGAGGAGAGCTAACTTTTCTAACTAATTCATAATAAATCTCAAAATATTCCATGCAGAATTCAAGGTTCTTTGAAAATAATTTTAGGAGAATTCCTAAAAGAATTAATAAGAATTTTGAAGAAATATCAAAAAGTTTTGGGGAGAATGGGCAGGACATTTTCAGCATATTTCCAAAGACTGAGTAGTTCTACATACAGCAGATGCTGAAGAATTTTTCAATACGATTCTAAGGAGACTTTCAAGAGAATTACAAGAAAATTCCAAGGAATCCTTCTCAAGAGCATTTTGAAAAGCATTTCCTTTAAATTCTGAGGAAAATTTCTATGGAATTCTGCATATCCAAGGATGTTTTGGTATAATGCTATTCTAAATTCAAAATTTCCAGGAATATTTTGTAAAGAGCATGATGAAGAGAATTTAAAGCAAATTTTCATGAGAAAGTTTAAAAATACAAAACTAAATGTAGAATAAATTTCAAGAGCTTTCTGGATGGAATTCCTAAAGTATTTTGAAAAGATATACTGGTTTCAACGAAATAATGCAGTTAACTTTCCGTACAAAAAAAATCAAGATCAAGATAAGCATAGATTGTCAAGATTCTGAGACTTCAGTTGAGAACGAATTTAGAGATCCTGGTCTTGAAAAACTATTCAAGATTATGGGCTGGATTCAAAAGTCTATGAGAAATACTTGCAATACCGGACTTAGTAAATATATCAACAAAAATGGAATATGTGTTAATGATTCAGGTTAATTCCCGGTTGCTCTGGTATTTCCGGTTTAGTGGCCACCCTTTAAAATACGTTAATAGCTGTCCCGACTGTCATTATTATATATTATATGTCATTATTTCGGTTAGGTCTTTACGTAATTTGGCAACAGAATTGCCTTCATATTTTTCGTTGATTTTTAATAATTAATTTGAATGTTTTTCAATTAAGTATTATAAGTATAGTGGTGTTGACTCACACGCAACGTATCAAAATGAAACAAGCTTTACTTTGATTTAATTTTGAACAGAACTTTGCGGAACATGCCTTCCGGGAAGAAACGGAAATCCACAACAATGATGAAAAGCTTACAAGACTGTTTTTCAACCGGAACCAACTCACCACTTGGAGGCGAACCAGCCCCAGGCTGAAAGCCACCCTAATAAAGATAAATCAATCAATCAATCAACTCACCATGATCGATGCCCAATGGTGCGGACCCACACGGTGCCACCTTTGCACTCACTTGATTCAGAAATGGCAGCAAACGACCCGGAACCCGTCCAACATATACATACAACATTTATACATTCTGCATAAGAGAAACGGGCCTCGACTCATCGCACAATCTGAGGCGGTAGTCTAAACCACCCTAAAATAAAAAAATGTTCCATCGGTTATCGGTAATGGAGTTATCTCAACGAGATTTCACGATAATCACTGACGTTCGTTGGGTAACCTTCCTTGGTAGTCCCAATAAACGTCCTGAGCCATTGTGATGGGCTTTTCCTCATAACCCCCATAATTTGGAAAAAGGCTCATCGCTAAACGATTCTTTGTAACGATTAAATAAATATGCATATTTCCATTCTTCTCAATGGTGCCCTAAATCCCCACTACCAGAAAAAATCCCCATCGAGCACTGCGTATTTCCCAATAACCGTCAATTAGAACGGCTTCACTCCGGAATTAATTTATACACATTCGCGGAAAACGTAATCACTTCCTCTCAACCAACACATCCAGCAACAAAACCAACATCTGAGACAGTATTTTCACCGCCACTACATAGAGACAGATCCGCACAAGAAATATGAATGTTTACAGAATCGTTTCTTAATCGCTTCTTCAAAAGTGCTGAGTAAACATTTCACCACCACCACCTTCCCATTCCTCGCCACCCGGATGCTGCCGAACAAACTCTCAGCAGATGATGACAGTACACTGGGATGGTATGTGGATGTGGTGTATGTGAATTGGATTTGCGTATAGGCGAAAGGGAAGGAAAGCAAGCTCAGCTCGGATTTGAGTCTGTTTGAATGTCAGTGGAAGTAAATCCCTTTCGCCAAGATGTACTTGTCTCGCATTTCATTGCGAATGTCAACGGAGTTTAGAAGAAATGGAACTTGTGCAAAATTACAACTCAATTGATTTGGATCAACGAATTAATGAAGTGTCCTCGGAGAGGACTAGGAGGGTTGTTCTAAAATTCTAATGAAATATTCAACCTCTCAACATCACCATTCATGTAGCCTATTTGCTACCTTTCAGAGTTTTCAGAGTTGATGATTTGGTCTGAAATCACTCCGAACAACAATGTCATACCCTACTCCGGTGCTCCCTATCCAAACACTCACTCTACCGCTAAAAGGAACATGAAAGCACAGTAAAGAACGTGAAACGTGACAGGACGATACGGAAAATAGTTGCTCCCCGTAACGTGACTTTGGGACGACTCTCTAGGCTCAAAGCAGTCATAGTGTGTGTTTGTGAGAGATAGAGAATGGCACACTTTCGACTAAGTTTGCCCTGGATAGAGCGAGCACGACAACGACGACGACGGCGGACGGCTCGGAATGTGACTGGAGTGTGAAAACATCGAGATTTGGATACTTTAGCAAACGGAATGAGATTTTTGTGACGAGGCAATAAAATGAAGTGTAAAGCGGTTAAGAGTGTTGGATTAATTTAAGTTCTTTACTGGTTAACTTCGCTGGACAGTTCAGCGAATTCAGAGGTTAACTTTGAGGACATGTCGAGAATCTCATGCATAATAGTTAAAAGGAAAATCCAACCAGTTAACCATGGAAAAATGGCAAAGAAGGTCTCCGGCAAATCTCCCTTTGGACATGACCTCAAGGATGATTAAAGTTGTTTAATCAATCCATTCAAATTGTCCTCAAGTACTATACACTTAATTTGGAATTCTTCTGGACCAGAGGTGGTAAATGTTATAGAACTTGGAAGCCTCCTTGATGGTGGTTCAGTATTACCGCTCTACGAGTCAATAGTGTGCAAAGTTGGCAGTACTGACAAATCGACCCGGTAGCGTGGTATCCCCAAGAATGGTCAGTGATGATGATCGGCGGTTGAAAAGAGCCCACCGGATCTCGACTCACTCCTCGAACTCTCGATCACTTCCATCACGACAGAACTCCCATCTTACATCTGACGACCGGTTTCTCATCTCTCCTGTTGCCATGAAGAAGTTTATCGGAAGTGCCAAGTACCAGTTGAGACGTAACAGAAGAAGAAGGCCTAATCAAGATTTCAAATTACAAAATCAGATTGTCCATCCAATATCTTGTCTAATTGGACAATTTTTCCAGAGAAATCAACCTTCTGTTTAGGCGAGCAGTCTGGCTAAAACAAGCAATCATATGTCGCAACACTAAAACACCTGTGGAGTTAATTCTCTACTAAACTGTATATCATCCAATAGTTTATGTCCATCTGCACAACTTAGCCAAAGACAGCAGCCTTCTGTCTGGTCGAGCTTTCAAGTTAAAGATAGCAGAAATTTTTAATATAATAGGAATCGACCTGAACAACTTTGATTCAGAAAGCAACCTTCTATCTAGTCCAGCTGTCCTGGTAAGCGAACTATGAGCTGAGCAGTCCTCCGTCAAACCGGTTTTATCCAGCTGTTCATCTTTTCCAAAGACTGCCACCGTTGATCTAGTCGAGCTGTCCAGTTAAAGCACGCTATTAGAAGAGAAATGGCTAGCTAGCGCCACACAGTGAGATTATTTCGGACTGAACTATCCACCATCCAACGGTTCTTGTCCATGTCAACAACTTTACCGAAGACAGCACCAGCAAGCACAACAAATGTTGTTATTAGTCCCTAGACCGCCGTAGAATCAGACTAAAATTTGAGTTTAATTTACTACAAATTTGCTCAATTTTTAGTACATGTCTAACTCAAGCAGCAAAGTTTGGTCAAATATGAGAGGCATTTACTCTAATCCAAACCAATTTTTACTCAGTCCGTGATTTTAGCGAAAATTAGTCAACTAAGCCCACATTTTAGTCAGATTCTACAACCGTGTAGCTTTCTCGATAACGAGAGACCACCCTATGTGGTCAAAATATCACTAGTGGAAGCGGTTATTTAAATCGCCCTTCGACCGCAACGAACGATGTGACCAACCGCTATCCAGCGAAGTGATTGCAAAGGTTGAAGTTTCAAGTTAGTATTAGTGTTTTGATATTTGGAATTGAAGTCCGTGTTAGGGACTTCCAAATCGACACGTATGTCATCCAGGTTTGCAAAGATGCCAGATTTGAAGACATTTAAATTCTTTTTTTTTTTGTAATTACTTTATTTGTACAGGCTCAATCGAATAAACTTTACAGAGCCAAGTTATCCTTTGCGTTATACAATATTACTGTCTTATATTTAAAGTTAAAGGAACTGGACCGAGCACTCGCGGTCGTCTCGAGAAAAGTGGAGATTTACAATTTTTTGGATGGGAAAAGGGAAGAAGGAGGTTTTAAATGTGGTTTACGATACAACTATTTAATTAATCCTAAAGCATGAAATTGTTTCTATTCATCTTGAAAACAAACATTGAAAAAAAACCCCAGACGTACAAAACACAAACTAAACACAAGGTTAATCAAACTTACAATCTAAGGTTAATATCCTTAAAGTAAACATATATGAGTTTCATAAACTCCAGATCGCGTCTAGCCAAAATATCCCGAACTGGAACATTAGGTTGTCTACCTCGAGCCCGAAGGGAATCATAAAAATGTGATCTGACTCTACGATACTCCGCACAAGACCAAAGGATGTGATCAGCGTCCTGATTTAAATTCTGTGAAGATATTTTTCCTATACACATTTCCTATAGACATTTTGAAGACATGTTTTGTGTAGATGTTAGAAGGAATCTATGACAGTAGTTAGAAGAACAAAAGTTCGAATTGATAAAAGGTCGAATTGACATAAGATCGAATTGAACTGAGAAGAACAAACGGCCGAATAGACAAAAGGTTGAACTGAACTTAGTGGGTCAAAAGGTCGAATTGAACAAAAGGCCTAAATGGATAAAAAGTCGAAGTGGACATAAGTTTAAAAAAAAACCAACATCAAAATTTACAAAATGTTGTTTGGAAATTTATGCTCAGTTTAAAAAAAATATTATGCAAATACTCCCAAAGAACTACTCATGAATTAAAGAAGAGATATCTAGATAGAGCTAGAATTAGGGCGTAACTGCCTTTGTAAGCAATAACTTCTCTCGTTAATTTCCAGGAATTCAAGGCAGGCCTACACAAACCAGCATATCCATCAGGTAGGGGAAGTCTTCCCTTACTCGCTGGTTATGTCAATTTGCCAGGGACAGCCATGACTTTCGAGAAATCATCGAGAGAAGTCATTGTTTACTAAATCTGTTACGCGCTAATTCCAGCTCTATCTAAATATGTTGTAGCGACACGCAGTTATTTGTCTCTTAAATTGCAGTGACACGCACAGTAACTATAAGTAATCTTAATTTTCTAAAGAACTGCTCATCATTTTGAGAAGGAAAAATATTTTAGAGTTAGCCACACTTTTTACCGTCCAATAATTTGATCCGTTTATCCATTTCGACCTTATATCTATTTCAAACTTTTTTCATTTCGATATTTTGTCCATTTCAACCATTTGTCCATTTGACCTTTTATCCATCGAAGTCCAACTCGACCTTTTGTGCTTTCGACCATTTGTCCTTCGACCTTTTGTCCAAGACATGCTGAAATTGAAGAAGACTTCCGAAAGCTTTTGAATTTTATACAGACGTGTGGAGATTGTTGCTATAAAAAAGAATAATACTTGAGCAACCTGAATATCCAAAGGACTTTACTTAAATCTTTTATAATTTGGATATCTTTTGAATACTTCCTGGTCAACCTGCAATATTGGGAGAATATTTGGAGACGTTATTTCATATTTTAACGTAGGACTACGTCTGTGATTTCTATATGGGGGTACACTTTGTGAAAACCTAAAATGAAACATGTAACAAAATAATGAAAGATTTTGAACGTTAATAACTCAGCTGCCCCTGGACTTGCCTTAATCTCCCGCAGTTTGTTTATCATAATTTCCTGAAATTATAGCCATTTCCTTTCATTCCCAATAGCTTCTTGAAAGTCCTAAAATTTTTGTGTAGTTAATGGGACTACCCTGACGATCTCTAATCTTTCAATAGTTCACGGAACTTTTCTGAAGTTCTCGCTATTTTTCTGATCTTGTTCTTGAAATTGCCGTGAAATGAATTGAATTGCTCTGAAGATCTCTAAACTTCCTTGAAGTTCTCTGGACATCCGTTCTTTGGAGGATAAGTAACGTTTCCGATTTTTTTCTTTTATTCACTAAGCTTCCCTGAAGTTTTTTGGAGTATCCTTAAATTTTTGGAACTTATTGAATGTTCCCGCTATTTATTCTGAAATTAATAAAACTGTATTTAATTTCACTAATTTCATCTGAAGTTCACAGAACATCCCAGCAGTTCTCTGAACTTCCCCGAAGTTCCCTGAAAAGTTTCTGCAGTTTTCCTTAATTTAATGGAACTGCTCTGAAGATCGTTGGTCTTGACTGAAGTGAATTTTCCTGAAATCGTTGACACTTTTCTGAAGCTATCGAAACTTACCTCTAAGAATCTTTGAACTTCCCTCTAGTTCTAAACGTTCTTGATTTTCTTGCAACTACCCTGAAATGTTCGTAACATCTTTGAAATTCTCTAAATGTTTAAAAGATTCCCGTATAATATGCAGAGGACTCCTCGGCTTCCATAAAAGCGAGTGTCACGTCAACACATTCCTATCCATTCCTTTCTTGATCTGCGTTCCGGCGCTGCCGACGCTGGTATTGTCTAGTTTGAGATCACTAGTTTTTACACATTGATGATGAATTCTAGTCCCAATAATCGTCTATTGGTTCTTTGTGTAATTACAGCTGATCTGGCAATAACAGAACAGCAACCGTGGGGACCTCCCTTTGCTCAGTCGGTAATGGCACAGCTACAAAGCAAGGCCTTGTTGTCCTCTGCTGTTCGAAGAAGTAGTCTCCACAGGTCGCGTTCTACTTTGTCGATCCACCTTGCCTACTGCGCACCTCTTCTTCTTGTTACTGTTGGGTTGCTTTCGAGAACCATTTACACTGGGTCGCCGTCCGGCATTCTTATGACGTGCCCAGCCCACCGCAGTAGCACAATTTTTGCAATGTGGCCGATGGATGGATCGCTGGTGCAAATCGTGGTTCTTTCACCTCCTCCACGTTCCGTCATCCATCTGCACTCCACCGTAGATGGTACGCCTTCACCTTCCGTTCGAGAGGACCACCGGTCTAATCAGCGTCTTGTAAACAGTCAACTTCGTGTGCCGGCGAATTTTATTCGACCGGAGCGTCCTTTGAAGTCCAAAGTAGGCACGATTCCCTGTCATAATGCGTCTTTGAATTTCTCTGCTGGTGTCATTTTCGGCGGTCACCAGTGAGCTCAAATACACGAACACGTCGACCACCATGATTTCGGCACCGTCAATCTGAACTCGGGGTGGGAGGCTAACATTGTCTTCCCTAGAACCTCTTCCTCTCATGTATCTTCGATGCGTTCATGGCAAGTCCAATCCGCCTAGCTTCAGCCTTTAGTCTGATGTACGTTTCCGCCAACGTCTCAAAGTTCCGTGCCATGATGTCAATGTCATCGGCGAAGCCAAGAAGCTGGATGGACTTCCTGAAGATCGTGCCACTCGTGTCTATCCCAGCTCTTCTAATCACACCTTCTAACGCGATGTTGAATAGCAGACACGAAAGTCCATCACCTTGCCGTAACCCCCTTCGAGATTCAAAGGGACTCGAGAGTGTCCCCGATACTCGAACAACGCACATCACTCGATCCATCGTCGCCTTGACCAATCGCGTCAGTTTATCCGGAAATCCGTACTCGTGCATAATCTGCCATAGTTGATCACGATCGATTGTGTCGTATGCGGATTTGAAATCGATGAATAAATGATGTGTGGGCAAGTTGTATTCGCGGCATTTCTGCAGAACCTGCCGAATCACGAAAATTTGGTCCGTAGTACCCATGAATCCCGCCTGGTATTGCCCCACGAACTCTCTTGCAGATGGTGACATGCAGCGGCATAGAATTTGGGAGAGTACCTTGTAGGCGGCGCTCAGCAGTTTAATCGCGCGGTTAAGATAGATTAAATAATAATAATCGATTTTTGGAGTTGGATACTCTTGGAGTAACAATGAGTAATCACCATAGCATGCCTGGTGCAGAGTTACTGACCTGATGTAATATATAATCGTATCGAAAAGTTTTAGCAATCCAGAATGACTTTAATGTCCTTATGGTGGTCGAACGGGTAAACGAATTTTCCCATGCTTCTTAAAAAAAAAAATTATTAGCTTTTAAGTCCTATGATTCCTTTTAATTCTTTTATTTGAATTTAAATAGAATTAATTTTTAATAAATTGCATTCTGAAAAAACGAAAAAACGTTTTGTCAGAAAATGTTCTGACTTTCCCATATTTTTTTGTTGAAGGAAATCCACGGTGAAGACAAACCAGGATAAATTTGAATGCATATTGAACTCCTACATCCAGCTTGACGGCAAGTGAGCACACAAAAGCTCTCATTTGGACCTACCGGTTCGAAAGGCATCAAGCATTTAACACCTCTAATAATATTATGCTTTCAATGCCACAAGCTCATCAACACCTTCTCGGTCAAACGGAATCCACTTCCACACGCACATTCCTCAAGTTCTTTCATCGTCCAAAAAATTAACAACCTAACAGCAGTTTGACAGACACAGAGACCTTCCCACGTCCTTGAGTTTTGGGATTGGAATTGGTCCTAACAAAAAACCTCCGAACGCTATCTAATTACGGTCGGAAAGTGGTTACTGCTGTTTTCCCGTACTTGTCCGAATACCTTCAGAAGCCAGTCAACCAGCCAGACAGACAGCTGGCTAGAGGAGTCCATCAACAACAGTACAGTCCGATGAACAAAAAGGTGTGGAGCCAGGGGTGATGACAGACCACAAACTATCGTCATTTCATCTCATTATCACCGGGTACATTCCGGGAACTGTTCACCGGAGGACACCCCCCCCCCCTCCCCAACCCACGGCTCTTATTGCTATAACTTCCAATAAGGCAAAAAGGAAAGCTGCTTTCTTGTTTTCGCACAAAAACGGACTGATAGATGGGACGGACGGACTGACGATTTGTGAATACAATGATGGTAGTTCCCACCGGCCGACCTACCGACCGGACGAGCAACCGTTTGGTGGTCCAGTGAGCATCCTTTTGATCTTGTAGGTTTTTTCCCGGCTGCTCCATTTGTTTGTTGCAGCAGGGAGTGGGGGAGCAGGGGAAGGAGTTCGTTCACAGCTGCTGACGAAATACATTGTGATGCTTTGTTGGGGGTGGTTTTCTCCTTTTTGTTGTCCAAGTGGGTGGACTCTACTGAAGCGCAGAATGGCAGACACTCGGTGGGTCGGCTGGATGGGTACAACAAGTAACACTTTCCGGCTTCCGGCAGGCGTGAAAGTGGAAACACGTCACCTAATGTGCCGGAGAATATAGGATTCATCTTGGCGGCGCGTCACATAGCTGGAGTCTTTTTGTGTTGTTCAGTGCTCGGATGACACAGTGAGAATGGGTGGTAGGAGACGGTTTCGAGGGTATTTAGTGCAATGCAATTCAAAAAATGCTTCGTTTAATTTTGGATTCGACGGAATTTACGAAGAACCAGTATGAACTTATCAGCCAAGTAGAGTTCAACGACGTCCTCCCGGACGGTTTGTATACCAACACGTATGCCTCTCGCAATTGACCTAATGGTCTCGCCACACTTCCTCACCGTCAACCATGCCACATGTCTGCTGCTGTTGCTACTGCTGCGAATCTATACTCCCCGGTTGTTATCCGCCTTTGATTGGTGTGTTTGGCCTCTCAGCAATTTGTGCCAATTGCTTCTAATTTACGACGCAGTTGCCTCTCTGAACGTACACATAGAAGAAGCCATGCGGAGTCAGTATCTTAAGACTTCCACTAACCACTCGCAGCGCTCGTAAAATCTGTACCGAACCGCACATTGATTAATAGAAAAAAAATACTAGATATCGTCGTCGTCGTCCCAATTGGTCGTTGGTCCGAGTCGACCCTAGCCATTAAAATTTAATCGTGCCACATGCCTCCACCACATTCCTCTTGGTTCTCGCAAATCTTGGGTCCCAGGAAGGTACCAATTTGCTTACAATAAACTGTTGCTGTGCTGAGAGTGTGCATTAATTTCAAGTACCAATAACTTTTGCTTGGGTCGTCTTTCGGTAGTCGAAATGTTGGTCCGGAAAGCCAAACAAGCCATGTCGTCCTGCAGGCCTCATTGCAGGCAAACCGAAAATGTCCAAACACAACACGCCAGATGGCTCAGCCATTTCATCCAATAAAGCTCGGAGAACACATTATCCCAGTTTAATGGCCATCGGTTGGGCTGAGCTCTCATCATGATCGCCACAGCAAACATTTCGATATCCCCCTATCTATCTGTCTCTCTGCGTCTCTGACTTGAATTGATAGACCACCCCAATCGAATGTGCTGAATGGACAATATCATACGTCAAAATGAGTAGGTTTTTAGGCGGGACTCGAAAAAAATGGGGACCAATACTCGGTACCGGAAGCTAGTTCCTTCCAGCTAGCACACGACACAGGGCACAGTCGGCAATGAAAGTCGATTAAAATTTCCAATACCGGTCCCCTCTGTGATGAGGATGGCCAACGGTGGTGAACGAGTTACGGTTCTTGGCTTGAGAGGTGAAGAAAGCCAATGGAATACAAATATCGTCCATCATCGCGGAAGTAATCGATGTTTTGGCTACTAGTTCTAGCTTTTTCCTCATAGATGGCAGTATGGTAAATATTATATAATTAAGAAATTCTCTGCAACTAGGTAATTATTTGGAAAACGGTAACTACTGGCAGATATGCAAAAATTACTCGCTATATATTATAGAAAGAATCATTCTAGTTTTTTAAATAATCGAACAAAACCACAAAAATCATCATCACATTTTTCAGATTCCTTAAATGGCTTTTTGACGTAGGACTACGTTTGTGAGATCTATATGGGGGTACACTTTGTGAAAACCGAAAATGGAACATGTAACAAAATTATGAAAGATTTTGAACCAAAGCGATTTCCCTAACACAGATTTCAAAGTTGAATTCCATCCGGTCTCACCAAACGGTGTTTATTCAATAATCCCTTGGTGAGTGGTGGTATTCTCCAGTACACAACGAAAGGCTCCCCGTAAGCAGCGAGCTGCATCCCTCATGAGCATCCATAAAAGGAGGGAGAAGCCGCAACGCCTATTGATCGGAATCAGTAGCTCTTCGTGAGTCGCTGTGGGCCATCTAAACAGAGAGAACCCCACTCAAATTCCTATTCCTACACAAAACATAAGCTGCTGCTGCAGTTAACAAATAAGATTTATTATATAAGACCACGTAGTCCTACGTCACCATTGCGTACAACTCCATAGGGCTGTTCCTTGTAGATTTTTAATACACTGTAAATGCACAGCGGTCCGAAACGTAAATTTAGCGAGAATAAATTAAACCTACCTTTAAATTCAATATAGGGTGTTAGCGTCATCGTAGATATTGTGTATAATCAAATGAACCTTCTTTTTATAATAAAAAACGTTGATTAGAGGGTGGTCCTCATTTTAACTTAAATCAGAAACCTTTTTAGCTTTAAGTAAAAGGTGGTCACATTCTTAAGCAAAGTTGTAGAAAATATTATTTCAGGCAACTTTGCTCAAGACATATTTTTCCTAGCGCTTCATTTGACCGTGCTAGAACTATTCTTCTGATTTAAACTTGGGTGACCCTAAAACCATTTTTTTAAATTCTAACATATTCGTTTCAAATGTTTTGAAAAAGCGGTCTTGAGAAGAGTTGTAGGGGAAATTATGGGTAAGTTTTCAACATCTTATTCCTTCAATCTTTAGAAAAATCAAAACGCTGTTTGTCGGTTTTTAAGCTTCTCCTTAACATCAGAAAAATTACTGGAAATATAGTTTTGAAAATTTTATGATGATTCCGAGAATTTCAAGAAACTTTCGACAACTTTGCTAGACGGATAGCTCAGAGAAAGCCGGCGCCGGTAGTGTAGTGGTAAGCGTGACTGCTTCCTCACCCCAATGGGTCTCTGGTCACGCCATCCTTCGGAACAGAAGTAAAGCCGTTCCACGGTCCATGATTTGATAGGTTGATATGTAGGGTCCAGGTATGGAGTCTGCTTCCCTGGCGTCGGTAGCATTGGTGCTCAGCACGGAAAACAAGATCGACGAAAACCAAATAAAGGAAAAACAATGTTATTAATTATGTTTGGGTTTCGGTCCTGGAGTTGGGATCTTCATCAGGGCTAGTTTTAGTAGATCTCAAAACTTTTTGCGATAACGGGAGATGTTACATCGCATGCAGGAGGTCAAGTCCAAAGACTGAAAAGCGTTTTGATCCACCGTTAAACTGAAAACCCAATCTCAAAAAATAGTATTTTGCAGCTTTTCTGATTGCACTGATTACAGACAAATTTTACCAGTACTCTAGTTTTGTGCATACTTGCCTTAATTTCGATTATGGATGCTCCTTAACGGGGATGAGTTCCTAAGTAGTTCCGTTTAGATTTCCAAGGAAATTAATTTCCAAAAGGTAACTTTTGCAGATAATTGTGGAGAGCATTTCAATGGAATTTTTGAGAATACTAAAATATTTGTAGAGTAAATTCTAAGAACTTTCTAGATGGAATTCCTAAAGAGGTATCTAGAGAATTTTAAGGTTGTTATGGACAGCGACACCGGTGGTGTAGTATTAAGCGTGATTACCTCTTATCCCAGCAGGCCTGAGTTCATTCCCAGTCGGCACCGCCGGGATGTTCTGAGCCATAACATCTCTGATCACGCCTTTCTTTCCTTCGGAAGGGAAGTAAAGCCGTTGGTCCACGGTTCATGAGTTGATGGGTTGATAGCAAGGGGGGCCAAGTGTGGGAGCTACATCCCTGACGTCGATAGCATTGATGATCAGCACGGAAAACAAATCAAGGAAAAGGTTGTTATGGGCGATAATTTCAAGGAAATGCCATGAACATGATTCTGGGGAATTATTAAAGCAACTCTGAAGACATCTTGGGGCGATTCTAAGGAAATTCTTTAAAAAATTCCATAGATATCCTAAGAAGAATTACACCTTATATACATCTTAAAATTATCTAGGTAATGCAAAAATTTAAAAATTGTCAAAACCCCGAACAGTTGTAAAAATTTCATGCGAAAAAATAAAATAAGATCTCAGTATAAGAAAACACTTCAAAAGGGAAGTAATTACCCGCACGACACGAGTCGGACCCCATTATATGTAAGTCTTATTGGTAAACCACCTCAGGACAAAGAAAAAAATGAGACGCTGAAATGACTGAGACTGAGGACTTTTCTTTCTATCTCAGACTAAGGAAAAGTTGAGTGGCCACCATGCTCCATTTAATTGAGTTTAAGTTTAAATGTAGATTAAAAGGCTACTTTGATCACTTTTCCCATAAAAAAAAACTACAAGGAAATGGGGTTGTACGCAATGATGACGTAGGACTACGTGGTCTTATATAATAAATCTTATTTGTTAACTGCAGCAGGAGCTTGTGTTTTGTGTAGGAATAGGAATTTGAACGGAGTTCTCTCTGTGTATCTTCTTTAGTATGACGCGCTTGACATAGATGGCCCACAGTGATTCACGAAGTGAGCTACTGAATCCTATCAATAGCGGTGCGGCTTCTTCCTCCTTCTATGGATGCTCATGTGGGCTGCAGCTCGCTGCTTGCGGGGAGCTTTTCGTTGTGTACTGGAGAACACCATCACTCACCACGCGGTGATTGAATAAACACCGGATGGAATTCAACTTTGGAATCTGTGTTAGGAAAATCGCCACACGGAGTGTACCGCGCATTGTGTGGATCTCTTTCTCACAGATTAGTTGGAAAAGAGTGTGCGAAGTAAATGGGAGAACCACACACTCTTTGTTTGGTGCTTTCCAGCCCTGCTCCTGAAGTTTTACCTGACTTGCTCCTGACTTCCTCCGTAAGTGTATTCTGACTTCCTTTGGAAGTTTTTTTTTCTGACATCCTCCGGAAGTTTCGGTCGAGTTCTCTTGGAAGTTTTTCTAACTCCCCCTTGAAAGACCTGCTAACTTGCCCCGAAATTGTCTTCCAACTTCTTCTGATTATTTCTCCAAACTTGGTCTGAAAGGTTCTTCCAACTTTTCTGGATGTTCCTTTCAACCTCTCACAAAAGGTTTGCATCAGCTTCCACTAAACATTACACATGATTTATTGACAAAGATCTACAAAGTGAAAATTTTCCGTATTGCTTCAATTGAGAACCGTGATATTAGGTAAAATTCACGGGAATCGTTTCCCAGGAAACATTAACAAGAACTATTAAATCACAAAATTACAATATTTTTTTTATTCATTGGCGTCATTTTAGCAAACCCCCAGACAAAAAAATCCTGGCTGCGTAATTGGGTTGATCAAGTATTTTTCTGAAGATCGGCAACTGTGGAAAAATTCAAATGTCGTCTTTCAAATAATCTCCAAAGATGGCAGGTTGGTCAGAAAGCATTTAACACATCTTCGGCTGATCGGAGATTTCAATAAAGTCCCTTGGATATTTTTTCAAGACTTCATTAAGATTCTTAAGATATTCTAATGTTCAAAATATTTAAATGACGTCTTCAGATGTTCTCCCAAGATTGCTGGTTAGCATTAGCATTAAGCAAGTTGCACAAATTCGTAGGTGGTACAAGCCCAAGTGGATTTCATTGGGTTTGGCTTCTAGCCAGTTTCAAAATTTCCCAGATTTAGCAGACCTTTCTTCATCATTGACGATTCTTGAAACTTTGACTATATGTTTTTAGTATTACTTCTACGTGAAGTCAACGATTTACATAGTTGAAGATGCTAATTTCAAATAACAGACTGTAGTGGTAATTTTTATACGATAGATGGAGTAGATGAAAGCATAGAGTTGATAGTTCCGTTAGAGTACGGCAGTGTGAAGATTGTATATAGATATTAGACAAGCGAGCTAGGACAACTTTTAAGGAAGGTACAAATCGGTTTTTTCATCTCTCTTTACGAAACTCCCCCTTTGGAGAGGGATGGTGAGGGGTGTCCCCCCTCCGCCACCACTGGCAAAAAGAGATGAAGACCGACCAGCTCATGTACCAACTGTGTGTTTGAAACAGTTCTACCGATTTTTTACCGCACTTCAGTTGTTATTTGAAGGGAGGCATCCAGTCGTAGGTTTGGAAATTGCAACTATTGTTTACCCCTACCACGATATGTGCTCCTGTCATCGTCGACTTGACGATCTCGAGGGGACACGGGTGGGGTAGGTGCTGCTACTGTACCTTTCGACCATTGACAGTAATTGATGGTATGCTCCCATCCAGAGTTATGTACTTTGACTATATGTTTTTAGTATTACTTCTACGTGAAGTCAACGATTTACATAGTTGAAGATGCTAATTTCAAATAACAGACTGTAGTGGTAATTTTTATACGATAGATGGAGTTCAGGGCCCAGCAAAGTTACTTTCAATCGAAAATCGTCGTATCGTCGACGAAGGTGTCAACCATCACTTTCAATTGAAAGTCAACATCAACCGAACCACTTTCGATCAGTTTTCATGCTGTTTGTTATGGCTTGACTCGTGTTCATTTCGTCTTTGATTGTCAAACGAACTTGCTTTGGCATTGAAGCGAAGCTGTTCGATCCAAATTCGCGCAGTTTTTCTGACTTTTGTTCATTGTTCTCTCGGTTCATTTAAGCGCATCCGCATAGATCTGTGCATGTAGATGTCAAATTCTTATTTAAATAGTGGTTTGTTTACTCATCAATGTGAGTATTTTTGGAATCGGAGTTACGTCTAGAGGCCGGTATTTGCGTAATCGGGGTGACGTCTAGAGATTGGAAATAGATATGCGACGCCATTTTGAAATCCAAGATGGTGGCTTCCAGTTCGAGAAAGTATAGGATAATACTGTCAAATACCCATCAATATGGGTATTTTTTGGAATCGGAATAACATCTAGAGGCTGAAAAGAAAAAAAAACCAGACGCCATTTTAAAATTCTTGAAATTTTTAAAAAGTTTGAAATTCTATCAAATACACAAACATATTTTTTTTAGAATCAGGGTCATGTCTAGAAGCCGATATGCGATGCCATTGTGAAATCCAAGACGGCGGCTTCCGATTTGATGAAAAGTGTGTGTCAAAGACCCATCAATTCGGGTATTTTCGAAATCCCAGTAACGTCTAGAGGCCAGAAACCGATGTTCGACGCCAATTCTAAGATGGCGGCTTTTGTGAAATACTGTCAAATACCGATCAATGTGAGTATTTTTAGAATCGCGGTGGCATCTAGAGGCTGGAAATCAATGTCCGACGCCATCTTGAAATTTAAGATGGTGGCTTTTGATTTTAGAAGAAGTGTCAAATACCCTATAAATGGTGTCGAATGATGGCCGCCATCTTGGACTCCAGAATGGCCTCGTTAGTTTAATATTCGTTTGATATAAAAAAATATTTTGTTACTACATATAATCCGGATGCCATGCCTACTGGCAACCGATATTGTGCGGATACTATCCAGTTACTATATGTTGATGCCTGACGACGCGACGCGTGACAAGTCGAATGAGCACCGAATCGAAGTAAACGTGGCAAAAACGAAGGAAGCAGTTTTTGATTCATTCGTCAATCGAAACCAGTCTTTGCTTCAAATGAAATGAACTGATGCACTTGACGAACGAAACAAGTGATAGTCAAGTAATGCTTGACAGGAGGAATGTTCATCGTGACTCAATAACGATGACTTACACGAAAATGATATTGCTCGAAATGAAGCGATTCTGCGGAGAGTTTATTTATTTATTTATTTCTACTTGTCAACAGATAAAATAGTTACCCTAATGACAATTTTCTATATCTAAACATCAAAACTGCTTCAAACACAAAATTAACGCAAACATCTCTTAAAGCTACGCTTATTTTTCTCGCGGGACACATTAAAATCGAACACATAATAACAACTATTGAAAACGCGGCACATATTCAACATTGGTTCGTGTACGCCATAGTTGGTCCTCGAACGCCGGTTGTTGAAGAACGCATGCAGCCGGAGGTCCCGTCGTTGAGTGTTGATGTCAAGAAGACTGAGAAGTGTGGAGCAGTCGACGTTCCCTTGCAGAAGATCCGCAACGAAACAAGCCTTCGCCACATTACGCCTTCCTTCCAAGAGCTCCAGGTCGATGAGGTTACAGCGACTTTCATAGCTCGGCAAGTTACGCGGGTCGCGCCAACGAAGGTGTCGCAACGCAAAGCGAATAAATTTTCGCTGAACAGCTTCAATTCTATGGATGGCATTCTGATAGAATGGCGACCAAACAACGGCAGAGTATTCCAGTATAGGTCGAACCAGGGAACAGTATAAAGCCTTCAGGCAATACACGTCCATGAAGCTTTTGGCGAAACGGAATCAAAATCCTAGCTGCGATGAAGCTTTAGATACAACATAAGCAATGTGATCCTTGAACGTTAATTTGCAATCGAGCATGACTCCCAAGTCCTTGACAGTCGATTCGCGTTTCAAGCTTATTCCTCTTAAGGTGTAATCGTGGAAATGCATCGCCCGTTTACGGCCAAAGGAGATGACCGAGCACTTGGACACATTTAAAGACATCCTGTTTATCCGGCACCAATCATCAAAGACTTCAAGTTCTTGGTGGAGGAAATGAGCGTCTTGAGGCCCTTTTATTACGTAGTAGAGCTTCATGTCGTCGGCGTACGAGAGTTTAAGGCATTTGAGGATCATTTTCATTTTCTTTTCTTTGTTTCGAAAATGTAGAACCCTGGTCTGGTTCATTTTGCAAAACTCTTCAGGTTGATCAAGATGAAGATCTGAAGATCTTTAACTGTTAAAAAAATGTCATCGCTCAGATATTCTCCCAATATGGTATCCGGCTGATCGAAGATTGCAGTAAAGTCCTCTGGATATTTGTTTGAGACTTCAGGTGGATGAAGTTCATCTTGAAGATCTTTAGCAGATCATAAATTCAAATAATGTTCTCAGATATTCTCCCTAGACGGCAGGTTGATCTGGAAGTATTTAAAAGATTTTCACTTGACGAATATTTCAATAAAGTCTTCTAGATATTTTGCCATATTTTGTCAGATGTTGCGAATGCTCGTAAAGGGAACCTCAGAATTCTTGATTCGTGCACCTATGTTGGATTTTTATACTTGCGATTTTCCTTCACCGTGAACATTTTCGTGGAAAACATTTTTCAGATTAATTTTTTTATGAATAATGAGATAATTTGATACTCCACAAAGTTCTTCCTACGATACTTGGTTCATGAGTTATTAATGTTCAAAGTACATACGTGACGTCCGGGAAAATCCGAAAATTTCAACTAAAATTTTCCGGGCGAATTACCACCCCGATTTTTTTTTTAATTTCATAAAATTCTGAGACTCTATCTTATGAGACAAAGTTCAGCCTTAATTGGCTCCAGTAAAATTCCAGAGGAAATCTGCAAAGAAATATTTCTAAATTAAGCAATATTTTGTTTTTTTTTCATTGATTTGTTTTCCGTCGATCTTGTTTTCCGTACTGAGTACCAATGCTGCTACGAAAGCAGCTCACAGACCCGTACTATACCTATCGACCTATCACCTAATGGACCGGGGACCAACGGCATTACTTCCCTTATACCTCAAAAATCCCGACGACGCTGACTGGGATTGAACCAAGGCCCTATGAAGTGAGAGGCAGTCATGATTCCCTAAATAAGCAAGATTTTGTAATAGTACAGGGTGGCAAGTGAATTTCCATTTTGAAATTCCTGGTTTTTCCTGGTTTTCCTGGTCAATGATTTAAATATTTCCTGGTTTTAAAAACCATGGATTTAAAAAACAATTTTTAATAAAAAAATAAAGTGAATCATTCTTCGCGCAATGCGGAACTTCACAAACCAAAATAGGTATTAATGTTCTAGTGAATTCCCGTGAAGTCTTTATCTAATTGTTTGCTGTAAAGAAGCTAGTAGGGAGCCGCGCTACTTCGTCGTATCATGGCGCATATTTCCGTTCTATGTGCTAAAACTATAATAGCAAAGCGTTTTCACTAATGTTTTTGCAAAAGTATCTTTGCTTACAAGATTAATTACGATTGACACTGAAACATTTGCGATAACCCGTAAAATGAGCGATTTTAGGGGTGTATGACGAAGAAAAGCCCTATCTAATGTCTGAAATTTAGAGATCTATAAGCCCCTAAGTCTTGAGATTTCTGTTTTTGAAACTGCGATTTTTTTAACTTTATTATTGAGATTTTTAGCCAACGGGCTAGTTTATCTCAAGGCGAAATTGCGAAGTGTGATGAATGAGGACTCTTTAAAGAAACCTTTGCTTCTTACAATTTTACGAATTTCCAGTTTGTTTAAATTTTCCGCAAATTGTCAACGATTAAGGATCTTATTTAGCGGAATTTTGATTACAACATGATTTCAAAATCATATGATTAAAAGATTTCATTAGAAACGCTGATAGTATTGCCTGAATTTCATAGGACTTCCCCGAAGTTCGAAGAGCTTTATTTAAGATCTTAAGACTTTCCTGAAGTTCGGAGTTTTTTGAAATTCATAGGAATTGCTTAAATATCGTAGAAGTACCACGAAGTTCGTAGAAATTCTCAGAAGCTCGTAAGACTTCCTTCAAGTTCGAAGAACTTTCTCGAAGATCTGAGGACTTCCCTGAAGTTTGAAGGACTTAACTGAATATATGAGGACCCTAAATTTAGAAGAGCTTCCCTGAAGTTCATAAGGCTTTAAATATCGAAGGGTTTTCCAAAAGTTTGTGGGTCTTTCCTTAATTTCTTGGAAATTCCCTGAAGTTTGAAGAGCTCCCATGAATTTCGTACGACTACCTGTAGTTCAATCGACTTCTCGGAAGTTCTAGGAACGTTTTTGAGCTCGGAGAACTATGTTAAGTTCACAGGACTTCCCAAGAGTATTGACGACTTCTCTGAAGCTCGGGAAAAAAATCCATAAGTGTCATAGGATTATCCTTAAGTTTTAAGCAATGCCTAAATGTCGTAGAAGTTACATTAAATCTGTAGAAAATTCGTAGTTATTCCCCAACGATTAAAGGCCTTCCCTGAAGTTCGTAAGACTTCTCTGAAATTTGTAGAACTTCTCTGAAGGTTGGACCGTCGTAGGTTATCACAGAAGTTCATAGGGTTTTCCTGAAACTTGTAAGACTTTCCCGAATTTTGTAGAACTTGCATAAAGTTCGAAGGCCTTATCTGAAGTTTTTAGAAATAGAACTTTTTTATTGAACATGTTGAACAGGTACTTCAAAGTAGTTACACGTTGGCACCGCTTAAGTCTGCTATCAATTAAGCACAAATCATACAAGCAATTGATTCGAGAAAAAAATTATATTAAAAATAAACACAAAATTTGTTTACTAAATTCTCAGGGTTAATTTTGTTCATCAATGTTTAGGTGTGTGAAAGATTTAGCTTGAACAAAATCGTGAACCTGATTATAAAAAGAAACTTTGACATACATACAATTTAAAACCTATTTAAATTATACAAACAAGATTATTTTCCTGGTGGACTTATGAAATTCCTGGTTTTTTCCCGGTTTTCCTGGTTTTCCTGTTTCACTTGCCACTTTGTAATAGTTATCAGAAATCAAATTTCTGGTGTTAGAAGCATCCATTTCTGGAATACGTTGATACAAAGATTCTCCAAATTCTCCAAACAAGAACAATTAAAATTCACTTCGAGTTGGATCAATCACTAGCGCCCGCAAAAGCAACAACAACGAACGAACGCCCAAACTGCAAACCACGATGCATCCCGCATCTAAACCAACGCGTGACAAGCCGAGCGCGAGATAGATGAGCTTTGGACCAATATTCCCCAGCGTCAACAATATCCTACCAGTCAGATGCTGATGGTTTCCCCCTACGAAGGCACGCACCGTTCAGAACGGGCAAATTTCGGAGCCAACAACGCCGGGATATGATTAGATCCGCCGCTTGTTTTCGCCGTTGTTCAGCGCGGTTTCATCCGACCGACCGTTGATGCCTATTATAGACAGGGATGAAATGAAAATAGCATATTTCTTTTGATATGGCCCTACCATGGAGGGGGGTCCCACGCTAGTTCGCCAGTGGTTTTAATTATTATCCCTCAATGCAAACCGGCTCGGCGGTGCAATGGTGAAGTCTTATGGAACTGTTGTCGATGGAATTTCGAGAATTGACGTTCCGATAGGTGTCAGCATAGAATTTCGATTAGACAGGTGAGCTGTGAATGGTTAGTGGACGATGAAACTAACTGGAATTGCAACGAAACTAACTCTTAAAATAACAAAATTTCCTAGTAATGCAGCAGTTTGTGTGATATTTACCGTGATTCCAACGAATGTCAACAATCAAAAATCAAACAACCGAGCAATATTTAAACTACTAAAAAACTGTCACATCCATACAGGTAGACAAAAAGTCAGAACTCAATCCTATTTAGTCCTGGGCAAACTGGACTGGAAACAACGCAGTAAAAAATATCCATCATCCCCCATTGGCAACAATATTGGAAAATTAAAACTTCACTTTGCATACACGGGTCGATCCACGGACGGTCAACGGATCTGTTGACAAAAAAAAAAACGATCAGATTAATCCACTTATAAGAAGCATGTGTTCGAAACTTTTGAACATCATTGCACTAGTAACACAGAGAACGGTTGCAGAAACGTCTATGTGACTTTTTTCAGTCTCAATCAAGTTCATGCAAGTTTGTATGCTATTTGGTGAGAAGAGTTTCATTAGCATTCTAGGGCTCATGTTTTCAAATCAAATGAAACGGTTGCATAGCAATCAACTTAGTCTTCGCCGAGTCAATTCGGGTCCTGGTTTCGAAAATGGATTACCCATTTCCCGATCCGGATATCGTAGCCTTTCGGTGCACGGCAAACGGCACAAAACGTGGCCAAGCTAAATACGCGCTATGAAATTGCTCGTTCCGGCTGCAAAAACATCCTTTTATCGGAGAAAATGCGCCTGCCATATTGGCAAACGCATGGCAATGTAATTTGCAACTACTACCTACGTTGCAGGTGTACTCGACAGTTGCAAAAAAAAAGTGATAAAAATGCGAACACGACTTTTTCCAGCATCGATATTTGGGAGGCACGGTTGTAGGAGACTGATAGGAAACGATGGAAACATTATACGTTTCTGGCAGATGTGGTGGCCTTTAGGGCATGAGCTATCATTTTCAATTTCGATGTCAAGTGTTGTGCTGAAATTTGCCCCTCAATTTCACATTAACAAAAAAAAAACTCCACCTACCTTGCCCTGATTGATGAACCCGTGCTCGTCGGCCACCTGCTCGGCCGTTTCCTGGCCGCCCTCCGGAATGTGCACCGCCCATTGATGTGTGTAGTGTCCGCTGCCCTCGTAGTGATCCTCGTACGCACTCCCACTGATCCCCGCGCGTTCGAACGGATCCAGTTCCAACGAGTTTGCACTAGCTAGCTGCTGCCCTGCGATATCACTTTGATTACTGCTATTACTATTAACACTACTACTGCTACCAACTGCATCACAGTGAACCGTGGAAATTGCACCTACTAACACTACTCCTACTATGTACAACACTACCGCCAGCGGATATCGATGCCACCGGGCTGACGACGACGACGACGAAGGCCTGCTACTGCTCCTGCCCTCCTGCTCCGAATCACTGCTCTCACTGTAGCTCCTACCACCGGGCGGCGATAACAACGCCACCGACACTGTTGCCGTAGCGCCCGGCATCGCCGGCAATGGGCAGGACTGGAATGCTACTACTGTCGGTGTCATCGGTGCTTCTTCCCCTTCGCCGACCTTCCGTGACATGCGATGACTACTACATTTGGCACTTTTTCGACGGCGACCGCCACTTGCGCAGCAGGGTTCATCTGTCCATCTAACGTCACTGGACATGACTTCACTATCGGTAGCAATCTTCTCGTCGTCAAACTTCATTGATTGGCGTCTCTTCTGCTGCTGCTGCCGCTGGCTGATGAACTCATTAGGCTCTTCACTAGCGCTCAGCACTTTAAACACACAATACCTTCGGTTTAAAATCACCACCGTCGTTGACGCAACAAATTAAAAACGAATTAAATGCCACCCCCTTGGCTGAACCGCGGCGGCGTACTATTCTCTCTTTCTATTCTTAATCTCACCCGGCGCTGACGGCGACGGCAGCCGACGTTGATTGAATTAAAATATGATTATTAATTTCTTCTGAGTAGGACTTCTTTGGCTTTTCATCGGGCTAAGCGTCGAGTATTTCTTGCGGGGGGTTTTGCTGGTTTTTGTTAGGAAGTTGCGATTTGCAAGTGACTTCCGTTTTGATTAGTGCTTGCTTGTGGCACGTGTACCGGTGACAGTTGCTGGATGTGCGTTATGAGTTCCACTGAAAAAAAGGAAAAGCAAAATTATAATAACAACTTGAGTGGCATTGAGAAAAATTCTTAAGAAATAGTTTGTAAGCAGTTTAAAGAGCTTTAAAATTAATCAAAGTCTGTAGTTTAGAAATTTATAGACACCACAGTTTTAAAAACTAGTTATGGTTCGAGATCTCGATTTCGTTTTCCAAAATCCCAATATTGAGAATTTCTGAGTTGGAGATTTGGTGTTGTTTCCAAAAAATGTTGAATATTCTTTAAAATTAGGTAAGCCTATTTTCGTCACAATATAAGCAGCGTTGTATGGACAAAGGGTCGAAATGGACAAAATGACGAAATGGACAAACTGTCGAAATGGACAAGAGGTCGAATGAACAAACGATCGAAATTGACAAAAGGTCGAATGAAATGTTAATTAGCTTTTATCTGGCAAAGAACTGCTCATCTTATAAAGAAGGTGTCAATTACAAAAGTGAGGAATAACGTTAGATTACTTAAAGTCTATGAGCGATGTAGGTACTTGCTTTTATTCTCCACATTGCCTTTCCGACATTTTCTTTGATTTTTCGATCCACTTAAAGTGATTTGACCTTTTGCCGTTTCAGACAAATTCAGCATTCTGCATTTTTTCCAGTCGACAATTTGTCGCTATAAATTTCATTAATTCAAGGGAACTTGGCGAAAGTTCCAAAAGAACTTGTCGAAAGTTCCAGGGGAACTTGTCGAAACATCCAGGGCAACTTGTCAAAAAATCCAGGGGAGCTTGGTGAACGATTCAGAGGAACTTGGTGAAATCCAAGGGAAATTTGTTAAGGGGAACTTATGGAAAGCTCCAGAGGCACTTGTCAAAAGATCCAGGGGGACTAGGCGAAACTTCTAGCGCAACTTTCCAGGGGAACTTGTCCAAATTTCCAGGGGAACTTATCAAAAGTTCCAGGGAAACTTATCAAAAGTTCCAGGGGAACCTGGCGAACGTTTCAGGGGAACTTGGTGAACATTTTGGGGGAACTTGGCGAAAGTTCCAGGGTAACTTTACGAAAGTTCCAGAAGAACTTATCAAAAATTCCAGGACTACTTGTTCAAAGTTCTAGGGAACTTATCGAATGTTACAGGGGAACTTGTCAAAAATGATTTAATAGGTTTTTCGACTGGTATGTAGGGAGAATTATTTTTTATGAGTTTCTCAGTCTAGGGTAATCCAAACGGTCAGTTATGCTTCCGGCCCTTTATTGTGGCCTTTTTCAAGTAAACAAGGTGCATAACTGACCGTTTGGATTACCCTAGACTAAGAAAGCCATAAAAACGAAATCTTGTCAAAAGTTTTAGGGAAACTTGTCGAAAGTTCCAGAGGAACTTGTCAGGTTCGTTAAGTTACAAGGGAACCTGTAGGAAGTTCCATGAGCACTGGTAGATAGTTTCAAGGGAACTTATGAGAAGTTCCAAGCGAGGAAGTTCCGAGGGAACTTCTGGCAAGTTCCGAGGGAACTTCTGGCAAGTTCCGAGGGAACTTCTGGCAAGTTCCGAGGGAACTTCTGGCAAGTTCCGAGGGAACTTCTGGCAAGTTCCGAGGGAACTTCTGGCAAGTTCCGAGGGAACTTCTGGCAAGTTCCGAGGGAACTTCTGGCAAGTTCCGAGGGAACTTCTGGCAAGTTCCGAGGGAACTTCTGGCAAGTTCCGAGGGAACTTCTGGCAAGTTCCGAGGGAACTTCTGGCAAGTTCCGAGGGAACTTCTGGCAAGTTCCGAGGGAACTTCTGGCAAGTTCCGAGGGAACTTCTGGCAAGTTCCCAGGGAACTTCTGGCAAGTTCCCAGGGAACTTCTGGCAAGTTCCCAGGGAACTTCTGGCAAGTTCCCAGGGAACTTCTGGCAAGTTCCCAGGGAACTTCTGGCAAGTTCCCAGGGAACTTCTGGCAAGTTCCCAGGGAACTTCTGGCAAGTTCCCAGGGAACTTCTGGCAAGTTCCCAGGGAACTTCTGGCAAGTTCCCAGGGAACTTCTGGCAAGTTCCCAGGGAACTTCTGGCAAGTTCCCAGGGAACTTCTGGCAAGTTCCCAGGGAACTTCTGGCAAGTTCCCAGGGAACTTCTGGCAAGTTCCCAGGGAACTTCTGGCAAGTTCCCAGGGAACTTCTGGCAAGTTCCCAGGGAACTTCTGGCAAGTTCCCAGGGAACTTCTGGCAAGTTCCCAGGGAACTTCTGGCAAGTTCCCAGGGAACTTCTGGCAAGTTCCGAGGGAACTTCTGGCAAGTTCCGAGGGAACTTCTGGTAAGTTCCGAGGGAACTTCTGGTAAGTTCCGAGGGAACTTCTGGTAAGTTCCGAGGGAACTTCTGATAAGTTCCGAGGGAACTTCTGATAAGTTCCGAGGGAACTTCTGGTGAGTTCCGAGGTAACTTCTGGTAAGTTCCGAGGGAACTTCTGGTAAGTTCCGAGGGAACTTCTGGTAAGTTCCGAGGGAACTTCTGGTAAGTTCCGAGGGAACTTCTGGTAAGTTCCGAGGGAACTTCTTTTAAGTTCCGAGGGAACTTCTGGTAAGTTCCGAGGGAACTTCTGGTAAGTTCCGAGGGAACTTCTGGTAAGTTCCGAGGGAACTTCTGGTAAGTTCCGAGGGAACTTCTGGTAAGTTCCGAGGGAACTTCTAGTAAGTTCCGAGGGAACTTCTAGTAAGTTCCGAGGGAACTTCTAGTAAGTTCCGAGGGAACTTCTAGTAAGTTCCGAGGGAACTTCTGGTAAGCTCCGAGGGAACTTCTGGCAAATTCCGAGGGAACTTTTGGCAAATTCCGAGGGAACTTCAGGCATGTTCCGAGGGAACTTCTGGCAAATTCCGAGGGAACTTTAGATAAATACTGAGGGATCGGCAGAGAAGATCCGAGGGCGCTTCAGGTATTTTCCGACAGTTTCATGGAAGTTGTGAGAGAACTTTACAGAGCTTCCGAATGAACTTCAGACCAGTTATTGCATCCATGCATTATGAAATTTGGATTCTCCATCCACCTGGCTTTGTCCATGATCTTTAAATGAAAGCATTCATCAGTCCCCTTGTATCCCAAGCACGTCGCTGAAGCAGTGTGCACAGCTCCGGTGCTGGAATTCCATTTCCCGAGAAAATATTTAATTAAGCAAAATATTTGCTTTCCTTTTTTCTTCATTTATCCTATCAATGAATTGGTCCTGCTTTGTCGGTTCCAGAAACACCCGGCAGCTGGATCAATAAAGCAAAAGAACAATAACTGCAGTTAATCGAAAAAGAAATGGAAACAAGAATTTCTCCACGTTGGGGCGTCCCACCTCAGTGTTTGTGTCGAGAAAAATCCATGAAGCCGAACGGGGCGGGTTTCCTCGTGGGAGTGATTACCGGCAGGATTTGGTAATTTTATCTGATTATTGTAGCTTTGCTGCTAATTGTACTACTGCAAAGAGCGGATAATCAGAACTATTGGGAACGATCATTGTGGCACTGATTAGGATTTGTATATGTGCCAGTGTGTTTACGTTTGCCAGGTTGGGAGACTTTAGTATCCTGGCAAAGCTGCAAAATGGTAGAGGGCGGTCCACAAATTCAATTACATCACAGAATGAAAGCAACAATGTAAATTAATTACAGTAAATGCAAGTTGCGCTCAATTGCACCAATTGAAAAAAAAAACCAAGGGAACATTTCGTTGTGCATCGTTTCAGGGAATCCTTGGTAAAAGTATCCTTCAATTGCTTTTTGCCACCCAACCGACAGGAGAAAAAGCTTCCTTGATTATATTTCAGTTTTGAAATAAGGTACCAGCACTTGAAGTCGTCATTAAACTAAAAAATTAGTGTTACTGCTTAGTATTGCAACCTAAGCCCCAAGATTTGTCCAGTTAGTCCAGTCAGAACTTTTCCGGGGTCGAAAACTAACGAAGCGTCAAACTTTAAGCCCATCACCCTACGCAGGCAACTCGGAATGCAATTCCATTCACGTTGCTGTTTGTATTTCTGCCATTTCAGTCGCTGAGTGTTCCAGTTTTTCCCCCCTGAATGATGCACGCAGAATCCAATTACGAAAATTGAAACCCCATAAATGTGACCAGCTCCATTTGACTGATGAGCGCCATCGAACCACCGTCCGCCCGATCATCGTTGCCAAGGTGAAGGAATGCATCCGCTATCGGAGAAAAAGTGCTAGGAACGTGCAATCATCCTGGTTCCCGTTTTGCCACCATCATCCATCTCAGGGCGGGAGCGCGAGGGAAGGCGAAAGAGAGAGAGAGACCTGCAATGAAATCGGAGAAAAGAAAACTACAATCAATCTTTCAATCAAGACAAGATAAAAAAAAATATGAAACAATATTAGTACAACTTAGTAAATGGTTTATGCTTGTTTCGCATTGGACGTGAGGACCTTTTTCGAGGGGGCAGAAAGAAGGACGACCGGTTAATTGGATTAAGTGCTAAAGCACTTTTCATCCCAGTCATATTGGATCTCATCGCTGCTGACAGCCGCTGTTGTTTGTGGGATCAAATCAGGAAGAACCAAAATTCATTCACTCTATGGCGAGGATTGACTTTGCTTAATGCATTGGGTCACCCGGGGGGTGGTGACCAAGTTATTAGTTGCTTTTATTTTGAGATGAATGGGGCAAAAAATACTCGAAATAGCCATCAGCAGTGGAAGATAAGTCATCGAAGCAAGGTTTGACGGATTTTATTCGTGAATAACCGGAAGTACTAAATGTTACTATCGACGCTCAATTTGGGCATCAGCGATTCCCTCGCGCAAATTTTGCAATACTGCTACAGCTTCAATTATGGAATTTCCTTTAAAATCACGAAACTTCTCTGATGGTCCCTAAGTTTTCAAGAAGTTCTCGAATTTTATCTAAGGATTCTTGATTTTTCAACTAGTTCTCGGATCTTTTCTAACGTTCCGATGAGTCTCATCGTCGCCCACTGGTTACCACACTCGGTCGAACTCCAGACGAAGTTGAATCTTGAACTGCACTACCGTTCATATACTGGCGACAATGCTCTGATGAGACAACGAAACCCCACCCTTAAGTTGATCCTGTCCTTCAACAATGTACCCCTCTAAAGGGTGATACGGTCAAAATTTGGTCAATATCAACTTGACGTATTTCTTTCAATTTTGCATTTAAAAAACCTGAACACCCCTCATTTTGAAGGTGTGTGTGTGTAGAATGTTGCTCCTATTTTGATTTTGGAATTCACTCTTCAGTTGTCAAAATGCCGTCCGGTTGTCAAATCAACCGTTACAAATGTAATTAAAGTGTTTGGGGAACGTTTGTCGACAGCCAGGAAGTCTGGATCGGGGGGAAATCGAAAACCGGAAGCCGCTGAGACGACAAAGAGAGTTGCCGGTAGTTTCAAGCGAAACCCTAACCTCTCTCTCCGAGATGCCGCAAATAAGCTGGGTGTATCGTCTACAACCGTGCATCGAGCCAAAAAACGAGCCGGACTTTCGACTTACAAGAAGGTAGTGACTCCAAATCGCGATGATAAACAAAATACGACGGCCAAAGCGCGATCCCGAAGGCTGTACACGACGATGCTGACGAAGTTTGACTGCGTGGTAATGGACGACGAAACCTACGTCAAAGCCGACTACAAGCAGCTTCCGGGACAGGAGTTTTATACGGCAAAAGGAAGGGGAAAGGTAGCAGATGTTTTCAAGCACATGAAACTGTCAAAGTTCGCAAAGAAATATCTGGTTTGGCAAGCCATCTGTACCTGTGGCTTGAAAAGCAGCATTTTCATAGCTTCCGGGACTGTCAACCAAGAAATTTACGTGAAAGAGTGTTTGAATAAACGTCTGCTGCCTTTCCTGAAGAAACACGGTTGTTCCGTACTGTTTTGGCCGGATTTGGCATCTTGCCATTACGGTAAAAAGGCCATGGAGTGGTACGCCGCCAACAACGTGCAGGTGGTTCCCAAGGACAAGAACCCTCCCAACACGCCAGAGCTCCACCCAATTGAGAAATACTGGGCTATTGTCAAGCGGAACCTAAAGAAGACCAAAAAACTGCTAAGGGCGAGCAGCAGTTCAAGGCAAACTGGCTTTCTGCGGCGAAGAAGGTGGACAAGGTGGCTGTACAAAATCTGATGGCAGGGGTCAAGCGTTAGGCCCGGCAATTCGGATTTGGAAAAGCGGAAGCCTAACTGAATATTTTTCCTGAATTTTATACTAATTGAACTTGAAAAAGAAATTTAATTTGATTTTTTAAATAAACGATTTCACCGATTTACACGCGTTTTCCCTTGACCAAATTTTGACCGTATCACCCTTTATATCTAATTTTTTTTTATTTTATTTCGTCAAGCAAAGTAGAAACAGAACCATTCTTTATCACATCTGATGTTCCACAGAGCAGTCATATCGGACCTTTCTTATTCGTGCTGTACTTGAATGACGTCAAGCTATTACTTAAATGTTTTAAGCTCTCGTATACTGATGACTTCAAATTTTACTTTGTAATAAATAACCTGTCAAGAAGATGCACATTTCCTTCAGCGGGAACTTGACAATTTTTACAAGTGGTGATCAATAAATCATATAACAAATGCTCAGTTAAATCACTCGTTTGCTCGTAAACGCTCCATAAATTCATTTGATTACGCTTTCGCTGGTACATCTCTAAAGCGTGAAAATACTGTTAAGGATTTAGGTATTCTTTTATATACGAGATTAAATTTTAAATATCATGTAGGATATGGAGCCGTAGGAACGTAGCTAAGGCTTCTTTCGTATCTGAAGTTTTTCAGTCTCAGATAGATTGGCCTGCTGTATTAGTTGAGTTGAATTTCGATATTCGTTGTCGTACATTTTTTCGAATCCCTAAACCCCGCACTAATTATGGCTATAATGAGCCTATTAGCAGTCTGTGTCGTTGTTATCATGTCTTCGACTTTCACTTGCCCCATGAACTACTCCGGCAGGTTAGCATAGATAGTTGATAAATTTGGAATAATAAGATTTTTTGTCTAGTTTAAAGAAAAATTGTATCATTTGGGTTGTAATCTATTCATGCTAAAAGCTGAGAAGGTTTTATGTCCATGTCCATTTGAAGTAAGCTCTACTCAAATGGGCTTTTCCCTGCTCCGAATAAAGATAAAGATAAAGTATTCGGTCCAACTCCTACTCAGGGCTGGTAGCAATCACTGCTGTTAAAAATAGTGATTTTAGTGACCGTGTATGTTGATGAAATAAGTGACCAAATAGTGACTTATAGTTGTAAAAATAGTGACTTAAAAGTTCCCTAAGAGAAGAAAAGTAGTCGTTAAGATTAAAACATCAAACATTTATGTGGTATTCAATTAGTATCTCATGAACATTTATGTACGATATGAACCTTTTAAGTGTAAGATTCAATCGAAAGTTTATGGTCCAAACCAGCGGTATTAGTCAGGGTGTCTAGTTACTGCAAAAACCTGGAAATCCAGGAATCCTTAGGAAATTTTATTTTGTCCTAAAATACCAGGAAGTCTCAGAGAATTTAATAATTTTCTTACGAACTTTTAAAGAAAATAATCAATTTTAAAATACAACAATTTATTTTTTCTCGTTATTTTCATTCACACTTTGAACTTTATAGATGTACAGTGGATTATTCTTTAGTAACACATAAATTTTCGTAGAAATTTTAAATTTGAACTAGCTCTGGATTTAAAAGCTATAATACTTTCAGAATGTGGAGTCAAACTCCATGTACAGTTTTAAAGGCTTGTGGAATATATTATAATTTCTAAGGACCTCATTCCAAGGGAGTTCTGGGGAAAAAAAAATTGGACGAAACCATCAAGTGCAATCTGCTTTCAAGATAGTTCTGATGAATTTTAGAATTGAATTGAAGCCTGACACCCTGACACCCTGAATTAAATTTAAAGTTATTTTCAATGAAAACTCTTAGGAATTTCTGAGGAACACAACTCCTGTGAGCTTCAGAGGAAAATTTCAAGGGCATTCTGAGCATATTTTCATAAAGTTTGTGGGAGAAAACGAATCCGGAGCATAAGTCCTTGGAAATTTTATGAAAATAATAAAAAGAAGGATTACAATTAAATCTGATAATAAATCCAGAACATCATCAAAGGAATTCGGAAACTAAATTTAGGAGAGTTTTCCAAACAAATTATGAGAAGAAATCTAAGGAATTTGTGAGGAGAAAAGCCAATGTATTCTTAGGAGACTTTCAATGCGAGTAGAATTCCAAAGAAAGGAGTGAGATTGAAAAAGAAATCTGAAATGTATACAATTAAAAATCTGAGAATCTTTCCAAAGGGTTTCATATTGTGGAGAACTTCAAGGTAATTCCAAGGAAAACTAAAAGAAAATTGAATTCGGAGGATAGCTTCATCAAAATTGTGAGGAATATTTCAATGGAAATCTCCGTTGAATATGGAATGGACTATTCCAAGGATTTCAGAACTATTTGAATGTTCCCAATTTTTTCCCGGAGGTTAATGAAGCTGCCTTGAAGTTCTTTTGTAGTTTAAGAAGCCAGCCTGAGCCTCACATTACTGCTCATCAAACTCTTAAACTTCCCTAAACTTTTAAGGACTTCACAATGTTTCCTAAATTTTTCTCCTGTATCTTCTCTAAAGGATTAATAATTCGCTGAAGTTCTTTTTTATATTTATGTGACTTTTCTAATGTTAACGGAACTGCTCTGAGGATCTCTGTTCTTTTTCGAAATTCTCAAAACTTCTCTAAAATTCTCATGAAGCTTGCTGTGCTGCGCTGAATTTAATTGTACCGTCCTTAAAATTAAGCTTCAGTGAACTTCTGCGAAGACTTCAATTAACTTTTCAACGTCTCTGAAGTTATCTGAAATTCTGGGAACTGCTTTAAATTTCCCACAAATTTTCTGAAACTAATGAAACTGAACTCCCCTCGAAATTCCTCCAATTTTTGGAGCTTGCAAAACTTCGTTCAAATGCTCCTGCATTTCGCTAATGTTCATAAAAGTTTGCGGATCTCCTTTTAAACTCTACAGTTTTCTATGAAGTTCTCGAAATGTTTCTGAAGACCACTGTGAAGTTTTCGACGTTTTTCTAAATTTCTGAAACTTTTGTGCGTTCGCAATGAAACTCGAACGAAATAATTAATATTGATTTTCACTGAAGTTCTCAAGATGTTTCTGAAGTTCATGAAACTTCCATTACATTATCGACACTAATTTAAAACTTCTGCAATAGTCTAGACTTTGCTGGTGGTATTAAAACTGCCTAAACGACTACTGAATTTCTTTAAAGTTCTCTAGACTACCCTGCATTTATCAGTATATTTTAAGAATCCGCAACTTTACTGAAATTAATTGATTTGCCTTAAAGTTTCGACAACTATCCTTAAGTATTCTATCCATTAAAAACGCTCACTTATTTTCTCTGAACTATATATGCTTACCTGAAGTTCTGATGTTCATTAAATGCCAAGTGAAATTCGAGAACGTAATTTCATTTGAATAGCTTGTTTAACCAGGTCTTAAACAATCGTCACGTCAGCCATAGCTTGTTATGATTGCCTGAACCATGCGTAAAGAGAAAATCGAAACATTGACCGTCGCGTGGAAGTGGATCTTAATGAAGGCCTAAGTACTCTTTCGTAGCTTTTAGTTTTAGGATTTCAAAGATCGTCGGTTGCAGTGGCTTGCTTACTGAGCAGAAAAACGCGGTCCCAGGTCTTTTCATATTAAAAATGTATGGTGATATCACTTGTTTATCGTGTATTTTGTAAAACTTGCCGGGTTTGAATAGTTATAAAAACTTGAGTAACGCTATAATGTGATATGAGGGGCTCGGTGGCCTTAGAGCAACCGGTTTTGCTTACTGAGCAGAACATTATGAGCCTAATCTCAAGCCCATCCACATTCAAGATTCGTCAATCGTTTTATTTGTTAACATAACTACATGGTAATAACAGCAACTCGATGATTAAAAAGGAGCTCGTCTGCCTAGTGGCAAACGTTTTTGCTTACTGAGCAGAAGGCCGTGGGTTCAATCCCAAGATCCTTCGCGTTATATGATTGTTAGGACATCAATTCAGCTTATCGTTTACCAAAACGAACCTTGCTGCAAACCCAACCCTATTACCCAATATCCCAGTGATTCCTCGTGGAAGTGCAGAGGTGTTCTCGGCTTCCATCAAAGCGAGTGTCACGTCAACACATTCCTACCCCTTCCTTTCTTGACCTGTGTTCGGGCGCGGCCGGCGCTGGTATTGGCTAGTTTCAGATCACCAGTAATTACACATTGAGGATGATTGCTAGTCCCAAGCATCGTCTATTGGTTCTCTGTGTAATTACAGCTGGTCTGGCAATAACAGAGTAGCAACCGTGGGCGGTCAATCATGCTCATGCTTACCTGAAGTTCTCTAAATTTGTTTATTAATCTGGCAAATTTTCTGATATATATATATTCAAAATTCCCTGACATTTTCGGATCAATCAAAGAATTCATACCCCATAATTCCATGGAATTCCATTTAAGTCGCTGCAAATTTGCTTCAGTTAATGGGACTATTCTGAACCTATCTGATCGTTCTAGAAGTACTCGGAACTTCGCTGAATATTATGAAACTATCTAAATTTATTAGAAGTGCTCTGTAATTTCTTGAAGATATCGTTGCTTGCTAGAGGTTCTCGAATTTTTAAATTAATGAGACTTCGCTGATGTTCTCCAATCAACTTAGCTAAATTTTCGCATTTTTTAAAGTTCTTGAAATCTCCATGATATAATACCCTTAAAATACTCTCACAGTTTCCGGATGTTCATATAATTTTTATCGCGCCCCAGAAATTCTCTCGGAGCTTTGCTGAAGTATCCGGAGGTTTCTACAATTTTCATGAAATTATTTGAACCTCTCGAAGCTTCCTTAAAGCTCTCAATTCTATTGAAGATAAATTTCCCTGAAATTCTCTAGACTTCTGTGAAGTTCCTGAAATATTTCTGAAGTTTTCAGAAATTCTCCGATGGTCTCTGTACTTCCCTGAAATTCTCGGAACATCTTAAGGTTTCTAAATTGACAATTATAGAACTTTAAACTGCCAGACTTTTAGGACTAAAGTTACGAGAACTGCTCTTAAGATCTGAAATTCCCCAAATATCTCTAGATCTAGCTTTTCTGAGGTGCTTAGAACTTGTTAAAAATTTGCACAACAACCCTCAAGTTTTCTATATTTATCAAGTCCGCTTACACCTATGATGCGCTCTGAAATTCTAGGGACTTCATAAAAGTTTTTCGGATGTTAAAAGAACCGATTTGAGGATCTTAAAGCTTCCAGTAAGTTCCCCATATATTCAGCTTCACCGAAATTCTAAGCATTTTCTTTCATTCCTCAGAACTTCTTCAAAGTTCCTACAATTGTTGTGAAGTTAATGAGACTACAATGATGATCTCTAATCTTTTATAAAGTTAATTATAAACAAGAAATAAATAATTGATTTCTTTTCTATAATTCAGACACTTTGAAAATTTTCAATATCTTGAACTTGTACACTCAGGTCTTTTTTTACACGGGGGATACGTACCGTGTAAAAAAAAACCTACGAGATTTTGATTTTTCACATGCTTAAATGTTTTTAAAAAATCGGATTTTGATGCCATTTGTAATTAAAGCATGCTATGGTCCATATAGACATATTTTAAAAATTTCTGTATTTACACCAAAAATTGTGATTTTTTTCTAAGTATGCCATTCGATTACCTATAGCTTGAAACGGATAATGTGATTGGAATCAAGTCGATAGGTTGTATCGTTGTCGAGAAATCGTTTAAAACGTACCGTGTAAATCGCGAAAAACCGTGTAAAAATAACTGTGTAAAAAAAACCGCGTAAAAAAAACCGTGTAAAAAAAGACTTCAGTGTACTTGGAATACGAAACTTCAAGACATTGGATATTTTTAGATATTGGACTTACTCAAATTAAGTACGCTTTTTTTTAACTATTTTAACGTGAGAAGTTAAGCAAGTTCTAAACTTCAACATTCAATGAATTTGACTGTAAAGCTGTTTCTTTTAAACTGATTGTCATATCTTAAAACATTTGAGATAATTACTGTTGTTTTTGATCTTGCAAAAAAGCATATTTTGAACGCATTTGTTTTAAAATAGCTTTCTTATTATAAGCCTGGAATTTATCCAATAATGTTCTGGAAAAGCCTGAAAAACACAGGAAATTTTATTTAGAAAATTAAGTAGACACCCTGTACATAGATAGAGAAAGGCGATTAAACGTCACAAAGTAAAGAATGATCAATCTTGAAATAAATTCACGCTAAAAAAGTTGAAAATAGTAACTGATTACAAGAAAAAGTGACTTTAGTGACTTGGCCTTAAAAAAGGAGACTTGTTAGTGACTGGCTTGAAAAAAATGACCATGTCAGTAAAAAGTGACTCGCTACCAGTCCTACTACTAGACCTAGAATTAAGTGAATTTTATTTTGAAATAACGAACAATCGGCTCCGTAAAGCTAACGCTATTGAGCCTCAAAGGCTAAATGAACTAAATAAAAAAAACTTCCTTGATGACCCCGCAAATTTACAGTACAGTACAGTACAGAACATAGCTAATTTTTTCGGAATATTCTATAATTCTTCGGAACTTCTTGAAATCTCCTGTAATTAATTAATAGAACTGCTCTGAAGTTCTTCAATCTTCCTTAAAATACTTGGAACATGCATGAAAATCATGAAACTGCTTAAAAATCTATAAACTTCTAAGAACTTTGCTGAACTTTTCTTGAAATTCGCTGAGTTTCTTGGGAATTCTGTAAAGTTCCCGTAATCTCCTTGAAGCTGAACTGAACGACTGTGAAGTTTCCAGATTTCCTCGCAGCCACCCTGAAGTCCTCGTAATTCTCATGAACTTCCCTAAATTAATGCTACAGTCCTGAAAATCTTTAAACTTCCCTGAAAATCTCAAAAACTTCAGTGAAATTCCAAAAACCTTTTGATATTTTTCTAAAATTTTCAGGATTTTAGGTGGACTTCCCTAAAACTCGTGGAACTTCTTGAAGATACTCAAAATGCTGCTGACGTTCATGACGCTGTCATGAATGTAACGAAACAGACCTTCACAGATCTTTAAACATGCCCGAAAATCGGTACGTTCCTGAAGTTATTGTGACTGTTAATGACTGATGTGATTAGATAGGTTATTCGAAAATCTCTAGACCTTCCCTGAGGTTTATGGAACTTCTTTGAAGTTTCTACAATTTTCCTCAAGTTCTCTGAACAACTCTGAAGTTTTCTTGACTTACCTTCAGTTCTAAAGGATGTTAGGGTGGGTCCACTTTACAACCCCCTGTTCCCCACTGCTCTTTCAATGCATATTGAGGTCCCCAACAACTGTGCAAAATTTGAACAAATTGGGCTGTAATCTCGATTTGCGGGAAAAAAAAAATAATTGTGTAAAAACTGCAAATCGATTTGATCTTTGTACAACAAGTTATTAATATTTCATTTTAGACCAAGTGTTCCACATGTACCGACATGCTCATATAGACGCCTGTAGGTATGTGCGGAGCAATAGGTCTAAAAAAATATAATAACCACTTTTTTTCTCAGAAGTCTAATCGATTTGCAGTCTTCGATAAAGTTGTTGCGCAAAGTATTTGTCATCCATTTGCGAGATTTGTAGTTCCTTGAAGTGTCCCAAATTTTATAGAAGTTTTCTTACTATCCCACAAGCTTATCATGAAATTTCTCCGAAATCATCGGTATTTGAATTTTCATTTTTTAATTTAATCTTTGAAATTGGCCCAGTGCACAGTGATCCAGAATGCATATTTAGGTAAAAGGATATGTTCTGAGCCTGAAATTTATACTTAATTTTAGTTATTTTAGTCTCTTCTACAAAGTCGTTCCTGATAGTTAGGTCCTCATTTTTATGGCAATAAATTTTAGGGTGGTTCTTATTATCATTAAAATAAAAAAATCTATCTTTTGTTTTTGAAGAAATTAAGGTATACATTCATCGGCAATGTTATAGCTGAGCTAATTTCAAGCAACTTTGTAGAAAAGAACTTCTTTGTATCTCTTGAATTGACCGATTTAGAGCTGTTTTCTTGAATTGAGTTAGGGTGTCTCTAAAAAAACATTTGTTTTGCTCTAGTTTTCTTATTTCAAAATTCTCAGTAAAGGTGTCTTCAAATAACTTTTAGATCTTTAGAAGGCGAAAATTGGGTATATCTTTTTTTATTAGAAGAGATACAGACCACAACTTCACCTATTTAACGTGCGTCTTAAAGAGCTTTAAAAGTCTCTACAAGATGACTCTCATGAGAAATTTGAAATAAAGAAGTTATCGGCGGAAGATGGTTTCATAGGACCACTCTAATGACAAATTTAAATAAAATGTGCTGGTACATTTGTCGCAATATTTGGACATTTAGTGTCCTGGGAAAAGTTTTTGTGCTTAAAAATTCCCTTCTTTTGGTGTTTGCAAACAACAGGGTGGTCATAAAATTAGGGGATTTTTGAAAATTAACTTTTTTGATTTACAAAATAAAGAAATGTGTTGTTTGAAAAAGTGTTTGCTGAGTTAATTTCAAGCAACTTTGTCGAATATATTTTTTTTTCTATCTCTTAAGGTTCAATTTACTTTGATGCATTTTCGAAAAATTCAAATGCAGTTTTTTTTTTCAGACGCATCATTTTAGATTGCAAAAGCTCGCGTCGTTTTGAGTAAAATAGCAAAAAGAATAGAATGACGCGAGCTTTTTGCAATCTGAAATGATGCGTCGAAAAAAACTGCTTTTGAATTTTTCGAAAGTGCATCAAAGTAAATTGAACCTTAACGTTCTCGTTTTATATTAATTTTTCGGAGTTGACTTAGGGTGATCCTGGAAAAAAATAGTAAAACTCTTTAAGACGCACGTTTAGTAGCTTAAGTTGTGGTCTGTCCCAATTATAGTAAAAAATATGAATAAATTCAAATTTTTTTTTATACGAGTTTAAAAAATAACATGCCTCTTATTTTTCATATAATTGAGAAAACATGCGCCCTTTCAAATGCCGTAAAAACTTTTTTTTTTGTTTGCCCCAACCAGAGATATTAACATTTTAAAGGGCATTTTTTTAGTAGAAAAACGTCAATAACTCTTGATCGGCGAAAGATATTGACAAGCTTTGAGGAGCAAAAATTGGTGCCTTC
Source organism: Ochlerotatus camptorhynchus (assembly GCF_037179485.1). Lineage (NCBI taxonomy): Eukaryota > Metazoa > Arthropoda > Insecta > Diptera > Culicidae > Ochlerotatus > Ochlerotatus camptorhynchus. The sequence continues at coordinate 442,450 of NW_027040620.1, forward strand.
TAAAGATCTAAAGGTTATTTGAAGACACCTTTGCTGAGAAATTTGAAATAAGAAAAGTGGATCAAAACAAATGTTTTTTTAGCGACACTTCAACTCAGTTTAAGAAAATAGCCCTTAATCGGTCAATTTAAGATATACAAAATCTTTTCTACAAAGTTGCTTGAAATTAGCACAACTATAATTTTGCCGAAAAATGTATACCTTAATTTCTTCAAACAAAAAAGTTAGATTTTTTATTTTAATGATAATAAGAACCACCCTAAAATTCATTGTCATAGAAATGAGGACCTAACTATAAGGAACAACTTTGTAGAAGAGACTTTTAGTTTAAAGTTTCAATTTCAGGCTCAAAACATATCATTCCACCTAAATCTACATTCTGTACCACTGTGCAGTGGTTCAAAAGTTATGAATTTTTGAAGTCATTTTTGAAAAAAAAAATCGATTTTTTGAACCACCTTTACATGGAAATGGTCACCCTAATGACAAAATAAAAAAAAATATGAGTCAAATATTTTGCGATAAGGAGGATTTTTATAAAATTGTGAGAACCACTTTATCGTTTTGCTAAGGAAAGGCTGACAGGGTATGAACGATTTTAAGTCATATTCCTGTGTATACAGAACACGACCGAATGGGCCATTAGGAACTCAATGAAACCGCCAATAATGGGCAGTTTATCAGAATTCAGAAAGCTCACATTTAACACAACGGGGTTGTGGACCAATCAATCCTCCGATTTTGACCACCTTCAGCTTTGGCCTAATTTTCAAGCGACACATTTACTAGTCTCAAACGCAAGTAGAGTAAAAAGGTTTGAAGCATTCGAGCTGATCTCGCTCGCGAAGCTGTAGTACGGGGTGGTAGGGACAGCTTCGTCCGGTTAATTGATGAATATTGGAAAAGTTTTCCGGCAACCGGATGATACTTAATTCATAATCCATCGAGCACCCCTCCCGCGGCGCCACCTCAAGAGTAGGGCTTACTGGCTTGGCCGAAACTTTTCGGCTTCAGAAAAGAGGAATTAATGGTGTATCTTCCACCAATCTGCGTCCTTCCGCCCGCATCCGTGATTTGGAGAGTGGCGTTTCCGATGGAAACTGGCTTCTTCGTTTATTCGCCATCGGGTTATCCGTTTAGGCCAGCCGTTAATCCCGTTCTGCGAAGTGCCGGGTTGAACAGAAACACGACACAACAACCCAATTGAACACGTTATTTCGGAACATTCAACTTGGAATCATCGTCAAAATAAAAGGCAATCTACCAATCCCGCGTATTGAGGTTGTTATTTGGTCTGTTCGAGTCTTTCGTATTTGCACATCTGCACAGAGGAGTGTCAAAAGTATTCTCCAGTGTGCTCCCACCAAGTGCAACTCAATTATCCTTGAAACTTCATGTAAACGACGCTAGTCATCTGTTTGCGTGCTTCCTATCATCTTTCCAACGAGCGAGATTCACAAACTGCTAAAATCCCGCTCAGTATCGAGAAAATGCAATCTAATTTCACTAAAATGCAACCGGCAATTTAATTTACCATTTCCGTCATTGTCATTTTGGCTTACTCATGCCATCAGCAAAGTTTCACTGCCTCGCTCGCTCATTTGATGCACAATAATCATGGCCAGGAGCGTGATAATGATGAAAAGCGCCCTCCTCCCCCCAGCTCCCCGCTCCACCCATCCATCAACAGCCCAAGGACTAGGACAGTAGACTGAGGGAAGCTTCTTTCCACCGTTCATCGTCGTCGTCGTCGTCGTCGTCACACCGAAGGCTAGAAAATTGTCCCCTGTGTTTGCTGGTAAATATTTGCCAAAGCTGCTTCCTTTCTCTCTACTAGCAGCGCACCCCACCCAGTCGCGTCGCTTGCTCTTTGAATAGAGCGTTGTTTTTGTTTTTGTTGATGCTGAGGCTGCTGTTCCGCAGTTTATGACACAATTTTCATCAACTTCGTCCCCGAAAGTGGGAGCTACCGTTTGTCGGAAATGCGATGACTCTCTGGATCTCGACTCGTTTCCCCTGCAGCTTTCCATATTTTTTTCTAGTTTGTTGTGTGCGGATTAGGTTTGGATTATTTCATCATTTTCAGTGTATTCGATTGGAATTTACAGGCAACGGATCTGCGCGTTTGGAGGGATCAACGTGAAATTGTTCATAAAAGTTGCTTCTATTGTGATACGCGAACTGGATACCGAAAACAAGTTGTATGACTTTTACGTACACGACTGGAAACGTAATATGCACAAATTTTTTTACAGTATTAAATATTTGGCCTGGCATCATATAGGATTGGATCTGTAATAACAAAATCAGTTTGACGAGCCATAAGATTTTATTGTATCTGATCGCACCTAAGTCAAAAATTTGCATTATATACGATTAAATTAAATCAATTATACTATTTAGAAATGATCGACCGAACAACGAAATCGATTTTCCTCTTAGAACCAGGTTTAAATTCAATGCACAGTGAGCCAGGGATGCAATCTAGCAGGACTAAATTGGTAACACTCTGGGATTCCAATGAAGCCTTCAGCAAAGATTTTTGGCTTCGTTTAAGCAGTGGTGCCTAGCTGAAGGCATATAACGCCATACGTGCCATAGTGAGGGGATGGCGACAACGGCTAAAGCTAAACCCAAGTAACAATTCAGCAACCATTTGGCAACCACTTTGATTTATGATGGTTTTATAACGGCAACGATCAATCTATTTATTTTTAAATACAGCATTTTAAAGTGTAAAACATTCCTGCTTATTAATTCAGCTTTTTGCTTTTTTGAAAACCTCCGTAAAACTCAGCTGCTGTAGCTCTCAATCCCTCCGTAAAACTGTTCTGTAATTCAATCATAAACTTCATTAACAATTGTTTATTAATTTCTTGAAAAAATACTCTATAAACGTGTTCTATCGTTATAAAAGTAATCATTAGGTTATAAATAAGAGCAAAAAGCATATACTTTTGCTTTTTAGGCTTTTTAAAGTGTATCATACAATTACTCTGTTTACTTAAAAGATGGATGCTCATAGTGAATAAAAGCCAAATTTATGAAAAGGAAATTTCGAACGATAGACAAAATAGGATGAAAATTTCAAGCGATGCTAACGATCGAAGGGAAGTAGATTTCAGCAAAATTTAGTTCTTTAGAACCAGCACGTCCGGCTGAACCGGTACCATAAACGACTGACCATCTGGTCGAGAAGAGTGAAGTGAGCGTCGCCCTAGAATTCATAAAACATTGTCGAAAGAGTCTAAAAACATAGCAGCGTTCTCCAGGTCTTGTGAATAGATGACGATCGGAATAACTTGCATCAGTACCGACAGCAAACCACTAAAACTGTCAGAGATTAGCTGATTTGATTAGCAGAGATTTTATTCGGCGAAAGAGTCAACTCTTCGAAAAAACTCATTCAAGCGTACATTCCTGCATCGTTTGATGGTGCACGTCGGGAACCATCCGGAAGAAGAGGATCTTTTTCGGGAACGACTGAGCTTCCAGTTGTTCGAAATGCGAAATGTTGTAAAACAGTATCACACACTTTCTGAGTAACTGCTTCCAATCCATGGGGAGAAAATCACCTGGAAGAACTATCGAAAGATAAACAAATTTTGACGTTTAACTTTTTGCAGGCAACTTTGTCTCCATAAATGTTGCCATAAATCTAAACAGGTTAGAATCAAGCAAATTGGCCTCGGATAAATACAATTCAGTCTGCAAGTTTTCTTCATAAAAGCCAGTTAGTTTAAAACTTTATGAATACGATAGGGATTTCTTGAAAGCAAAACAACTTTATATAACTGGATATAACTTTATTTTGGTGAATTTAGCAATGATTATATAAATTTAAAATGTGAAAATCATAAAAAAAATATTTAAAAATAAATAATCATTAAGCTTGATAGATCTGAAGAATATTTTTTTTCTCAATGTAAAATAATTAGTAAAATTTACGTTTTCTGACTTATTTTTTTCGATGTTTTCACGTACATTTTACGAAAAATTTAATATGGCATCTAAATCTAGGCCACTTTATGAGAACTACTTTAACAATTTTAGAAATTCAACAAGATTTTCATACCATCAGTTTTTATTTTAATTATTTTGGCTGGTATTTATGAATCCTTTTCTATCTTCTTGATTGATGTTTTTCTAGTGTGTTTAGCAAGCGTCTAGGGAATACGGTTTTCAAATGGTTCTCAATGCGTTCCTCATACAACCTTTTTGCAGTAAATCAATCTTGAAGAGCTTCGAGAATACACCCTTCTCCAAGGTGGGCCAACTAGACAACTAGACAGATTCTAGTCTTAATGAGGTTTTGGTGGATGCATCAATAGTAAAGCAGCCTTAACCAGGGTTTTATGAATGTTGTTTTATAGTAGGTTTTTAGTATTTTATAAAACTTAAAATGTTACTTGGGAAGAGTCGAATTCTAAGAGTTTATTTAGCGACTTTCCACAAAATATGTTGCATTAATATCATATATTTATGAATATTGAAGTTTTATTTTAGCTCATGAAACATGAAAAATTTGTTTGCTATAAAACTGCAACAAATTTTCTGAGCTCTAAAATTGATAAGCGTTTTAGTAGAATAAAGGTATACCTTATTAGGTTATTTTTCATTTGAATTCTATTAATTTTGTATCACATTCACTTTCGCTAATTCTTTATCTATTTACTTTTACCATCACTGTAAAAAAACTATAACAGATGTGCATTTCGTTTACTACTTGCAATCTTTTTCAGTGTCTGGTCAAAGACTTTTTAACAGTGAAAGTGAAAATCAACAGTGAAAGTGAATAGTGATACAATAGTAGTAGAATTAAAAGGAAAAATAACGTTATAAGGTATCTAAAATAAAGTTAATATTTTGAAGTTCAAGATCGCGAATGATTTGCAATGTTTCATTAAGACTTAAGACATTTTCTTCAAAATATTTTAGATACCATTAGCTTAAGATCCGAGCTTGAAAAAACCTTAAGATCTGTCTTGACCTTGGATGAACTTACTCTTATGGAATTCTGGAAAGTATTATTGAGGAATTCCATGGACACTAGAAAGTAAATCTGAACAGAAATTCAAAGACTTTGTGAGGAAATTCTTCTGCTTCTTCTTCATCGCATTTCAAGCTTATTGATTATCGCATATAAGCTTATTGCGTGCTCTCAACTTAGTGTTCCAGATACACTTCCACAGTTATTCATTTTTTTTTTTCGGGTATCAAGCTGGAGCTGCGTGACAGCTTAGTTTTCAAGACTTGACCCATTTGAATAAATGTTGCTTCTATTTTTGACAATACAGCAGAAGGACTAGCCTATGTTGGCCGCTTGAACACTGGATTCCGTATGTATTGTTTCAAGATAGTTATAGAAAAAATGCTGTGACGTGTGCGCGTAGATACATCCGCGTAGTAAACCGATTGAATAAGTAAATCCGTTTCGAACGAAATATCTAAATTATGTAAGTTACGAAAACCGCGCGAATTCCGAAAGCCGTGCGAGACAACCGAAGCGAGAAAAAAGGCTTATTATCATTTAAAGAGTGCCACCAAAATAAATGTGATAGCCTATGTTGGCAAGTTGATTAATTTTGGTTTCCTCCCTAGATATTCTACTTATTTACTACTGAGCTTTGCATCAAATTAGTTAATTTAAAGAACGTATCAATCATTTCAAGATTTCGCGACCGCACCGAACAAATTCTATACTACAGAAGCTCAAAAAAAAAAAACTTTTGGTGAGCTCTACCGCATTGCGAATCACTTCTGCGTAAGCTCCGTAGACGTAGGAGCGTTAAATCCAGCCGCGAAAAGTTAAACATGCATCAATACCACATAAGGAAAGATCGATTTTACGTATGGTTTAGTTCATAGATTAACATTGACTGCTGTTTAAAAATGTAAGTAAATGTAATGTAAGAAATAAGTTAACTCAAATGCTTTAACCGTATATATAAGAGATTTCGCGTATTGAGAGAATAATATAGTAATCGAGTACAACAAACTCAGGGGAATACAATACCTCCAAAAGTTTAAAAGTTATTAATTGTCACATACCTCTACTTTTACTTATTTCCTAAACTATTCCTCTCCTTGTTAATATGCTTAATGCTATTGGTCTCCCTGCTTTTTCTTTTTAAAGTTCAAGACTAAATAAGAAGATTTATTCTACAACTTTAAAGGTTAGTTGCCTCCCTAAGCGTAAGTTAGTTGCCCATCCTAATTCTTTTGTTAATCTACTTAATGTCATTAGACTTTCTGATGTTTCTTATTTAAGTTCATTTGATGATTATGATATCTCATTAGTCTAATTTAATAAATTATTAAAAGCTCTAATTCACCTAAACAATCATAACCCATGCTTTATTAAGTACCTTCACTTGTGCTTGTAATCTAAAATTAAACGTGTTTCAAGTACTTTTGATTTAAGCCTATATCTATTTATTATATCTTAGTTCGACCAAGGAACACCTTCATGTGACTAAAATGCTTCATTTTGAAGTTAGTTTCCTAGCTGATTTTTTAAATTATATAGGGTATATGCTCCAACTATGCTCACACGCTTCCACTATGTCGCACCACAAAAATACGTATGGGTATGTCACAATAGAAGCACACCACAGTGTAAATCCCGAGCCATAGTTCAAACACTTATCCCAAATCAAAATGAAGCACATATAAGATGAGTCACAATACCATGTACAAAAATGATGTTTAACATTGTTTCCTGAGTAATACTTCAATGAAAACAACAATGAAAGCTTGTCACGCAAATAGAAGGAGCACCGTTAGGCACTTTCTGAAATATTTCAATAGTATAATTCCCTTGCAAACCCAAATAAATCTATCTGCGTAAAAATAAATAAAATAAGAGTGATTTGCGGAAAAACCCGCCAGTATCGCACCCAACGTCAGTGCCTATACGCAAGCGTACTACAACGCGGCTCTCAAACAAAGGAGTAACAAGTGTGATATTATCACATCAGGCTAGAACTTTGGTTCTCTTATGTAATGATTCATCAGAGAGGGGAAGCTCAGTAATCCTCATCGCATGCTCATGACGCTATTCTGTCACGGCATGAGCCAACGATACCAGACCTAAACCAACCGTCTCCAACGCTCCACTATGAAGAATAAGATAAGGCCCGCCCACCAACGTCCAGGTTAAAAACTAGCCAAGGGGAGGGAAGCGGTTTAGTGAGATTTTTAAAGGCAAATTCTTTAAAAGGAAAGGGGACGTCATTAATTTTTTCGTTTAAAGCCGAGATTCTGGCAATGAAAATGTGTCCACTGTGGTAGGAAAGTAGAATACAATGCACACATTTTCATGACCGAAATCTTCAAAAAAAAAACTGGTTTTGAACTATTAAAAATGAATGCTCACCCTTGTGAGCAGAAGCGGAATGGCAGCGGCAAGGTTTGACAGTTGTCACAAATGAAACCAAGATGTCTAAACAGCGTCAATTTGGTTTTCTACCCGACAAGTAACCTTACTCATATCGGGGTTTTGCCCAGCCACTGCCGTTTCGGTTCCCTTACCATTGCGTTCGAACATTTACTCTGAATATTAGTCGTAAAAATTTGACTTTAAATAGTGACTTTTTTAGTGGCTGACTGGAAAATAGTGACCAAGCTTGCTACCAGCCCTGTTGTTGCCCAAGAATTTGTTATTAAATTTGAATTAGCTTGACATTGTATAACGAAAAGTATGAGGTCAAATTGAAATCTAAATTTGATGTTGTGATTTCGCTGATAATGATTACTCAGGTTGCTGTCGTTTTGGTACTTTTGACGGTTAAAATATCACATTTGAGAGCAAACAAATCTTCCTGTGACATCACATTGAAAACTATTTCTGCTATCAGTGAGATCGAACTGAAAACTAAATTTGATATCCATTTTTTTCCTGTTGATAACAAAACAAGTATTCAATTTGATGTTATGCTAAGGCAATGAAAACAAACCTGCAACAATATATTTCTGAAGAGCAAATGTACAGCAAAATGAAAACAAATTAGTTATCAAATTTGTCAATTGCGTAAACTGAAATCAAATATGATTTCAGTCTGATGTTGATATCAAAACTTGATTTCAATTTGCTATCATTTTGATGCTGGACTTTGCTCGGGTTGCTACCCACTTAGAAAAAATCATGTAAATTTAGGTGCTCTGAGATTGACATATACGAGCGTCAGTTTTGACATGGAATTGGGTCATAACAGATGCAAAATTCAACTCAATCAAACGTACTTTTCGTCGAGTAACGAACTTTTCAGTCTCGGAGCACTTAATTTGACATGAAATATATGTTTACGTCTGATCCTTTATGTCAAAGATGGATTCTGTCACGTGCAGGGGTTGAAACCGTTGACATTTTTTACTACACTTGCATCGTTGTCATGCGCGACAGTCTGTTTGTATTCGTACACTTATGCTCTACCGTCGTCTCTTTCACACAACACTACCGGTAGAATAATATTCAAGCTAAAAGAAAATTTTCAAATAACTATCATATGACATGTGTGTTTTCGTTCTAATTCCTCTATGCTTGCTATTTTCAGAATTCACGCAAGCAAAACATCAGCAGCTCTTATTATGAGAAAAACTAATACATACATTTGTGACGGTCTTCGGCGACAGTGTTGTATGACAGAGTCTGTCATATGACATTTTAGTTTGATACTGTACTATGATAGCTCGTTTTGCAAGTGTCGGAGGCAAATACAGTCGATTATCACAGAAAATGTGTCGACTACCGTGACCGCTTACAAGACTGGTCGCGTATAGAATTAGTTATTTCTAAGTGTGTGATAACAAAGTATTTCCCCTCTTCAATTATTCAATTATACACTTCCGCTTTCCCTTTTTCTAATCCTGCCTTCCTTTCTGATCTGCACTTCCTTTTCTCTTTTCCTGTCGCTACAATGTCGCTTGGAACACACTTTTGCCACTTCCCAGCGTTCACCATCTTGTCCATTCCAACCACCCGGATGGGCTCGATATTCTGTTTCGTGTCATCGTGATCTCCGATCCAACCGTCTCATCTGCCGTCGAGCGACGATATCGTTCCTTTACGCGCTTGACCGCAGGCAGATCATCCGGGTGGTTTCGATTCGGCTTGGAAGAACACGACAAGCGGCCTCAGAATGTCCATATCCATGTATCCAAGAGAGCCCAAGCCACTTTCCACTGGGGATCGTCGTCTTTCTCTTTGGCTGTCAAATTATTTGACATTTACTGACCGCTGACGTAAGGCAGCATGATGCATTCAATGCTTGAGGTGCGTGTTCACGATAGTGGAGGAGAATTTGTGGTGAGCTTGAGCTTGAGCTTGATTGACCGCCCACGGTTGCTACTCTGTTATTGCCAGATCAGCTGTAATTACGCAGAGAACCAATAGACGATGCTTGGGACTAGCAATCATCCTCAATGTGTAAAAACTGGTGATCTTAAATTAGGCAATACCAGCGCCGGCCGCGCCCGAACACAGGTCAAGAAAGGAATGGGAAGGATTGTGTTGACATGACACTCGCTTTGATGGAAGCCGAGAACACCTCTGCACTTCCACGAGGAATCACTGGGATGTTGGATAAGAGGGTTGGGTTTGCAGCAGGGTTCGTTTTGGTAAACGATAAGCTGAATTGATGTCCTAACGATCATATAACGCGAAGGAGCTTGGGACTAAACCCACGGTATTCTGCTCAGTAAGCAAAAACGTTTGCCACTAGGCAGACGAGCACCTTTTTAATCACCGAGTTGCTGTTATTACCATGTAGTCATATTAACAAATAAAACGATTGACGAATCTTGAATGTGGATGGGCCTGAGATTAGACTCATGATGTTCTGCTTAGTAAGCAAAAACGGTTGCTCTAAGGCAACCGAGCCCCTCATATCACATAATACCGTTGCTCAAATTTTTGTATCTATTCAAAACCGGAACCAACGACAACAACGAGTTTCGCAAAATACACGATACACAAGCGATTTTACCATAAATCTCTTTGATATCTAAGGACCTGGGACCGCGTTTTTCTGCTCAGTAAGCAGGCCACTGTAACCGACGATCTTTCAAATCCGAAAACTAAAAACTACGAAAAAGTACTTAGGCCTTCATTAAGTTCCACTTTCACGCGACGTTCAATGTTTCAATTTGCTTTTTACGTATTGTTCAGGCTACAAATAGGCTCTTTTCAAAAGTTACGCGAGAAATACGCACAATCGTCGCCTACCTCGCAAAACTGGTTCCAAACGACAACAAAGGCATAAGCAACGATGGATTGTTGAACTTTGCTGGCTGGTGTATTGCTGCTGAAAAAAGATAAGTCTATTATTTTGGTTAGTGATCGTTTGGATTTGGGTCACCCCACGTTGTGTTTAGGTTAGTATAAATAAATAATACTATTTAGTCATATAAATCACCACAGCTCACTATCTTCAGCGTTATCGGTTTTCGTTTCTGGATCTTTAGTTGCCTCTGTGATATACTTACTTGCGGCATACTATTTTGGGAGTGTATATGAGCGTGTACCATGTACGGTAGCTCATCTCTCATCGTGATGGTGGGACATAGTAGACAAATTAGAGAGAAACAAGGAGGTATTAGTATTAGTTATATGTAAACAAACAAAACAAAAGAAGAGAAGAGGAAAGAAGAGCAGACAAATAAAAAAGGGATGAAGTAGATAACATATAAAAGAAACGTAGGCAGATTATTAGAAAAGGCATAATCCGAGACTCGACAATCAAATGTCACTCCCGCCGAGATCTCAGCGAAACCCCCTCCCCGCCGAGACCCACACAGCCGAGCTCGGTAGAAAAAACTAAGTGTGTAGATAGATTAGTAGGAAAATAAATAAAACTACTTTATGACTCAAAGTGCAATGAATGAGCGTTAGTTTCGGGATAATTTCAGTGTTAGAGTTATGTTAGTTTTGATCCGTAATCAGCCCTGCAGACCCCTCCAACATTAGTTGCAGACAGTGGTTGTTAGATAATGCGGCACTGTAACTTCTACTATTTTAGAGGTATGATTCGTCAAGTTTATACAACTCAATGTTTCAATTGAGCCAAACTATCTATCTTACAATTACAAAAGCAAACCGAAACTTACAATTATATGCAAATGCAAAATGAAACTTGACAAATCATCGTCAATCCCCTTATTACAGGGCAGGGCCTGACGATTTGAATCTAATTTAATTTTGATCAGTGAACGGGCACCATATGGTACATTTTCTCAACATGAATCTATCATTTCCAGCCTATCTGAACTATTTAATAAATGGAAGCCATAACATGGGTTACGCTCCCCCTAAGCGGGCCCTCCGCATCCTGTCTCTGTCTTATCTCAAATACAAAATGCCAATGGTATGAATGTATCTATATATATTGGTCAGGCTTCAGAATCGTCCAGTGGGCAGTGCGCTCTACACTCCAAGTTACCTTTTTTTCAAATTTACCGCAAATTTGATATTTTACCCATTGAGTGTTGATTAGTCACAATGAAACATTGTGACAGAAGTTGAGGTTACTAGTGTATTAAATAATCTAGGTCCTATTTAGGATTATATCTGAAAAATCCAAATCTGGCCAACGCCCACCCTAAACCTAAACCTGTTCTAATCCACTTGAAATGACTAACGTATGGAAGACTTTGACTACCCAGCCATGCAATAGTCTCATTCCGTGCCTTATGACAACTTGATGATTCTATTGCGCTCATCTTCTTGCACCACCCAGGGGAGACTTGGTCCTGTACCCAATGCTTAACTTATCTCCTTTCCACTCAGCTACTCGCAATTTCTTGTGATATAGTGGGCGGAATATTATTATATGAGACAATTCAATGCAGACGTCTTTCCAAATTTGGCAGATCGACAGGTAATCGGTGAGTTACCACGATAGTTGCTATTCAACAACTCGACAACGTCCCATCGTCAACGCCTGCTATGAGAATTTCCCATTGCACACGCCAACGAAATGACGTCATCGAGCTATCGATCAACTACCCTGGTTATCGCCTGGTACCTTATAGCACGATGCTAGGAGGCGAACCGGAAGAATCGATGAGCTACCTCCCCCGATAGTGGAGGAGAATTTGTGGTGTCGAAAAAGTCGAATTTTTCCGGAGGTTTGAACGATTTTACAAATTTCATTTGTTTCGATTAACAAAATTTAATGATTCTAAGACACTTGGACTTGCCTTCGGGTTTCTTGAGTTGCTTCGAAATCCTCTTTAAACGTTCATGGAGATCTAGAAACTACTCTATATTTGTGGACTCTCTAGTGGACAGGAAAACTTGAAAATGTATATACCTTTATCCTATTTTCGAAAACATACTGGACATAGTGGAACATTTCGTCGCATTAATTCGCCTAATGGAAATTTATAATTCACTGAATTAATAATAAAGCTTACCGAGGTGAAAGTTCTAGATCCATTTCCAACGTGCCCTTTTCAGGCCACCAGGACATCTCGTCCTAGAACTTGGTATTACTCGACATTTCCTTTCCCTAGCAGCTGCTGCAGCAGCAGGGTAGTATTCGTAATTGCAATTTTCATCCTGTCACTTCCAACTAAAAGGATTATCACCAACCGCAGAGTCATTCCAATTTCAATTATTGCTCTCCTCAGTCAATATCATATTTCCCTTGTCACTGCCCGTCGTTTTGAAGAAGCACAGAAAAACGGAACATGGCCGGACATCTTTTCAACCGACGAAGTAATTAGCAGTATGCAGTCTTTCAGTAGCAAACCTCCGTGGGTGGGGGTGGCGAGAATTATTAGATCCTGTCGTTTCTGATTGATCGCTTTTGGCACAGAAGGAAGTAAATTCAATTTTCCCCAGGAGTAAATCCGCCGACTTACTGCCGCTATGCTCGGGCAGGAATCTTGGATCTTGGCACAAGTCGAGGAGCGACACGTTTCGAATTTATGTGTCCCATTGCCAGCGGAAGCCTTGCGGTTGTAAGTTTCCGTATAATTAATTTAATTTTAATCCCTTCCAGATCTATGGGTACCAGTAATAGCAAAAGACGAAGTCGTTATGTACCGAGTGGCTTGTCGTTGACGGTTGTACTCTAGGGGTTCTCAAATTGATTATAGTTTAATCGGATATGGATTTTTGAAAGGTAGGTTAATGTATGACCGCTTGGAGCATCAGATGGCCTAGTCAATAGAGGCACAATATTACCAAGCCGGATTCTCGGTTCAATCGAGGAAATCTGAATTAATAACTGTGGAAGTGCATCTAGAACACAAAGTTGTGGGCCGGCAAAACGCTCGCTCTAGAAGCGTAAAAAGCCTAGAAGAAGTGTATGACCGAAGACAACATATCAAGAAGAGTAGTAATAATGCCAAAATCCTAGGGACCAAACTAAGGAACGCTGAGCTTGGGCAAAAGTAGAATCACCGCAATGGACGTAACTCTTCATTTTTCATTTTCTATAAACACACCGTAACGGAACTCACCAACGATATCTCGCGAGATATTCACGGATAAAAACTTGCTAGCCAAGTATCAAATAATGTTGCATGCAAGTTAGATAGAATGTATAGAAACGTCAAAGTGATCCGATGCCAGCGCTGACGTGGGGATTCGCGAAGCTAACAATATTTAAATTGAACCATTAAGTTGTTCTGCATAGTTTACCCAAAAAGTAAGAGCAATAATGAGTGAATTTATTGCAAGGATTTTCCAATACAAACTTGAAAATTATCCCGCCAATCTAAATCACAACCAAATTTGTTCAAATTTGACACAGCTGTTCGGGACCTCAATACAAATCGAAAGAGCAGTGGGGGGAAACAGGGGTTTGTCATCCGTCATACAAACTTGACTCACCCTAGTGGTCAGTCTTCTTGATATGTTATCTTCGGTACAACAGTACGTTCTGTGAATTTCCAATGTTGGATAAAATTGATTTAAATGGTAAAAATCCCATCTTAATAATTATAGGCACTGCCACAAAACCGCAACGTCCGGAATGCAACGACTGAATAAACTTGAAAACCCCTGACGATAGTCAACTGCAGCAGTAAACGCACTACGACAAAACTCCTTTCCCAAGTGGCGCATCGCCGTTATGAAATGGAACCACATCATGGGGTATTATGGCATCTCTGCTGGAAGGTTCGAATATCTCCCCCTGCTACTGAGTTGGGTTTGCAATATAAATGTTTTACACGACCCAAATGCAACAACATACACACAAGATGCCGGTGCTAGATAGGTCACGACGACCGGCAGCAGGTGCGTTTGGATATCTTGTGAAACGACAGGGTGTTTAGATGGGGGCCCGGCCTCTGCCCGGGTACACTTTGTAAGTGGATGGGAAATTAATTCTACCCTACGCGGCTCGTGGTGTTTGCCTAAGCTAGATGGCAGGTAGATGCTTGCACCACCAAAGGACGGCCGAGTTATCAGGTGAATAGTGCAATGTTGCACCAGGTGTGCTTCCCGAGTAGAGCGTTGCGCCATTTTGCGGAGACATGGCCAATGGATGAAATGTTTGAGTTGAAAGGAAGAGCTAATTTTGAAATATTTTCTCGATAAATCGATAAAATTTGAAAATTGTTAAATCGTACTACAGAGTGGTCAGTTCACATCGCTTCGGTAAAATGGCTTGTATTTGAAGACTGATGAGTGTCTATTTTTGAATGAGAGATCTCTCGGTCATATGCAGATAATTTCGATAAAAACTTATTTAAAATAAATAAGCCCGTTTTGATTTTTGTTCAAATTTATTTTTACTTCTACAATTTCGGTGAAATAGACCTGCTATAAAATGTTTGTAATGAAACAACTAGTTTCGATATGATTTCACTATTCACAATTTACAAATCATAAAAAATGTCCACAATCTGGGTGGCTTTTCTTCCACTAGATTTAATAATCTAACTTCCATCTGTATGCATCTATCGGCTTAAAAGTCTCACAAATATGAGTTTCATGAGAAATTAAAAAAAAAATGATGTAAAGCTTTACTTTTCAGGAACACCCTAAGTCAATTACTAAAAATATCTAAAAATAACTCTAAACGAGAACGTTAAGAGATAGAAAATAATGTGTCTTCCACAAAGTTGCTTGACATTAACTTAGCTACAACTTTGCAGAAAATTGCATGTCTCTAATTTCAAAATTATAAAATGTTGGTCTTTGAATATCAACTAATTTGAGGACCACCCTATTGTTTACAATCACCAAAGGAAAGAAATTATTAAGTACAAAACCACCAAACGCCTAAATATTGAAATAGAAGTACTAGCGCATTTTATTTAAATCTGTCATTGGGCTGGCCCTCTGAAAACCTTATTTAAAGATCGAACTTTTTGATAGAAGGATTTGTATAACAATAACTAAACAGCCATTACGTTGCAAAACGATTTAGTGGTTCTCAGAATTTCGTAAAAATCTGTGGGTTTGTTCCTCATCGCAAACTATTAGACCCGTTTTTTTATTTTGTCGTTAGGGTGACCATTTAGGGTGGTCAAAAAAATACAGTAACTTTCAAAGCCTTTTAAGATGCATGTTAAGGGGGTATTCCCGATCTTTTTTTTTTCAAAAAATCAAATATTTTTTTTCACGTTTTTTTGTACTTTAGACTATATACTTTCATCCCCCAAGCCGTTTTCCGATCAGCGAATTTGGTGTCCAGGCATAGCTGACTAATGGTAAGAACCCCCAAAATGGTTTTAACTAAAGTCAAAACTTTAAACGCGTTTTTCTCGAAACCACATTTTTTTTATCGGGCGAAGATTTTTCTCAGAAACTATAAGAGATATTGACTTGAATCTTTGCGCATTTTGTTCCTTATTAAATTCTTTGGAGCTTCTCCCACTTTCAGCCAAAAATATTAACATTTAACATTGTTTGAAGCACCTTAAAGTTGCAAAAAAGCGGGCTAAAAATCGCCTGTTTTTTCATATGGCCGCCATTTTGTTAATTTGCAAGATTTTTTGCTGCCAACGGGAGAAGCTCCAGAGAATCTTATGCAGATTATTAATTTCATCACGAAATCTGTTTCAGATGAAGCCGTTCCAGAGAAAAGTCTTCGCCCGTCCAGGCATTTGCGGCGAACAGGGGTCTGTTTGTCGCCATTTTGTGACGTCAATAATGTCTTTTTTTATGTCGAAAAAAATTTATTTGTAAACTTTAATGTTCAATAAACAAGAATCCCAAAGAGTTAGGCGCATTACTATTCATTTTCCTTGAAAAAAAAATTAATTGAAAAACAGGCCGAAAAAAGGCAAAAGATTGGGAATACCCCCTTAAGTGATACCCAATCATATTTTAAAAAGTGCACAAAGTCAAATTGTATATCATATCTAAATTTTTTGCTATGGAATGGTTGAAAGGGTATTTTTTATAACTTTTTGGATATCTTACCCAAAATTACTAGACAATTTTTACCGTTTTTTTTTTGAAAAATTACGTTTTCGAAATATGATTTGCTGAAAAATCTCGAATACACAATTTTTAAGTTTTTTTTGTGAGATCCAAAATGGCTTTATTTAGCCCAAATGTAAACGGTTGCCCATATCAAACAATTATTCAAAGTTTCATGCAAATCGGAAAATAAACTGGAACTGCATAAAATCCTTTAGATTTACCTAAGAAATCATTGGATCTCTCAGAAAGTCTTCCAAAATTGCCCACAATTTCCTCTTGACTTGCTCAAGAAGTCCTCTGAACTAGCTGAGGAATTTCTCTGAACACACTAATGAACCCTTTTTGACGTTTCCAGGGAGCTTTCTGTACTTTCTCAGAGAGTCTTCTAACCTTGCTCAGTTTATCCTCTGAACTTGACCCAACAAATTCTTATGATCGGCTCTGGATGTTCTCGAGATGTCTTCAAAAATTCCTCTGGACTTGTTAGACAGTTATGTGGATTTGACAGGATTTTTTCCGGAGTTCTCTGAAAATCTATTGTAGTTGTTCACGAAGTCAATTAATCATATCGTCCGGCCATTTTCCACAGAGATGGCGCTGTTCCACTGGTAGGAAGTGATAAAAATCCCCATGTAAAAATTTAGAGAACTGGGAATAATTTGCTTTCGGTGTGTATTCAGTTGAAAAAAGTGAACGACAACCTAAAGAAATCATTCATGAACTTTGTCTTTTAGTTGTTTCCTGTGAATTAGTATTAAACAAGCTACAATTAAATTGAAAAGGTTTTTTGCCATAAATTTTTTAACCGCTTTACTACCAGTCCCCAGATAGAGAAAAAAAAAATCAAATTTGAGAAAGAAAATTCTCTCTCATGAGCTCAATCTCTCAATATGACATGTATTTTGTTAACACTCGATTTGTGATTTCCCTTTCACAGATTACAAAATAGAGTACCTGTCACTACAAAACATGTCTGGTACCTCTATATATGCATTTAGTTTAACATCCTAAAGTCCCTCCTTTTTTACATATTCTGCACAAGAGATACTTTCTGCCCCGCCCCATACATAAAAATGGGCGGGAAATTCTGTGAGGGGTGAGCTATTTTGTGTGCAGAATGTGTAAAAAAAGGAGGGATTTCGAATATTAATCTAAATGCATATATAGAGGTACCAGACATATTTTGCACTGCACTGTCTTGTGTGAACAATTTATGGAAAACAGATTATGCGTAGTTTCCGATAGATGTCACTGCCAACAACAGCAGTGACATCTGATGGAAAATGAATGCAGAAGCTTGTCAAAATGATTAATTCGATTTACTCAAAAGATCTAGATCAGCTCAGGAAGTTGAACTTACCCAATTCTCAAGAAGAAGTCTTCCCGACTGCTCAGGAACTCTTTTTAACCAGTCCAGGACGTTTTCTGGGCAGCCCATGAAATCCGTTCGACCGGCTGTGTTTGTTCTCCAGATATCCTCACAAAGTCCGCAAACATTGCCTACGACATCTTTGTATCACGCCGGGTAGCCAGTTTTTCTCAATGCCCTGAGTTTTTAGGACTTTCTTGGAACTCTTTTTGACCTATCAAAGATGTTTTCTGGACTGCTCATGAAATCCGTTCGACGGTCTGGTCTGTAGATCTGGTTAGAGAGTGCAGAAGTTTTTTGGATTTTCACAAGAAGGCGTAGTCCGAAATGCGATTTGATCTGTTTAGGAAGTCATTGTGGACTTGAACTGGACTTGCCAATAAAATACATTCGATGGGCAGTGGAAGATCTCTAGATTGTCTCACTAAGTCATCTAGATTTGCCTAAGAAACCTTTTGATCGCTCCGGAAATCTTCCGGAGTTGTCCATAATCTCTTCTGGACTTACTCAAGACGTTCTAGTGACTATTCTTTTGCGAATCCAGGAGACTCAAGAGATCCTCTAAGCATGCTCAGAAAATCCTCTGGACTTGACCCAACAAATTCTCATGACAAGCTGTGGAAGTGTTCTGGATTTCCTCAAAAATTAGAAATTAGATTTAGACATTCATATTTCACACGAAGTCTGCTGGAATTTTCTAAAAAGTCCTCTCAACTTGCTCAGAGTGTTCTCTAGATCCGTTCAGCAATTTCTCCAGACTTGGTTAAACAAATTTCTATACTTGAGGTATAACATAGGGAATCCTCTGGACGTATTCAGGAACTCTTTTTGACCTATGCACGAAGATCACAGTACATGCTCTTGATGCTCTTTAGGCTTGCTCAGAAAATCCTCTCGACCTGCCCAAAAAAAGTCTTACGACCAGCTCTGGAAGCTCTCTAGATATATGCAAAAATCCTCTGGGCATGCTCAATTAATCTTCTATATTTCTCGGTTATTGTATTTTTTTTCCCTTGATTTGTTTTCCGTTGATCCAATGCTACCGAAGCCAGGGAGACAGCTCCCACACCTGGACCCTGCCTATCGACCCATTAACTCATAGACCGGGGACCAACGGCTTTACTTCCCTTCCGAAGGAAGGCGTGATCACAAAGTCAATTCGATTTCATCAGAAGGTCAGCACCAGCTCAGGAGGTTCGTTGGACTTACCCAAACAATTTCTTTGACTTGCTCAACAAGAAGTCCTCTCGACTGCTCAGGAACTCTTTTTGACCTGTCCAGGACGATTTCTGGGCTGCTCATGAAATCTGTTCGACCGGCTGTGGTCGTTCTCCAGACTCCTCACAAAGTCCGCATAACTTTCCTGCGACATATTTGGATCTCGGAGTTGTTCTCAATGCACTCTTGACTTGCTCAAGCAGTTCTCTAGATCTGCTCAGAGAGTGCTATGGTCTTGAGCTTTGGACCATCACAAGAAGCCTTGGTCCGGAATGCTTTTTGCCGCTACTTATAAAGTCTTGTGCACTTGATCAGGAAATTCTCTAGACTTGTCAGATCAGCTGTAATTAAACAGAGAACCAATAGACGTTGCTTGGGACTAGCATTCATCCTCAATGTGTGAATACTGGTGATCTAAAATTAGGCAATACCAGTGCCGGCCACGTCCAAATGCTGGTCAAGAAAGGAATGGGTAAGAATATGTTGATGTAATACTCGCTTTAATGAAAGCCGAGAACACCTCTGAACTTCCACGAGCAATCACTGTGATGTTGGATAAAAGGGCTTGCAGAATTCGTTTTGGTAAACGATATGCTGAATTGATGTCCTAATTGATTCCATAGCGGGAAGGAGCTTGGGTTTGAACTCATGGTCTTGTGCTTAGTAAGCAAAATCGGTCGCCACTAGGCCACCGAGCTCCTTATATCACAAAACAATTACGATCAAGCTTCCGTCAAATTTGTTGATACTATGTTTGGATCCCGGTGACGACCTCACCGACAACGACTGCTCTTGAGAAGGATTTGGAATGGGTCTCCAATTACGTCTTTCCTAATACTCAAATAAGGGAAATGTATGTAATGTCGGCCTAAGTGTCCCTAATTTGGGCCCATACATAAATTCAGCAATCGACTAAATTTTCAATAGCGCCCAAAAATATCCATTAGTACCATCCCAATGACGCGTTCATCTAGATACAATTGATTAATAGCAGATGTTTAGCGATGGGCCCAATCTTAGATCCATAGACCAACATTAGAGCCATTTCCCCTATTACATCTTTTACGTACCCGTTTTCTTAACCGAATTTCATTACGCTATGAAGTGTAAGGGACTTGGGTTCTAAGCAACGATTTTCTCCTCAGTAAGCAAAAACGGTCGCTCTTAGGCCACCGTGCCTCTAATACACAACAAGATAGGTCAACGATCGTTCATTATCGGTTAAAAGAAGCTATTATAATGAAATGAAAATAGTTAACAATGTCTTCTGAACCGGATCAGGCGTACGTCACGCTTGTCTATATATACGTATTACTTATCTCACAAAGCCCTCTAGACTTGCCTAAGAAATATGTTGATCCCTCAAGCAATCTTCCGGCGTGGTCCACAATGTCCTCTTGACTTGCTCAAGACGTCCTCTTAACTTACTGTGGAATTTCTCTGAACCAACTCAAGAACAGTTTTTGCACGGTAAATGAATCTAACTCATATTTGAGTACCGATCACCATAGCACGTTTTTGAGAATTTGAGTGATCGGTATTCAAATATGAGTCAGATTCCTTTGCCGTGCGACGTATCCAGGAAGCTTTCCGTACATTCTCAAGAAATTCTCTGGACTTGACCCAAAGAGTGCATATGACCAACCTTGCTCATATAGCCATTCAAATTACACAGGAAGTCATCCGGAGTTGTCCCCAAAGACCTCAAGACTTGCTCAGAGAGTTCTCTAGATCCGTTCAGCAAGTTCTTAGGACTTGATTGAACAAATTTATACACTTGGACGTATTCAGTAACTCTTTTTGATCATACATGCTCAATGAGTTCTTAAAGCTGGCTTAGAAAATCCTCTGGACCTTGCTGTATTCTCTAAAGTCTCAAGATTTATCTGGGAAAAAAAATTAAAAATGTTCTTGATAGATCTTCAAAGTGACTTTATTCTTAAAATCTAGTCCATTCCAAGGGATATTAAATATTTAAAACCCAAAATCTTCTTTTTTTTCGAAAACAAGACGACGTATATTTTCATGGGTTTTCCCGGTGAATTAGCATTCCCGGCTTTTCCCAGTTTTCGCGATTTGCCAGACTTAACCTAAAAAATCTGATGACCAGCTGTGGAAGTTCTCCAGATTTCCTCAAAAAATCTTCTGAATTTGGTTAGAAAGCCATTCCAGGGTGTCTACTCAATCCAAGGAATCAAATTCCCTGAGTTTTCCAGGTTTTTCCAGGTCGGATGAATAAAATTCCAGGTGCATACAAATTATACACATAATCCCTTTTATGTACTCATTGATTTATGTTATTTTCGATTCTTCAAACTTGGGCGTTGGTACTTTTAACTCGGCACAGCAAAAAAGTTATTGAATATTACAGCAGAACAGATGCACATAGGTTGTTTAATATTAATTTGTACAATTTATGTTTAGTAAATGCACCAATAGTGGAGGTACGTTAGATCTATCTTTAGATCCGACTTCCATGGCGTTCTGCAAAATATTGTACTTTTGTACTTCACTGCAATTTGTTTTTGGAATTGAGGTGCTTTTCTGACATTTAACGAATTTTTCTGAAGATCTCACAATTTGTGTGAGATTTTCTGTCAAATTCCTGCAAATATCTTTAAAGTTCTGTAAAGTTGTCTTAAGCTCCGTAGCTCTATTCCCAAAATCTACAAAAAAAAAACTTGAGGCTCAATAAATTTCTCAGTAGATCTGCAAACTTCTCTGATGTTTTGTAAATTCCTCTCGGGTTACCCTGAAGATTTGAAAATTTCCTTGATGATTACCTAAAGTTGTCAAAATTTATCTGAAAATATTTGAGCTTCCTTGAAGTTTTAAATGTCTCTCTCAGAATCTACAAATTTTCCTGAAATCGTGTAAATATTTTTTTTTAATTGCCGAACTTCCCTGAAGTTCTGCAATTTTACTGAAGATCCAATAACATTTCTGAGATTCTTGTAATTTTTTCAGAAGTCCTGTAATTTTTTTCAAAGTTCTGTAGCTGAAGATCTACGAACTTTTCTGATGTTGAATAATGTTTCGAGGATCTCCAAACTTATGTGAAACACTTTATATTTCACTGTAGATTCTTGTACTTGTCTAAAGTTATGCGAATTTCCCTGAAGATTTGCAAAATTTCGCTTGATTTGAAATTATTTTTGCTTGCTTGAAGTTTTGAAAATTTCTTTTAACATTGATCTGAAGATCTACGACCTCTCTTGTGATTTTGTTTTTTGTGAATTTCTATTAATTACTTTTAATTTGTTTGTAGTTTTGTTCTCAAGATCTACGAACTACCCTGAAACTCAACACATTTCTCAGTAGATCTCCGACCCTCTCTGAAGCTAAAAAAAAAAAAATTCTATGTAGGCTCTCAGACCTGCTGTCTGACATGCTTATTCTTATACAATACATGCTTCGTATGCTTCATTTTGATGGTTGCCAGTCTCTCTTCTTCGACTGTTTCCTTTTTACGACGATTTTGATCCTCCACATACAAATCAGCGAAGAGCGAGCGTGACAAGACTCTCTGAATGAACTTGTCTCGTTCGCACACGTTGTCTTAGCTGTCAGATGCTTGTCAAGTTCAGTGCCCTTAAGAAACGTTTCGACAAACTGAACGAAAAACTTCTTTTGAATTACGAATGAAGTGATAATTGGAAAATTCCCTGAGTGGAACCAAAATTCCCTGAATATTCCAGGTTTTTCCAGAAAAAAGTAAAATTCCCTGTAAATTCCCGGTTTTCCAGGTTTTTCCAGGTAGTAGACACCCTGCATTCGAGTTTCACATGAAGTCCGTGAAGCCCACTCTAGAGTATTCTCTAGATTCGATCAATAAGTTCTTCGGACTTGGTTAAACAATTTTTCAAAATTTATATAAAACATCCTCTAGACTTGCTCAAGAAGTCTTCTAGATTCCTCAGGAAGTCTTCTGAAGTTATCAACGATGACTATTAATTCTACTATCTTAGAAAGTTTTCAGAATTTGCACAGGAAATGTCCTGCAGGGAAAATACATTCTCTCTTTTCTTCATATAGCCATTTGGACTTGCTTGAGAAGTCTTCCGCATTTCTAATGAATCATTCGGTAGTTGTCGATGAAGTCTTCTAGACTTACTTAGGAAGTTTTCTGGATCTGCTCAGGATCTGCTTTGGTTTTGCTAACAAAGTTCTCTGGACTTGCTCAAGAAGAGGTTCTCTCACCTTGCTCAGGAATTCCTCTGAACATGATCAGGAACTCTTTTTGGCCTGTCCGGGAAGCGATCTGTTCCAGTGTGTGTCACCCTCTACCCCTCACCCAGCTGGGAGCGTTGGACAAACTACGAATAATTTGATAAAATCTAATACTCGGTAATTGTACCCTTTAAGTGGTGAAGACCAGAACTTTAAAAATGATGAACCAAAACAAGGTGTTCTCAACAAGTTTAAGAAAAAGGATGTACTAATGTCCACAACAGGTACAACAGATATTCTGAAAGCTATCTCTTCCCATTTTTCTTTTTTTCAAAGACCGTGGGTATCGTAGTTGCTACTCCGTTTCTGATCAGAACAAGTGGAATTGCACAGTTTACCTCTTCGTCTCTACGATTGCCATCGGAAGGAAAGTTGTATTAGTGTGGGTCAGTTATTTTTGATCTGTATCTAAGTCGATCGGGTAGAGCAAATTTTTTTATTTAAATCTAATGGAGATAGATAATTAGGCATAGAGACAAATAACAAGGAAAGGGACGGGCCTGGAACGACCTCCTGCTCAGTAAGTAGAAACGGTATCCACTAAGCTACCGAGCCTCGTCATGTTCTGGAAGCTATCTGTTCCTGATCAAAAAGTCCTCAGGACTACGCTTGCTCATGAAATTCATTTGACTGGCTGTGTAAGATCTCCAGTTAACCTTAAACAAAGTTCTTACGATTTGTTCAAGAAGACCTTAGAGTTATTCACAAAAACGTCTTGAGAAGCACATGAAGTTCTCCAGATCTGCTCAGGAAATTCTCGCCCAGAGAATCGGTTTTCTGGATTTGCTAAAGAAGTCAGTGTAAAGTAAATTGAGGAAGTATTCTGGAGTTGTCCACGAAGTCCTCTCGACTTGCTCAGGAAGTGCTGGAGACTTTTCAGTACTTCCTCATGCTAAACATGCTCAGGAATCCTCTAGACATGTCCAGGAACTCTATTTGGTCTGTCCTGAAAGTTACCTCTACCTGCTCAGGAAGTCCTCTAACAGCCCATGAAATTCATTTAACCTGCTGTGGAAGCTCTTTAAAAGTCCTCTAGACTTGCTTAAGAAGTATTCCGGATCCCTCAGGAGGTTTTCTGGAGTTCGCATTCGCACAAAGTTGCTCAAATTCGTTGGTGGTACAAGCCCTAGATTATTACACAAGTACTGTAGGCTTCCACGCGTTTCCTGATAGACAGCATTTTGGGATTAATCGCTGACTCTTAGGTGGAAGTGATACAACCTTCAACGATCAAGAACTGTCCTGGCCACGTCCTTGCAACTGGTGGAGATAGGAAGGATGGTAATTAGTGGATTTTTCAAAGCTTCAATTTTGTCAAGTGAACGGACCTACGATCTTATGCTTGCTGAGCATACACTTGGTGCACCGACCCACAGATTCCGTAACAATTCAGGATTAGAGCCTTGAACTTTAAGGTTACTAATATGACACCTGTAATTACTAGGCTGCATGACCATACATAACCCCTCAGGAAATTTTCTGGAGTTATTCACACAATCCTCTTGATTTACAAATGACGTTCTCTAGATTTTCACAGGAAGCCTTTTGGGCTTGCCTAGGAAATCCGATTTGACCGACTTCTCTTAATGTCCTCTAAAAGTTCTCTGGACTTGTTTTAGCAGGAAGCCTTCTGAAGTTAGGCGACCTGCGAACCCTTTGCGTACTACGAGGCTGGCGACGTGTGGCCATGGATCGAATAAAGTGGAGACAACTTCTTCGGACAACAGAGGACAACAAGGCCTTAGCCTGATTGGTAAGGTGAGTTACTTCTGTAGTTATCTACAAAGTTTTCTCGACTTGCTCAGGTAGTTTTAAAGATCTGCTCTGTAAATCCTTTGGTCTAACCCAGTAAGCGTTCTGTCCTCTGGACGTGCTCAAGAAGTCCCGGGAATCGAGAAATATGTTAGTTCAGAGACCAGAAAAGCATTTATTACAATGTTAATTTCTGAACTGATGTAGAACGATTTATAAAGTACCCTCGGGAGATTTTTTTTACCTAAACCCGGGATATTCTTTTGACTTAGAAGAAATTTCCGAATCCTTACAACTTTCCTAGAACTTTGCATCTGATTTCATCGGAAGCTTCTTCTAAAAGTCCATCTGATTTCCACGATAACTTATTTTGATTACCGATGGAAGGTTCATCCAAGTTCTTCAGCAAATTTCTTCAAACTTTCATTGGAAGTTTCTAATAAATCGTTTTAAATACACCAGAAATTTGATTTATCCCCGGTAGTTTTTTCCTGGCCTCCCCCGGAAATTTGATCTGGCTTCCATCGGAAATTGGAACAGATTCCCGGTAATCGGAAAATGAGATTTTTGGTAAATTTTACAGGTAGGAAACACTAGTTCCGATCAACAGTATCTATCGCTTTTGCTACACTTTCCAACTCGGGAGCACCAAAGTACAAAGCATCTAAATCCTCTTTCCCTCAGTGAATGGCAGAGAGCGAGAGAAAACTGGCCCTATGGCTGGTCTTAATTTATGATTCCGTGGAAAAGCTCATCTCAACAAGCTGCAACAACAAGCACCGCTAACCCGGCCAGGCAATGCAGAGTCCTGGGATCCATTCCCTGCAAACTGCGCAGCAGTAAATCCTCCGCCTTGTGAAAGAGATACCAACCCGTTCGTCCCGTGTACACAAAGTGCACCGAGAGGACCATGAGGGCACAAGCATCCTCCTGTATCAGCCGTATTCCTACAGGTGTGACTTGATGAGATTCTGCAATCACAAAAAGCTAAATATTTAACCACGATGCTACCGGTCGGTCAGTGGGGTGGTTTCATGCTATGATACACTTTCAATGTCCTCGCGTAAGGAGCCGGTGATTAAGGTCAGTGTTTAGATGAAGGCTATCAGCTAAGACAAGGACATGCGGTTGGCTGTCCTTTTATAATGAGTATTATATCTGAATATTGACAGAGATCTGGGACATGTCTGAAATAGTGGAGAACTTGGTGTGTGGACAGCTGGTACGGTACTGAACTCAGCAGCTCAACACCCGAGGCCCACAAACAAGGATTTAATGGCCCAAACCGAGAATTTGTGGTTCTGTCAAAATAGCTGTAAATACGAAACATCCATCGCCTCAACTCTTTCAACACTTCACCCTTCACATCTTGCTCCACTACACTAGACTTCGTATGCAAGTAGCTATTGTTCCATACATCCAGCAAACAAAAAGCCATCCACAACAACAATAACAGCATCGAGGGGTTGGCTCTAGCAAATCCCACAATGCTCGGGGACTTCGACGAAAAGACCGGGTAGCATCGCCGCCGCCGCCGCCGTCGTCATCGTCATCCGCGCGTGTCCTAACTACAGGTCTGCGGCAGTGTGTGCCTTTTGAACGGAGTCAGATTCCAATCTTGCTCTTTGCTCTCTGCAAATGCCAGCCTTCCCTGATCTGGGGAAAAGGGAATTTTGAACACAGTAAAAATGTGTCAATTGAAACGATGATGGTCCACTAAATCGAAATTCAAAACGTTTCAACTGTGTTTCCCTTCTTGACAACGGCAACGCCCAAGCAAATGAGCTGTTAGAAGGAGATGATCCCTAGTAGCAGTGACTACACGTTCCCCAAACCGACGACAACAATTCAACTCCGGATTTGTCGAGAGCGTTCTTCTGAGAATCGGTGCCATCGTCGTCTATCATGGGGTACAACCCCGGCCGATGAAAATAACGATTACAGGTTTCCGGCGGGGTCAAGCAGGCGGAAAGCTGAAGTTCATTGGGAGTTGGGGTTTATAACCCGGAATCCAACTGTTGTCGCCGTTGGCCACAGTCGCTTATGTGAATATGTATATGCCCTGGCAAAGAGGCCCGTCACACAATGGTCCAAAGGAATGTGTGTTTCCCATTGTCATTGTGTTGCAAATGTGAGCCCACCGCCGCTGCACCTCCAAGCGACGTAAATATATGTTGCGTCGTCGTCGTCGTCGGAGTTGCATCGAAGGAAGGAGATGTTTTTCTCTCGTCTCGGTTCCCTGCACATCAACGTAGCAACGGCGGAAAAAGTAAAGTCTTTTGTTTTTTCAAAGCGGTAAAACAAGCGCGCACGTGGTGCCGAATGTTTTACGAGCGGAACTTATGACAAGGACCCTGATGATGACTTACTTGAATGGAGCAAAACGGCCAACTGCAGCGGAAAGAAGAAGGTGAAGACAGACAACAAGCGTCTCATTGAAGGAAAGGGCACTTGAGTGTATGGGGGTAAGTAAAAGTCTTTTCCGGAAAATACTTTTAAAGGAATGGAAATTTGGGCTGAGCAGTGCGAGGTGCGGGGAAACTTTGGCAAGTTACTTCATTTCATTTTAAATCAATGGCAAAAGAGGAAGTTTCAGCAACGAATCACCGTCGAGAAAATTGAAATCTAAAAAGGCATCGGAGTCAGTTATGAACATTGTAACAATTTTGGTATTTTTTTTTTTATTATTATGGTCACTTTAGCACTCTTGGGCCGGGGATGAGACTTCACTTATTAGAAGGTGATGGTCGAACGCCAAAATTATTTTGGTATTCTTCTTTTTAAAATTCTCTTGAATTCTGATCACAACTCCGTTTTTCCTAAGTATTCTTCTTAAATTCTCATGGAATCATGTTTCAGTCCCGTTGAATTTCACCTCATAATTCCCTAGTGATGTTCCCAGTATTCCTTTGAAATTTGTCTGTATTCAGAAAGTCGCCCAGGCTACCAGAGCGTAGTGGTTATGAGAATACGAGAGAATAATCCGGTCGGTACAAAGGTCGAGCTAGGTGATCGCAAATAGTGCTTTGAATTATCGTCAGAAAATTCTTAGACTTCTATTTAGGATGCTATTAGAACTACCTTAGATGTTTCATTAAAATTTATTTCAGGATTCAATGCCAATGATAACTTGGAAATCATTCCAGAACTTCCTTGGCGCTTTTCTCAGAACCGTTTTCAGGATATTTTTTTTAGGTGGAAGACTCGCATTTTTGCGCCCCCACTCTGCTCTTTAATTTTTACGATGCCCTCATCACATTTCATAAGAGTAGCGTAAAAGAGAAAAAGATATCTGGAAACGAAACTGAAGGCAAGAGAACATGGACTTTGATGAAAGATGTTTGTATTATGGAAATAGATATCGCAACAAAGTCTCACTATCATACCTGTTTTCTCTTAAATGGAGTGGGAGTTGTTCCTCCGACGATCTGACTACTACTACTTTCAAATTCAAATCCCTGTTCAAAGGATTTCGTAGAACTTCGATAATAATCTTCAAACATTCCTGGTGTTCTTAGAACTTCTTTGAAGTTTACAGAAGGTCTCTGAATTTGGCAATTTTTTGCTGAAATTCGCAGATATTTCTTAAACATCACAGTACAATCCTAATGTTATTTGATTTTCCAATCGGTTTGCAAAACGTCCGGTTTGCAAAAGTTCGGTTTACAGAACTTCCCTGAAGTTTGAAGAACTTTTCTAATTTTTGTAGAACGTTCCTGGAGTTTGTACATTGATGTTAATTGAATGTTGCTAGAGTTCACAGAGCTCTCTTTATGTTCGTAGAACTTACCAGGTGGGCATTGCATTTCCCTCAAGCTCGAAAAACGTTTCTGAAACTTGCAGTACTTTTCCTAAAATTTGAACAATTTTCTCAGAAGTTTGAAGCGCGTTTTGAAAATTTGAAGAATTTTCCTTCAATGAACTTCTCTGAATAAGCGGCGCCAGTGGTGAAGTGGTAAGCGTGATTACCTTTCACCCCAGCAGGCCTGGGTTCAATCCCAGTCGGCGCCGTCGGGATGTTCTGAGGCATAACATCTCTGATCACGAAGGGAAGTAAAGCCGTTGGTTCCCGGTTCATGAGTTGATGGGTCAATAGGTAGGGTCCAGGTGTGGGAGCTGCCTCTCTGGCGTCGGTAGCATTGGTGCTCAGCACGAAAAACAAATCAAGGAAAAAAAACTTCTCTGAAGGTTGTTGAACTTCTTTGTTTCTCTGGAGTTTGCAAGAATTTCCTGGGACTCGCATAACGGTATTGAAGTTTATAAAATTTTCCTTGACTTCGAAGGCCTTCATTGAGGTTCGTAGAACTTACAAGTCTGTCAAGTTCTCACAATTTCCTTAAAGTTCACAAAAATATCCAGAAGTTTGCAAAGCACCCCTAAAGTTTGCAGAACGTCCTAAAAGTTCGAAGCCATTCCTTAAACTCTCAAAACCTCTTTGAAGTTCGCCGATCTTCACTGGAGAGTGCAGTTCGCAGCACTTTCCGGATTTTTGCAAAATGCTCGCAGCTTGTTCCGCAATACTTTCCTTAAGTTCGAAAATGTTCTCTGAAGTTTACAAAACTGCGCTGAAGTTCACAGAATGTCTTTTAAGTTTACACAACTTTTCTATACTGTTCACTGCACTTCTCTGAAGTCCGCTTAACTGCTCTATAGTTCGCCGAACTTTCCTGTAAAAAAAATGGGAACTGCGCTGAAGCCCTGGTAACTCTGTAGGACCTGATTTTTGTAGAACGTTCCTGGAGTTCCTTGATGTTAATTGAATGTTGCTAGAGTTCACAGAACTCTCTTTAAGTTCGTAGAACTTTCCAGGAGGGCATTGAACTTGAATTGAAGTTCATAAAATTTTCCTTGACTTCGAAAGCCATCATTGAGGTTCGTAAAACTTACATGTGTTCGCAGAAATTCTGTCAAGTTCTCAGAATTTCCTTGAAGTTCACAAAAATATCCAGAAGTTTGCAAAGCACCCCTAAAGTTTAAAGAACATAACTGAAGTTCAGAGTATTGCTAAAGATCAAAGAGCTTGCCGAAAAATTTGCAGAACGTCCCCAATGTTCGAAGTAATTCCCTAAACTCTCAGAACCTTTTTGAAGTTCGCCGATCTTCATTGGAGTGTGCATAACCTCCCTGGAGTTCGCAGCACTTTCTGGATTTTTGCAAAATGCCCCTAAAGCTCGCAGATTCTTCCTAAAGTTCGCAATACTAGCTCTGGCAACTCCATAGGACCTCAAGGTAAGGGCTATCTAAACTCACTCGGAAAGAGTATTTGCTAACCTCATGTGAGTTTGAGGAGTTTCATTGAGCCTGTGCTCCTGTAGCATGTCAGTTCATCGGTTCTTAGTGACAGTTCGAAAATCAGCTTCGAACATTCCTGTATTATCGACATGAACTTTGATGTCGTGCGGTTAGCGGCGTGCTGAGATTTGTCGCGCAGAAGACGACAGGCTACCGGCCCCTGATCTTCAAGAAATTGGGGAGGAGATCGGTCGGCTGAAGAACAACAAAGCAACTGGTGCGGATCAACTACCAAGTTAGCTATTAAAATACGGTGGCTAGAGCGCTGCACTGGGTAATTGTCAAGATTTGGGAGGAGGAAATATTACCGGAGGAGTGGATGGAAGGTGTCGTATGCCCAATCTACAAAAAAAGGCGACAAGTTGGATTGCTGTAACTACCGCGCCATCACTCTGCTGAGCACCGCCTACAAGGTACTCTCCAAAATTCTATTCCGGGAGCCGCTTCCAGTGGTTTCATTGTATGGCAGATTCGCCAACGGGGGTCAGAGCGCTTCCATTGCAGCAATGGACGCAAATCGTGGTCAGCACTCACACATTCATCACAAAACGGTTGCTTTCCAAAGTCGACGACGCATCGACTGAAAGAACTGCTGATGAAGAACAATGAGAAGGAACAAACAATAGTTGCTGCCGAGTAAACAGACGATCGCGTGACGCACATTGATCACAATATTACAATATTGACGCACATTGAGAGTGGTCTGCTTCTGTCGACAGCCGAGTTAAGGGGCGTTGCTGCTTGTTCACTTTAACGGCTCCATGTAATTGTTTAGGTGAAGTCATTTAATTTCGTTTCTAATTTAGCTAATAAAAAATCTGTACAAGTTCGTCACTGACAGCATTGTCACTGACGATTGACATGGTTTGCCTTGACGATGATTGTTAGCTTAAATGAGTGACCAAAGCAGAATTTTGAAAACCTCCGGGTATTGTCAAGATTTTGCAGCACGAAGTGAGCGTTCGATTCTCGCTCCAGCCGGTGAAACATTTCGCAACCCGGAAATTTGTCTAATGGTCTACTTGGGTGTTGTCCGTTGTCTAGTATTGAGTTCAGCCTGTGCAACCTCTGGTTGAAGACGGTGTGAATTGTATTTTATCGATTAAACGATTTTCGAACAGAAAATCGTCATGCTTGCCAGAATTTATGTTCGATCCCGCCGTAAAGTAACAAAAAGTTCTCCATAGCAAATCGAAGCTATTTTTCCAACCCTCATGATTGTTTGGTAGCAAATGCCACCTTCTCCCCCT
This sequence comes from Ochlerotatus camptorhynchus, assembly GCF_037179485.1. Taxonomy (NCBI): domain Eukaryota; kingdom Metazoa; phylum Arthropoda; class Insecta; order Diptera; family Culicidae; genus Ochlerotatus; species Ochlerotatus camptorhynchus. Next base: position 473,948 of record NW_027040620.1, read on the forward strand.
GGTTATTCTTAAGTTTTACCATGAATCAGATGGTCCTCAGAATTATTTTGGAAGCAATGCTTAGATTTCGCTTGAAGTTCTCAAAACTGATATAGAATCCCACTGAGAACTCCTAAGACATTATGTGAATAGTTCGGGAAATTCGAAGAGAATTCTCTTTATATTCGCCCCAACATTCTCTAGAAATTTTCACGTGAACGCAGCTTGTTGCTTTCAGTCAGCCTTTCGTTGTGTACTGGATAACAATGATCAACGCCACGCCACACCCGAAAGCACTGCTGGTGCTACTGCTGCTGATGCCGACGACCGGACACCACCACACACGGTGATTGGAACTGAATCCGATCAGCGGTTGTGGGCAACCTTGATAGAAAGCTGCTTGCGGGGAGCCTTTCGTTGTGTACTGGAGAACACCACCACTCACCACGCGGTGATAAAATAAACACCGTTTGGTGAGACCAGATGGAATTCAACTTTGAAATCTGTGTTAGGGAAATCGCTTTTCGCAGGCAATTGGTGATAATTTTAACTATCATAGCAACAGTTGCACATTCGTGCAATTTTCAATAGTGACATTTTAAAAATGATAAAGTTTTAAATTGAGTAGGAATATTTCTGATCGATTGGTGATAAAATTATTGAAATTGGTGCAGGGGCAGCTGAGTTATTAACGTTCCAAATCTTTCAGAATTTTGTTACATGTTCCATTTTCGGTTTTCATAAAGTGTACCCCTATATAGAAATCACAGACGTAGTTCTACGTCAAAATATTTTAACCATTAAAAATAGACGAATTCATCTCAAAGCGTATACGGCGCTGGCAGCACCCTCTCAGATTCCAGTGAAACTTCCTGGGTGTGATGACCTACCTTACACTACCTCAAGTAGTCATTCGTTTTTACACAAAATCACAGTATCGAAGTTGATATAAACCTCAAAGCAGTTATATTGTCTTAGCAATAAATCACCAAGTCATTTCCCAGACCCCCCCCCCCCCTTCTCGTATGCAAATTACAATCTAATCAACTTCGAAAACCGTCTTCCACAAATAGTCCCAGATCGCCCAATCTAACACAACCAGACAATCTCCGTGTCTAATGAAGTGTGTTTCACCTTTTTGCACCCAATTGAAATGTCCCACCGAGTGACAGGTTGTGTGCTTCCAAGAAGAAACTTACTCTCCCGACTGACTGCTCGTTTATACAGATCTATTTTTTTTTTCTAAGAGAGATCCATCCTCCGAAGGAAACCGGAAAGAAACGGTAATTGAAATTCTTCTCATTAAAAGCTACCTTTCTGCCCCTCCATCCGAATCGTATATTATCATCGTAGTCGTCGTTGTGAACTTCGTGGGCGCAAGAATCCCATTTCAATTCACATCACATAGAATTCCTTCATGCGATGGAGAAGCTTCTGCTCTGGCAAAAGGTTCACACTGAATTTTTGCTCCGGTTTCACCTGACTCTCTGGTTACATGGTGCTGCAAAACGAGCCAACCCACAATTGATTCGTTCCCTTCCTGGCCCCGTTCGGCCGACTTAGACTGGGTGTGGACTGGGGTGGAAAATTTTCCATATCTATGCAAATGATCATCTCGGCATGCTTTCTTACCGTCGTTTTCCTTGGTCCAATTGAAATGAAAAGTTGACGTCGTTCGTCGGCTGCGCTTCCCGGCTATATTCCATATCAACCCGCCAGGTCTACTAAAACGCATAATCTTTCTTCTCTTTTCTTGGGAATTAATATTAATGATTTTTTCCGTTTTCATACTTTTTTTTGCTGTCCCCAGCGAACGAGTTTAAATGTCCATACAGCAGCGCGCGCGCTGCAGCGCTAGGCACAGGATGAGGATAAATGATGAGCCATTTCCGCAGAGCGCGGCTTGGATTATCCATTTAATCGCAATTTATGAGCCAGTGGAGCCGGAACCCAATTGCCGGGCCAACAGTTTGCCATCATCACATCATCATCGTGTAGAACCGTGATTGAAATGTTGCTAAACAAACTTTACCTAACAAAGGAATCCCGTCGCGGTACGGGGGAAATGAATGGCAGGTACACCGATCTATAGGAAACCCTATGAATAATTATGGCGAACAGCTTTGGCACCTGGTACACCTGGAAAGCCTTGCCGGCTTCGCTTTCGGAAGTAATATGAATAATGCTGGTGGTGAACCGGCGATGATGCGATATTAATTCGCTTGCCGAAAGGGACTTACCCAGCTATAGTAGCGTATGGAAGGTGCATGTGTAAGTCAAGAATTTACTACGATGTGCTCGTTAGCAGGTGCTTCCTGTGCGATAATTCATCTCAATTTCGATTGTTCTATGAGTAAATTCCCAAGTAATTTTAGTCTCTGCGAATGCCTGCAAACCTCAATAAAGCAGGCAATTTTTCTTGGGCTGTCAATATGCTTAGATATTAATTTCATATTCCAAGGACCTCCCAGGCGTGTAGCTTGTTTTTCTTTTATCTTGCGAGAGAATTCATTTGCTTGTTTTCCCCATTTGTCTGGAGGGTGTTCGCATGTACACATCAGTCAAGTATGCACTTCGTATTCAGTCCGCGAGCCAAGTGCGCCTTCGTCTCTCATATCTTCACCCTTGTAATCAGGAAATTGATACTTGGAAAAGCCATTGGTGCGTGCGATATGTTTATTGCTGCTGTTTTCCTCATCTCTGGCTGTTTTTATTTTCCTACGTGCTATACATGCAACCGTATCGCAAGGTTGATATGCACCAGTCCCTATAAATCGTAATCGAACATTCAAAGCTCGCAACGCTCTGCATATCTCCCTTGCCAGATCTAATACAATATCCCACGCACAGCAGCAGCGTCGTTTCCCCTCCCCACGACACGGTGGATAAACAATCGACAGACGAGTCAATGGTGGAGCTCGCTACTCGAGAAGCCAAGGGGGCGAAAACAACAGAACCAGAAAGGAAAATATCGCCACAAAAAGGAAAGCAGATCCATTTGCACCACACCACACTCTCCAAGGCATATTCGTCTGCTGCAGGAATTCTTCCGAGGGCCACCCCCAACAACCAACGGCAGACGACGGAGACTGCAATATTTTCAACTCCATTGTACCGTAGATGCTGTTTTACGCTTTTTTCTTCACGAGCGCGAGCACACTTATCAAAAAGCCATAAACTTGAACTTTGCTGCTTTTGTGCTCACTTCCAAAGTAGGCACCCAATCGGTCTAGGGCGGAGACCCAATCGGCGAAGGCCGGTCGAACACAAGTGGGAAAATGAACGGTAAAGTACCGTATAGTAAAGTGTTACTATAACGCAAGAGTGCGAAAGTTCGGTCTCCCTTCTACATATGTACGTGTGGTGGCAACGGCGGCGATGTTACGTAATTGGGAGTTGATTGTGAAGCCTCTTTCTATCTGAAATGACTTCTTTCTGGTTGGTTCTTCGGAATAGAAGTGGACGAAGAAAACGGTGCTTCCAGCGTTGTTCGTCGTTCTTTTTATGGGTGAAATTGTGGAGCAATGACGGTATCGATGGTTGAAGGGAATTGGATGTAAAGGGGGTCTTTATGAGTGGAGACCCCGTCGTCTTTGTATGGTGCTAATGAGGTTTCGGTTCGCTGGAGATGATGTGTTGATGGTTCCAGCAAGAGGCGAGAATTGCTTACACTGTTTTATAGGTTTGAGTGGTACAGTCAGCAGTCTCTAGATGGCCTGGTTAGCTAGAATGTTGAGAAAAATTATGAGGACTCAATAAAAGTAGCATGCCTTTGAAAAGGAGCTTTGCCCCCAATGATTTTAAGTGATTCTAATATCCATCAGAACCAGATTATGATTATGCTTTCTTACTCATGAGGTGTCCGGCGATTTTTGCGAATTGGTCGTTTGACGGAATAATTCAGAAGAAGCGTTTAATTACCTACAGCTTATTCTCATTCGCCATTTTCAAATGAGTCGTTTTCAAGTTTTGTTTTTTTTTAGATACGTTATTATAAAAAAATAATCCTGAAAATATTAAGGGTTGTGTCCAAAGTACGACCGCATCGTTGACGTAGATCTACGAGTTTTTTGTTTAGAAACTTAACTTCAAAATAAACAATTCATTATTATTATTTTTTATTTTAAATGGGCGGTAATTGTATAAGTCCTAAAATTGAGATTCAAATTTTTGAAATTAGAAAATCAGTTCCTTTATCATCCATAATTAGGCTCCAGACATGTCACCCAACTTTCGAAAGCATACTAATGTTAGTCATGGCAAAACAACTTTAGAAATCAAAGTGCACCTGACATCACAAATCTTTATGTTGCAGAACTGTGACAGATAAGTGGCCTTCAACTGCAACTTATTTAAGTTAACTTAAAATAATTTCATCTGCTGCATGTGCTCAATTAAAAATCTATAAAATATCAAACGTTGTAATTGAATAAATGGAATGTCATTGCAGCATATGCATCAAAAATAAGCTGTAAACATATTTTTCTTTCCAAATCCATTAATTTAAAAAGCTTCTTTAATTATGCATGTCATGTCCTTCTTAAGAAGTTAACTTCACAAAATCATATCTTCTAGGTACTTTTATGATCTTTGATTTTGTTCTTCTTACAAATTTTGGACATATTACACAGTTTTTCGCACTTCATGTACACATCGAACAATATTTTTAAAAGTTGTTTTATGATATTAGTAACTTTAGCATCCATGTAAAAGGCAGTGAAGAAAACACATAAATTGCAATTATCTTATTTATATCAAACAAATCTTACGTTCAACCTGAATAAAACGGTGTAATTAAAATTGGATTTCATTCACAAATGACCATGTTATAAGCGTTCAAAACCTGACACTATTTCGTCACACAATTTTTGTTAATCTGAGTCTCATTATAGTCCACAAAGACGCCATAAATGTTGTGGGAAATAACAATTCCCAAAAAATACGTTATGTTTTTCAGTAGCTTAATTAGTTTTAAATTAGGTCAGCGAAGTATGGGAGGAAGGGGTATAAGGATCATACGGGGTTTAAGCACCTCTTTGTTCTCGAATTTGGAGGACGACCCAACTATCATGCATCATCATTATGTACTTTTGCAGCGTATTCGCATAATCATGCAAAATAGAATACTGTGACTTTTCTCAAATCAAACGTTTGGTTTCCAATAAGTAGGTGCTTAGTACAACATTAATTGAAAATTAGGGGGATTCAGTTATTGAATTTCAAAGTCAGAGCAAAAGCTCGTATAGAGATTCTCCACCTGTTTTGTAAAAATAACATTTTTCACGTTTCGTAATATTTGAACGGGATCCAAGAGGGTAATAATATTGTAGTATCACTGAAAATCGGTCAATACCGCCGATCTCTTTCTGTGAAAAATTGTTGTCCAAGGACCGATTGCTCGATCTCCACTATGTTATCCGATGCGAAAATGAGCTTCGGTACGACATGGTTACTAACTTAAAGCTAATTCCACACCTACCCGATATCATCCGGTCGACTTTCCACAAAAGACAAATGCTCGACGGTAGAGGGAAAAATTCCCCCTTTTATGTGGTGTTTACATCTGTGCGGATTTGCTAGCGCTAGTGTACTAGCCCTGTTTACATAATGCTGGCTACTTTTTTGTACAGTGCAAGTACACTAGCGCTAGAAAATCCACGCAGATCTAAACACCCTATTACCGTTGACTTGCTGCTAGTATCACGCTGTCCGATGCGAAAATGAACGTTGTTTTGTATCTATTCAGGTTCAATCAGAACGATGTGTAACCAAGTGGTACTCGATAATGAAGACTTCGTTAAGGGAAAACGTTTATTCAATGGAAACATAACTTCATCACTTCATATTTGTACATTTAAAAAAGTTTTTTGAGGGAAAATTGGAAAAGCATTTATTTCAGCAGATTGTTGGAGTTATTTCCTTTCGATTGGTGTATTTGGATTTTAATTTTATCTTTAAATGACGAAGTTACAAGCGTTCAAAACCTAACACTATTTCGTCACACTTTTCTTTTCACCTCAGTAGGGTAAACGCTCCTATAGCTGCGGTACGTTAGAAGCGTTAGGATTCTTAAGTTGTGTATGGAGTCTCCATGCATAACTATAGGAACCTATCCTAATAAAAAAAACACCATACCCGAACGATTACCAATTTTGTTGAACTATTCCACAAATGGTTTGGATGATTACCTAAACACGTCGTTAAGCAAATTATCTGATTTTCTGAATTTCTAGATCTATGAATTTGAAATCTAGGGATTTTTTAATTTTCTGATTTTCTGATTATCGAAATTCTGATTATTCTGACATTCAGATTAGCTGATTTTCTGATTATCTGAATTTGAGATTTTATTTTCAATATTTCAGATTTTCTGATTATTTGATTTTCTGAATTTCCAATCATATGATTATCTGATTTTATGGTTTTCTGATTTTTTGATTTTTGGTATTTCTGTTGTTCTAATTCTCTGATTTTCTGAATTTATGATTTTGTGTTTTTTTCTGTTTTTCTTATTAACTGATTTTCTGACTATCTGATTTTCAGATTTTTTATTTTGTGATTTTCTGATTATTTAATTTTCTGGTTTTCTGATTTACAAAATTCCAAGATCTATATTTTTTTTTCCTTGACGTGTTTTCCGTCGATCTTTTTTTCCGTGCTGAGCACCAATGCTACCGACGTGAGGGAGATAGCTCCCATACCTGAACCCTACCTATCGACCCATAAACTCATGAACCGGAGACCATCGGCTTTACTTCCCTTCCGAAAGAAGGCGTGATTAGTGATGTTATGCCTCAGATCATCCCGGCGGCGCTGACTGGGATTGAACCCAGGCCTGCTGGGGTAATCACACTTACACCACCTGTGCCGCTGTAACTTTAATTTTAAAATTTTCTGTTATTTATTTTTTTTTATTTTCTGATTTTCTGATGTTCTGATTCTTAAATTTTCTTATTATCTGATTTTCTAATTGCTGATTATTTGAATTTCTGACTTTGATATATATTGATTTTCTGACTTTAGATTTTTTGAATTTCTAGTCATATGATTTTCTGATTTTATGTTTTTTTAATTTTATGATTTTCGGTTTTTATGTTGTTCTGATTATCTGATATTCTAATTTTTTAATTTTATTATTATCTGATTTCCTGAATTGCTGATGCTCTGATTTTCTGACTTTCTGATTATCTGATACAGGAGAAATGGATGTAATGTAATGCAGCAATCGACTAAATTTTCAATAGCGACCAAAAATATCCATTACTACCGTCTCAATGACGCGTTCATCTAGATAAAATTGATTGATAATAAATTTGTAGCGATGAGCCCAATATAAGATCCATAGGCCAACATTAGAGCCATTTCCCCTACTATACTGTTTTTCTGAATTTCTTGTCATATGATTTTCTGATTTTATGGTTAATTTTTTATTTATTTTTTATTTTCAGTATTTCTGTTGTTCTGATTCTCGGATATTCTGATTTTCTGATTTTTAGATTTTTATGATTTTCTGACTTTCTGATTTACTGATGCTCTGATTATCTGATTATCTGATTAACTGATGTACTGTTTTTTTTTTTAATTTTTTTTTTTATTTTCTGATGTGATTTTCTGGTTTTCATACTTTCGGATATTAAGATTTTCTGATTTTCTGATCTTCTTATTTTCTCATTTTCTAATTTACTGATTTGTTTAATTTTTTTTTATGATTTTCTGATGATTTCATTTTCTGATTTGCTGAATTTCTGGTTCTCTTATTTTCGGGTTTTCCTACTTTTGGATTATCAGTTTTGCTGATTTTCTGATTTTCTTATTTTCTCATTTTCTAATTTGCTGATTTCTTCAATTTTATTATTTTCTGATTTTCAATTTGTTTGATTTTATTAGCATCTGACTTTCTGAATCTCTGATTTTCTGAAGTTCTGAAATTATGATTTTCAGATTGCCACATTTTCAGATTTATAGATTTTTAGATTTTCAAATTTTTATTATTTCTATTTTCTGATATTCCCTTTGTCTGATTTTATTATTTTCTGATTTTCTGAATTGCTGATTTTGTGGTTGTCAGACTTTCAGATTAACTGATTTTATGGTTTTTTTTAAAGAAAAAATCTGTTCAGTATTTCTGTTGAATCATTCTGATGTTCTGATTTCCTGAATTTCTGATTTTATGATTTTCTGATTATGATTTACTGATTTTCTGATTATCTGATTAACTGATTTAATGATTTCTTTTATTTTCTGATGTTATGATCATTTGAATTTCTGATTTGCTGATTTTCTGATTATCTTATTTTCGGAATTTATTTAATCTAATTTGTTTATATGTAAGGATCAATCGCGTTAGCTTTACGGAGCCGACAATTCAATGCTATTTTTTTGTAACAAAATTAACTTATTTCAATGTCTAGTAGGAGTTGGGCCGAATACTCACGGCGGACAAGGCAAACAAAAACGAATAAAAAGATACAAAAGACAAACGAATTAGATTCATATACTTGACATTTACAGGAACACATAACTCGACTGCATATAGCAGAGATCGCGGGTTGCCAACACGACAGGAACATAGGGTTGTCTTAGTTCAGAAAATCTAAAAATCACAAAATATAAACATATAAAACAATAAAACTAAAAAATCAGAAAATCCGAAAATCAGAAAACCACAAAATAAAAAAAAAAACAGAAAATCAGATAATGATAAAACCAGAAAATAATAAAACCAAATAATCAGAAAATTTTAAAATAAAAAATCGGACGATCAGATAATCAGATTGTCAGAAAATCAAATAATTGGAACAACAGAAAATTTGAGAACCAGAAAATCAGTAAATCAGAAAGTCAGAAAATCAGTAAATCATAAAGTAAGAAAATTATAAAATCAGATATTCAGAAAACCAGAAAATCAAAAAATCTGAAAGTCACATAATCAAAAATAAGATAACCAGAAATTTGACGAATGAGAAAATCAAATAATCAGAAAGTCATAAAATCAGAAAATCAAAAATTTAGAAAAACAAAAAAGCAGAGGATCAAAACATCAGAAAATCATAAAATCAAAAAATTGGAAAATATTAAAACCAAAAGTTAAGAAAATTAGAAAGCCAGAAAATCAGATAAACAAAAATATCGGAATATCAGAAATGCTGAAAATTAGAAATTCATAAAATCAGACAATAAGAAAAAACGAGAATCCGAACATCAGAAAATCAAAAAATTAATAAAAATAAAGGTCCAAGGGAATATTGATAATACATCCAAGGCAATACACTTCTGAAAAAGGCTCACAACAATTCTCTGCTAAAAGAAGCAAAGGAATTCGGAGTTCAAGGAGATCCTCAAGAATTTTACAAGTGAATTCTAAGGAGAGTTTCAAAAGCTTTTCAAAGAGGATTGCTAAAAAAATCCAAAGGGATTCACTCAAGGGTATTTTGATAAGAACTTCAACGGAATTCCAAGGAATCTAGCCATGGAATTCCGAGAAGTAATCTAAAGAAAATTTTGCAGAATACTTTCAAAATTGTAAAAAACAAGTTAATTTCAAGAATTCGGCAGGGAATTGCTTAAGTGTTCAGCACATCATTCCAAAACCGTTATGAAGAATAGCAGTGAGAATCATAAGATTATTGAGGGGTATACTGAAATATAAATCTGAAGACATTTAGGAATGATCCAAAAGAAATCCTTGACAAATTTTCAAAGATATCTTGAGATTAAATTCCAAAGAATTAATTTAGTTGAATTTTATTTTTTTAAGATCCCGTACACTGAAAATGTAGATCCAGAATTTAGAAAATAAGGAAAATTATTAGAATCTCTTTAAGAGTCCCTTGAACATTTCTTTGCAACAGAATATTCATGAAATTCATGCTTGGAATTTCTTCGAATTTTAAACTTTGCCTACCGAATTCACTGAAACTTCGACACTTTTTTTTTAATTCGCTTGAATTTTCATTAAAACTCCCATGCAATTCACCTCAGAAATTGTCTTACAATTCTGCTTAAGATTACCTTGGAGTTCTCCACCAAAATTATTCTAAAAATTTATTTGGAATTCTCCTTATGATTAACTAGATTATTTTTTATAGACAACTTTGAAACTCTCGGAATTTTCTCAAAAGTCCACACAATTGCTTTGGAATTGTACCCCCAAAATAAGATTCCCTTGATATTTTTCACGGGTCCTGACGTCCTCTTCATAATCCCATGGAATTTTACATAGAGCTACTTTAAAAAAATACTCTGAACTCACACAATTGACAATCGATAAAATTCTTCTAAGAGTCCAACCCAGTTCCCAGCAAACACGTCACGATTCGATCCTGCACGCTCGAAACGAAAATCCCGGTATATCCGCTCCTGGCAGTTTTCGATCAAATTCATGGGTAGAAATATTATACCTCGGTTGACGGGAAGAGTGGAAGAATGGAAAATCGAACAGAAGTCGAACTTCCCCAAAAAGTTCTGAAATGAAGTCGAACTTCCCCAACAAGATTTTCGTGTTCAACCTTTAGTTTGGTGCAGTCTTCACGTAAACATGCACGGCGCTGAGCGTGAGTTCAAATTTCAGAAGTACAAGTTCATTCAGAGCGCGTGTTCTCTCTCAGGCTCATGTTTACACACGCACATCGAACTTGAGAGAAATGAACAACACCTGGGGATGAGCGCAGCGTAAATGAACTCAGGCTTGATGTTTCGTGCTTGCGCCTGTGCTCGAACATCGAGGTTGCACTCGGAGGTTTTACGTGAATGGTTGGTTGGTGTTGGCGAGTGACTAGATGTTAACTGGGGTTTAACGTGTGTAATTTAAATAGAAATTTTGTCCGGTTTAGAGACAATCGTCAACACCAATATCTTTCTGACTGCGCGCAGTTGCCAGTAATTCCATTAATTAAATATTGCTTTTAAAAGACTTAAAGTCAGTCAAGCATTGCGCAATGTTTATAATGCAGTTCAATTTTAATTTAGCAATAAAGAAGGATTGATAAAGGAAGTGGATGCAGTATTCCGAAATAAAGGAAGGTCGGACAAAAGCTGCACACAAATTTGTAAAATGGTTGATGGGTTTTTTTTCTTCTTCTATTATTGCTAAGTTATATGCTCATTTTATAGTTTCTATTTATTTAACCACATAAACAATAAAACAACAAATCGAATCTATCAATTGAAAATCAAAATAACAAATAACTACTGAACCGAATAGTCAACAGCATTTGTGAGGACATTCGCAGTCAATGTTGCTCCAGCTTGATTGTCGAGAAGCACCGCTCAACTGAAACTTGCGTAGCTAATGCGGACAATACAATCATTGATAGTGCATACAATTCTTCTTCTTTTTAGCATTCCAAGCAACCTAGTGTTCTAGATGCATTTTTATAGTTATTAATTTTGAGGTTTAGATGCCAGTCCCACTAACATTTCGAGAATTTTCCCTACTTAAAATCACATGCTGTTCTTTCCATAAAATAAACATAACGTAAATAGTGTAAAGTTAATTATAACTATGGAAACAAGTAAGCAGGTGCTGAAAACATTTAGAATAATACTAGGCTATCTGAGGCCCCTGCAGTCACTGTGTCCCAACTGGTATCGCATAAGAATGTTATATGTTTGCCTCCGTAAATCGATGTTCCTACGTACCTCGATGGTTGTATATGTCATTAAAATAAGTATATCCATTCACACAAGAAATATATAGTGAATTTCAAATACGTCTGACCAAAATACAAATACAACCTATAAAAAGCTTTCTTATATAAACAAGCATTCTTACAGAAATCACCCCCATCAAGAAATTGTGCGAACAACACAAAACTTTTTTTTAGTTGCAATTTGCTTTGAGAATTTTTGGATGGAAATGGCTGCCATACGACGTGCACGGATCACTACACTAAATATGCTTCTACTGAAATATATATTAACAGTCTTACTTACCAACGATTATTTCTTGTGATAAAAGATTGTTTGGTTTATTTCCATTAAATTCCGTTATAGATGCTTATCTTTTGACAGATACGCGTATTTCGTCTACTACTTGGGGACTTCATCAGTGCCAAGTACTCAACACCACGAAATACGAAATACGCGTATCTGTCAAAAGATAAGCAATTATAACGGAATTTAAAGGAAATAAACCAACCCACTCAAAGCTCTTCATAAAGGGATCCCGTTAAGAGGTTCGACAAATTTAAAGGATATCTTAATAGGTAACGCTACTAAATTACCACTAAAATATTTCGCGTTCGTCACACACACCACACGTTTACTCGAAAACAAAATGTTGAAAAAGAAACCAGCGTGTGCGCTTGGGTGCAAACATTGATGTTCGAGCGCTGAAGAAAACGAAGTGCGCGCATGAACTTTAAACATACGCTCGGGCTCATGTTCATTTGGCTGGGTGCATGCGTGAGCACAGAATGAATGTTCTTGTGAGTACGAAAACCTATTTGCTCACAAGCGCGATGCTGCACCTTGAAGACTGGTTTGGTGTTATCTTTAGAATATTTTTAAGTATATTTTTCCCGGTGACCTAAAATTCTCGGCTTTTTCGTGATGCACCGGATGTTTTATCAGGACTAATTCAATCGTAATCCAGATAAAAAATGTTACCAATGGCAATGCCAATGTGATCACCCCACGAAGCACCTTAGATTTAAATTTCCATTGAAACCGCAGTGACACATCAATCACTCAGAACGAATCGCACCGATCGAATTCCTCGAACGATCAACAGTGTTTCCCATCCCGCTGAACCCTGGAAACAATTTAACTTCCAATTTCCCCAATTAGCAAACCCCTCATAAGACAATTACCGAAGCCACCACTTACCGCGTTACCTAATGACCAACACAGCGGCGGCAACGATTGCCAACGCCCAGTGCGCTACATTTTCCGCTATCGAAAACGCACCCCGCGTAGTCACGCGATTTCCCGCTCCTCTACACCCCGGATTGAGCAATTTGAAGTTTCCCTTTCGCACACCACTACCAACTCAGCAAAATAAGCCAACAGCCGGTGGGGCAGCTTCGGTGTCTCAGGTGCTGACAACGCGCGCTTCGTAATTAATTCCAATAAGGAAACTCCGTTTGTGATCAATCAAGTATCTTCCTTCGCCTGCCTGCCAAGATTGTACTTTACATACACCTCGCCATCCGCATCACTAATTAATTCTTTCAAGAACCCATCTTCCTATTCGATGCTGATGGCACGCAAAACCCTAAGCTCTGTCCGATTTGATTGATAGCTCCAGCTGGTTGGCTGTTTGTCTGCCTGAAAGTTCACCGAAATCCAAAAAAAAAAAAAAGGAAAAGAAAAGGAAAAAGGTGCGTACGAAATTTTCCATCAATTTACCGCTCGGAACCGATCCGGTCCAAATAAAAACATTGAAAACTGATCCCATCAATTCTCGACCGGGATGAAAGTCGGGACTAAAAGTGCGGTCCTGGCGGCGGCGGGGGCGGTGGCCGAGCTTTAGTGTGTTGTGTCCGCTCTGCCATGACTTCGGATAAACAGAATGGTGTGCTGAGGGATCGAAATCTATTATAATCGGTGCGTGCTATTTGATTGCGTCTTGGCTTTTCAATCCCGGAAAATGGTTCCCGAGAATCACAGAGCCAAAAATAGTAGGGAACTAATTCGTGTGGATCGTTCGATGGAAACTGGCTGTGTCGGAACCAACAATCATTGCTTTGACAGGTAATTTTTCCGATGATACAAGGTCGGGTATTGCTTTGATGTCGGTGACGTATTCGTTGAAGGCCTAATCCCCCCTTGTTGGAAATTAATTTCCATTTTACTGATCCATTTCTTTGACAGGTTGTCGTGATTTCCGGTGGCAAAGCAATTTGATTTCCATAACTTGGGTTGTATGTGTGACAGGGTGTATGGCGACTTAGTGAAGCAAATTATAATGAATACCGACCTGTAAGCTTTTAATCCTATGCGATTAGATTTAAACATTTACGACTAAATGCATGGAATATAAGGTTATGGCTTAATCTGAAGGAATTAACGAATCCGTTGGTTGGTGTCTTCAGTGAAATCCCCTACGCATATATCACCGGATAAGCCTTCGCATAGTTCAAACTTTGTCAACATTTCACCACATCGCCGTGCCATCGGCCCAATAAACTTTCCCCGCACTTTCAAAATTACATTTTATGACCCAATCCATCTTGTCCCGGTTCATAGCCCAAAAGCCACTCCTCAACAACTCGTGAGGACGCACTTCGGTTGAACCATCTCGCGTTGATAGCAGCCTACGGACGATCCATAGCAGCACCAAGTGCCATAAATCTCCCGCTCCTAAAACCACCGAACGAATGGAAAAGCCTATTACAAGGTCTTATATCACACCATTCGAGTTCCACTACTATCATGTACGTACACAAACTATCCTGACTGCCGAGAACTGCATGGATTCGCTCATTCCCACCTGGTCAGCACACACCTCCCGTTTGATATTCCAATTCAATGGCGGGCATTAGCATAAGCTTTATTTCGTTTTCTATGACCTGCCCTCTCCGAGAATAGGTGGTGCTCGTTGATAGTTGATAGGTGTATGACAGTAGAAAAAAGTCTTAGATTAATCCACCTATCGGTGACATCGGTGCCGAAAAAATGAGCTGCATCCTCCGGACTCTGCACCGAGAATCGCTCTTCTTTCGTCCAGTGCATCGAAAGGCATGCAAGCGAAAACCGAGAGCGGAAGGTGTTATCCTAGCACGACCGAATGAAAGCGAAAAGGTTGCAACCAAAGGAGATGAGATGCTCCCAGCACATGTCCCTTTGGAGTCCGCTGCTGTGGATGAGAATGTGCACCTACCGACATAAATGACGGTGGTTGTGTGGTTCCGTGCATCATGCGGGATGAGCTCGTGCTGCTTTGCATACAAGTGAGTGTCTGATGTGGTGAATACAAAGTTTCCAATAGTGTCGCAGTGCTTCCACCATACACGGCCGATGAGATCGACTCGGAATTGAGTGGTTTTACACTCATAATCGGAAAAACGTAGGTCACTTCATAGACTGAGTATAATTGTCCTCGATTTTCCTCAAAAATCTGCCAAAATGTGAGGTGAATCAACGAAATTTTATGGCAGTGGATTGAAGAAATTTAATTCCCGGTTGTTTACCGGGTCTTCCCCAGTGCCCAACATGTTATTCCCACTTTGACTATATGTTTTAGTATTACTTCTGCGTGAAGTCAACGATTTACATAGTTGAAGATGCTAATTTCAAATAACAGACTAAAGTGGTAATTTTTATACGATAGATGAGGAGATGAAAGTATAGAATTGATAGTTTCGTTTAGAGTACGGCAGTGTGAAAATTGCATATAGCGAGTAGAAAGCGAGCTAGGACAACTTTTTAGGAAGGTACAAATCGGTTTTTTCATCTCTCTTTACCAAACTCCTCGTTTTAAAGTGCTAGAATGAACTTAGCGATTCTTACATAAAAACAAAGAAATCTACAGAACAACATTTGAAATCTCGTTGTTGAAATTCCACGATGTTTTGACAAGTATTTCAATAAAATTTAAAGGAAACCTTAAAAATATTTCTAAGCGTTTTTGAAGAAACCATTATGGAGATAACTTAAGTGAACTCTACAGAAAACTTAAGGATAATATGGCTGCAATGCTGACATTATCCCTAATGATCAACTACGACTGAAAATCGAGTATTAGTACAAGACACTGAAGAAGTCTGCACATTGTAGACGAAATACGCGTATCTGTCAAGGATTAGCAAATAAGGTATGGAATTAAATGGAAATTACTAAACTTTCTCTCGCTCACTAAGACGCCCACATTCATCAGGATTCACTTAAACGTCAATCAATATATCAAAGAGAATTCTGAGGAAAGGGAATATCGAACATCAAAAGAATCTACTTCTGAAAAAGGCTCACAAAAATTCTCTGCCGAATATCAAGCTTGTTTAGAGATAATTTCACGGGAATTCGTAAGAGAATTCATAAGAATTTAAATTAATTCTCGGGAGGGTTCTTAAGAGTAGAATTTACAGGGAATTTTGAGCATATTTCCAAAGAAATTCGGAGTTCAAGGAGATGCTCACGAAATTGACAAAGGAATTCTAAGGAGAGTTGCAAGAGCTTTTCAAAGAGGATTTCTAAAACAAAAAACTTTTAGAGATTCTCTCAGGGGTATTTTAAGAAGAATTTGAACGAAAATCTAAGCAAACTACCCATGGAATTCCGAGACCTATTGCAAAGAAAATTTGAGACAATGCTGTCAAAATTCTAAAGAACATACTAAGAGATTTCTGAGGAATATTTCAACGGAAATTTTAAAAAATATGGACGGAAATTTAAGTTAAGACGAGATAGGCTATGCGTGTGCTCGAATCTAACGTTTGTTTTTTTTTTGGTGGAGTTTTGTTTATCTATAATCGGTTGCTAATCTGGCTATAACCAGCCCTGGAGACAATTTTTATTTCCTCACTCTAGGTCCCTATTATTTACCGCTGAGAAGCTGTTCCGAAGCCAAATAGAACCTCCCTCCATCATTCGTTGAGTTACAGCGTTGAACCTGACTATTGGCCACGAAAAGGCTTGCCAATGCACATCAAAAATCGACTACAAACATCCGGACATTTGTTTATCTCAAATCGACGGAAGACATTCCACGTAACTACCATAAACCGGACTAGTTCATGTTGATCTTCTTCAAGCTTCGTCTACAATTTCTACATCAAAACATGTCAAGCAGCCTTCAGGTTCAATTGGCTAAACTTGGTGAGTTCGTTCCATTTTGTAAATTTTTATCTTTTCAAACCAGTAACGTTGGGAGATCACCTTTTTGTAGTGCGTTCCTGGTATAATATCTACCACCGAACCCTAGTCGTGACAACTTCAAACTAAGGAATCAGGATTTTCAGTAATCAAAGGATCACATTTTAGTCCTTGTTACTTTTTATGACTTGATAATAGTGACAAGACTCGGGTAGTGACGTTATGCATTTCTATATTGTATATTGCAAATCAAAAATATTGTTTATGTTCATAGAGTTTACATAATCCTTTTCCCTTTGTTCTCCTCCTTTTCCTTTCCCTCTTCGCTTTTCAGAAAACGAGTAATGGCGCTATAGCCATAAGTCATAAAAGGCTAGGACAAGAGTTAGTGTTAATGCCCCAACCGTCAGAAGAAAATGGAGCATCACTTAACCTTTCTAGCTTTGATGCTTCCAACGACCAACCAATCATATAATTACCAAAATCGGAACGTACGGTACTAGATGTCCACGTTTCATCTATTTATTGGATTCTGAATCATCTTGCCCCTTAAATGCTGCACTGTAGGCCTGGCCGTTTTGATATGTGTGAGGCATCTTCGATGTGAAAAATATATCAAATAGACAAGAAAAATGATGTAGGTATATATATACATCATTTTCCAGGATGCTTTCAAGAACTGGCTGTGTTGGTGTTGGTGTTAGATTAGATTAGATTAGATAAAATGGAGAGAAATTTAAGTTAATTCTCGCTAGAATCATTACGAAGCTTGAGAAGTGCTGTACATCAAGGACGAAGAGCCACAACTATACAAGATGAATTCTTCTAGTTCTAAACTCAACAGACACTTGGACGGGTTGTCTACTTATTTGGCTGAATAAAATTCTCTGAGATTTCAAGGTTTTTCTAAAACCCTTGTTTAAGAGAAAGATTTTTTTAAATTCGTTAAAAATGTGTTTTTTTTTTCTTAATAACAACTTGCCGCAACCGTTTTTAAAACAAAAGAGAACAGCTTAACAATCAAAACCATTAAAAGATAATCTTAAACATTTTCTTGATTTTAGTAACTCAAAAATCAATAAAAAAAATCAATGAAATTTCGAATTCGAAGTCCACTTTTTTTTTTATTTTGAATGCACCAGAATTTGAAAAAAAAAATATTTACTTATAACACACCGGAGTTCGGCATTGCGAATACTTCTGATAATTTTTGAACTTTAAAACTTGTTCCAGAATGGAAATTTAGATTTCTCATTAAACATTATTTGGCATTCATGTCAGAACTCTCCTGAAATTCTTTTCCGAGTTCCATGGAAGTTCTCCTGGATTTTTTATCAGACTTAATCCTCCTTTTATCCAACTCCCGTAGTCTTCTCCGAAAATGCTCATGGAATTATGCCCTGGATTATTTTTCTCAGTGAAACTTCATGAAATTATCCTTGGCGACCTCTTCAGAATTCCTTGGGAATTAGCTTCAGAAATTTCTATGATTTTTCATTAAAATTTCCATCGAATCCTATTCAGGGTTTACCAGGTTTAATTATTCAAGGATTCAATTATTCAAGATTCTTAATCTTGATGTTTTTAAAATCTGCGAGCTTAGAAAATATCTCTAGGAAAATACTCAATGTCCGACATAATGAATATGTGTCTTTGATCCAGGTTCTGGAAATTTTTTCCAAATATAATTATCAAGAGTTAAAAAAATATTCGAATTTAAAATTTGTGAAAAATAACCATGTTTCAAAACCAGAAAAAAATCAAGCCTCTTAATATTTTTTAATTTATTTTGTTCCTGAAGATAAATCTGCTCAGAATCTATTAATTTAATGAGTGGAAGAATACTCGTTAAAAAAATTCTTGGTAAGAGAACTCCAAAATTCCCTGAGTAATGATACAATTTCCTGAGAATTCCAGATTTTGACAGGAAAAATAAAATTCCCTGAGGTTTCCCGGTTTTCCAGGTTTTTCACTCTGCTGTAGTCAAGTGCTGCCATGGTAAATTGAGAGCTGGTTACTAGCTGTATTTAAATATGGGCGCTTTTGAGTCATTTTAGTGATTTTCCGTCATCGGATTTTTTTTAAATGTACTAAACTTGTACTAAATTTAACGTTTTAATAATTTAATTTGGGGAGTTGGTGTCTTCCACAAAGTTGTGTATTAGAAAAAAAAATATAAAACTCTTACGAACAAAATTACAGAAACCTTGGTTTTCTATAGCAGTTTAGTACAAGTTTAGTATATAACTTTTTTATACCAAAATATAGCATCATTCCAAAAAACATTGCCAATGTTCAGAAAATCATTCTCAAATCTCATTAATTGAGCCTTTTTGAAAGAATAAACTCGCGTGCGAATATGGCAAGCAAAACTCATGCTTGAGGTTCTCGTGAATATTCACTCACAATGCCGAAAAATAATTTCTGCTTGGAAATTAAAAAAAAAAGCTTCATTGTCAATTGACAGCATGCTCCCCTGATGCAGCAATGACTTTTTAAACTTCAAAACTCAAAGGCGCATAAACTCACACATGAGTTTTGAGTTTTTGAGTTTTTCCGAACACTTCTGATGATCCAAAATCACTAAACTGCCTCGTTTTGGAGTTATCAATGTTGCTTCACTAGACTCCTGGACCACTGTGACTGTTCTATCCTGACATGGATGTTCCACGTGGCCAGAGTCTTCCTTGACCAGAACCCTTATACGACACGTCAAAGCACATGCCAATTGGGTTGTCGGAACATCTCCAGAGCTCCCAAAATCATCTTCCAGATGTTCATTGATCCAGTAATTTTCTTGAAATTCTCGGAACTTCAACGAACTTCACGTAATTTCTGTAAGGATTGGAATTTTCTATCGACTTTTCGATGCTCTCTGGATTTCTCTGAAATTCGTTCAACGTCCTAGAAGTTCTCAGGAGTTCTCAGAAATTTTCAGGACAACCCGAAATTCCATGAATTTCCCTGAATTGCACAGAACGTCTTAAAAGTTCTCACAATTTTTCTGATGTTAACGGAACTGTCTTGAAGTTCTTTGATTTTACCTGAAGTATGCTAACGGAATTTCCCTTAAAATCACCAACAATTTTTAAACTTCTTTGGATTTTATGGGAACAAATTCTTCCAGATCTTTTTAAACTACTCTGAAAGAATAAACTTTCCAAAAAAATAGGAGCTTCCCTGCAGTTATTGTAACTGGCCTACAGATCTGAACTTTCCTCTCTTCTTACTTCAAAATCTCTAAACTCCCTGGAGTTTTTGAAACTTGACCAGTGTCCCAGCAATCAACCTGAAATTTATGGAACTTTCCTGAAAATCATGCAATTTTACAGTTTTCGAAACATCTCTGAAATTATAGTTCCTCGGAACTTATTGCAAGTTACTGCAACTTCTTGAAATTAATGTCAGTGTTCACTCGGCTGTCGACACAAGCCACACGATCGTCTTTTTACTCGGCAGCAGCCATTGTGTGGTCCTCCTCATTGTTCTTCATCAGCAATTCTTTCGGTCGAGGCGTCGTCGACTTTGTAAAGCAACCGTTTCGTGATGAGTGTGTGAGTGCTGACCACGTTTTGCGTCCATTGCTACAATGGAAGCGCTCTGCCCCCCGTTGGCGATACTGCCATACAATGAAACTATAGGAAGCGGATTCCGTTCTGATGGAGGATGCTTATTGGATAGCGGAAAATAAAGTGTGATGCTATACCTTTTGACTATAGTTTTACAATGTTTTGTATAGTGAACAGGTTGGTCCCCGGTCCATGGGTCGACAGGTAGGGTCCAGGTGTGGGAGCTGCCTTCTTGGCGTCGGTAGCATTGGTACTCAGTACGGAAAATTAAATTAACGGTTTAGTAAAAAATCATTAAAAAAACAGAATCCTCGGCTCTGTAAAGTTATTGAGCCTTATCAAATAGATTAATAAACATGAAATTAATGTAACTGCTTTATAGTTTATCTTATCTTGCCCCCAAAAGTACTCTAAACTTATCTACTGCTCATAAAACTTGCCCTTAATTCCTCTAAACTTCTAAGGAGTAGTCTAACCGCCCTGAAGGTCTCGGAATTTGAAAAAAAAAATTGCAGTTGTCTGAAACTAATGGAACTGCCTTGAAGTTATCTGATATTTGCTGAAGTCTTGAATGAAGCTGCCAAAAACGAAAAAAGGTTTGTATGAAACTTTGCGTAATTGTTTGTTATGGTCAATGATTCAAATTTTTTGCAAAAATTCAACCATTTGTAAAATCATGTAAACTTTTCAAAATGGCGCATTTAAAATTTCCATAAAATTATAGAAACTTATATATGACAAAATATGTTTGTCCGATTTTTGACAAACTTATAAAGAAAAAAAAAACTCATGAAAAATACAAATCTTTTGAACGTTTCAAAGATTTACCAAAATTTCTTGATCAACGATTTTTGTCAATTTTATTAAAATTTCAAAAATCGGGCGATGACATTCTGCGATATTTAAATTCTTATTTTTTTTCTTCAATTTTCTACTTAAATGAAAAACAAGTTGTATATTTTTCCAGCTTGACATTATCTTCGACTTTGTCTGACATCAATTCAATCACAAATACTGTTTCCATGCTAAAATTGTTTGAAAAATTTCAAAGGCGGAATTTTGAAAATTTTACAAAATTATAAATTGCCAAATTTTAGCAAAAATGTGAATCATCGCCAATAACGAACAGTTACGCAAAGTTTCATACCAATTCGGAAAAGTTCGAGATTTTCAGATTCGTCATTTAGTATGGAACTGCTCTAATGGAACTTCCCTGAATTTTTTTTGTGTGTCCCTGATGCTCTTGGAGCTTTTCAGAAGTTCTCGCAATTTTCCTGTTTAGAAATTAACGAAACGGTCATAAAAATCTGAAAACTTCCCTTTAGTTCCTTGGTCTTCTGTTAAATTTCAGATATATTTCTGAAGCTTTCTTAAATTCTCAACTCCTCCTTACCACCCCAAAAGTGTGGGCTTTCCTTAAGTTCTCGAAATGTTCTTGTTATCGGAACTGCCCTTAAGATCTGTACGCTTCCTGAAGCTCTTGGAACTTCTTTTTATAAGGTTTCCTTAGTTTCCTCATGTTCTCTGGACTTCTGTGAAATTGTCTGGACGTGCTTTAAATTCTCCAAATATCCCTGAGATTCTCATAACTTTCTAAAAGTTCCTACATCTTCTCTGAAGTTAATGAATTTCCTGAAATATTTCAGAAGTTTTCTGAACTTCCCAATGTTCCAGTAGTCTGTTGATGAAACTGATTTGAAATTCTCGGGATTTACTTTCAATCCTCGTAGCTATTGGGATCCTACAATTTTCGTTAAGTTAGTTGAACTACTCTGAATTTTTACAAGCTTCCCTGCAGATTTTCGAGCCACGCATGTTCTTGAAACTGCCGTGAAATTAATGGAATTGTAATAAAGAGCCCTGAACTTTTCAGGATTTTCGTGAATTTCTAGGGACCTCTGCGATGCTTTCGATTTTTTGTTTTGAGTTCTCCTAACTTTCCAGCCAAGCCAGAAATATTCGAAACTATTTGAAGGTTTCCACTATTTTCCTAAAATTAGTGCAGCTGTCCTTGACTTTTCGAAATTTTCCTGATATGCATGGAACTTTCTACTCTGAAGTGGACATAAATGCTCCAAATTTTCATATTTTTCATTTTTGCTAAAATTCAGATATCTTGAATCTTGTAAAATTTTCATAATAGCGCCTTTGAAAATAATCAAAAAAATAAGTTATTTCATGTTAACATAAAAAAAATTGAAAACATTGTCCGATTTAAGAAAATTAAATTTGTAAAAAGCTCCAGATCAGCTCAGGAATGTTTAAAATTGATAAAAAAAAAACAGAGCAAGAACATTTGGTAAAATTTTTGAACTTTTTGTTGAAACGTTTTAACATGTTTTTTGAACTTAGAAAATAATATTTGGGGCATTTTAAATAACTTTCTGTGAAACGCAAAAAAGCGTACTAACAAAACGTTCAAAAATTTGACCAAATGTTTTTGTTTTACGATTTTTGAAAGTTTTTATGTGCAAAACTTGAAATTTTCCCAGAAGTTTGAACATTTCACTCCCGCCAATCCAGATCGTTACCAAATTCGTACAAATTGAGCACAGTTGTTGGAGACCTCAATACGAAGACCTACTGAGTTGCTCTAACCGTGTTGAAGTAATCGGAGTTGTATAAACAAAATGCATTCGCAGAACTTGGGAACAAACTAAAATTAGCCAAATTTAATCTTTAGCTATGCAGCAGTGCCTTCAACTCAACCCAATTTCCCTTCACTTTATCAAAAAAAAAACGATAATTAAATTACATCACAATTATCCGAATCCAGCAGCTCAGTACCCAAAACCTGATTCGCCAACAGGAACGAGCACAATCCGGTGAACATTACCTCAGAGAGTTTACTCTGTTACACCTCAGGTCAAGCCATGCTGCAAAAAATCCTCACCTACCATCGTGCCACATCGTAAAACATATTCCACACAAAGCTCTTACATCATCACCATCACGCCCAATGGAGGAACAGAAGCGGGCACGGAAGAACTGTGATGTAACATATTCAAGCACCTCATTTTCAATTTGCATCACCAAGCAGCAGTCAGCCCAGAAAAGTCAGGAGCTTATACCTACGTTCCGGATTCTTCAATTCCGGCTTTGGAAAATCCTCACCTGAATCGGGCGGCGTTCTCTGCTCCGACCGACCGCCTCACCGGAGCGAACCTTTTCCCTAGAGAAGCTGCGGCCGGCACAGAGCAGAAGTAGCAGTAGCTCAGTGAATGAATTTTAATTTTCATGAATATCTAATAATTGGCACAGCTTGGAAGGCAGACGCGCCCCCTCGCCCGCCCGGTCGTATCTCATTGCGGCAGTCATGCTGGATGATATAGGAGTAACTTTTTCACCCACTTCACTCACACGCGCCGTTTCGAAGAGCAATCCAGGTCAAGCGTTGAGAACGCAGTCACCCGCCTCACCCCCCCCCCCCCCACGCTCTTTATCGATACGGAAGTAAATCGATTTTTAATACGATTATTCTCGCTCCGTCTGCCTCTTTCACCGAAGTCAGTAGTTGGTAGGTGGATCCCATTCCAATCAATTCCAGCCGATCCTATTACTCTTCATTATTCTGCACTTAAGAAGTAACACTCACGCTGTGTCTGCTTCCTAAAGCCACTTGACATTTTTCCAGCGGGAGTAATTTCGGTTTCGAACGGAGCAAAGAAAAGCGTTCGTGCTCTTCAAAATAAAATTAAAAAAAAAAACCGGGGAAACAAGGCGATCATCATCGGTTTTATTCGCCTCCAGAGGGAGGATGGGTGCTCCAGTTTGATGCAATGCCATTTCCAACTGGTTTTAACGACCGCCGATGGAACCAATCGACGGAGAATAGTCCAAAAGGAGAGAATTGGACGATTTAATAGCTCGGACCATGCGTCTCACTTTAAAGTGCCCCTCGGAGGGCGGATTAAATGGGCCACTTAATCCCAATCTCCACGTTATGGCTGCTGCTACTGCTGTTGTTGTAGCATCTGACTAAAGCTTCGATTGCCGCGTCGCGTCGGCTGATGGTGGATGGGTGGCACACTACTATTTGCAAAATGTTTGTGTTCCGCAGGCGACCGATAGGTGACGCTAGGGGGTCATTCGAAAGTACAAAATTCATTATGCTTTTAATCCGATTAGCGAAATTTATAGGCGATGATGGGTGCAAGATTAGTCTAATTAATTTTTGATCGAATGACACTTGTGCACCGGCGGTTGGTTGAAATTTGAAAAGCCAGGACCAAGCAGAAGAGTAGGCAAACCTAATTGCTAATTAATAAATGAGTAATCTGTGTTTGTTCATTCGTTTGGCTAATCGTCATCGGATGAGCTGAAAACTGCTTTCAAGTGCGACACGAAACCGATACCGATTGTGGATTAATGTCCGGCGGCAATCAGATTTGGGCTGAGTTCGCAATTTGTTGAACCTTTTGGGGGAGGTGAATAATTACCATTGTTTGTAGATTTGCTTCCGGTTATTATTTAGATATATTCCAGAAGTTTATCTAGCCACAATACAGTGGTGGGCCTCCATACAAAAGTCGGACGAAACCTCAAACATTGCCGTAAATTGTTGAAATTGAGCAGCTCCACGCCAAATGAGCAGGAGCATGATTGACCGCCCGAGGATGCAACTGCGTTATTGTCAGATCAGCTGTAATAACCAGAGAACCAATAGACGTTGCTTGGGACTAGCATTCATCCTCAATGTGTAAATATTGGTGATCTAAAACTAGGCAATACCAGCGTCGGCTACGTCCGAATGCTGGTCAATAAATACTCGCTTTAATGAATGCCGAGAACACCTCTGCACTTTCACGAAAAATCACTGGGATGCTGGATAAAAGGGTTGGGATTGCAGCAGGATTCGTTTTGGTGAACGATATGCTGAATTGATGTCCTAACGATTCTTCTGCTCAGTAAGCAAAATCGGTCGCCACTAAGCCACCGAGCTCCTTATTTCACAAAACAATTACGATTACCGTTCAGCTTGTTGTTACTAGGATTCGATCCCGGCAGCGACCTCACAGGCGATGACCACAACTGTGTAACTCTCCTCGGAATTTTCCTTGAAACTGCCCTCGTTATTTGATTCCCATCGAAATTGTCTCAGTATTCCCTTGAAAATCTTTTCTCCATTTTCATGGAATTCGCTTCGAAACTACCATAAAACATTCTTCTGAATCGCATTCCAGCTTTCAAAATAAGTGTGGAATTCTGTCTTGAAGTTTCAAGGTAATTACCTCAGAATTTCCCCCGATATTATCTAGGAATCCTCTGCGTTATTTTGAAATTTTCAGTAGGAATTCTTCTCATTATTTAAAAATAATTCTTTGGAAAATGTCTTAATCCATATTTTGAATTCTGAAATATTAATTCAGATTTTGAATCCTGAAAAACCGTCATCATGAGATTCTCTTGAGATGGTAAAAAGTTTGCTTTATATCATAGACATCATACGATGAAAATCGCTCTTATATGCGGTTTGGACTACATCCTTAGTATTTTACGATTTAATCTGTGCATTGTTAAACGGCTTCTGGTTGTCTGGGTCGAGGTCCCTGTTGATGTTTTTTAAGAGAGCTATAATGGTACGTTTAACACCAGCCTGTAGTGAACAAGCAGCTTTTACCTGAGTCAAGTTAAAAAAACATTAGTAATATTGGTGGTTAAATGGTTTGCTGAGGACAGTTGTATTGGCGGTAATATAATTTCTTCAAATAACTTCGATTAATTTTACGTAAGATTATTTGAAAATAATTTCAACGACCTTATTACAGCATCTGGTCATGTCGTGAATCCATGCAGATTTCGTTAATTGTTATACAAAACAGTATTAAAATCCAACATTTCTTGGTTGGTTTAACTTGTCAACCAGTCAGAAAATGAGGAATATATTAAGATTTGCTCTTCAATTAAAGCTACATTCATACATATGTTTCCCCTAACTCAGTCGGTAAAGGCAAAGCTACAAAGCAAGACCATGTTGGAGGTGGCAGGGTTCGATTCCCGGTCCGGTTTAGTAATTTTTCGGGTTGCAAAATTTCTCATCTTCCCTGGGCATAGAGTGTGATTGTACTTGTCACATAATTATACTAATGTAAAAATGGTACAGGCATCGAAAGATCTCAATTTAATAACTGTGGAAGTGCATCTAGAACACTAAGTTGAGAGCACGCAATAAGCTAATATGCGATAAGCAATAAGCGTGAAATGCGATCAAGAAGAAGAAGTCATACAAATGGAAACAATTCTGAATTCCCGATCGGACAATGGAATTCACGCTGGAGGCCAGGCATGGAAAATCAATTGCATTCATTTCGTGCATTCATTTACATTCATTTGCGCCTAACTTTTGTCATCAACAGAATTCCGCAAAATGGTGTATGGAGGTTGTGCTATTAACTACAACTTTTGTTGATAACTCAAATCCGTATCTCTTATGTATAACGAACCAGAGCGAACAGAAGCCACTACTGTTTTTCAGTGAATGTATTTTACATTCACTGAAAAACAGTAACAAGTTCTGCTCGCTCTAATTCGTGATGCATAAGAGATACAGATTTGAGTTATGGGCAAAAGTTGTAGCCAATAACAAAACCTACTAAAGCTCTATACATCATTTTGCGGAATGCTGTTGATGAAAAAAGTTAGAGGCAAATGAATGTAAATGATTGCAAGAAATGAATCTGCTGAAGGCGGTGGGTTCGATTCCTGGATCGGGCTAGGAAATATTTTGGATTGAAAATTTTCTCGTCTTATCTGGGCGTAGAGTATCATTGTGCTTGCCACACAATATTCACATTCAATCATTATTGGTCGGCATAGAAAGCTCTCAATTCATAACTATGCAAGTGCATCTGTTCTAAGTTAAGACGTTGAGATCCGTCGCCGGGATTGAAGGGTAATAACTGCTTCTTAATCGGGGACTTGATTGGTTTTGGGGTTTAAGTAGCTCGGCGACCTAGTGGCAACCATTTTTGCTTACTATCGTGATGCAAACATACGATCACATCACTTACCATTGTGAATCCTAAACTAACAAACATCCCTGCCTCGAATAACGTTGATATGCAAAGGTGAACACTAGTGATAACGATGACCTCAAGGACGTTGCCGACCAGCATTGCCATCCTTCCAGATTTCTTTGGAATTTTCAGATTTTTATGGACCATCCAGCCATCCAGACAACCGCTTGTCTAGACCAGACTTTTCATGATTTGTCCAGATTTTTCTAGAGTTCTCATTTTTGTCTTGGTTCACAATGTTAAAGAAAGGAGACATCACATTTTCGAATATTATTCCTCGGGATTCGGGAATTTATTTAAGTGGACGACCAAAAATTGAGGGAGCATATAAATCTTAAACTTTTTCTGGATGAACCAAGCAATGTGGTTAACTGTTGGGGTCAAGTTAGAGCCACAACAACATGTGGTGGTGCGGTCACATTTCCTCAACTAAGAAAATTTATTCCAAATCTTTTGGCACTGCAAATGGCATCCGCCGTCGACCGGCTATTTGGAGAATTCCAAAGAGAATTCAATATAAATTGAACGAAATCTCGAAACAAACAACATTTTTCGACAATGCCTGGATTTCTGGTTACAATTAATCATTTTAACCTTAACACCAATGATAATGGCTTGGAGCATATCTCCTCGATCATAAAAATCCAGACAAATGCAGACTTTTTATTCTACAACAGCCAGATTTTTCGAAAAACCACTTAGCAAAGTTGTTGATGACGTCATTAAGGACAGATTAAAGCAGTTGGTTAAGTGTGCAACTTAGCCAGCTTTGTCAATCAAGCTCAAACTCAAGCTTCTATGTACTGTTTACCTGAATTCCTGTGAGTTTTTCCAGACTTCGAGTGGAATTCTGTGAAATACTGAAATACAGTTCAGCTTTCAATTTAATTCGTGTGGAATTCAGGATCTGTTTCTGAATTCCAATGGAATTTCTTTCCAATTTGTTTTCAGAATACATTTGTGATTCCTGTGCAATTAATGCCAGAAATCCTGAATGGCTTTTTTGTTCTTTGAATTAAAGTAGAATTCATTCAATAATTTCTTTAGAATTAAAACCGAAATTGCAATGAAATTCTCTCCAGGATTTCTTTACGATTTATTTTTGAATCCCTACAGAAATCATCCCTGAATACCAAATCATGTGAAATTGTTGTTCCTGAATTCCTACGAATGCATTCCTTAATGCATGAAATTCATTTCTGAATTCCTTTGCTAATCCATCTTCGATATAATCGTTTTCAGAATTGCGTTAAAATTTGTAGTTTTGTTCCTTATCGCAAAATATTAGATCCATTTTGTTTTTGTCAATAGGGTGACCATTTGCATGTTAAAATAATCCAAAAAATCGATTTTTTTCGATAAATTTTTTTTCAAAATTTGATAACTTTTGAACCACTATAGATCAAAATACCATATCAAATGTGAAATGTGAAAAATTGAACGATATTAAAAGCATTCAAAGTGTTTTTATGTTGCTTCATACGCGAAGCGTACATCGTACGGGTTAGGCAAAAGGTGTGCGTTTGACTTTGTACTGTCGCATTAATGGCCCTTCGCTCATTTTCAACTTCTATTCAATTTTCATACTGCCGTACTCTAACGGAACTAACCACCTACCCTCTACTAAAAGATCATTCTCTAGCTAATAAATTATCATACTGAAGCTTCATGTTAGCATTTCAAACCAACTCTGATATTAAAAGATTACGACATCATATTGAAAAACATTGATCTTTGAAATCGGCTTATTGGTTTATTGGCTTATTGTTTGGTTGGTTCGCCTCATGGCAGTCAGTATTCGGATTACACTCAAACGTATTAGATTCCACAGTCTGCTGTTTCGTTTCGTAGAATGTCTCAAATGGTGAATTCCAATCCGATGTTTCTCCTAATTGATTGGTATCCGAGAAAAATGGCCAGTAAGTGAGCAACTGTCAGAGGTACATGACTCAGTGCACATTGGTCTGTCTCGAGGCAGTGATAGCAATATAGTGAGGATGCATCACCTTGGTATGCCCAACTCAGAGTCTCGACTGTAGTTGATGTTGCTTGTGACTTTACCTATCCAATTGAAATCCAGCGGATTTTACTGAATTCCAACGGTACTCAACATCTGGATTTCTGCGGAATCGATTTCTGCATTCCAGCAGAATTAATTTCAAAATTTCAGCAGCATTCATTTATAAACTCCAGTGAATTTTACTTAGAAATTCCAGCAGAATTAATTCTTCAATGTTATACGATCATTGCCGAATTCCAGAGGAGAGCGATGGTGATGATAGATGGTTTTGTGATGTGGTGTGTGTGTCATCCTCTACCCAGCTGGGAGCGTTTGACAAATAGAACTGCGAATAATTTGATCAAATCTAATGATCCGTAATGGTGCCCTTTCTGTTGTGAAGATCAGTACTTTAAAAATGATAACTTTTGAGACAAGACAAGGAGTCCTTAGCAAATTTATGGAAAAGGATGTGCTAATGTCCACAACATGTACAGCAAAACATCACATAGCATAGCATAGCATACACCAGGTTTGCACAATGTCATAGGTGGTACGAGCTCCAAACTTTTGTTTAGAAGGAGACCCACCTTCATCCATTGCTGTTAGATAGTAATTTGTGATTAATTACTACCTCTTAGATAAAGGATGTTTCTCTTTCCATCAGACCAGAGCTGTCCTGGCCACGTCCTTGCAGCTGGTGGGAAAAGGGGGGGAATGTTAGTCCGACACTTACTTAAGAGAGATGCAGAGAACACTCGACCCCCGACCCCTCATAAGTGTCACGGGCAGGCATGGAAAATCATTTGCATTCATTCCATACATTCATTTACATTCATTTGCCTCTAACTTTTTTCATCAACAGCATTTTGCAAAATGATGTAAAGAACTTTTGTAGGTTTTGTTATCAACTACAACTTTTGGTCATAACTCAAATCTGTATCTCTCATGCATCACGAATTAGAGAGGGCAGAATTTGTTACTGTTTTTCAGTGAATGTAAAATACATTCACTGAAAAACAGTAGTGGCTTCTGTTCGCTCTGGTTCGTCATACATAAGAGATACGGATTTGACTTGTTAACAAAAGTTGTAGCTAATGACAAAAGCTCTATACACCATTTTGCGGAATGCTGATGAAGAAAAATGTTAGAGGCAAATGAATGTAGATGAATGCACGAAATGAATGCAAATGATTTTCCATGCCTGGTCACGGGAAGGGTGGATTTTTGTTGGTAGGGAGGGTAAGCCATAGGATACGCCCAGCAGGTGTTACTGGCAATCGTTATATCAAGCATTTAATAAATAGAAGCTGCAAGTAGTTTATCTGTCCGTTGTTGCTACCCATTACCTAAACATATTATTTAAAACAGTCTTCAGGCTTTCTAAAAACATATGTAGAATTCATTCTGATAGATAGGAGGTTCTTATGTGTATGTATGTGTAAAAGGTTATTAATAGTATGTGGAATCGTAGATTAGAATGAAGATTCGCCCTTGGCCTAACTCCCACTGTCTGGCAGTGGCATTATGGATAAAATCTGCCTGCAATCATTTCTTATGAATGCAAGGAGCTTGAACCCAGGAGTTAGAAGGTGACAGCTCTACCGCGGCTACAATAGCCCATTTCAAGAACGCAAGCATTCCGAAGCTATTTTCACACATGATAAGCCCTGCTCCAATACATTATCGATGCAAATATACACCATTGATAATGTACTGAAACATTCAATCAAGCAGTAGTATTTAGTAAGTTTTGAAATGATCGTTTTGAATTAGATGGATATTTCCTATCGAGGACAGAGGAACGAAAAGGTAATTAAACTTAGCTGAGCGTAACTACGCGTAGGTTAGAACAGTCGGTACCACATGCAACGGATAGGAATTAGAAAATTTTCACTTAATGCACTTTTCAACATCACTTCTGTACTTTCAAATTAACACGACACAGCAAAACAAAAACACAGGGGAATTGGCAAATGCCTACGAAGTCATACCCAAGGTACAGCAACACATCACATAGACGCCCTTATTCACACTATCTATTCAGCGATGGAATATATTTATTTTTTACAAAATGGACAGATCTCACCAAATTTTGTGCCGGATCCAGTTCTTCTCGAAACAAAATGAAATGTTATGCGGATCGCCCTCTTTAATCACTCCTCTTTCCGAATTCTATAGACTTCTTTTAGTCACAATACCGATTATATACCAAACATCCACTATCAAGAATCCAAGATACGACCGTAGATTTGACGTAGGATTACCAAGGAGTCCAAAATATCTCCAAATGACAAAATGACAAGCGATCAACGAACCGAATGATAACAGCTCACTCGGGGCGGTAGAAGGAAACTAGCAAATTGTTGGCAAGCTGCTTCACGAAGTAAAGCCGAAGATTTTTTTTTTCTTGATTTGTTTTCCGTTGATCTTGTTTTCCGTGTTGAGTACCAATGCTACCGACGACACCAGCGATGCAGCTCCCACACCTGGACCCTACCTATCGACCCATCAACTCATGAACCGGGGACCAACGGTTTTACTTCCCTTCCGAAGGCGTGATCAGAGATGTTATGCGTCAGAACATCCCGGCGACGCCGACTGGGATTGAACCCAGGCCTGCTGGGGATAGAGATAATCACGCTTACCACTACACCACCGGAGCCGCTTAAACCCGAAGATGATACACGTGTGTTAATCGAACTATGCTACATAGTGAGTTTGTCATGGTAGGTGGATTCGCTGAGAATTACGTGCTCGGTATCAAAATTTTGGCGACTGTGGTAGGGAAACCACTTTTTCCCATCACGAGGGCTCTTGAGGGCAGCCTTGATAGCTAGCTGCTTGCGGGGAGCCTTTCGTTGTGTACTGGAGAACGCCACGCGCCGAAAGCACTGCTGCTACTGCTGCTGCTGATTGCAGCAGCGTCCGGTGAGACCGGATGGAATTCTATTTTGAAATCTGTGTTAGGGAAAGCGCTTTTTGCAGACAATCGGTTATAATTTTGATCACCATGGCAACAGTTGGAGATTTGTGTAAGTTTCAATAGCGACCTTGACAGAGTTATAAGTGGTCAAAACCTGACCACTTTTCGTAACGCAGTTGATTTTAGGTTTTTTGAAATTGCACCCTCAATATGTTGCCGAAAGACGTAATCCTACGTCAAAAATTCTACTCAATTTTCCACTAAACAAACAAACGACCGAATCAAAGCCACATCAACGAATGATGGTTTTGTGTTTTTGTACTTAAAAAGGCTAGAAGTAGTCTATAAGTTTTTGAACGTACGTCGGACGTAGTACAGATATAAAGGAATAACAGTGAAGGGGAATTTTTTTCAATCCGAATGTTCTGAGATAAATTGAGGATAATATTTTAGGCCCCTACGAGAATTGTCTAAGCAAATGCTTCAAAGATAAAATGGTCAAGAAAGGTGTACGGGAATAAACGAAAACCTCTACTGTCCAGAAAAATTGTTATCTCTAAAACCAACTTCTTAAGGTCAAGATTGATAAAATTCATAAAAACCCGCGATCGTGGGTGATTTTACAAGACATGACAACGGCTATTTGTGAATTCCATCAACCTTGTCCTTAAGTAGAGAAACATTACAAAAACGTCTTAAGCAGTGAGAAATTATCACAGATTAACAATCTTTGTTTGCAAATTGCTAACATAAATATGTCAGTTCTACTGATGATCAAGCTAAGTTACTTAAATACACCTTGCATAAAATATGCATGTTTTGATTTAAAAAAAGACCAATAGTTGTGCTAGTTATTGTAAGTTTTAGCTTATAGTCTAATAAGGTTGTCAAACCACTGTAAATTATCAAACCGCGTTTAGATGATTCAATTATTTTAATTTAAAAGTTCCCTAAACTCTCATTTCAAATTTAAAATTCAAATCAATTTGTGTAAAAATTCGCTGAGCCAATGCTCTAACCAGTCTTGTATAATTAGATGTTGTTTGACGCTTGTTTTAAAATATAATTAGAATCAGACGGTATTGCGCATTTTTAACATACTACAAATATTTACATTTACTGTTTCTATGGCAGTTGAGGAAACAGTGGCTAAAAAATGCGATTTTACGGAATAAAAGAAACATTTAACCGATTTTAAGTGAATAAGAGTAACTGTATTCAAGATCAATAATCAGCTAATTATTTCAGTTTTAACATTATTTAATGGCTCTCGACTCCGTGGAGCTTTTGGACAATTGAGCCTAAAAAATATACCAATTGAAACAAAATGTTTAAGTCACACAAACTGTATGTATGTATGTAAGGTAGCCACCATCCCTTCGAAGATCTTGTCGTGTATGCAGCTCCACTTAATAGCAAGATCAATTTGAGCTACCGATCTGAATTCACAATATCGCTGTATGAAGGGCCAAAAACGGAGGGGCGGACCCGTAAGCAGAGGCACTTACGCGAAATCCACGGGAAGTTAAGAATCTTCTTCCAACGATACGATCCAACAAATCGAATAACGCAATTCGCAATACTTATTAAGCTTCCTACAGGATGGTTTGTGGATGGAAGGGCGCGTCAATCTCCCTGAAACTGTTGGAGTAGAATTCACACCATCACAATCAAATCGGTAGGATAAAGAAAATGAAGTGTTTATTCCCTCCTAGACTCACGGTTGTCATACCACTCAAATCGTCCAGTTCCAGGTCAAGTAATACCCTGATGATATGATGCCCAGTAATTATTTATATAAAGTAAATATATGTAATAGAGAATTTATAGAAAGTAAATATGTGTAATTTAGAAAATATCTCAGAACATTAAATGTTTAAGTCACACAAACTTGAAAAGAAACTAAATCATCATGCTCAGATGCCGATAGCTGAACGGCTGTAAATGCAACAGAACGAAATAGGCGAGAAACTGAAAGAAAATGAAAAACGTTCCCTGCTGGTTGCAAACCAGAATTCTGTGTTCGGGATAGTACTTGGCTGTTGGTAAGACTTTCCAAAGGACGTTGAGCTAGTTTTGAGGATGGGATCCATAAGTTCCAGCGGTACTCACTTAATAATTTCAGCGGAATTCTTTTTCTGAAATCCAGCGGATCTTATTTCTGGATTTCAGCGGAATTCATTTCAGCATTCCAGCAGAATTAATTTATGAACTCAAGTGAAAATAATTATAGCACTGTTCATTTAACTTCTTCGGGAAACTCAGAATTGAATAATTTTTAACATCTACAATTTAGAACATCGATCCAGCAGTTTAATAACAATTTTTTTGCCATCACCGAATTTGTCAAAACTTGCGAATTGTTTCAAAATCTCATGTTTGGAATATCGCCTTAACTTTCGGAACTCATCAAGAATTGAAATAGAGTAGTTTAAGGAAATCACTTTTGTGATATACTACATATTAAACGATAGCCACTTGCTACTTACAAAGTATTGTCTATGTTGTCTGGGTTCTACACTAAATATTGCCTTGTGTTCGTACCTGGAAGAAAATAAATGGAAAATACATTATTATTTTTTACTCGAAAGTATGATTTAAATAGTGTGTATGATTGAATCAGACATAAACATAACATAACAATTGAAATTTTAGTTACTAAAATTGCTGCTAAGTAACGATAGTCAAGAAACTAGATTGGACTTCTGTTATCCGATACATAGGCAATTAAAAATCAAAAATTGTTCCAGCAAGGGATTATTGAGAAAAACGACCTACTTTCACTGAACCATCCTCTCGAGAAGGATGGAATAGTATTCTAAAAACAAACAAGATTATTACAAATTCAACATGCTTATTTCAACAAGCCACAACAATCTATCAATCAAATTGACCAGCCAACCAGAGCGAATCTCAACCAACTTCCAACGTGTCTCTAAAGTCATCATCCATCACGGCGCCATACATCATCTATCGCACATTCGACCCGGTTTCTCATGAATTCTGATTAGACACTCCCAAGTGCACATAGAGCGAAATCCCTAGTCCACTGCATGTGCGAATGGCATTGTGAAACCATCTAATCAAAAACCCTACAGCATCGGTGGTATTGTGCACATGATGATATTTCAGTGGAAATCACCAAACTAATCTGCAAACACCACACCGGCTAGACACCTTTCTGCAATTGATCCACAAGGTGATTGTTTCGTAATTGATTTGCAAACAGCCATTTGCATGCAACACAGAAAATTCGGCTTCTGCTCACCATCCCCAGACCAAAAAGTTGTTTGTTTGCTCAAATTTGAATGGATGGACTTTTTCTGATTTTCTCACACCCCGACAGGTGTTTTTTTTTTATGTGGCAGCCATAAATTGCGAAACCGATTTTTTTCCAATCGATTTCCCGTACGATTTGTGACACCCTTCCAGGAAGGTCCATTCTTCAAGCCGAAGCCAATAAATGGAATTTTATATTTGCCGATATGTATGCTTGATGGCGGTGGTACGCCAGGTACTCAGTACCGGAACAGAAAGACGAACGTCCAACTCCTTCAAGCATAACCAAACAATCAACAAACCGGCACAGCAGCCACAGTTATTAAAGCATACCTATACAAATTTGTACTTATTTTTCAAGCACCCACCCGGCTTTTGGGTCCGGATTGGAAGTGAGAGTGAGCGTCACCGTCGCCTCCACGGAACAATAATTCACTTTTACTGAGGTGCGGAACGGATGGAGCAGCAACCGGCCCGCTGCTAATTGTTACGAGGGGCTCGCGAGTTCCAGTCCAATGGGGTTAGGTGGAAAATGAAAACGATACGAAGTGGATTGAAGTGAATACGTAATTACTTAATTTTCTTCGGGGTGTGCTTGCTTTCGATTTCGGTTTATGAGGCTTTGTTGATTGTAGGTGATTAGTAGAGATTAGTATGCTTGGAGGTACACACAAGCCGTTAGGATAAGCGATAGCTAAACAAGCATTCACAAGGTAGCAGCTTCACGCGATGTCCAATCTATCCAATCCCTTCGATTAACATATGAATCGCTTGTTTTTAAGGCCCTCGTACAAGTTATTTCCAATCGTGTTAATCATTTTCGATTTCGATCGAAACGAATTTTCCAAACAAAAAAACATGCATGTGTCTTAACAAGCCGATAATTCGGTTTAAAGAAATATCAGGGGAAAGCAGGAAAAAACTTATGGAAAAAATTCGGATGTCAATGCTAGGAGATGTCGGAAGAATCTTCCGAGGGGAGTGAAAGCAAACTTCCGGAACAAGTTGGTTCCAAATTTCTGTGAAATCGGAAACAAGAATAACCTCGAGAAAAACGTTCAGAGTTTGTTGGGAAACTAATGTTTTGGAAAAACTCCTTGGATTTCTGTCGAAGTCTGGAACGCTTCTAAGAGTCAACGGAAGTTGAGTGAAACCTGATGGTTTAGATCGGACGAAACTTCAGGAAAATGTCGGAAGAATCTTCCAGCGTAGTCCAGAAGAGCCAGTCAGAATAGACATCTAGGAGAAAGCGGAAGAATCTTCCGAAAGTAAATCAGAAAACAGATACTTCTGAACGGTGGGGCAAAGAATTCTGGGAGATGCCAGGAAAAACTTCGGGGAGAAATCGAGAGAATCATCCGAAAATTCCGGAGGGATCTTAAAAAAACCGCCGTACCGCGAGAACACGAATGAATCGTCCGACAAAGTCAGGAAAACTTTCGAAGAAGGTTGGAACAACTTGGGGAAACCAGAAGGGCCCTCGAAGAAAATGCTTAGGGAAATTGAAAAAAAAAACCCAACCGGAATTGGAAGAAGGTTTTTGGGTGATGCCAAAATAAATTTCTGGAAGACGTCGGAAAAAAAACTTTTTGGGAAATTCAAGGAGAAGTCAGAATTCATCATAGATCGTTCAACAGAAATTAAAAAAATAACATGCCGATTAGGGTGCCAATGATTTTTACCATATGCAAAATTTGGGCACAATGATTTGGGTGGCGCAAAATTGTCAAAGTTTGAATTTTTTTCATCTAAAAAATATTCCATGAAATTTCGGAAATAATTTTTGCATGCCAAATGACTTAAAAATGCGTGAAACGTCGAGATCTAGAGTTAACTAATTTTTTTTTCTATGAAAAATGACTTTAAAATGCATGAAACGTAGAGTGCAGGGTTCTGCATATTCGAAACAAATAAAAGAAAACGAACTTTCCGCAGCATCACTTCATTTCGAGCAATATCATTTTCGTGTAAATCATTGTGTTTCTTGTTATCGAGTCTCGATGAAACTTCCTCTTGTCAAACATGACTTCCCAAGTAACATTTCTGGTTTTATAAGGGTTCTGTAGACCATGATTTATACTTGTGGAATGCTATAAAACCTCGATAAAACTTGCAATGTTTCTTGGGTTGACTATCGTTTGTTTCGTTCGTCAAGTGCATCAGTTCATTTCATTTGAAGCAAAGACTTGTTTCAATTGATGCAATGAATGGCTCGAAAACTGCTTCCTCCGTTTTTTTCCACTTTCACTTCAATTCGGGGCTCATTCGACTTGTTACGCATTGCGTCGTCAGGCATCAAAATAGAATTTCCGGATAGTATCCGCACAATATTGGTTGCCGATAGGGATGCCATCCGAGTTAAATGTAGTAATAAAATGGTATTTTATAATATACGAAAATTAAATTAAGGAGGCCATTCTGGAGTCCAAGATGGCGGCCATCAGGCTCAGGAAAAATCTCAAATACCCAACAATATGCCGAAAATCGATAACCGACGAAATGTTGAAATCTAATATGGCGACCATCGGGTTTCAGAAAAAGTGTCAAATACCCTAAGATCTGGATTTTTTAGGAATGAGGCCGACGTGTAGATGCTGAGAATCGATATTCGACGCCATTTGTAGGGTATTTGACACTTCTTCTTATATCGGAAGCCATCATATTGAATTGCAAGATGGCGTCGGACATCGATTTCCGGGCTCTAGATGTCACCCCGATTTCAAAAATACCCACATTGACCGGTAGTTGACAGTATTTCACACTATTTCTGAGCCAAAGCAGCGATCTTAGATTTTAAAATGGCATCAAACATTGGATTCTGGCCTATAGACGTTACTGTGATTCCGAAAATACCCACATTGATGGGTATCGACAGTATTTCCCACTTTCCCACTTGGATTGCAAGATGGCGTCTGATATCGATTTTCGGCATCTACGTGTCATCTTCGTTATGAAAATACCCATATTTAAGGGTATTTGACATTTTTCTCAAATCAGATGGAATCTTGGATTCGAAAATTGGCGTCGGATATCGATATCCGGTTTCTACACGTTACCGTGATTCTCAAAAAAAAACTGTATGTATGGGTATTTGATAGAGTTTCTCACTTTTTCTTAAATCAGAAGCCGCCATCATGGATTTCAAAATGGTGTCGGATATCGATTTTCATTATCTAAACGTCATCCCGATTCCAAAAATAGTCATCTTGATGGGTATTGGACAGTATTTTCTAATTTTTCTTAATCTGTAAGCCACCATCTTGGATTTCAAAATTGAGGCGCATATCTATTTCCAATCTCTAGTCACCCCGATTCCAAAAATACCCATATTGATGGGTATTTGACAGTATTTATCACTGGTTCTGAAATCGAAAGCCACCATCTTGGATTTCAAAATAGACACCTCTAGACGTCATCCCGATTCCGAAGATACCAATATTGATGTGTATTTGACAGTAGTTCCCATGTTTCCTTAAATCGGAAGTCGCTATCTAGGATTTCAAAATGGCGTCGGACATCGATTAACGAACTCTAGACGACATGCCGATTTCAAATAAATACCAATATTGATGGGAATTTGACAATATTTCCCACGTTTTTTTTTAATCGGAAGCCACGATCGTGAATTTAAACGAGCGTCGGATATCAATTTTCATTCTCTAAACATCATTCCGATTCCCACAATACCTATATTGATGGGTATTCCACAGTATTTCCCACTTTTTCTTAAATCGTAAGCCGTCGGATATCGATTTGCGGTCATACGTCATTCCGATTAAAAAAAAATACCCTATTTGACAGTATTTTCCACTTTTTTGGAAACCGAAAGCCGCGATCTTGGATTTTTTCAGCATCTAGAGGTCATCCAGATTCCAAAAATACCTATATTGATGGGTATTTGACAGTATTCCAGAGTTTTCCTGAAATCGGAAGCCGCCATCTTGGATTTCAAAACAGCGTCGGAAATCGATTTTCAACCTCTAGACGTCATCCCCTTTAAAAAAATACATATACTTATGGGCATTTGACAGTATTTCCCCCTATTTTTTAATTGGAAGTCACCATCTTGGATTTTAAAATGACTTAGGTTAATAATTTTCAGCATCAAGAGGTCATCCCGATTCCAAAAATACTTACATTGATGGGTATTGGACATTATTTCAGAGTTTTCCTGAATTCGGAAGCCGCCATCTTGGATTTCAAAACAGCGTCGGAAATCGATTTTCAACCTCTAGACCTCATCCCCATTAAAAAAAATACATATACTAATGGGCATTTGACAGTATTTCCCCCATTTTTTGTAATCGGAAGTCGCCATCTTGGATGTTATATTGACTTAGGTCATTAATTTTCAGCATCTAGAGGTCATCCCGATTCCAAAAGTACCTACATTGATGGGTATTTGACAGTATTCCAGAGTTTTCCTGAAATTGGAAGCTGCCATATTGGATTTCAAAACAGCGTCGGAAATCGATTTTCAACCCTAGACCTCATCCCCATTTAAAAAATACCTATACTAATGGGCATTTGACAGTATTTCCCCCTATTTTTTTAATCGGAAGCCGCCATCTTGGATTTTAAGATGACTTAGGTCATACATTTTCAGCATCTAGAGATCACCCCGATTCCAAAAATACCTATATTGATGGGTATTTGACAGTATTCCAGAGTTTTCCTGAAATCGGAAGCCGCCATCTTGGATTTCAAAATAGCGTCGGAAATCGATTTTCAACCTCTAGACGTCATTTCCTTTAAAAAAAAAATACATATACTTATGGGCATTTGACAGTATTTCCCCCTATTTTTTAATTGGAAGTCGCCATCTTGGATTTTAAAATGACTTAGGTTATTAATTTTCAGCATCTAGAGGTCATCCCGATTCCAAAAATACTTACATTGATGGGTATTGGACATTATTTCAGAGTTTTCCTGAATTCGGAAGCCGCCATCTTGGATTTCAAAACAGCGTCGGAAATCGATTTTCAACCTCTAGACCTCCATCCCCATTAAAAAAAATACCTATACTAATGGGCATTTGACAGTATTTCCCCCTATTTTTTTTAATCGGAAGTCGCCATCTTGGATTTTATAATGACTTAGGTCATTAATTTTCAGCATCTAGAGGTCATCCCGATTCCAAAAGTACCTATATTGATGGATATTTAACAGTATTTCAGAGTTTTCCTGAAATCGGAAGCCGTCATCTTGGATTTCAAAATGGCGTCGGAAATCG
This sequence comes from Ochlerotatus camptorhynchus, assembly GCF_037179485.1. Taxonomy (NCBI): domain Eukaryota; kingdom Metazoa; phylum Arthropoda; class Insecta; order Diptera; family Culicidae; genus Ochlerotatus; species Ochlerotatus camptorhynchus. The sequence continues at coordinate 514,704 of NW_027040620.1, forward strand.
ATTTTCAACCCTAGACGTCATCCCCTTTAAAAAAATACCTATACTTATGGGCATTTGACAGTATTTCCCCCTATTTTTTAATCAGAACCCGCCATCTTGGATTTTTAAGTGGCGTCGCATATCGATTTTCTTTAGACGTCATCCCGATTCCAAAAATACCCTATGATAATTTTGACATCCACGTGTACAGATTTACGCGTATACTTTATTGAGTAGACAAAAAAATATAATAGAAAAAACTAGTTGCAGAAATGGCTTTAATGTTGGCCTGTGGATCTAAGATTGGGCCCATCGCTAAAAATCTGCTATTTATCAATTTTATCTAGATGAACGCGTCATTGGGGCGGTACTTATGGATATTTTTGGTCGCTATTGAAAATTTAGTCCAATGCTAAAGATATTTATGGGCACAAATTAGGGGCATTTAGGCCGACATTACATCAATTTCCCCTATTATGCTTATTGTAAGACCATTGTTTCAGTCTTCCTTCTTACCATAGGCCATTGCTCGAACTTTTCTTCTTACACGGCCCATGCAAATTCCATTTCCGCTTGAAATCCTTCAGGTCAATTGCAGTTCCACCCGTTTTCTTCAGTATGTGCTTCATAATTGACCAGCATTCATCAATTGGCCATAGTTCCGTAGTATTGGCCACCACCACTATGACGCCATTTTCGCTGTACCACTGTTTGGTGGAATTTGAGAAGTAGTCCAGCCAGAGTAGGCAATACACCTCATGCTGCTCCAGAAAAGGCCGTAGTCATTTTCGTAGGCACTCCTCTTGGTAAATTTGCTGGTTCATGGTCCCAGTAGTAACGAAATTTTCGGTTTTCAGCCCACAACTGCAGATTGCTTGACAATGAACTTTTTGGGGGATTTTGACTTCTTTTTGATTTTTCCGGTCAACCAAGGTATAAAATTCCTGCCCATGATAGAATTGCGACGTGCTTGCTCCGCCATGGTGTAAACAAATTGAACTTATCCTGACACCAAATGCCTACTGTGATTCTATACACTCTTGGCTTGATCAGTGAAATTTTGAAAAAAAAAATACCCAAAAAATGCCCTAATGGCAGCGTTTTGAATGTGTCCGGATTTTTTCGTGTTCAACCTTTATCACGCCCTGACGCATAATTCACTTACCTACAAACTCAAACTCTCATTCTCTCACTTTCCTTTTGCCATTCCATTCTCAGTCGAGCAAAAGAGAAAATAAGAAAAAGATTAGGGTGACGAGCAAACTTTCGCGTTTATAAATTAGATTTACATATTTACTGTTTGATTGGACAAGGAATTGAAAGGAGTTATCTGGACAGCCCAATACTGTGAAGGCTAATTTAAAAATGCCTGCTTCCTATTGTTAGCATTTTGTGGAACAGTCCACAAAGCATAAGCATCTTTCCGATGTGTTGTCCAAACCTTGTATTTCTGTTTGTATTTTCTCTTCAAAACACTTCGCAAGCTATTGTGTGGGAAAATTCGTCATTTCGACTTACAGTAAGCTTTTCACCCCTTCTGGAAAATCCTTGCACTATGCCTCCATCTCGAAACGGAAGGAAATGTGACGAAATTGGTCGCACGTTGATTTCCTTCAAATAGAGCCCACTACCAACAACCACAAGCAAGTTAACCTCAGCTTCCTATCGGGGTAAAGTCACGAACCTTCGGGCTGGAGACAACTCGAATGGCAAACACAAACACACATGAATTCGGTGCACTCTGTGCACTTCATTTCTATGCTGGGGCTTGCTTGTTGTCGAACTGCAAGTGCAATAATGGGAAATTATTTATTTTTACTCGGTAACGAACGATGCCGGTTAGAAGGAGAAGGACGAGGAACACACACAGAGAGAGAGAGAGAGAGAGGGAGGGAATGTGTGAACCGTTTCCGGCGGGCTTGATACGGTTTGTAGGATTGGGTGTCCTAGCGGAAAGTACACATAAGGACTTGTCGGTTGCAGTTTAAGGATAGGTTCTCGAGAATGCAGTCCATTACAAGGGGATGAGGGCGAGCAGTAATCGATTGGAAGATGCTGGTAAATCGAAGATTCACTCGAGCGACCGTACAATTTGTCGAATGACAATCTGGAAGGGCTTTGATTGCTTTCGTGACCTTATTTTGAATTGGGAAATGGTGCGTTTCGAAAACATCAAATTCGAATCTACTGTTTTGCTAAACTGTTGCAAAATACTGCTACAAGGATTGCAAACGACAACGACACGCTTGCCAACGGGGAATCGCATTCGACTGCACTTTTCGATTCCAAATGCATTTTCAATGAGTCTCACATCTGCATAAAACTCACGTTCACCGTATACCTACTCTTCACTCCATTTTGGTTTTTTTTTTTGTTTGTCGTTGCCGTATTCATTCCTGCTGTTAGATGATCTCTTATTCAGACAGCTTCGTCCGAGGCTATCGATGTCAAACCTGGTGTGTGCCACCTCTCGTTGAATTCATTTAGAAAAAAAAGCGACATCCAATCCTACTCGGTTGTCAGTTAGCAAGCGCCATAGCCCACACACACACATATATACACGTGATACCCACGGGAGAAGAATGCAAATTTTCCCCATCATTGTTATTTGCTATCAAGAGGACAGAGGTTCTGCAACCGGCGGCCCCACCATCGAACCATCTGAACCCGCCTGGTTTTGCATTTTTATTAGGCGATTCTCAGGAACCTCGGGAGCTAAAAAGCAAGTCACGGGAATGCACCCACCAACCTACCCACCTGGTGCTGCTCGCTGTTGATTTTTACTGTTGTTGTTGTTGTTGCTGATCCATATCCTGAAGCTCTTCCTCTCGTAAATCCTCGCGCTGCTCGAGGCGTTTGCCATATGATGATATGTGACTGTGCTGATTTTGCAGTATTGCATAGAGTTTGCATTGTCGGTGTTGCAATGCATACCGGTCGGTACTGTGCTGCAATTTATTGCTTTTGCAGTACGCGCTTCGCAAACTTATTAGAATTCAACATGGGTGAACCTTCGGATGCTTCGTGAATAATAGGGAGGAGTTGTCACATGACGTTTTTCAATCGAGCGATTGCTGGAAGACGCTTTTTCTATTGTCGAAGGTTCACAGCAGCGACGAGATGATTAGTAAAGCTAATGAATGCAAAGTTTAGCTTAGTGAGGGAAGCCTCTCTCTTTGATTTGCATATGTTGTACAACAGAATGAATTGTGTAATATCCATTTCTATAATTGTTGATTTATCCATCACAGCCCAAGTAACATTGCAAGCTTTATAGAGGTTTTATAGCATTCTACAAGTCTTAATTATGGTCTACAGAACCCTCATAAAACCAATTTTTTTTACAAGGGAGGGCTGATAGCGAGATCAATGCTGTCGAAAATTGTGATTTTAGTAACCATGTTGATGAAATAAGTGACCAAATATTGACTAAACCATGACCTAAAGGAAGAAAAGTAGTCGTCCTGATGGCACACCAAATAAATGTTTGGTGTTTTAGATTTATTCAATTAGAACCTCTTAAACACTTAAGTACAATATGAACCTTTAAAGCGAAAGATTCAATAGAGAGTTTATGACCAAAGCCACTGGTTTAGCCAGGGTGTCTACTACCTAAGAAACTAAAAAACCGGGATTCCTCAGGGTATTTTATTTTTCCAGAAAATAGCTAGAAGTAACAGGTAATTTAAAATATACTTACTAAGGATATGTTAAAGAAAAGAATTCATGTAAAATACAAATCTTTAATGTTCCTAGTTATTTTCATTCACACAATGTACTGCATACATCCAGAGTGGATTAATCCTCAGTAACAAATCAATTTTAAAAATTCAATTTTTTTGTTCTGTAATATGCATTTTTCCAACACATTTTAAATTTGAACAAGTTTTTGAAATCCTGTACTTAAAAGTTACAAAACTTCAAGAAATTTTCAAAACCCAGAAGTTAAATTCCTTGCACAGTTTGTACGGACCTCATTCCAAGGAAGTTCTGGGAACAAAAATAAATCTTCAAGAAAAAAAAAAAAACAAGTGCAATCTGCTATCAAACTTGTTCTGAGGAATTTTACATTTCAGCCTTAATTGTTTTTGAGAAGAATTTCAAGAAAATCCTAAATTGAATTCAAAGTAAATTTTAAAGAAAACTCATATTAGAGGAGCAGAACGCATGGGAACTTCAGAAGAAAATTCCAAGGGCATTCTGATGATAATTTCATGAAGTTTGTGGGAGAAAACTAATCCGGAGCATAAGTCCTACGAATTTTTTGCAGAATACTTAGAGGGTGAGGGGATCCGAAAAGAAGGATTGCAATTAAATCTTAAAATAACCGCAGGAGATCATCAAAGGAATTCGGAAAAGAATTCCAGGATAGTTTGCCAAACCAATTATGAGGAGAAATCTAAGGAATTTGTGAGGGGAAATTCAAATGAATTCTTAGAATACTTTCAATGTGAGTAGAATTCAAATGAGAAGAAGTGAGATTCAACAGGAATTCTGAAATTAATTCAATTAACATTTTGAGAATCTTTCTAAAGGGGGTTCTTAATTAGGAGAATTTCAAGGTAATTCCGAGGAAAATGTAAAAACAAAAGAACAGTGATTTCGAAGGATAGTTTCAACGAAATTTTGAAGAATATTTCAATGGAATTTCGGGAAATATTCGATGTATATTCTGGTGATATTTTTTTTTAGAGAAATTCAAGAATAATTCCTTGAATGTTTCGGGAGAATACATAGCGAATGCTGAGGAGAACGCCAAGTGAATTTTCATGAGAAATCTCCATTGAATACAAAATGCACTACTCTGAGGTCTTTTGAATGAAAGTTCCTAAAATTTTCGTGAAGTTATTTAATTAGTTCTTTTGCAGTTTCAGAATCTAGCCTGATGCTCACAATACTTCTCATCAAATTTTTAAACTTTCCGGACCTTTTCGAACTTTCTAAAGTTTCATAAATTTTCCTAACGATCATGGATCTTCTCTAAATTTTTAAAAATTCGCTGAAGGTCTCGAAACTTCTTTAGAATTTATGTAATCCTTCTAATGTTAACGGAACTACTTTGAAGTTCTCTGTTCTTTCTTGAAGGTATAGAAACTTCTTTAAGGCTACGGCCTTGTTGTCCTCTGCTGTCCGAATAAGTCGTCTCCACTCTACTCGATCCATGGCCACAGTTCGCCAGCCTCGTAGTCTGCGAAGGGTCCGCAGGTCGCCTTCTACTTGGTCGATCCACCTTGCCCGCTGCGCGCCTCTTCTTCTTGTTCCTGTTGAGTCGCTTTCTAGAACCATTTTCACTGGGTCGTCGTTCCACGAGCATACTCCAGGTCCCGTGACCGTAGAGGACCACCGGTCTAATCAGCGTCTTGTAGACAGTCAACTTCGTGCGGCGGCGAATTTTATTCGACCGGAGCGTCGTCCGGAGTCCAAAGTAAGCACGCCATAATGCGTCTTTGAATTTTTCTGCTGGAATCATTTTCGGCGGTCACCAGTGAGCCCAAATACACGAACTCATCGAGCACCTCGATTTCGTCACCGTCAATCTGAACTCGGGGTGGGAGGCTAACATTGTCTTCCCTAGAACGTCTTCCTTTCATGTATTTTGTCTTTGATGCGTTGATGGCAAGTCCAACCCGTCTAACTTCAGCGTTCACTCTGATGTACGTTTCCGCCATCGTTTCAAAGTTCCGTGCCATGATGTCGATGTCATCGGCGAAGCCAAGAAGCTGGATGGGCTTCCTGAAGATCGTGCCACTCGTGTCTATCCCAGCTCATCTGATCACACCTTCTAACGCGATGTTGAATAGCAGACACGAAAGTCCATCACCTTGCCCTAACCCCATTCGAGTTTCAAAGCGACTCGAGAGTGTCCCCGATACTTGAACAACGCACATCACCCGATCCATCGTCGCCTTGACCAATCGCGTCAGTTTATCCGGAAATCCGTACTCGTGCTATTTCCTTGAAATTATTTGAACTGATCCGTCTTGATATTCTCGGAGCTTCAATGAAGCTCTCAATTCTATTGAAGATCTCGTGCAAAGGGCCAACGTGAAAGACTTCCATCCTGGGCGGCTGCTCGCTTTTGCCTTGACCAAGGCCCAGGTCAGATTCCTATCGACTTGCCTTATTTCCTTGTTGAGGCTCCGCCGCCATGAGCCCCTGGGTCTGCCTCTGCTGCGATGTCCTGCCGGATTCCAATCCAGCGCTTGCTTGCAGATTTCGTTTCCGCCCCGTCGAAGTGTGTGGCCGACCCACCTCCACTTTCGCTTTCGAGTTTCTGTTGCTATCGGCTTCTGATGACATCGACAATGAAGCTCGACATTCGAGATCCAGTTCAGGCACGAATTATATACCGCAGGCATCGGTTGATGAAGACCTGCAGCTTCTGAGTGTTCTCCGCTTATACATATCACGTCTCGCTGGCGTATAACAACACAGATTTTACGTTCGAGCTGAAAATTCGGATTGTGGTGCGTTGAAATATCAGGTTTGATCTCCATACGTTTCGTAAACTCGCAAAGGCAGCCCTAGCCTTCTTGATTCGTGCACCTAGGTCACTCTTGGTCCCGCCATCATTTTCGACCTTCTCCACTGCTTGCCCCGCTACCGTAAAGTTGGATGGGTTGCCCGTGTTGACATCCAACGATTTGGTCTTGTTAACATTGATGATGAGACCCGCCGCAGAGGAGCGTTCGGTTAGGTCATTGAGCTTACTCTGCATATCAGAGCCCCATTGTGCTAGTAGACCAACAGAATCAGCCAAATAGAAGTCGTTGAGATGCTCCATGGTGATAAGCTGCCAAAGCAGCCCACGGTTCGGTACACGGATAGGGTCAGACAAGGCTCCGTTATGCAGAACTCTACACATGAAAGCCTGATACTGCGCTTTGATGAGGTTGACGATTTCATCCGGGACTCCCTTGCGTCTCAGGGCGCCCCACTGATTCTAGTGATTGAGTCGGTCGAAAGCTTTTTCGTAGTCAATGAATACCGAATAAAGGGACTCTTGGAATTTATTGACCTGCTCCAGGATGATGCGGAGGGTGACAATATGGTCCACACAAGATCTTCCGGCACGGAATCCTGTCTGCTGCCGCCGAAGAGTCGCGTCGATCTTCTCCTGTATCCGATTCAGGATAACTTTGCATAGAACTTTGCGAACAATACACAGTAACATGATGCCTCGCCAATTGTCGCACGCAGTCAGATCCCCCTTCTTTGGGACCTTCACTGGATCTCGTTTCTGCTCTGAAATAAATGTAATTCTCGTAAACACCTTTGAACTTCCCTGAATTTCTCTGGACTTTTGGGAAGTTTCTGAAATATTACTGAACGTTCCATAAATTCTCTGAAGGTCTCTGTACTTCCTCGAAATTCTCAGATTATCTTAAGGGTTATCGATTTTTGTTCAGCACGTAATGGAACAATCCTGAATTTTTCTAAACTCACGCTTAGAGATCTTTAAACTTAAAAGTTACGGGGACTTAAGATATCGGAAATAACCAAAAGATCTATAGATCTAGCTTTTCTGAGCAACTTAGAGCTTCTTAAAAGTTTCCACAATTTTCCTCAAGATCTCTATCTTTCTGAAGTTGTCTTAACACCGGTTAAGTTATCTGAAAATTTAGGAACTTCTTAAAAGTTTTTCAGAAGCTTTGAGGTTCTTAAAGCGTCCAGTTTTCTAGATGTTGACTTACCTTATGTTCCCGTAGTTCGTTTATGAAGCTTCACTGAAATTCCTTATGACCGATAATGCCATTTTGCATCTTCATATTACCATTTTGAATCCAGCCTTATTTTTGAAAAAAACATATAGAAAAATATCAAGCTTATCTTCAGAAAAAATTTACTCGAAAACTGTTTGCCCGATCAGTTCGATGTCTTGGGCAATATTGCAGACAATAGATGAGACTATTTGAAAAAAAAAATATGGACTCTAAAAAAAAATTAACCATTTTTTTTTTATTTCTAATAAAATATCTACTTTCAAACCGCTACATCTCGAAAACGGTGCGACTTAGCAAAATTTTACCTAGGTGCTTTTTTATTGTAAATTTGGTGTACTTTCATTATATAAAATAATTGGATTAAAAATGGTGATATGAAGATGCAAAATGGCATTGTCGGTCATAAGGAACGTTTCTGCAAATTTTCAACCAAATCAAATAATACAAAAATAAACCGATTTGCGAATTAGTAGGGAATTGCTCATATTTTACGTAATTTTTCAACACCCCAGGATATCAAAAGTCACATAATGAATGACCTGGACTGAAGTCCAGGATCATTAAAAAATTGTAAAATTCAGGATGTTGAACATTCTTCTTAATTTGGGATATTGCAATTGTTTCAAGTTCGAAAATCTATAAAATTACTCCAAGCTCTCTCAAGTCTGAAATATTATCGAATGGGTCATTTTGTCGAATTGGTCAAAGAAGGAAGCATTCTTATAAATATTGATTATTTAGAAAATAACGAAATCAGTACAACACGAGGATGAAACAATCGAAGCTTCTTAATCTTTTTTCGAGACGGATTTCAAAATTTATTGAGCTTTGAGAACAGTTCAAAACCGTAGAAAATGGCTTGCGCTTCGGCGAAATGACCCATTCGGCGAAATGACCCATTCGGCGAAATTACCCATTCGGTGAAATGATCTTCGGCGAAACGTCCTTCGACAAAAGTTGTGACAAATGTCACCTGTGTCATTCGAATCTGTGGCGTTACGTAATAATTATTACATTATTAATAATTAAAAGTTTTCATTGCAGAAGTTTTAACCGATTTTTTTAGAAGTGGTGACCGATTATTTTAAATATTGAGATCAGTTTTGTTCAAAATACCATTCAATATTTTACTAAGTGTTAAGGGAATTTGTGTGAGGTTATGTTTCATATCTCTTAAAAACACACATGTTAGGGGCAAGGTTGCAAATACTCATTTCAGCAGTTTTTCTAAATTATGAAATAATTAGATGCCATGATCAAATTTTGAATTGGTAGGATACAAGAAGAGGTTGCAAAGAATGTGTTTGACATATTAAACCTGTTTATTTCACTTCATGAGAGTCACAATCAGCGATTTTTCACAAACTCACTCACTCACTCAGCGATCAGCAAATTGCTGATTGTGACTCATAGAAAGCAAAATTTACAGGTTTTATGTTTCAAACGCATACTTTGTAACCTCTTCTTGTAAGTTACAAGTTAAACATGCCATCATACCATCTTTTGGTTTTATTATTCCGAAAAACATTATTTTAGCTGAAATGAGTATTTGCAACCTTGGTTAGGGGCTGTTCATAAACTACGTAGACAGTTGGGAGGGGGGGGGGGGTTGAAAATTATCCACGGCTAATACTAATTAAAAAAAATGTATGGACAATTGTCTACGCAGGGGGAGGGGGGTCAAGAATCCAAAAGAACTGTCTACGTAGTTTATGAACAGCTCCTTACTAAATTTGATTAAATTTAACCGCTTGGAAGCAAGGCATTTCGTTGAAAGTTTTGATCAGCCATGTCGTTGTTTAAGCCATTTTAGTGTTTTAGAGATTATTTGCACTATTTTGTAGCCAGTCAATCAAGCGATTTAAAAAGCTTTTAAGTACTATTGCTGAAATGCCTGCATTCCAGAATACGCTAAATATTTCACTGGAATGTTTACATTCTGTATTTCCATCCAGCAAATACCTTCTTGTTGCATTAGAAAAAAAATTTGATCTTTTTGAATTTGATTAAATTAAAAAAAAAATAAAGAGCATTTCTAGCTCAAATCGTTAAAAAAAATGTCAATTTTGTCTCGACCCCTTCTGATTTGAATGAAACATTGCTCACGTGTTCGCTGCTACTAATGGTTGCATTTTTCATTTAAATATGATTTTTTCCTCCAGAGTAACTTTTGAAAAGGGCGTATAAAAAAATTGATTATTTTTTTTTTCAAAAAATCATAACTTGAAAACTATTGATCTGATCAAAACGGCATATGAGAAGAAGTTTTAGGTAATTAAATTATATTTGCGGAAAAAATACACCGAAAGAAAAAACTTCGTAAATTAGTATTTAAAAAACGTAAAACGATGATTATCTCAAAACACCCCCCCTTCGATCTTTATTATTTTTTTTTTCAAGAAAATTGATAGAATACCCTTAAATTTCGTGAAAAGTGTATGCTGGTAACTTCCTTAAAAAGAAATCTATAATTTTTTAAATTTTTGTTGATTTTTACAAGTTGATGAAAATGCATATTTTTTTGAAAAATTACAATTTATTTGGATTTTACGCATAATTTTCGATAACTTTGCATATAGAAATTTTTTTCCTAAGTCCAGCCGTTCTCAAGTTAATGCAAATTAAAAAAATATAATTATAACAATTTTCAACATTTTAGGCCATTTTCAAATGTTCGTCGAGATGTCCAGCAACGAGATTTTATTTCATGATTGTATATTAAAAAACAAACAATTCATTCTCAGATATGGTAGCTGTCAGACTTACCCGTTTCTATCTAGAGGAAGCGGAAGAGAAGCACGTTGATGTGGTCAAATGAAAGATTTGTTGAGATAAAAAATGGTATATATTTATTATTTTATTTTACAACTCATATTATTTGAATACACTGGAGTCGCTTTTTACGCGGGTGATACGTCCCGCGTAAAAAAAAAACCGCGAAAAAAAAACCGCGTAAATTCCGGAATCCGCGTAAAAAAAACCGCGTAAATTCCGAAATCCGCGTAAAAAAAACCGCGTGAAAAAAAAACCGTGTAAAAAAAAACCGCGTAAAAAGCGACTCCAGTGTACATTGAATAATTTGGGTGTATCGTTTGAATTAGAGAATATTTTTACTGCAATTTGGTTGTTTGAAACTGGAATACAGCAATGATATTTTCGAGTTCCAGGAATTGGTTTCACTTTCTTAAAAATTGGATCAAATTCCGTGTCAGCCTTTTTGTATTCTTCCGTAGAAACATAACAAAATGACATTTTTGTTTGAAGATCTTTTTTACGACTATTTCAGTGCTAACATTTGAAAACGACGCAAAAGCCATTTGTAAACAAATGGTTTGTGGGCCCTTTACTCGCTACCCGAAGAACGCCCACGCAAACCAACAGCATCGTCAGGAAGGGGAAAATTTCCCCTATCCGATGTTGCTGTTGTGTCGCGTTGGTGTACTTCAAGTAGTGAGTAAAGGGCCCACAAACCATTTGTTTACAAATAGCTTTTGTGCCGTTTTCAAATGTTAGCACTGATTTGCCCAGTCGTACAGTTGTTAAGGGTTCGTTATAGGGTGCTCGTGTTGCTTAGCTAAACTTGCTCTGGTTGCCATTCTCTTAAGGGTACCGCCAATCGCATCACAATGACCTTTGCCGTGTGAAGTTGCAAAAAAATGCCATTCAATATCTACATTATGCTTATCTTTAAATCCACAAATGCTAGCAAATTTTTTTATGTTTTTGTATTGTGATGCTGCTCCATCTGACATAAAAATACACTTTTGGACTGTTATTTGCTATCTTAAAAATTCTAATAATTTTGAGATAAACAACTGAACTGCTACTGTGTCATGCTTTGAAATTGATTTAGGTGGAGGTTTACAACACTTGAAATTGTTATCCATCGTAAAAAACTACTTGCTTTTTAACATGAAACGCTAAGAGAGATGAACTGAATGGAACAGGTGAAGATCGTCCCAATATATATATATATATATGTAGCAGAATAATTACAATGTTGACATTATACCTATCTTCATTAGGTACAATTGATTATAGCAAACTTTTTTAAGTGTGAGTGTAAGAAGCCTCCACGGGGTGCCTTTTTATGTAGTTGTGATATCGCGGGATGAGCTCTTAAGGCACAATATGGTATACGTCAGAGAAGTACCTAGAGAATTTATCTCAATTACAGGTTTAATAACATATTTGTTTACCTGTTTATGTTTTGAGCCTCTGTTATGACATACACAATTCTATACAGGTATATAACTAATAGAGGACAGAAAAAAGGCACATGAGTGGGTTTGTTGATTATTTGGGTATATTTGAGAGTATTTACTTATAAACTTGTTTCTTTTCCGCTGCGTCTAAATAGAAACGGGTAAGTCTGACAGCTACCATATTTGAGAATGAATTGTCTGTTTTTTAATATATATTCATGGAAAAACATCTCGTTGCTGGACATCACGACTAACATTTGAAAATGGCCCAAAATGTAGAAAATTATTATAATTATTTTTTTTAAATTGCATTAACTTGAGAACGGCTGGACTTAGGAAAAAAGTTTCATTATGCAATGTTTTTGAAAATTATGCGTAGAATGCAAATAAATTACTATTTTACTAAAAAATATGCAATTTCACCAACTTGTAAAAACGAACAAAAATTTCAAAAATTATAATTTTTTTTTTAAGAAAGTTACCAGCATACACTCTTCATTAAATATTAGGGCATTTTTTCAGTTTTCTTGAAAAAAAAAATTATAAAGATCGAAGGGGGGGTGTTTTGAGATAGTCATCGTTTTACGTTTTTTAAATACTAATTTACTAAGTTTTTCTTTCAGTGTTTTTTTTTCCGCAAAGATAATTTAACTACCTAAAACTTCTTCTCATATGCCATTTTGATCAGATCAATAGTTTTCAAGTTATGATTTTTTGAAAAAAAAATAATCAATTTTTTTATACGCCCTTTTCAAAAGTTACTCTGGAGGAAAAAATCATATTTAAATGAAAAATGCAACCATTAGTAGCAGCGAACACGTGAGAAATGTTTCATTCAAATCGGAAACACTCATGACCAACCGGTTTGCGTTTTGGGCTGGAAATGCTCTAAAGTCAAATAATTTTGAAAACATCACATACTTCTTTGTGAATAATTCTACAATTCAGTATATCTCTTCGAAAATATCTTCAAATCCATCGATATATTTCCAGGTCATTTACCATGAAAATGGTATAACTTGAATGTATCTTATGATTTATATGAATATGTAACATATTTTCTTTAAATTCTATTAAATTCTATTAAACAACCGGAATTCATTGTAGTAAAATCCCAGACTACCAGACATAACTCTCAAAAATTGTTCATCGAACAAGCATTTAACGGTCAATTTAAAAGTATCTCAGTTGGTAGTACTGCCACCTGTGGCGCGCATAGTTAATTCCCTTGCGTTTGACGTTTACACACTACCGCCATCTATTCAGTGTACTACCCACCACAGTGTACTCAACAGATGGCGGTAATGTTTTTGCGACGATGTTTTACAATGAGAAATATTCAATGTGTCTGTCTGTTTGTCTGTGGTAAAATGTTAATGTATTTTGTGAAACTCGGAGGCGGAGTTGGAGTCAGTGATTTTCAGATCAGAGGAGTCGGTCAATTTAGATACAATAGAATCTGGTGTTAAATAGTTCGATACCTTAAGATAAAATCCTTTCAGAAAGCCAGAGGTTTTGACGGTATTTTGCGACCTTCTTCAAAAGGAAACGACCATAAAAACAAACGTTTCGCATGTAATATACGGATACCTTCCGGTAAATACTTTCGAAACAAGACCCGTTCGTTCGATATCGATACCAGCTTGTAAAATTCCGACGGGAAATTGCCCGAAAAATTATGATCTTCAAGTGCTAACTTCCGCCCCTTGGTCCGGTACAGGCAGTCAAACCAGAACCGAGTTCAAAACTTGAATCTTGCCAACTTTGTTCCACACTGAGCTTGCTGTTTCGTTGTACACGTTGCAGTTCCACGTGAACCACAGAATGTACGTCGTCGTCATATACATGTATGTAAGTACGAGAAAAGCAAACGAGGCAACATAGGACCAAGGATACGTTCCGTTCGTTTGTTCGTCCATTCGTTCGTTCGGATCGGTACGGCGTGTGGTACAACCTAAGTACCACTCTCTCCACTCTGCTGCAATAGCAAACAATCCAATTGCAGTTGATGCATACAAATGTAGCATCTCCCGCATCCTGCGATGGGCGGGCGGTGCAGCGGGAGGGCGGCAGTAAGACGCAATGCATGCACCTACTATTTGTAATGGTAATGTTTGGCCATTGGACGGAAAGTTCCGTCTCCACAAACGCTTCGAGTGGAATGTATGTGTGTGTGCGTAAAACCTATAGCTATATAGAGGACGAACTTTTCCCACACAGGAATGATGGAAAAACACTCAAGAGTGGTTGAGATTCTGCAATAACCTCCTGCGGCGGGTAAGGATTGCGTTCTTTTCGGCGGAACGGGCGACGGGACTTGGGAGTGAGTGGGAGGTGCCAAATGTAAGCAAAGCGTTGAAAGCTGCCGGAAGAAATGGGTTTGGAATTGATTATTCACCGAGTTACTTAAGGACAAGACATCATTAGAGATTGGATCGTTCTTCTTTGAAAACATTTCCCCAAGAGCGGCTGTGGGTGGGTACTTCGGGTTGGTTTGGTAGGATTTGGTGAGATTTATTCACATTGCAGCGAGTGCTGTGAAATCACATCAAAATGAGTAACTGATAGCTTGCACCAGGCAGGTCGGCCGGGTGTGGTGCGGAATCGACAGCGAATTCCGGGCCACCGTAAGCTCTAGGATCGAGAACTTCGTGCCTGCCATCGTAGAGTGGTAGAAAAGTGGTGGAAAATTTGAATATTTTCTTTTGCGTTGCGAATCGCATACGTGCGGGGACGTGCATTGCATACATTCTCTGGTACCCTATCTCCTTATTTCATGACGTTGCTCTCTCACTAAAAATGCATGAATGATGGTGGTGCAAAAAAAAAACGAATCGACTTCGCTGATCTGCCAGGGCAGCGTAAAAATCGAGAACTCAACGAACAATGTCGAGTACCTGAACAGAATACATATTTTCTGGTGGTCATAGGCGTGTTGAGGGGTGAGAGAGGGACATTCTACATCATTTCAAACAAGGCCAATATGTATCTCAAGAGGACGAAGTTGCGTCATGATGCAATTTTTAGCGAACCTTTTCTTGAGTTACTCAAATTATTAAAATTTGTTTCTATTAAATTTTCGATTTTCCCTACATCCAGAAAATTTACAGTACATCACAATGGTGTCATTGAAAATTAATGGTGTCTTCAGAAAAGTTGCGATGAAATGATCACCAAAAAATCATTTTAAGTCGGATAGTTTTGAAACTCTCAGGGAATAAATACACACATATTAGTAATGTTTTTTCAAAGTTGGTTAATTCAACCTCCTCTCCTAGGCTAAATGCCCGCACCTTGGACTTAACGCTACCCATCAAAACGTGTGCAACACTTGCGTCATCTTTCTTACACACTTTCATCCACTCTTTCTTCAAATCCTTGTCGTTTTTGAAAACCTCCCCTTTTTTCCGGAGCTTGCCCTTCATAATCGCCCAGAATTTTTCTATTGGGCGAAGTTCTGGCGAGTTTGGTCGATTTGCCTCCTTCGGCACAAAAACAACATCGTTGGCTTCGTACCTCTTCATGACCGGTTTCGCGTAATGACACGATGCCAAAACAGAGTTTCATCTTCGTGGGACCGGAGGAAGGACAGCAGGCGCTTCTGGAGGCATTCTTCTTTATATATTTGGCCGTTGATGGTGCCGATCGTTATGTACAGCGTGCTGAATTTGGCTTCTTGACAAATTTGTCGACCTTTTTCTTCCGGAACTTCTCTGGAACATCCAGGCGGGACTTGCCAATGAAAAACTCCAGGCCGGGGATCTGCTTGGCGTCCGCTTTAATGTACGTCTCGTCGTCCATTACGATGCAATTCGGCTGCACCAACCACTCGCGGTACAGCATTCTGGCGCGGGATTTGGCCACCGTATTCTGTTTATCGGTTCGGTTAGGCGCCTTCCTTACCTTGAAGACATGAAGTCCGGCCCGCTTCGTTGTCTACTGGACGAACTAGACGAAAGAATTGACCTTCTTGGCCACGTCCCGAATCGAAAGGTTCGGATTGCGCTTGAAGTAATCCCTCACCTTCATTGCGTTCACGGGGTCGGTCGTCTTCGCCTTTCTTCCGCTGCCAGCTCGCCGCTGGGTCGTCTGGGTCTCCTTGAATTACATGGAACACGGAACACGGTCTAATTATCGATCCCAAACTGTTTTAACGACCCACCTGTGGGACTGACCTGGATTTTCCACGACCGCTCCCATAATTTTTGGTCGAAGCACTTCTTGCTTGAAAGCCATCTCGATAACCACTGGACAGATTGTGACGAGATTTTTCACATGTAAACATTACACTCTAAACTAGTTTAACTCAAAATTTAATCAATTTTTACCCATGCAATAAAAAGTTATACACAAAAGAAAGTGTTGCATTTTTTTTTCGAATAAAATCTTTAAGCAACTTCTTCGAAGATACCTCACGTCTAAAACGTGAAAAAAGGTTGAAGTGCTAGTTGTAATAGCACAGTTAAATTATATTCGTTAAAATTCAACTGATAAATTGTTCAAGTTGATATTGGATAAAAGCAAGCTTTGGAAAATCAAAGTTATTGAGGATACTTTAACCTGAATAATTCTCAATATTTAAAATTATAACACAATTCGGAATTGCTCAGAATAAGACGAATTTCAAATAGGTAGAGCTGCGTAACATGTAAAAACATCTAATACAGTACAAAACAAAATATTTTAAATATTTAAGAAAATCAATACAAACTCTTCAAATGATGTAAACTCACTTTTACAAAAAAAACAACATAGGGGAAAAATCGGCTTCGGCAATACCTTAACCTATTATCGTCAGGGGGTAAACAACGTTCTTGACCGCTCAATTTTGGCATGTGGATACATTGTGTTTCAGAGAATCTATTGGCCAAATTTGAGTGCTCTAGGACTTTGTTTACCCCTCTGACGATAATAGGTTAAGGTATTGCCGAAGCCGATTTTTCCCCTACCAGATGTAATTAAGTGAAATTTCTTCAAATTAAATATGCACTCAATAATTCTCACAAGTTCGATCAATTATCTTCCTTAAAATTATCTTTGATTTTTTTTTCAGAAGTCTCTTGAAATACTTTTCAGCATAACCTTAGTAGTTACTCTTAACGATATTGGAATTCTCCTGAAAATTACCTTGACACTTTTTTTTTTTATAACACTGCCAAAAATTTATTGAGATTGTCGGGATTTTTTTGCGATAATCTTCTGTCAGCGTTTTGGCTGGTGGCGCTACGCCATCCGGAAGAATTTTCGTTTGAATTATTTCCAAATGTATAGTCCAGTTCAGTTTTTACGTATTCAGTAACCGTGTTGTGCCAGTGTTAGTGATTTAGACCGTGAAATCAGCATGGAAAGAAAAGATTCCCATTGGTTAAACCCTGTTAAACCGTGCCGTTCTTTTCTGGATACTAATTTGGTGAGCTCGTTCCTTAATTTTTGTGATAATTCTATCGTAAATATTTTTTTTTTAAATCATTAAATACGCGTCAATCAAATTTTGCGCTACTGTTTTATAGAAAGTTTCAGTACATTATCAGCATCGATACTGTACCGGAGCGGGGCTTATTGTAAGCAAAATCTTCGGAAGCATGCGATCTTGAAATGGGCTATCACCTTCGAACTCCAGAGTTCAAACTTTTTGCAGTCATAAAAAAATGGTTAAAGGTAGATTTTATACATAATACCACTGCCAGATCACTGCCAAACAGGAGTGTGATTGTAGATACATACAGTACATACAATAAATGAACGAATGAAAAATTGCATCAGTCAAATGTGTCAAAATTAGTCTGTTTTTTTTTTATAAAATCTTTATTCTGTCTTCCTAACATATAAACATGTCTTACAAGCTAAGCTATTCTAAACTAATTACAGGCATTTATTTCTAAGAAGCATTTGATGCTAGGCAAGGAGATCATATGTCGTTCTGTTTCCAAAATATATTGACTAAACTGAACAAATTTTCTTAGAATCATAATTTTGTCATCCCTGCTAAACTCTTCTAAGGTTGATCCGGTTTAAGATACATTGTTGACTGCTTTCGGGAACGTGATTTCATTTGTTTACTTGTTTAACCATTGAAAGTCGCGTGAAAGTGGAACTTAATGAAGGCATCAGTGCTTTTTCGTAACTTTTAGTTTTCGGATTAGAAAAATCATCGGTTGCAGGACAGTGTTACCGATTTATATTGGATAATCCAAAGCTATGTTGATCATTATAACATTAAATTTTGAATAACAAATGATAAGATAATCTTATTCAAATGTCGTAATAATACCTCTGACCAAGGAAAAATGATTTATATAGTTTTCATAAAAGTAGACGATACAAATACTAATGAGGAAAGGAATTCCGCATTTCCTTTTCCCAAGTCCTTTTCCTCTCCTTCCCTTCCCTTCTTCTCTTTTCAGAAAGCGAGTAATGGCGCTATAACCATATGCCATATAGGGCTAGGACAAGAGTTAGTGCTCAGGTCCCAACCGCTAGAAGAAAATGGTAGCGAGCAAGGGCGCTATAACCTAGGCGAATACAGCATTCCCTCCGTATAGGTTACGTCCGCACACCGCTCTCTGTTGTCCTTCGACTGAGGTCGGCTGGATCGATTGAGGGATGGCAGTGGGTTGGCGGTGCCGTCCACGCTTGTACGGAGGGAGGACTGTACGCTCGAACACAAGGGGTAAATACCTGTGTTCCATCCCAGGAGATCGTACAATCAAGGAGTGTACATTAACTTTCTTAGCTCTGTCACTCCCAACGATTTATATAGCCTATTTTCAAATCCTGCATACGGAGCGGTTGGTACGGTATGTCCCCGCTCTTTGATTACCTGTGGATTAAATGTTAACCACTGTCTATACTTATTAAGTAGACATGGTAAACATTCACTTCCACAAAAATTAACTAAACGCTACACAGTAGGCCTGGCCGCTTTATTGTTTGTTTCACATCCTTGATGTGCAGCAGGCATTAATAATGACAAGAAAAATGATAGATGTATCATTTTCCAGGATTCTTTCAAGTACTGGCTGTGTATGTGTAGACTAGACTAGACTAGACTAGACTAACACTTCCAAAAATTTATTGAAGATCTCATCATTTAATTGAAACTCCTTTCTGAATTCATTTGAAGCTCTCTCCAAAATTTTCTTAGAACTGCCCTCAGAATTTGATTTCTATGAAATTCTCCTCACTCCATTTTCGCATAAATTATTCATCTGAATCATTTTCAAAATTTCAAAACGTCGTTGGTATTTTGCCTAGAACTTTCTAAGAATTCACCTCAGAATTTTCCTTGATATTCTCTCAGAATCCTCCACAGAATCATTTTGAAATTATCACTAGAATTTAAAACTAATTCTCCTTAGAATTTCAAAATTGTCTAGAAAATTTATTAATCTAGATCCTATACAGGGCTGTCATCTGATCACTCAATGCGCGCAATGTACTGATTTTCTGAAAATAAACAAAATTTGCTTGCCGTTCACCCTGCGCAACTGTAAAGCAGCGGAGAAGAAAAGACAGACACATACTCAGTAATAACGGAAGCTCAATGTGTAGCCATCGCTCCGGCGGCTCCGACGCAAAGAGCGCCACTCAGTGTAGGGTTGCAAATGGGAAACACAGCAAAAATACGAAATTCATCTTTGTTATGCCCTTCTTCATCTCCTATGCATGCAGTCGTGGTAAGCAAAGTCTGCACAGAATTCAAAGAAGACATTAACGCTTGTTGTATTATATTCGCTCCCAGCGCCGTGCGGAGTGTACCGCTCATTGTGTGGATCGCTTTCTCACAGATTAGTTGGAAAAGAGTGTGCGAAGTAAATGGGAGGACCACACACTCTTTGTCGAGTGTTGTGAGATGCTTGAGCTTGAGCTTGAGCTTGATTGACCGCCCACGGTTGCTACTCTGTTATTGCCAGATCAGCTGTAATTACACAGAGAACCAATAGACGATGCTTGGGACTAGCAATCATCCTCAATGTGTAAAAACTGGTGATCTTGAATTAGGCAATACCAGCGCCGGCCGCGCCCGAACACAGGTCAAGAAAGGAATGGGAAGGATTGTGTTGACATGACACTCGCTTTGATGGAAGCCGAGAACACCTCTGCACTTCCACGAGGAATCACTGGGATGTTGGATAAGAGGGTTGGGTTTGCAGCAGGGTTCGTTTTGGTAAACGATAAGCTGAATTAATGTCCTAACGATCATATAACGCGAAGGAGCTTGGGACTAAACCCACGGTCTTCTGCTCAGTAAGCAAAAACGTTTGCCACTAGGCAGGCGAGCACCTTTTTAATCACCGAGTTGCTGTTATTACCATGTAGTCATATTAACAAATAAAACGATTGACGAATCTTGATTGTGGATGGGCCTGAGATTAGACTCATGATGTTCTGCTCAGTAAGCAAAAACGGTTGCTCTAAGGCCACCGAGCCCCTCATATCACATAATACCGTTGCTCAAATTTTTGTATCCATTCAAACCCGGAACCAACGACAACAACGAGTTTCGCAAAATACACGATACACAAGCGATTTTACTATAAATCTCTTTGATATGTAAGAACCTGGGACCGCGTTTTTCTGCTCAGTAAGCAGGCCACTGTAACCGACGATCTTTCAAATCCGAAAACTAAAAACTACGAAAAAGTACTTAGGCCTTCATTAAGTTCCACATTCACGCGACGTACAATGTTTCAATTTGCTCTTTACGTATTGTTCAGGCTAGGCCCTTTTCAAAATTTACGCGAGAAATACGCACAATCGTCACCTACCTCGCAAAACTGGTTCCAAACGACAACAAAGGCATAAGCAACGATGGATTGTTGAACTTTGCTGGCTCCGGTGGTGTAGTGCACAGCAAAAAAATGTAATATCGATCAACGTAATTCAAGCTGATGTATGGAATAATGATGTAGGGTAGATGTACCAGTCACGGCTATACGCTCCTATCATGATGTGCCCCAATCATGGCATATAGGATTTCCATAGGCCATGATTGGAACACACCACAACAGGAACGCACAGCCACAACTGGTACATCTACCCTAATTGTAATTTTGTAATTTATCCGCACTCACCCTGGTCGACCACTGTAAACCAATCTGCCGTAAAGCGTTTTCGGTTTTTGTTTCTGGATCTTTAGTTGCCTCTGTGATATACTTACTTGCGGCATACTATTTTGGGAGTGTATATGAGCGTGTAGCATGTACGGTAGCTCATCTCTCATCGTGATGGTGGGACATAGTAGACAAATTAGAGAGAAAACAAGGAGGTATTAGTATTAGTTATATGTAAACAAACAAAACAAAAGTTAGATAATGCGGCACTGTAACTACTACTATTTTAGAGGTATGATTCGTCATGTTTAACTCAATGTTTCAATTGAGGCAAACTATCTATCTTACAATTACAAAAGCAAACCTAAACTTACAATTATATGCAAATGCAAAATGAAACTTGACAAATCATCGTCAATTCCCTTATTCCAGGGCAGGGCCTGACGATTTGAATCTAATTTTGATCAGTGAACGGGCACCATATGGTACATTTTCTCACCATGAACCTATCATTTCCAGCCTATCTGAACTATTTAATAAATGGAAGCCATAACATGGGTTACGCTCCCCCTAAGCGGGCCCTCCGCATCCTGTATCTGTCTTATCTCAAATACAAAATGCCAATGGTATGAATGTATCTATATATATAGGTCAGGCTTCAGAATCGTCCAGTGGGCAGTGCGCTCTACACTCCAAGTTACCTTTTTTCAAATGTACCGCAAATTTGATATTTTACCCATTGAGTGTTGATTAGTCACAATGAAACATTGTGACAGAAGTTGAGGTTACTAGTGTATTAAATAATCTAGGTCCTATTTAGGATTATATCTGAAAAATCCAAATCTGGCCAACGCCCACCCTAAACCTAAACCTGTTCTAATCCACCTGAAATGACTAACGAATGGAAGACTTTGACTACCCAGCCATGCAATAGTCTCATTCCGTGCCTTATGGCAACTTGATGATTCTATTGCGCTCATCTTCTGGCACCACCCAGGGGAGACTTGGTCCTGTACCCAATGCTTAACTTATCTCCATTCCACTCAACTACTCGCAATTTCGTGTGATATAGTGGGCGGAATATTATTATATGAGACAATTCAATGCAGACGTCTTTCCAAATTTGGCAGATCGACAGGTAATCGGTGAGTTAGCACGATAGTTGCTATTCAACAACTCGACAACGTCCCATCGTCGACGCCTGCTATGAGAATTTCCCATAGCAGACGCCAACGAAATGACGTCATCGAGCTATCGATCAACTACCCTGGTTATCGCCTGATACCTTATAGCACGATGCTAGGAGGCGAACCGGAAGAATCGATGAGCTACCTCCCCCACTTTGTCGAGTGTTGTGAGATGCATGCACAAAGTTGCTTTGCTAACGCTGTGAGGTGTTTTCCAACCCTGATCCTAAATCCTGAAAATTCCTTCAATGCACAACCCAACCCAACAAAAGTGGAAACTTGAAAACCTGGAATCCTTATCTTATGAAAATCTGAAATTTTCTCGATAATATGAAATCCGATATCCGTCTTAGATTCTTTAATATTTCTTCAAAACTGTTATCTGTAATCCCAAAATATTGAAGGTTTTTGAGCAGTTGCAAAACAAACAGCGGATAAACATACAAAGTTTAGATTTCAACTCTCAAAATTCCATTACTTTCCTAATTTTTAAAAATGGCGTTTTCGATATTTTCAATAAATAATATCACGAAAACTGCTCCTCTAATCGAAATGTCGTCTGAGAGAAAGTTATAGGAAATTGGTTTGCCTTTTCAGAAAAAAAAATACACACTGAAACTGTATTTTGTAGTAATTGAACTTCAAAAAGAAATTTTTGATCATTCCACCTTTTAAATTGGGAGAAATCTCCTGCCGCCGTGGGCCTTCGATATACTAACGGGTGTGCGGGGTCTATATATGGATGTAAAAAATGAGATTCCCAACTCGCTGCGTTTCCTCAATCGAAAGGGGGAAAATATTCTATCAAGGAAACAAGAAAGTGGTGAGTCCTTTATAAGACGGAGGGGCATCGGATGAATTTTTGACCCAAGCGGAAGGATTGGAAGCAAGCAGCACAGCATCGAACGGAAGAAGAAAACCAACAACGGAATGAGGAAGAGACCAGTACATACGCTGGTCTAGTGACTGGAGGTACATTACTTTCAAACCGCTACATCTCGAAAACGGTGCAACTTAGCAAAATTTTCACAAGGTGCTTTTTTATTGTACATTTGGTGTACTTTCATTATATAAAGTCTAAACAGTAATTGGACCAAGTTTTGGATTTTTTAACATTATAACTTTTTTGTCCATCATTTCTCTATCTTGACCTATAGTGCAGATGGCATTTTTTGTCCTCTAAAACATATCAACAAATAAAAAAATCAATTTTTATGAAAAATTGTTTTTTAAGATTTTATTTGAAATAAAAAAAAAAAGTTTGGTAATTTTTTTTAGAGTGCCTATTTTTTTTCAAATAGTCTTATCTATTATCGGCAATATTGCCGAAGACACCAAACCGATCAGGCAAACAGTTTTCGAGTAAAATTTTTCTGAAGATAAGCTTGAAATTTTTCTATAAGGCCTTTACCAAAAATTAGGCTGGATTGAAAAAGGCGATATGAAGATGCAAAATGGCATTGTCGGTCATAAGGAATAAACCGATTTGCGGATTCGTAGGGAATTGCTCTACTGCAAATTGGGGATAGTGAACTATACCGAGAAGAAGTGGATAAAGGACGAAGAGGAGGCCAAGCGGCGGTCACTGTTGAAGGAAAAATAATTTTGCATCTAAGAAATAAAAATTGTTTTAAACTTAACGAGATGAAAGCCAGTTAGCAGTTAGCGTTCTCCTTACTGTATCTTTAGACATAGTTAGATCTATACTCTCACAATAATTATTATACACTCTCATCATTCAATTAATCATTTTGTCGAGCAGTTTTGGAACGACCTTCTACCAGCAATTTTACGGAAATGAAACAATCAATTCCAGATTTTTCAAGCATTTTACAAATAAGACCCTATTTTCTCGAGGTTGTAGAAGAAAAAATATTAAAATATTGTTCCACGTTAAAGTTCGAGTGGTAGGAAACGTCATTTTAAATTGCTCGAATGATGTGATCCATTGAATGGTCCATTTTTACCATAATTTGTTCTGTGAGGTGACAGTTGAAATACATTTCGAGTTCTTAAGATTCGTGATGGTACGTAAAAATGCAAGCTTGCTAATATTTAATTTCTAAATTTACACGTTGTGAGATGAGATCATTGGATGAGGCAAGAGCGTTGAGGGTACGGATGAAAGCGGAAGCTAAACTGAAGTCACTTCAAAGGAAGAGTAAGAAGGACTCATAATCAATGCCCCTCATTATCATTTTATTTTATCTCGGCTCCGTGAAAACCTTTTGGACATTTGAGCCGAACTAATAAACTAATTAAAAAAAAAATGATGTTTGTCTGATCGGTTTTAGGTTATATTTTTTGAAGTTTTGAAGCGGAAAAAATAAAGCCCTTTTCAAATGACGCTCTACATTTTTTTAAAAAATATAAGTAGATAAATCCTTTACACTCACAAAGTTTAATTGAAATCGGAGAAATTCATCACATGGTTTACTAAATTCCATGACTTGCGAAAATGAATATAGTGGTCACTCAGCATGGCTTTAGTTTATATTACTTAGAAATAAAAGGATTGGGATTTGTGATGATGACAAACTGATTTTCATTTTTGGGTGGGGAGAGTGAAAATGTCAATTCCCTGTTGCTAACATTTCATGGATACAGGGCGGGCTCTTCTTCCCATTCATTGGGGAATCTTCCTGTTGGATGGCTCGTTTTCCGACCAATTGTTGTTGGAAGGAGATTCTTAACTGTTCCAAGGAGATGAATAGGCGGATTGCCGATCAATCCATCCATTCGTTTTTAGCCCTTCATACAGTGATGTCAATAAGTGGTTATAGTTGAGTATTGAGTCTCCATGCACAACTAAATGAACCTAACGCTTCTAACGTACCGCAACTATAGGAGCGTTTCCCCTACTGGTAGCGTGACGAATTAAAACATAAATATGGTTCATAATTTGTTGTTTCATGAGCAATACGAGAACTTGGATGGCTAAAAGAAAGATATCCAAGGTCAGTGAAAAGCTGTTCGAATTATGGAAAGGGTCTGAAATAGACATCAAAACAATAAAAAACAAATGGGTAATGATCAGTTCGTGGATTTTGTCAATAAGAACTGCTCAAGAAGGACGAATATTTTACGTTGGATTTTTCAATAGCAAATTTTATAAAGAAGGTGTCAACTCCAAGGGTAAGAAATAGAGATGGGCAATATAATTCTTTTCACTGAACGGTTCTGAGTCGTTCAGTTCACTGGAAAGAACTAGCTCTTTAGAAAACAGATGTTAGCACTTTAAGGTTCTACAAAGGGTAAGTAATTTTGTGTTCTTCTTCTTTTTTAAATATCATAAAATCATCATCATTAGTTTACACATACATTCATATATTATGAATACGAAAATTTAAAACATGTATTTCGTGGGTAAAACACGAAAATTTCCTGGGTTAAACACATTCACTGTATTTACTTACTTGTGTTCTTCGAAGTATAGCACAATTAAACGCAATCGAATACACGAAACTCAAAACAACTGCTTCACAAAACTCTTGGTGAACAAAATTCATCACAAAGAAAACCATTTCTACTTTACTGCTTTACTAGCAATCGTGAAGGCATCATTGAAACAGCGGTGCCAGATGTATTGCCTCTAGCAATGAATTTAAGTTTATTAAAACAATTAATTGCGAAGTCTGCCTTATTAACATAGATGAGTGGATGTATTTAATGATGGATAAATATCAAAAACTGATTAAATAAAACATAAATGACCATTTTAAACATTTTACCGGTCCAATTAAAAAAGTCACAGAAGATTGAATTCAACACTAACAGGGTTGATGGCAGCAGTGCACGTAGCCTGTTTTACGCTTTCCCGCTCAGGGGTGTAAACAAACTTGCATACAGCGCAGTCTGGCAGTGCTTATGTTTTGTCTACTACATTCTTATCCACTAGATAGTGTGACATCACATTTGCTGTTGTATTGAAATGAAGGAAGAGATGGTTAAGTTTTCCTCGCCATACCAGTTGATATTTATGAAAAATGGGCAGTTTTGGCGTGGGGACATGCACTTCCAATGAATTTTACCAATACATTTAGAAAATGATGATCGAAGAATATTTCAAAAAAAAGAAGTAAACAAAATAATGACCCTTTGTAGAACCTTAAGGTGGCTGCTTGGAGTTTCTAACAAAAGTTGAACAAATCTCAGATGCTTAAACTCCACTTGTATATACTGCAGCAATAATGATAAGAACCAATAGTGGAATAGTTGCTATTTTTTATTTGTTTAAATTTATCATATTTGATTTTTCTGCTCTTAGAATTCTTCCATTGCAGATGTGCAAAATGGAGTTTATTTATATAAACCTAAGAACCCATGTTCAAAACAATATTAAATAATTTGTATATTCACTAGCAGTTAGAATACCAAGAGAGCAAAACATGCGTCTCGATGCTGTGAGAAGGCTCGCTTCTCGGCAACGGGACAGGCGTGCTGTGTCACAAAATCGATACGCATTTTGCACCCTAACTATTCTGAGTGCTAGTATAGTATCGATGATTCAATCAGTTGGAATGAAATCTCAAACGTAACGCAATATAAATATTCAACAAAACAGATGAGCCAAGTCATAGAATCAAATCACATGCTAACTCTAGCCTTTACGCGTGCAAAGCTATTTCTTCTAGCCCTTGAAGAAAGATCAACGCCTCGCTTCTCTGTATGTACCTATGGGCATGCAACCAAGATTAGCACTCTAAGGTGCTGTTTGTAATATTCGGCTCTACAACTAAAAAAAATACAACACCTGCATAATATGCTTATGTGTTTATGCAGTCCCTAGAAATGTTTGAAAATAAACCTCTGATGAACTCCACACACACGAGTGAGATCACCTTAGAGTACTCATCTAGGCCGTTCTATGCATTGTGTTCCCTCCCGTATGGTTCTCTTACTAGTTCATTCTCGTACTAGGTTTACCGTATTAGTTCTTCAATGTAGGTAGTTCACGTTCTTCAGATCCGTTCATTCCTTTTACTTTATTCGTTCCAAAAGAACTACCATTCCTTTTAAAAGAACGACCGTTCATTCGTTCATTAAGAAGAACTAGTTCTTTAGAACCGTTCATAAGAAATGACTTTCGAGCATTTTCAGATGGATATTTTCAAAAGTAAATGTCTGTCGTAGAACTGCTAATTTCATCAAGAAGCCAATTTTTTTTCAATTAGTTTATTTGTTAAGGCTCAATTTTCCAAAAGAACTCCACGGAGCCGAGAACCAGAAATTTTATAATTATAATAAAAATATTAATGAGGAACATTTTTCATGAGTTCTTCTTACTCTTTCTGGGAGGCGACTTGAGCTTAGCTTCCGTTTTCTGAAGGAGTCAATTCTAAGAATGAAACATTAATTTTGAGTTGGATTATTCAAAATCTTTTGTCTGTCAAAGAACTGTTCATGTTATAAAGAAGGACACAAGAGTGGGCAAAGTCTTTCTGGTTTTTTTTTTCAGTTGTATTGTTCGATAGCTTTTATCATCCAAAGAAGCTCATGTTATAAAGAAGGAGTCAACTGTAAAAGAGATAAATTACTTGAAAATTTCAGTTAAATTACCCATGTTGAGTCTTAGTTTGGTGTGCCTGCAAGCTTTACTCATTATATTTCGTTTCCAACTTTTTGTCGCATCGACCTTTTGTCCTTCAACCTTTTGTACTACAACCGTTCTTACTTATATAACTAGCTGGAAAAAAGGCAGCTTTGTTGTTGTTGACGATGAACCGGACCGTTTCTTGGACTTTGATGATAACTGCTGGAAGAGTCCGAAAGTTGTTGCTGCTGAAACCGGACGGATAGAATGCCCGAGGGTAATTTCGGCATTTTAAGCAGAAGTAACCGAGCTGGCTCCTTTTCGGCAACCTTTCGACATTCCTAAAAATCACCATTTCGTCTATCCAAGTTCAGTTCACGTCCTTCACCTTGCCCTGCCTTGACAATGGAATCAAGCGACATTCCATGAAGTCAATTAAACTTGTTCCATTTCATGCCACGTAACGCTTTTTTCTGTCCAAATACATAAAATCAACACCCTTAAAACTGCACCAAATTTACCCTGTCAACGCACATTCAGCGTAATCACACGGAAGGATAACCGCGGTGTCGACGGAGAGAGGAATTGTAGCAAACTGTGTTGTCACAGCTCGTTATCTGCTGGAGATTTGATTCACGGTTACGCACACACGCACACGCACACCCACACCTTGCTTTCGGGTGGATTGGGTCGAAAGCGGATTCATTCACACCTCACTTCAGATCCAAAGCGGAGTAGGGTAGCAACACGACCGTGGATGTCACGTGGTCTTAGGCGCAGAAAACGTCGTCATTTCCAGCTGAACGCTTGCACGGTTTCCGAACCGGTTGTCACTGTGGCGGTGTTTATCACCTCGACAGAGTGTGATTAGGATTCGAGATGGCAAGGCTTTTCCAATTGGAAGATTAGCGCTATCCACAGTGTTGATTGAAGTACAACTTTCCGAGAAATATGGCTGATTTGAGCGTTTTTTTTTTTTCATTGCCACTTCGTGGATTCGAATCGTCGGTAGTTGGAGCCCGGTTGACTAAATTGAATGAAATTTTGTCGGAATGGTTTTTATAAGTGAGCAAACGATTCGTGAAATTTCCACCGCTGAAATGTCAAAGGGACGACGACGACGTCTGATTTTGAACTTTTAACCTAACCTCTAAATGTGGCTACTCGCATTTGAATGAGATTTGCGAACAGGAAATGGGACAGGTCGTTATAGCAAGAGGAGTGCGCTTTCGCGAGATGAATGGAGAACAAGCGTGCTCCGCCTCCGCATCAAGATAAATAATAATGAGTTCCAGTTATGATGGGAATGCAACCCAGATATACGCTAGTTGTCTTCCCTGCGAACGTTTAAGCGAGCTTGTTCCTGTTGCTGCAGTAAAAAGGAATTTATCAACGAGATTTACTGTACACCAGCCCGTGCTTCAGCTCCGCAGGATGGTAGTTATGGAAATGAATGGAAGAGGATAACGTTCAGGCTATACAGCGCGAGTCACGCGAATTACGGCTGGAGCATAATAAAAAGATTGCATTAAAGATGATGATGGCGATGACGGCGTTGGAAACGACACAGCGCTAGGTCGAGCAAAGATTATGGATGCACAATCGCGAAATGCGATGGGAAGTTCATTATTACTTCATTTGCACGAGAGGGCACGGGTCCACTGAGGCGGCGTGAATTCGAGGGAAGGGTAGTTCGATGAGAATTTTCCATTTACTGCTGTATCAGCGTCGGATGATTGCGCTTTTTTGCTGAGTTGTTGAGCTTTCTCGTTAGCGGGACAACAGGAGTTTTAACGATGGGGATGATTCTGCTAGATACACTTGAATACAGGAAAGAATATTTCGCAGAAATTTGATCATAACTTTACTACCATGAAGCAAATTTTACATAATTTAGAAGAGTCATGTCAAAGATAGCTTCCTTATAAATAACTGATTCATGCTCTTTGACTGCCATCTCAGCAATTGAGTGAGTATCTGTTCATGGCAAAAATCGAACCCAGATAAACACTTCTAAAAATACTGTGATTTTTCCAACCATCTGACAGCAGAAGATGGGAAAAGCACTCAAATTCACCGGCACATACTCACACACATGAATAGACTGACTGACTGACCTGTGCACATGTGCTCTTTTGCAAAGAGCTGTTTTCAATTTCCATAATGGATGCTCAACTCCTCACCGGCTGCAGTATCCAGGGCCAGGTCCTGTGTACCTACATTTTATCGCTTTCCCATACTTCAGCACTGATAGCCAAAATGCAGGGGAACAACATTTCAAAATGAATGTCTTTGAGATAAAAGGGACCTACCTGGCAGATGATAGCAAGTGAATTAATTTCTCTGGTAGTCACATGTCAAGAACAGGTCAAAATATGAGGCCACTTGGGCAGGGCTGTACGAACCACCCTAGGATGGATGCTGCTGCTGGATTTAGTGCAGCTCTAATGTTCTGATTCGAAAATACGTCACCATATAGCATTTAATCGGAAGGTTTTACCAACACGTTGAATTCAAAATTCCAAACCAGTTATTTGAAAAAATAGTCTCCTGACGGCAATTGTCGACACTGCTTTTCTTCTTCCGGGTATCGAATCTCTTACAAGAGCTTACGCCTGCACTCAACTTGAAGCACTTCCATAGTTATTGATTGAGAGCTTTCTGTGCCAACAAGTACATGAAATTCCAACCCGAAAGATTTTCTAGACCGGAGCGGGCGAGGAAAAAATGAGTCGATGAAGTCTCCTATTCCTTGCGAGACGAACCAACCCAATTGCGTGTGTCGGACTTATTGTCTTCTACGGTTAATACTTCAATATCCAAACAAAATAGCAACAAATTCATATCTTCTGAAAAGTTGCATAATGAACTAGAGCAACATTTCTCAATGTATGAATCACCACCCACGGGTGGCATCCTCTATGGGTCACGACCCACCGAAGGGCATCAGGTGGGTCCCAGTAAATCAAGCAATTTGATCACATTTTTTTAATTATATGCAGAATTACATTATTTTGGGACACTCATTACTGTGTCACAACATATTGGTTTTCAATATTTTTTCAAGACTATTGAGCACGCCAAATGACGAATAGGAAAAACTCGAACTTCTCCGACTTGCGAGAAACTTTGCTTCATTGTTTGTTATGGACCATGATTCACATTTTTGCTAAAATTCAGCCATTTTTTTTTTAAATTTACAAAATGGCGTCAAAAAATGAAAGTGCTGAAACGGCATTTCTGATCGAACCATAATATATCAGAATGTCGTTGAACGATTTTTGCAAAACAGAAATTAAACAAATCTATGACAAACTATGACTAAGTGTCTAAAAATTGACAAAACAAAAGTAGAACAAGAACTTTTGGTAAAAAGATTGTAGTTTTTGTTAAATCGTTTTTTCATGTAATTTATACTTAGAAAACAATGTTTAAAACATTCCAACAAAAAGTTCCAAAATTTGCATCTTCTAAATTTTAGCATTTTTTGTAAGCAATCTTTATTTTAATTTTTCAAAAAATCGGACAAGAGCGTTTTGAGATATTAGGGATTTTATATATTTTTTTTTTCAATAAATAAAACGCATGTTTGCTTTATTTTTCCTTGACAGACATTATTTTTTGGAAGTCATTTCAATCAAAAATTCTGTTTCCTAGCAACAATTCTTTGAAAAATTACAATGGCGCCATTTGGAAAATTTTACAACATCCAAAATGATCAAACTTTAGCAAAAATGTGAATGATTGCCTATAACAAACAGTTGCGCCAAGTTTCACACAAATCGGAGAAGGTCGATTCAAAGGTTCTTTGCTACTTCGCCTGGAACTGATCCATTTTGCGATTTTAAAGCCAGTTTGGGGACGTACAGGTCATTTTGACTTATTTGGAAATTTGTTTTTAAAACAATCTATGACCTACTATGGACACTTAAAAATTGACAAAACTCGTAGAACTAGAACTTTTGGAAAAAAAAAACTTTAAACTTTTTGTTACAACGTTTTTTATGTAATTTATACTTCTGTTTACCATCATATTTACGATGCAGCATTGATGGAGCCGTGAAATGAAATGAATATATCTTATGAAAGTTCACCTGGAAAAGTCAAAGCTGCACATCAGTCTGAACTTAAAAACGTTTTCTTCTTCAATTCGAATGTTATATTGGAAGGATTTCACGCAGGCTTGATGAAAATTATGATTTAATGCTAATTTTCACGAATTTTATATGCAGTCTGTCAACATTATCTTTTAAAACATTCTTAATAATTTTTTGAAAAAAAAAAATACACAAAAAAGTTCTACAAAAAATATCAAAAAAATAAACAAATTTTCTTTTTTATAATTTTTGTCAGTATTCAAGTGTCCATGGTTTTAAACCTTTTAAAAGTTTGCATATTTTGAAAGCTATATTTTTTATTATTTTTTATTTTCAAAAATCGAGATTTCAAGATTTGTTTTGGTAAATTTTTACTTAAAATAAATAAAAAAAATTATTTTGTACAGTTTTCTCAAAAACACATTATTTATTCTACTACTCTCGGAAGTCATTTGGATCAGAAATTCGGTTTCCGTGCTACAATGTTATGAAACATTTCACGGACGCCATTTTGGAAATTAAAAAAAATAAAAATGAAGAAACTTTAGTAAAAATGTGAATGATTGCCCATAACAAACAATTACACATAGTTTCGTGCATATCGGAGAAGGTCGACTCAAAGATGCTTCGCTACTTTGCCTGGAATTTCTCCATTTTTCCAAAGCCCCAAAGCCAATTTGGGGAAGGTACAGGTTCTGCTGACTTATTTGTACTATGTTTGACGTTCTTAGGACCATTTTTACGCTCCAAGGTTATTATGGGAATTATCGTTTTCAAGATTATAATAAAATTGTCAGGCCGTTTGAAAGATTACATAACAAATTTGGTGTTTTTAAAGCACTTCGAGGCTTTTTAGTGATTTAAAACCAATTTAGTAATTACAGGCTAGTTAAGCTATTGTAATTCTTTTCTTGGCCTTCGAATGAAGGTTATTTTGGCGTTGAATGTTGATACAGAGTAAACAGGGTGGCCACTGGATTATAATTTTAAAATTCTTGGGTTTTCCCGGTGCTAATCACAATAATTTCCCGGTTGTGCATATTCAAAAAATGATGATAGAAGTGTGCCTTTGACTTTGTACTGTCGCATTAATGGCCCTTCGCTCATTTTCAATTTCTATTGAATTTTTCATACTGCCGTACTCTAACGGAACTATCTACCTACCCTCTTCTAAGACCATTCTCTAGCTAATAAATTATATAGATCTAGAAATTATTATAAAAGCTTCATGTTAGATAGCATTTCCAACCAACTGTGATGGTAGAAGTTGCAAGGGTTATAGGAAATACCAAGGATGTTGTGGAAGTATCATGAACAAACTGTACCTTTGTATGCGAATTGTATGACATGCAAATTTAACACAATGAACTTTACCATTTAGTGCGTCAGAGGAGGCCTGATGGAGCATCGCTCGCGAGTTTGAAATGAGCCGAACGCGAGATGTTTTTATAGCAGGTGGGCAGAAACTCACGGTCTCCCAGTGTTGGTGAGTTCTTTGCCGTTAATTTTCACGAAAAGTTCCCTATTTTGCCATACAGAAATTCAAAACAAAAATTTTTATGGGCAGATTTGGACAGTTTTTGACCTGTTTCATACGACCGGAAGGTGTATGCTGGTCACAAATGCCGTGCCAAACTAATTTCCGAGCGTAGCATTTTTCTGATGAGTAGAATGCCTACTGCCAAATCATTCCACTGAGCTTCAGAGCTTGTGAGCGAAGGGGGATAAAATGAGAGTGAGGTTTACTGCCATTCATGTTCATGTTTTCTATCACACGCTCTTACTCTCACTCTGGGTCTGGGTGAACTTGTGAACTCGTCGCGTCGAACGAAAAAGTCATTCGGAGTATCGAAAAGCGCACCTCACGTCAAATCATCCTTTCGCTGAAGTTCACTCTCCCTCTCTCTCTCGAGGAGTTTTTGTTTACTTCTTTCATATTCCTGCCGCCACTCACTCGAGGTGAGGGCTGGCTAAACTCGCAGGACAAGAGTGTTTTAAAACCTCCAGTGAGTTTGAGGAGTTTCAGCAAGCCTGTGTCAGGGTACTATTTCGAGTTGGCAAACCGATTGGGACAATGGAAATATTGGACGGTGGTTACATTCAATTATTCCTAATGTTTCATCGAGAGCGTGGTTTAAAGGCTTGGGCTTAAGTCATAACTTCATTCGCTTGATGAGTAGACGTATGTCCAACCACTACTCGCTAGATGCGCATTTCCATAGAATAAACCTCGTGTACAGTAACATATGTCGATGTGGAAACGGTTACGATTACATCGAACACGCAGTTTGGCAATGTACAGATAATGACGCCACCAGAGAGCGACTTTTCAATACCCTCGAGGCCCAAGGAAGACAACCCTATATCCCTATCAGACACGTGTTGGGTACCCGCGATATCTGCTATATGCCGTGGATTTGTGTGTTTCAGCAAATGTCTAGTAAAAGAATTTAATTCCATTGCCTTTTGTGCCTTTTTATTAGTTTTTGTTTGTCTTGTCTGGGGGTCTCGATGAGTCTCATCATGGAAACAACGCTCTGATGAGCGAAAGAAACCCCACTCCCAAGCTTCTCCTCTGATCCTATGCTTAGACAATATACCCCTCTAACCTCGTGTAAGCCGCGAGTATTCGACCCAACTCCTAAAAGACTAGAAACAAGTGAATTTTGTTAAAAAAATGAACAATTAATAATCGACTCCGTAAAGCTAGCGCGATTGAGCCTTCCAAATAAACGAACTAGATAAAAATGAACAAACTGCTTAAAAGTAATGGAACTTCCCAAAAGGTTCGAGGACCTTAAAGGTGGCTCCATCAACATCATGGAAACTGCAAAAACTTTTAAGAAGTTCTATAGGGTTTTTGATCTAATTTCCGTCCTAATAAGCACAACCCACGCTTTAGCTCTCTGTTTTGAACGGGTTTGAACAAAAAATTGAATATATCTGTGAAAGATGACTTCTAAATTTATTCACCTTTCCATACGTGCCGTTGGATTTGATAAAGAGTCGCAAATTGTTGAGGTATCGTTCAAAATCTAATACTGCTTCTTGATTCTAAATTCGTCCTACCGCATTGAAACGCCATTATATTTTCTTCGTCCTACGGATAAACGTAGAAAAAGGGGATTCGTTTGGAGTGCTTCTTTTGTTTTGAGGACAATGAGCGTAAATATTCTTACAATGCGCTTTAATAGGATTTATGTTGTAGCTAATGAACTAACGCATCGCAACATACCTATTATTAATTTGTGCATGGTGATAGAACGGAAATGGGCGATTACGACGAAGTAGCGATCTACCCTATACTCCAGGGATATTCAGAGAGCTTCATGGAAGTCAAGAAACATTCAGATAAGTTCAGAGACCTTGAAATTTAATGAAGTTAGGTTAAATTTACTTTATTAAGGAGAACGATAAACTTAATGATGTTTCAAGAGCCTCAGATATGCTAGAGCTTGAGATCTTCAGGGAAGCTCAGAGATCTTGAAGGCAGTTCTAATAACTTAAGAAAAGCCCAGACTTTCGGGGAAGTTAAAAGATCTGTAGAGAATAGTTTCGATAAATTAAGGACTGCTCCATAACTTTGAGAAATTTTTTGAGAAACTTTAAGAAGTTCCAGAAATTTCATGGAATTTCTGAGCAGTTTAGACAACTTTAGACTTATATTGGAAACAATACAGAGTTTCAGTTGGGGGCCTCCATTAGCTCAGTAGATAAAGGCGCAGCTGCAAAACAATATCATGCGGGTGGTGGCTGGGTTCGATTCCTGGTCCGATCTAGGAATTTTTCGGGTTGGAAAATTTATCGACTTCCCTGGGCATAGAGTATGATTGCACTTGCCACACAATTATACTAATGCAAAAATGGTGCAGGCATCGAAAACTATCAATTAATGACTGTGGAGGTGCATCTAGAACACTAAGCTAAGAACACGCAATACGATAATGTGCGATAAGCAATAAGCTTGATATGCGAGGAATAAGAAGAAGACAGAGATCCAGAGATTTTCGGGAAAGTTTACATATTTTTGGTACAGTTTCATATAATTTAGGGCAGTACCATCAACTTGAGGAGAATTGCGAGAACTTCAGGGTTGGTTCACGGAGCAGTTCAATTAACTTCAAGTAAATTGTAGGAACTTTAAAGAAATTCCGTAAATCTCAGAGAATTTCTTAAGTTTTCAGCAAAGTTCCGGTCAATACACGTCAGGTCCGTTCCAAAAATACCCTTTAATATGGTATTTGACATATTGTTGTAAACCGAAAACCCCAATCTTGGAATCCAAAAATACCTATATTTTAGAGTATTTGATAGATTTTCTTGGACATCAATTTTCGGCCTCTACACGTCGTTCCGTTGCAAAAATAAACATACATTTTGACTAAAAAATGTTTTCTTAAATTATGGAATAATAAGATATTATGTTAATATTTAGTTTGTGTAAGCAACTAGAAAAGATTGTGAAATTTGTGTTTTACAAATAATACCTGCCAATTTTGCTACATGCGAGTCGCAATGAACGATTTTGTCATTTAGGGCCTGTTCATAAACTACGTAGACAGTTTTTTTGGGATTCTTGACCCCCCCCCCTCCCCCTGCGTAGAAAATTGTCCATACAAAATTTTTTAAATTTGTATGGGCCGTGGATAATTGGTCAACCCCCCCCCCCCCCCTAAACTGTCTACGTAGTTTATGGACAGCCCCTTATCTCACCCACTCTTTGCTTATCGCTCTTTGCGAAGAGGCAATCATAAAATCGCTCATTGTAACTCTCAAAGGTAAATTTGCAGGTTTTTTAACCAAAATGAATGAAAGGCACTCAAATCTGTTTATATGCGATTTTTTTTTTTCGATTTCGTCCTCATGCAGAATAGGTGCAGCATGTTTACAACCAACATATTTTTCGTTAATTTTTTAAACAAGTAGCATTAAATTTGGATAAAATATCGCATAACAACAGAACTGAGTGTATCGTTATATTCATCATCATATGTATTCGACAATTTTTATAAAACTTGAAGCCGCTATCTTGAATTCCCAAACGGCGAAAAACATCTATTTTTGGCCACTGCAAGTCTTTATATATAAGCGGCGCCGGTGGTGTAGTGCTAAGCGTGATTACCTTTCACCCCAGCGGGGTGAAACATAATTTGATTGAGAATTTTGCCAACACTGCTATAATAAAATTAAAAAAAATCGGCTTTAATATTTTGCAATAAGGAACAAAACTACCAATTTTTACGAAATTCTGAGAACCACTATATCGTTTTGCTATGGAACTGCAAAACAAACTAATAATCACTTCAATAGGAAGTAAATCAGACCTGAACAGTTTAGATCCACTTGAATGTGAAGTAGATTCGACCTGAAACATTTGGAATCACTGGAAAATGAAGTGCAAGCAAACTGAAAAGTTTTAAATTGCTTGAATATTGAGTGAATTCGAACTGAAAACTTTGGAATCACTTGAATATGAACTGAACCAGACTTGAAAAGTTAGGAATCACTTGAAAACACTACCAGTCATAAGTATGGAATTGCATAGAAAAGTATTGCAACACAGACTAACATGACCCAATTCAATGAAGTTCAAAACCACTTTTTACAGTACTAAATCACTTCAGGAAAGTTCTGAATCACATAGAAATGTACTTAATCACTTCAGAAGTGTTCAGGATAATAAAAAAAAATCTGAATAACTCCAGATAAGTACTGAATTACTTAAGAAAAGTTCGGAATCACTTCGGGATGGTTTGGAATAACTTCATAAAGCACTGAATCACTTTAGAAAAGATTTCAATCATTTCGGAAAGCACTGAATTACTTCATAAGAGTTTTGAACCACTTCGGAAAGTGTAGAATCGATTCAGCAAAGTTTAGAGTCACTTCGAAAAGTACTAAACCACTTCGGAAAAGATTGGAATTATTAAAGAACTTTCTGAAGAGTATGAAACCACTTCCGCAAGTACTGATTCACTTCGAACAGAAACGAATCGCTTAAGAAAAGTTTGGAATAACTTCAGAAGGTACTGAATTACTTTAGAAATTTTGGAATTACTTTAGAAAGAATTGAATTATTTAAAAAAAATCACTTCAGATAGTACTGAATAATTCCAGAAAAGTTCTGATTCATTTCGGAAAGCACTTGATTTCAGTAAAGTTCGGAACTGCTTCGGAGTGTACTGATTCAATTAATAAAAGCTTGAAATCACTTCCGGAAGCACTGAATCACTTAAGAAAAGTTTCATACATGCATTTTTGCACCACGTAGCGACAGAAATCCGAACCAATATCCATCTTCCTAACGCCTTTGGTTTTCTGAACTACTTTGGCGAAGAATCGTACTCTTTAGGTGGTCGGGATCACGAAATAAAACAAACCAAAAATGCTAAATGTTCCATGCACACTAGCGCCATGCAGCGACTGAATTCCGGCCTTCTGAACAACTTAGCAACTTTACTCATTTTAATCTATGTTGAGCAGTTGGTGGTCAGCATTGAAATAAATATCCTGAAGATTATTTCCACATTTGAGAATACCAATTTCCCAAATATCATACTTGCAATACTACTTGTGTTCATTCCATATGCCAATAACTAGTTTGTAGAACTCATCTTCTTCTGGTTTCCCGTTTTGGCTTACTAAAAACAAATGAGATGAATTTCTAGTCATAGTTCATAAATTCATCGAACGTAAACATTACAGAAAATAGTTCAATGCAGATAACAATCTTCAATCTTCGAGAGAGTATTTATGGTTATTGTAAATACCATTTTAGTATGATATGCCACGTCAAAAAAGGCCTTCATTTTACTTCCCTTTCGAAAGAAGGTGTTCCCCCTTATAAATCTCCAACGAACTCGGTTTTGATTGAGGCACTCTCCAAATCCAAGGGGATGAAAATCAACACTAGGAAGCTTCACAGAGGCACCTAATTTGACGCAATCGAAGCTTTACCAACCGGATGTCTATTTATGTTTAGAGTATTAAGTTAAGTGCATAATTCCAGGGTCTGGTGTTGCTAAGCTATGCAGCATTCCTGAGGCGCTATTTTTTCTTCTAATGGTTTATTTTGAAACCAAATCTAAATAACCTGGATGATTTTCTGACGCAATTAGAAAAAGAACCTCCAACAATTGGAGGCCTAAATCCTTTCTTTCGCTTTCATCCTTCGACCCAAACCACTGGGCATCTCCCGTTCCAGTAAAAGGGTCATCAATTATACGAAGAAACTTCATGCCATCATTCCACTTTGCTTTGTTATTTAACTCTATTTATACACAACAATCACCAGCTTCGCGCGGTTGGGTCCCTTTGTTTTAGCGCTTTGTTGCCTACAAATAAAGATTAGAAACCGCAAAAGGAAAACGACGCAGAACAGCAACTCACGAGTCACTTTTCGGAAACCACCAAGTTTGCGAACAAAGTTCAGCTCATTAAGAATTTTGCACCATTTTTTTTTTTTGCTTTTTGGTTAAAAAATGAGGCGAGATTGATCCACCTATCGGTGAAACATAGTATTTGATAGTATCTCCGAAAACAGAGTTGTTGAATCGTGGAATGGAATTCAGGACTTAGATCGAAATACGAAGTACGAGAAAGACAAAAATTCGAAAACTCGAGCAATCTCTCATGCTCCGCACTTTTTTTTTTCGATCATGACATACGGCGGATGGGCGGACTGTCTGCGATTCCCTCGAAATGGAGGGATTGTGTAATAGAAAATCTCTTTCCCCCCGGTTGCCCCTAACCACTTACTAGTGCACGCATTCTGACCATTCAAGTGCGAGTTCGCGGGGATTTTAGGTCATCAACTTCGTTTTTTTCTACGCCCGTTCTTCGCGTTTGCCTACTGTTTCAACCAAGGGTAGCACGTTTTTTGGCCATTACTCGATTCGCTTCTATCAATTTGGAGAAATCGCGACCGCGCACGCGGCACTCATTAGAAGGAAACGACGACAAGAACCCAAAACAACAACAACAACAAAACTTATTCGAACTCGTGATGATTGAGAACGACAACGACGACGACGACGACGACGGGGTCGCAAATGGAAAGGGGAGGGTCGGTCTGCGCTAGCATTTAATGACGGGGGTCCAACCACGGTTGAAACAGAACAAAAAATCGACCCATCAGAGGACTCGGTCCGTTCATTATGCAAAGTGCCTCGAACGGGAAGACGACAAGAAGCATTGGAAATTAAGATTGAAATTCTCGATTGAGCAAGGCATTATCAAATTATCGGTTTTTGGAAAAAACGATTCTATCGAAGCTTGATACGTTACGGATGGGTCGTGTTTGGTTGCGGGTTCGTTGGTTCTGAATTTCATCGTAAGCATGAGCCTACAGATTTTTCTGAATAAGCTACGCTTGCGGAACTTTGTGGGGAGGATTTCCTATGGAATTCGATGACCAAATCCCGTTGTGGGGCTATTGCGGAATCTACGATGTGCATGTTCAGAGAAATTCTGGACATGTTCAAGTTCACCATTAGCTTG
The DNA here is from genome assembly GCF_037179485.1 of Ochlerotatus camptorhynchus. NCBI lineage: Eukaryota > Metazoa > Arthropoda > Insecta > Diptera > Culicidae > Ochlerotatus > Ochlerotatus camptorhynchus. Next base: position 554,981 of record NW_027040620.1, read on the forward strand.
GAATTCTTCTCACAATTAATTGTAATCGTCCTTAGCATACCCTAAGTATTCTTAACAAATTGTCATGGAAATATGCATCGGATTCCTTTTCTATGCTCCCATTACCCTCAGAATTCTCTTCGAAATTCTCTGATAAATGATTGCTTAGGAATTAAACTTTGAAATCCTAAGAATTTGCATTTAAATTTCTTTTGAATCCTATACAGAGTTGCCTTGCAATTCTATTCAGAACCAGGCTTCAAAATTATCCGGATAGGCATACATAATATAATTATCCGGATATACCTATCTATATATGTACCCATCAATATGGGTATTTTTGGAATCGGGATGCTGTCTAGAGTTCAGAAATTGATATCCGACGCCATTTTGAAATCCAAGACGGCAGTTTCCAGTTTCATAAAAAGTGGGAAATACTGTCAAATACCCTACAATATGGGTATTTTTGGAATCGGGATGATGCCTAGAGTCCGGTAATTGATATTTGACGCTATTTTTAAATACAAGATGGCAGCATCCGGTTTCATAAAATACAAGAAAAGGAAGCGGTTAGAGAAGTTTCCGAAACTTTTTGGAGGTCGGGGACCCTCTTCATTTAATTATTTTCAACGTTCTCTTACATTCATTTTGTGCATTCGTTTATGCAGCTTTTGTAGATTTTGATATTAGCTACACCTGTTGTGAATTATTCAAATCTCTTTCCAGTTCGGAAACACCGAATTTTCTGTCTTTGTGAGGAGCTGTTGAAGTTCAAGGAACTTTGTAAGTTTTTGGAGTTTCGAGAGTTCCGAAAGTAATCGGAGCATTAGGATACATCGGGTACTTGCAAAGCTCTGGAAACCAACGAATTACGTCAGCGCAAGCGATCAGTACACCTCCACCATGTGACTTACGGTTGTTGGCTGGATGGCAGTCATAGTTTTGGGAGTACCGATCTCAGAGCTGGTAGTGCTGATACGATATAATAGTAGTGACTTTAGTGACTAAAATTACGAAAATAGTGACCAAATAGTGACTTTTATATAATAAATAAGTAATCAATAGTGACAATTATATGGTGACTCAGAAATTCAAATACGGTTTGATATTGAAATAAACTAAATTTGTTATCATGGAAACTAAAATTACATTTCATAAAGTCCTCTTACTATATCGAATCTCTCTGCAGAATCTCCTATGAGGAGCAATTAAAGTGATTTGAATAATTTTCTTTTGATTACGTTATACATGATGACCAGAAAATAGCAATTTGAAATTTTCCGGATTTACTGGAGATTTGTAAATTTTACTGGTTGTGAAATACACATTTAAATTAATGAATGAACCAAGGAAGCCATTAGGTTAAATAGGGCTAAATAGATCATTACTACAACAGCAGTATTTTTGGTAGATTCTGCTTTCGAAATCTTAAATTTTTAAATACATCTAGGTAAGTTAACCTTGATAATTTGCTACCCCCTTCTTTTAAACTTGCTTCTGAAATAGGCTGAACAAATATAATGCTGTATCTTGAAATACTCCACAAAATTGGAACTGTTAATGTTTCTTCCAGGAATTCCCTGATGGTTCATTTCAAAATCCATTTTAGATTTACTTGAATTCTCCTTATAACTCTCATGCAATTAACCTCAGAAATGTCTTAAATTTCTTCGCTGAATGCTCTTGGGTAATGAATTTCTTATTCTCTGAGTTCCCATGGTATTTCCTCAGAATTCTCAAAACAAAAATCCATCTCAGAAATCACACCAGAATGCCTTTATAACTATCCGCTGAGTTTGGAGACCTTTAGAGTTCACGGGATTTCCATGGAATTCTCATCAGAGCTCTCTTAAAACCAGTGGCGTCACCCTAACCTCTATCTCCTTGTTCAACAACTCTCTAAACGTAAACAAACAAAACAATATTGGTTCCAATAGATACAAATCAGTGAAACTAGAAGACCCTATGCCTTTTGAAACTGAGCTGAATGTTAACATGACCTTAATTAACGTTTTCAAAGTTGTTGAACAGGTTAAAAGTGAGGTTACGCGACGCCACTGCTTAAAACAAATATCAGAACTTATCTTAAATACTTATTTGAATTTGGACCAAGAATCCTCATCCAATCGTCAGAGAATTCTTCTCAGAACTCTCTTTAAAATGCACCTGGAGCTTGCCTCTCAATTATCTTGGCATTCATCCAAACATTGTTTTGGAGCTGAATTTTACATTTTAATCATTTAATATAAAAAGTGATTCTCGTATGTGTTAGACTCTGGGCCGATTTTGTCTTACACCAGCCATATAGTTAATATGGCTAAACCTGGTTTAAAATTTAAGCGGAGGTGAACACATTGGCCCTCAGAGCACCTAAATTTCTATGAGACTTTCGTAGTGTGTAGTTTGGTATTGTTCTCTGACATATTTTGGTGTCATCCATAGAATTCCTTTTAATTTTTCTTCAAAAATTTCTAGATAATTCTTAAAAGACTTCTGAAAATCTAGCCTAGACTGGTATTCTTGAAAAGTTTCCAAGGTTCATAATTTATTTTCGGCAAAAGGAAGTTTATTTTCCCCCAATTTGACCTCGAAATTCAAGGTTTTTCGCAGTTTTTTTCCCGGTGTTTAAAAATTCCTTGATTTTTTTCCGGTCACCCTGGTTATAATTGCTTATTTTTAAACAGATTTGTATATTTCTACTGTAGACTTCCTTAGTGCCAAGTACTCAGTTTAAACATTTTGATGATATTTTTCACATGGGAAAAAGTGACTTCAGGTGAAATTGGATCGGTTTAGAATGACTCACTTCATCGATTTTTTACAAAATAACGCAACGCTCAATCCAAAATACTCTTCCGTGCAAAATTAAACAACTAAAATTGCTATCTCTAGCAATTTTTACAAGATTGATTTATTGTTTAAATTTTCTGAAAACCATTTTCTAAGTTCAATTTTAGGACCACAATCATAGTGGTCGCTAACTTTGCTCATCAATTACACAAGTATTTCGTATGAAAGGTCATCCCGTAGATCGTTTCAAAATATTGTTAGTAAAATTTTCTCCGAAGACAACATACCTGTAAAATGCATTATTTCAATGCAAACTATTTTTTTGTAATGCAATTCCAAGCATTAAATTTTATTTCCCTAAGTAATCAACGGGCTTTTGCATGTATCTGTGTATAAGCATGCTCCAGGTTGAAGAACAATGTGATTTGAAACGCTCGATCAAAACAGAGAAGCGAAAAATAGCCACCCGACGGGGCGATACATGAATGAATTAGCAAGAACATCAGCACCGTCAGCAGGATCAAGCTCGCGCGTGACGTTTTTCTTTTGCAATAATTGATGAATATTGTAAAATATCTTTTGTTATATCAATTCGAAATATTTTGCGAAAATGATCGATAATTGAAAACGGATTCAATAATTATTTGGCAATATCATCTATGCGTTATCGCAAGAACTCCTTTATGAAAGCGCTTGAAAATAAAAAGTAAAAATATTTTTAAATTGAGCGTATTTCATGTTGGAAACGCGTGTATTTGTGAAATAATAAAAACAATTCAAGTGTGTTTAGCTAATTTAAAGATACTCTGTGAAAGTTTCAGCCTATTTGATGGAGGTTTTCTGATACATCTGGATATTGTTAAAGATAAATTGAACTATTTTAGAAATCACCCACCTTTGCCATTTCTAAATGAAATATTTTTTAAATCAAAAGGTTCCTCAATTTTTACATGTTTTTTTTTCACAAGTATTTGAGAATATTCTGCGAATATTTCAGCCTATTTTATGAAGGTATTCAGATATATCTTGGTATTTTTAAGATAATTAGATAAATTGAACTATATCTTCAAATATTGTAGAAATCATCCACCTTTGCCATTGAACAATAAAATATTTTTTTAAACTAATTTGATATTCAAATCTAACAAGTTGTTTCGCAAGTATTTGAGTAAATTTTGTAAAAATTTCAGCCTTTATGATGAAGGTATTTCGATATAGGGTTAACTACCCCATTTTCGGCCTATTAAGCACTAAGTTTTCTTAATCTAGCGCAGTTTAGCACAAAACGGAATGTTATTATTACAGATGGCTTTCAAATTTATTTACCTTTCCGTACGTACCGTAAGATTTGATAAAGAAGAACCAATCGTTGAGATATTTTCAAAAGTCTAACACTGTTTCTTGACGCCAAACTCGGCCTACGGATTCTAAACTCGGCCTAACGCATTGAAACGCCAATGAATTAACTTCGGCCTATTGGATGAAGATAAAACATGATTCGGCGCTTCTTTTGTTTTTGGGAATAATGGGTGCAAACATTCATATCACGCGTTCTCATTGACTTCCTTCGGTAACTAAAGTATCGTACCAAAAGCATAATTGACTTGTTAACTCTGAAATCATGGATTTATTTGAAGTTTTCTGCTCGATAGGCCTAAAATGGGCGATTAGGCCGAAGTAGTTCTCTACCCATCTTGCTATTTTTCAAAGATTATTAGATAATTCCATGAACTTCGGCAGAACTTCTCTGAACTTCAGCAGAACTTCTCTGAACTTCGGCAGGACTTCGATGAACTTCAGCAGGAGTTTCCTGAACTTTGGTAGGCCTTCTCTGAGGTTCGGCAGGTTTTTCCCTGAACTTTGGCATGAGTTTCCTGAACTTCAGCAGCCCTTTCCTGAACTTTGGCAGGACTTCCCTGAACTTCGGTAGAACTTATCTGAACTTCGGCAGGAGTTCTCTGAACATCGGCAGGAGATTTCTTTTATATGGCTTTCTCAATCTAGGGTAATCCAAACAGTCAGTTTTGCATTTCCCTGTTTGGATAAAAGAAATCTCCATACGTACCAGTCGAAAAATCTAATAAATCACTTCGGCAGGAGTTCCCTGAACTTTGGCAGGACTTTCCCGAAGTTCGGCAGGCCTTCCCTGAACATTGGTGGGACTTCCCTACAGTTCGGAAAAACTTCCCTGAACTTCAACAGACCTTCTCTGAATTTCCGCAGAACTTCAAAACAGCACTTCCCAGAACTACGGCAAGGCTTCCCTGAACTTCGGAAGGACTTTCGACAGGGCTTCCCTGAACTTCATCAGGACTTTGCTGAAGTTCGGCAGGCCTTCCCTGAACTAACGGGTGTTCAAAAAAAAAAATTGGGAACAACCGAAAATGGAACATGTAACAAAATTAAGAAAGATTTTGAACATTCATAACTCAGCTGCCCCTGGACCAATTTCAATAATTTTATCACCACTCCATCAGAAATATGTCTACGCATTAAACGCTATGCTTCCGATTAATGGTTTTCAACAAGAAACTATTGCAAAGTGGTAATGTGGTAATGTGCACACTGTTTTCATGCAGTAAACGTTCTTCCCAAACCCAGTCGTCATAATCGAGTACCACTTGGTTGCACATCATTCTGCTTTACCCTGAAAAGATATAAAAGAGCGCTGCTGTCGTGCCTCAACTCATTTTCGCTTCGGACGGCGTGGTGAGCAGACAGCAGAAGCAGCAATAGCAGCAGTAGGAAGGTGGTGGCATGTTAGGTAGTCCACTCTTCTACCTAACAAGCAACAATGACTGGTCGTGGCAAGGAGGAAAAGGTCTTGGTAAAGAAGGCGCCAAGCATCATCGCAAGGTTCTTCGTGAGAACCGCCATCCGTCGACTGGTTCGCCGTGTCAATGTCAAACGTATCTCCGGTATGATATACGAGAAAACACGAGGTGTGCTGAAGGTGTTCCTGGAAAATGTGATCCGTGATGCTGTCACCTACTCTGAACACGCCAAGCGTAAGCGGTCATCGATGTCGTCTACGCTTTGAAGCGACAGACGCACTCTGTACGGTTTCGAAGGATAAATCATCACCAACTTTGGCAACAAAACGGCCCTTTTCAGGTCCAACAAGCTTATTACAGTAAAGAATTTCAATAGAATTTATCTGTGCTTGTTTGTCCATATTCAGAACCACACGCCCCTAACGACCAGACAAAATGCTCTCCAGAGTTGTGATCTTGTAACCAAACTTGGAAGCAGGGGTGTAAGTGATTTTGATCGATTCTCTTAATCTTTCGTTAATAACTCGTTAATTGCCCTTTCTTTTTAAGGATTGACATTGGCAAACTACGCAAAGGGAGATTGTCGCTACTTGACAGCAAACTACTCATGATGGGACGAGTCTGTGTAGCTTACCGGCGTGTGCAAAAATAAAGGCAATTAAAATTTAATTTTGTAATAGTTTCCCAAACACAGACATCATATTGAAACACCATCGTGTTTATGCATTGTATCATTCTCTGTATATTAAAATTGGTACAGTTAGTGCTTCAGTGTTTACATTTCGCGTTGGATAGAGTAAATATTCGAAGTGAGTCAAGCGTTTATTGAGAAATTCTGTAAATATCTTCAAAATGCCTCAACACATGGCTGCAAAATATCTCCGCGATGATCGGAAGCTCGTGATAGACCAGGAGGCACGGAAAAGCTAACAAACAGACGCGGATCGTTGCTGAACGCGTTCGATTGTGTCCAGCCAACAAGAAAGCGGCGTAAATACGTAAATTTTCTTAAGAATCACAGGAAAAAACATATTTTCTTGTATTTCTTATATCATAACCATTTATCGTTATTAAAAAAAAATAAAATGTAAATTTTTCACCGACTTCTGCAAGATTCGCATTAATGCTCCAAAGTGAGCAAAGAGTTTCGACAAATTACAAATATGTCCTTTAGAAAATTTTCGCTAAACTTGATTTCTTTAAAGACTACAATTTGAAACTCCAAAAAATTACTCTAAAATGAGAACATTGAGAGATAGAAAAAAATTATCTTTTATCAAATTTGCATGAAATCAACTTAGCTTAGCTTTTTCAAACAATACATGTTTTTATTTTGTAAAACAAAAAAAATAGTTTTCAAAATCCCCTAATTTGAGGACCACCCTGACGTTTGCAAACACCAAAAGAAGGGAAGTTTTAAGCACAAAAACTTCTTCGAAGACAATAAATGTCCAAATATTGAAACAAATGTACTAGCACATTTTATTTAAATTTGTCATTAGAGTGGTGCTCTGAAAACCATCTTTTGCCAATAACTTTTTTATTTGAAATTTCTCATGAAAGTCATCTTCTAGAGACTTTTAAAGCTCTTTAAGACGCACGTTTTATAGCTGAAGTTGTGGTCTGTATCTCTTGTAATAAAAAAAGATATACCCAATTATAATAAAAAATATGAATAAATTCTAATTGATTTTATACGAGTTCATAAAATAACAAACCTCTAATTTTTTCAAATTATTGAGAATAATATACGCAACTTTTTTTTTTTGTTTGCCCCAACCAGAATTATTAACATTTTAAAAGGGCATATTTTTAGTGGAAAAACGTCTTGATCGGCGAAAGATATTGACAAGCTTTGTACAGCAAACATTTGCGCCTTCTAAAGATCTAAAAGTTATTTGCAGACACCTTTGCTGAGAAATTTGAAATAAGAAAACTAGAGCAAAACAACTGTTTTTTAGAGACACCCTAACTCAATTCAAGAAAGTAGCTCTAAATCGGTCAATTTGAGAGATACAAAAAAGTTTTTTTGTACAAAGTTAATTTAAATTAGCTCAGCTGTGACTTTGTATACCTTAATTTATTCAAACAAAAAAGTTAGATTTTTGATTTTAATGATAATAAGAACCACCCTAGAATTCATTATCATAAAAATGAGGGCCCAACTATAAGGAACGACTTTGTAAAAGAGACTCTTAGTCTAAAGTTTCAATTTCAGGCTCAACACATATCATTCCACCTAAATCTGCATTCTGGACCACTGTGCAGTTGAACCACCTTTGAAAATTCGCAAATCAAACAATAGTCCAAAACTCAAGCAACACATAAGTTCTATAACATTTTATGCAACCTTCGCTTGGCTGGTTTTGGTTGTAAAGAAGTTTACTCAACATAATTCCATTAATATGTGTTCCTAGGGATCGGTTATTTAGCAGGAGACAAATATTTACACCGCTATTTTTTTTTTAATTTGACGGTTGGTGCCTTCCTAGAAGTGGCACAAAATTAAATGGCCGTTCATTTTCTTTTGTGAAAATTGATTGGGGTGATCCTAATTTCTATTCGACGTAACTTTTTTAGGCCTCATATAGCCTTGTCAGCAAAGGCACGGTATTACCATGCCGAAGGCTGTGGGTTCGATTCTCGGTCCCGGTCGAGGAAATCTTTCGGGTTGCAAATTGTCTAGGCTTCCCTGGGCATAGAGTATAATTATGCTTGCCACACAATAAACAAATGTATGTGTTGGTTAGCATAGAAATCTCACGGCTAATTGTGGAAGTACAGTTTAGAGACGGAAAAACGCTCGCTGAGATGCGTGAAAAACCTAGAAGAAGAACTTCAAACTTTTTCATGGTTTTAATTTGCGGTAAACTTGTAGAAAATATGGTTTCCACTATTTTTCTAGAAGACGCTATTGGTCTAGCTCTTTATGAACGTGTTATAGGAACTGTTCAGCTTGCAAATAGAGTTCCGATTAAAAACAGTTTTTGGCGATTCTAACTTTCATGATCCAAATTTTACCGAGAAAGTGACCTTCCAAAGACTTGTACCGCAAATGATGACGCATATTTTTGTCGAACAAGATGTCTTTACATATATCAACATTGACATCCCAAGACAGAAGAAAGATGCAACATTTCATGACATCTGAAATATTTGAGGTTAAAAGTGGAAAAACTCCTACCATTGTAAATAGAACAAATTACCTTCAAAAATCGAACACATCTTGTTCCCTTACAATCAGAGACCCCTTCCCAGTATCTATTTACCATCGGATTGTTTACTTAACCAACTCCATGCCGACCAAAAAGAACTCAACTGTAAGTAAGTTTTTCGTTTCCGACCGCAGCAGTGGTAAACCGATAAGGAACGGAAGGAGATTCCCAAAAGCATGAAACGCTAGATACAGAGTGCTCTTCATCGTAGGTATCCAGTGACGATTCAAAATCCCTTGCAAATCCCATTGACGACAACGACGACGACGCCAACGGTAGTAGCGGTTTCCATCACCCGTGAGGCTCACACACGTACCGAATTCGATGTCATCGTCGTCGTCGTCGTCACCGTTCTTGAAGGGCGAACGCACTAACAACCGCCAAATAAAGCCCTCTAGTAAAAGTATGGACGACTGCCAAAAGTTGTTTCAATCGAACTGTTAAAATGCACTGCAGCTTGGCTCGACTGGAACTGTTTTTTTTAAAGATTGTTGGTTTCAGTCGTCCATACTTCTACTAGAGGGCTTAACAGCTAAAGCAGATATAGATTGCGAAATCTTCCAACACGCTAACTTGGGAGTAAGCAGTGGCGAATCGGAAAAACTCGACCTTCTTTTTGCATGAAACTTTGCATAATTGTTTGTTAAGGTTAATGATTCACATTTTTGCTAAAATTTGGCCGTTTTGGATATTATAAAATTTCAAAAATGACGTCTTTGAAATTTTACATAAAATTGTAACATGATTTAAATGACGTGTGAGGTATAGTAATAGATAAAAAAAAAACAACGATTTTCAAAAAAAACACATACAAAAAATTTCAAGCAAAAAAAAAAAATTAAACCTAGATATCAAAACACGTTTTTGTAAAATTTTTGATTTATTTTTAAAAAGCTCATGCAAAATGCAAATTTTGAAATGTTTAAAATTATGGACACTTGAAAATTTACTAAAATCGTAGAAGAAGAGCTTTTGGTATTTTTTTTTTCAACTTTTTCTGAAAACGTTTTTTTTTTTTTAATGAAATCTATACTTAGAAAGCAATGTTTGAGACATTTAAAATCATTTCCTGTGAAAAAAAAATACACAAAATAACGTACTAACAAAATTTTCAAAATTTCTACCAAAACGATTGTTATCAGTTTTCAAGTTTCTACAGAACGAACATTCTAAAAAATTTCATTTTTCATAAGTTTTTCTGAAAAAAAAATAAAAAAAAACCGGGAGTGAACATTTTGACATAGTTGGTATTTTAATTTATTTTTAATTTAAGATAAATAAAAAAAAATATTTCTAGATTATTTTTTCCAAAAAAGACATTACTTTTCTCTACAATTTTGTCTCAGGCGTCATTTCGATCATAAATGCCGTTTACGTGCTCCAATTTGTTTTTTGAAAATTTCAAAGCCGCAATTTTGAATATTTTACAAAATTTAAAATGGCCAAATGTTACCTAAAAATTGAAACATTTCCCATAGCAAATAATTACGCAAAGTTTCATACAAATCGGAGCAGGTCAATTCATTTTGTTTCACTAATTTGCCCGGAATTGCTCAAGTACCCAAACAAAGCTCTTAAAAGTAACTATTAATGCAAAAAATATCACCCATTTGAAAGAAAAGTGACTCATTAATGAGTAAATTTTTTACCCATTTAATGAGTAACTACTACCCATTAAATATCAATAATGGGTAACAGTTACTCATTATTGGTTGAAATTTTCACAACTGATGAGCTAAGCAACTTTTCTTCAAAATGGTTGAAATTTTACTCTTTAAGGGGTACTTTAAAGTTAGCGTGCAAAGAGATTAGTTCGAACTCTGCGATGCAGCAGTGAAGTGAGCACCGCAGTGCCTTGGGGGTAAACATATCACCGCGAACGACTTGATTCGACATTAGTCAGCGGGTCGTCCGTCTCATCCCAACTTCGGCGCAAAAGCAAAAGTGAACGAACGCTTAATTGGCGCAAGTGCCAAATTTAGAAACCGAACACTTAGTGACCGGGTAAGGGTTTGTTTTTTTTTTTTTTTTTTGAACGCGCCACCACCGAGTGTTTGGTATGCGTGAGACGGGCACCGGATGTGAATTAAGGTTGTCCCCGACGACAGGCGGACACGGAGCGAGAAGAAGAATGGCCATGATTTATTTTGCGACAGTTCTACGACAATGCGTCTGGCGGTGGATTTTACTTACGACCTAGATATGGACTACGCTGGACTACTGGATCCATAAATCATGGGGACAAACCTGGAAGGACAGAAAAAAATAGAGAAAAAGGAGAATTACTTATTGATTGTGGTTATTTATTGCTGCGGTAGTGGTTGGAGCCAGGAATTTAGGCCAGTGAACCTCCTGGCGAAGCACACGGGCAAAGCCGGTCCAAATTGATTTTTTGAGTTATTATTTTTATAATATTTTTTTCAGATTCGCAAATAGATTTTAGCCTCGAATGAAAATTTTAAAAATTATCAAGATTATCCGTCAAGAATTGAATTTTAGACATTTGGACACTGTTATTTTTTGCCAAGGCTCTCCTTAAAATGATGCATTGATCTTCCAAGAAATTCTATAAATATAAATAACAAAAATGGTCAGCAATTTCATTTGGAATTCTCCTTAAAATGATCTAGACATTCTTTTTCAGGTACCCATGAAAATATCCTCGGAATTTCCTGAAAACTCTTAGCAGAATTTCTTTCGAATTGTGCTCTCAAAATCGCTCGTGGTATTTTTCTCGGATCCTGGAATCCTCTCAACAATCGCCATTGAATTTATCATAACACACCTGACTTGGAGTTCATGACAAAACTCTCATCCCAAAACTCCCTAAGATTTTTTTTCTGAAGTACCTCTCTAGAACTTATCCGAAAATCTGCTCAAAATTGCTTTGATTTTTTTTTGTCTTAATAGTTCTTCAAAGTGACTGTATCTTGAAAATCTAGTCCAGTCCTAAGGTCTTACAATTTGTTCAAGGTTCAAAATAATTTTTTCCCGGATCACTGATCACCCTGTAATTAAAAACTTCAAGAGACAGCGCAATGGGGTTGTAAGCAATGGTGACGTAGGACTACGTGGTCTTATATAATAAATCTTATTGGTTTACTGCTGCAAAAGCTTGTGTTTAGTGTAGGAATAGGAATTTGAGCGTTTATACTCTTTAGTATGATGCGCTTGACATAGATGGCCCACTGCGATGCGATCTATGGATGCTTATGTGGGATCCAGCTCGCTGCTTGCAGGCAGCCTTTCGTTGTGTACTGGAGAACACCACCAATCACAACGCGGTGATTGAATAAACACCCTTTGGTGAGATCGGATGGAATTCAACTTTGAAATCTGTGTTAGGGAAATCGCTTTTCGCAGGCAATCGGTGATAATTTTAACATTCGTGCAATTTTCAATAGTGACATTTTGAAAAATTATACGGTCTCAAATTTAATAGATGCGTAGAAGGTTGGAGGTGAGAGCTTTCCATTTATTTGATTTAAACAGTTGTTAATTTAACTGCAAACAACACATAGACAAACAAATATCATTTGATGTTCTGTTTATAGTCACCTGTGTGCGCTACAATCAGCATTAGTTTACACAGCAAAAAATTAATTTTGATATCACGTCAAAGTGGATGCACTACAATCATGTCGAAAATATGGTGTAATATTACTTGCTAAAAAGGACAAAATTATCATTAATACAATGCATGAACTGACATTACGCTGCTTTTACTGCATTTGTTTATTTATGTGGTCATAAAAATTACATGAAATTTTCGACATGATTGTAGTGCATCCACTTTGATGTGATATCAAAATTATTTTTTTGCTGTGTACCAAAGCGATCCATGGTGCAAACCTTTCCCCACATTCAATATCCCAGTAATTTCCCGTGGAAGCGCAGAGGACTTCTAGGTTTCCTTCACAGCGAGTGTCATGTCAGCACATTCCTTCCCATTCCCTATTTGATCTGCATTCGGATACGGCCGGCGCTGGCATTGCTAAGTATTAGATCTGCTGTTTTTACACATTGCGGATGAATGTTAGTCCCAAACATCATCAGTTGGTTCTTTGTGTAAATGCAGCTGATCTGGCGATAACAGAGCAGCAGCCGTGGGCGGTTAATCATGCTCATGCTGATGCTCATGCAAGTAGTCGCTTACCCAGTGCTTCCAAATCAGGTTGGCTTGGATTAGAGATAATCGCCATCATTGCCACAGCACGGTGACGCCATTATCGTGGGTGCAGAGTGGATTGACACTATTGAATGACCCCAGGAAGAAGTGATTCTGCTAGCTTACTAATCATATTCCAGCTCGACATGGTCAAATAACCCTGTATCAAAGGAATTCAGAAGTATATTATTTATATGGATCCCTAGGACACATCGGAGAAAATGAAAACGAGGAAACAGCATATTTTGCAGCCTTTGGCAGACTAGCAAGCTGCTACACCTGGGAGGTCCCTGCCCTGGATCTACATCATTGGCTCGTAACCACAATATTAAACTGCTGAAAATGCGGAATGCTTACAGTCAGGAAATCATTTCTTCCGGAGGATTAAGGGGGTTACCAGGAGATGGGAAGACCCACCATTGAGGAGGGTTGGCGACATAGCCTGATCGCAAGGGCGTAGACAAGTTCCACATGGCGAGATGTCAACAGGCGCTACTAAGCCGAATGTAACTAGGCCCAAAGGGGCACTAGGTCAAATGAGTAATTTAACTGATTTTTAAATTTGTGTCAAACTGCATAAGTGATTTTCAAATTTGCATGGTGAAGAGCATATTCCGAATTAGCTTGATAATAGTAACAAGAATCGGGTAGTGACCACCACCGTTATGAATTTCTATATTTCAAATAAAAAATATTGTTTATGTTCATAGATTTCACATAATCCTTTCCTTCCTTTGTCCTTCTCCTTTTCCTTTCCCTTTTCTCTTTTCAGAAAGCGAGTAATGGCGCTATAGCCATAAGTCATAAAAGGCTAGGACAAGAGTTAGTGCTCATGCCCCAACCGTCAGAAGAAAATGGAGCATCACTTAACCTTTCTAGCTTTGATGCTTCCAACGACCAACCAATCATATAATTATCAAAATCGGAACGTACGGTACGAGATGTCCACGTTTCATCCATTCATTGGATTCTGAAGCATCGTGTTTAAATCTTCGATTTGAACAGGCCCGTTGTTTTCTGAATCATCTTGCCCCTTAAATACTGCACAGTAGGCCTGGTCGTTTTGATATGTGTGATGCATCTTCGATGTGAAACATATATCAAATATACAAGAAAAATGATGTAGGTATAGCGGAAATGCAGGTAATGTCGGCCTAAGTGTCCCTAATTTGGGCCCATACATAAATTCAGCAATCAACTAAATTTTCAATAGCAACCAAAAATATCCATTAGTAACGTCCCAATAACGCGTTCATCTAGATAAAATTTATAAATAGCAGACTTTTAGCGATGGGCCCAAATTAGGGACATCTAGGCCGACATTACCTACATTTCCCCTATATATCATTTTCCAGGATGCTTTCAAGAACTGGCTGTGTTGGTGTTAGATTAGATTAGAATGCTCGTTTTTTCCCAGCACCAACAATAGATCATTATCCGAGACTTCTGGTGGTAGATCGTAAACTCTCACGTGCTCCCCGCAAGCTACCTGCGTACCTCGACTGATTTTTCATGGGCATAATGCAATAAGCAATGAGTTGAACATGATGAACCTAGACCTTTCCTCCGCTATACGATATGTAGCGATCATCTGAGTGGGATGCGCGTCCTGCGCATTTACAAAGGCCACAATTTCCTCCATTGAGGGTCTTGGACAGCTAGCTGCTAAGCTGAATCTAGCAGTCAACTTTATTTCCACCGACGTCTCCATATGTTTGCTTCCAACGAACTTCACACAATGACAAAGCACGGCAACAATAGTGGCTATCGAATAACGGGCTGTCGCGTGACCCGAATATTAAGAAAACACACGCTTGCCTGTGTCGACAGCTACGAAAGCACTGAGACAACCTGACATACTGAAAACTGTCCAATAATCAGCAACAATGGTCGACAAATCACGAATTCATCAACGTAGGTCAAAAATTTACCGAATGCACAATATGATATAGGGGAAATGACGGCTTCGGCATGCCAGACTATTTTCGGCAACCCAAATTGAAACACTATTTTCACTGGATTTTCTTACGAAAACACTTCGCTGAATGCATGCAAACGATTCTTTATGCTTTCAGCTTCAATTTGACTATATTTTTACCACTGAGAAAAAGCAATCTAGCAAGGTTTTCTTGAAATGAAACACACACACTACAAATTGTAGCTGATTTCGAGTTGCCGATAATAGAACAGCAGATTTACATGCAGTTCAAATGGAACGGTTGCCGAAGAAAAACTGGTTGCCGACAATACTCGCTCTCACTAGAGAAGATTGGAGCTTTTTAAAAGCGTTTCAAAACAGTTTTTGACAATTCTTTCGACTGAAATTGTTAGAGCAGCTGGCAGCAAAAGCTTGTAAACAAACCAATACTGCATATGTGTGCGTTCCTCAGAGAAAAAGGCTATAGAAAGAAGGTCGCTGCTTAGGTTGCCGAGAATACGTAAATTCCCCTATATACGAAAATCCAGTCTTTCAGTGTAATTTATTGGAACTAGCGTAGACCAAAAATACATTTAAAATATATAATCGAGCGCCACCTATCCGGCAGGACTATAAACTAATCAGAAACCACTAAAAGCTGGCCCTTTATAAACTGAGCAACTTTTTCGAAGACCGCAAAACTGTAGGATGCATTCCCACCGGCGATAGAGGGTTTGGCCACGCTACCGCATTCGCTACCCCACTGTGCGAAGAGGAGAACAAATTGCAAGTGGAATCGAGTTCATGAAGATTACATTTCTGTAATTTAGCTCTGATTGCTGACAACAGATGATATTTTTCGTTTTTTGTAAAGTACATCGAACAAAGCGATGCCCCAGAGGGTGGGGAGAATAACGAGCCCTCTTTCCAAGAAATGTCAGCAACAAAGTCAATCGAATCTATGACATAGAATCAGAATGGCCAGAAATGGTCAACTGGTGAAATGAGGCAATCGACCGCAAAATGAAGATCTGTTCATTAGCCAGTCTAAATATTAATCGACGAATCAAACAGTCCATTAGCTGTGTCCAATTCAGCCTCCTCCAGCCATGCGGAGTTCAATCAAAATTCGCATCGCAATTTCCTTTGATCGTATCAAGGAAAGCAAATCTGCTTTCCTTTGTAATATTGTTGTAACAAAGCCCCCTTCTCGCATTGCACACAAAAGCGAACATCTTTTTCATCACCAGGGTTACCTGGCTGAGAAGATGATTACTGCCACGACCACCACCACCACCACGGCTATCGCAGTGCGTACACAGCAGACTGGTGTGCTAGAGTGTCAGATCGTTATCATTATCGTTAGTCGTTTCTGGCTCGAAATCAGTCGCGCCGCCTGTCGTCGGTCGTCGGCCATGTCCGCGGTGCGGGGCGGGGGAATGGAGACGCACAGGTAAATGCCGTCATTTGTTTTCGCACGGGGGAAAAAATTGTTTAGATTAACGCGCAAACAGAGATGATCATTTTGCATGGTTGGTCGCACCTGGTGATGGCTGTTTTGCGGGATTTTCACCGGGGTTGTGTTTATTTTACCGTGCTAAGGCCACAAAATGTGATTACCCGGTGGAACGATTATTGCTTCGTGTTTGCGATTGTTTTTTTTTTTACGTTGTTGAATCTGTGAGTAACATTGGTCAGTGATTAAAAAATTAAGTACATCGCTGAATGATGCTTTGCTAAATATTTAAGTTTTTGTGAGAATTTCAGAGATTTTCAAATAACGATACTCTTTTAGGATACGAATTCATGATGAAACTCGTTCATCGTTGGTTCCAGATTATAATGCTGATTAAAATTTACTCCAACTCCCGCACGTGAGCTAAACTATTTCATTTTTCTAGACGGCCCAGTGTAATTCTGATTTCTTAAAAATTGACATTGGTTTGAAATCACATTTTTCAAAAATAGTGATTTCAGTGACCATGTTGAAGAAATAAGTAACCAAATAGTGACTTGCAGATGTAAAAAAGTGACTATAAGGTGCCCTAAGGGAAGAAAATTAGTCGTTCTGATGGCATACCAAATAAATGTTTGATGTTTTAGACTTATTCAATTAGATTCTCATAAACACTTGAATATATACGATAGTAACCTTTAAAGCGAAAGATTCAATAGAAAGTTTATGACTAAACCTCCAAGCTTCTACTACCTGGAAAAACATGAAAAACCGGGAATTCGCAGGGAATCTTATCATTTCTCAGGAAATTTTATAATTTTCTTACTAAGAATTCATTTTAAAATAAAAAAATATAAATATTACTAGTTATTTTCATTCACACATTGAACTTTATAGATCCAGGATGGATTGATCTTCAGTAACAAATACTTAGATTTATAAATTCTGAACTGAAAAGTTATAACACTTCAAGAAATTTTCAAGAATCTGGAGTTTTAAAGCTCATGGAATTTTATTATAATTTCTAAGGACCTCATTCCACGGGAGTTCTGGGGGAAAAAAATATGAGAAAAACATCAACTGCAATCTGCTTTCATGGTACTTCTGAGGAATTGTAGACTTCATGTGAAGCTTAAGCTTAAGATAGTAAACTCCATGCGAATTTTCATGAGAAATCTCCGTTGAATATGAAATGGACTAATCTGTGGTCTTCATAACTACTTGAAAGTTCGCAAAATATTCCTGAATTTAATTAAACTGCCTTGAAGTTCTTTTTTAGTTTGAGAAACTAATCTGTTGCTCGCAATACTTTTCATCATTTCTTTTAACTTATCTAAACTTTTTCGGACTTCCTACAGTTTCCACAATTTTCCTAACGATCATGAATCTTTTCTAAAGTGTTAACAATTCACTGAATTTCTCGAAACTTTTTTAAAATTTATGTTATTTCCCTGCTCTGGAATATCTTTGCTCTGAGGATATCCGTTCTTTCTTGATGTTTTTTTTTGTTTAGAGCTTTATTAGCGAGATCAATATCTTTCTCGAAGTTCTCGAAACTTCTCTAAAGTGTTTGCAGTTCTCATAAAGCTTGTTGTACTACCATGAATTTACTTGAACTGTTCTAAAAATGTTCAAGCTTGCGTGAACTTTTGGACTTATGTGAAAACCTCAATAATTTTCTTAACATTTCTAAAGTTCTCTGAAAATATGGGAACTTCTTGAAATTTCCCGCTTATTTAGTGAAGCTAATTGAACTCAACTCCACTGAAATTCCCTTTGAATTTGGAGCTTTACTTAACTTATTTGAGATGCTCCCGAAATGACAATAAAAGTTCCTGAAGTTCTCGGATCTTCTCTTAGGTTACACATACTTTTAAGAAGTTCTCGAAATGTTTCTGAAGATCTTTGTACTTCTGCGAAATTTTTGAAGTTATTCTGAAATTTCAGGAACTTCTTTAGGCTTCCGCTCCGCAGCGAAATAATTAATATAGTTCTATGATTTTCACGGAAGTTCTCAAGATTTGTTCGTCTGAAGTTTAAATTATCGAAACTAATTCATAACTTCTTCAATAGACTAGAGTTTCCTGATGTTTTTAAAATTGCCCAAAACATTTCTCAGTTTCCTTAAAATTCTCTAGACTGCCCTGCATTATTATTTTTTTTAAAGAACCCATCATTTTACTGGACAATTTTCCTTAAATTTTATAAAGTTTATAAACGCCCACGGAACTTTGCATTAAATCACTAATTTTCCCTGCAAGAAGTTTTCTATGCTTACCTTAATTTCTCCAAATTGATCAAATGTTCCGGTAAATTTTCTGATATATATATATTTATAATTCCCTGAAGCTTTGCGGATCAATCATAGATTTCTCGAAATATCCCATAATTCCAAGGAACTCCATGTAAGTCACTGCAAATTTCCTTAAGTTAATGGGATTTTTCTGATGTTATCTAATCGTCCTGGAAGTATTCGGAACTTCACTGAATATAATGAAACAATCAAAAATATCTATTTAAATTTCTTAGAAGTTCACTGGGATTTCTTGAAAATACCGGTGCTTGCTGAAAGTTCTCGTCTTTTTTTTAATAAATGGTACTTCGTTGATGTTCTCTAATCAACTTAGCCAAATTTTCGAATTTTCTATAGATCTTGAAATTTCCATCACATTTTCGGGATGTTCATATAATTTTTATTGCGTTCCGGAAATTTTCTCTGAGCAAACAGAAGTTTCCGGAAATTCCGGTTTCTGCAATTTCCTTGAATTTTTTTGAACTACCCTTCAATTCTCTGATGTTCTCGGATCTTCCCTAAAACTCTCAACTCTAATGAAGATTTCAGTTCTGCTTTAAAATAAATGGAATTCTCGTAAACACCTTTAAACTTCCCTGGAATTCTCTTGATTTCTGTGAAGTTCCTGAAATGTTTCTGAAGTTTTCATAAATTTTCTGAAGGGTTCTCGATTTTATTTCAGCACCTCATGCAATTATCCTGAATTTGTCCAAACTAACGCTAATAGATTTTTAAACCAATTCAATAGTCTGGGCTAAAGTTTCGGAGACCACCCCTTAAGATCTCTGGAACTCCCCAAAGATCTCTAGATCTAGCTTTTCTGAGATCAATAGAACTTCATTAAAGTTTCCACATTTTTGATAGTACGAAACGTCAAGACATTAAAACTGTTGTGATCTTAGACTTACTAAAATGGAATAAGTGTTCAACTTCAACATTTAATGGATTTGAGCTACAGCTATTTCTTTAAAACTGATTGTCATGTCGAATTTCATGAATAGAATTCTTATTATAAACCTGGAAATTATCCGCCAAAGTTATGGAAAAACCTGGAAAACTTAGGGAAATTTATTTAGCCAAATGAGTGGACACCCTGTAGATAGAGAAGAACGATTAAACGAAAAAAATCTTTATACCAAGTCGTCAACTTCGAATTGTTCAAACATAGAACAAAATATAAAACAAAATGATCAATCTTGAATTAAATTTACGTTTAAAAAAAAATTGAAATAGTGACTTATATTGACTTATTATAAGAAAAAGTGACTAGCTCCCCATATCATTACAAACCACTTTGAACACCTTGGGGGTTTGTGATTAGCGGTCATTGGGGAGAAGAAAGTATTGTTCGACGTCTGTTGTTTATAGAGATCGAGCGACCCTATAAGCCAAGTAGTGTAAAGGGGGAAAATACGATATTCTGCTCAGTACATAAAAACGGTCGTCATTAGGCCACCGAGCCCCAACATCACAGCAAACCACTGTGCGACCGACGTAAAACTATTCACATGAAACGACGTTTCCGGAAGGAGCAAACTATGCTTTCGAACCCGAAACGAGCATCTGTCATATTTTACCGTGCATACCACTCACAGTTCCGACCAAGTTCTATCAGTAGAGCTCAGTGCTCGGATAAACTCAAAAACTAAAAACTCATGCATGAAAGTGTAATGAGCTGTTCCAGACCAAATAGCCAACAGCATTGATTTTTGACTAGACCTTCTCAGATTTGCATAATTGTTTGTAATAGGCTATCATTCACATTTGTGCTAATATTCGGCAATTTTAAATCATGAAAATTATTGTAAAATGGCGTATTCGACATATGGGTCATTCCAGCTCAATTGGGTACATAATTTAATAAAGTTGTGGTCGATGTCACCGATTTGAGCCGAACTTGGCCAACACGCTTATTTTGGCATTCTGAACAAACACCTTTTTTGATTTTGCTCTGAAGTGCCTAGATCTCGCTCGGATACAACCCTGGAATTTTAAAGATTTTGAAAAATTTCAACTTTCAGAAGAGATTACTCACTAACCAAATAAGCTATTTGTGATATTAGAACGTCAATTGAAAGGTTTCTTAATGTAGATTCACATAGGTGTACTCACATTATGTTTTTGTTATAGTAACTATAACAATAGTAATATATAGTAACTGAAATTTTATATATGTACCTGGTAATCTATCTGTTTTCATCGTACTTCTAAAGCACAACGTTTTGGCTGTATTCCATAGGAACACATTTTTCACTTTTAGGACCACAATTGAATTATGGACAGAAGTAAATGAATGAGCTAATTATGATTTCGTATAATGAGAATCCTGTCCAGATCATGTGAAAAATAACATAAAAATATCATTGTTCCATCGGCGTGAAGGAATTCAAAATTCAAATACAAAGCTAAAAACTACCCCTCACTCATCTGGCTATATCTCAAAACTATCTGTCCAAATCATTTGCCCTTGGAAAAACACCTAGTAGAAGAGTTTTCCAAAGTGTGGTAAAAATTTTAGCCAAAAATATTAAGAAATAAAAAATCCCGGCCAAGGTGGAAATCGGCCATTTTTGGACAATTTTGATACCTGCCGGTAATCAGTCTGTTTACTGTAGTTACCATAACAAAAACAAAATGTGGGTGCACCTACAAGAATCTACATTAAAAAACTTTCAAATTGGCGTTCTAATATCACGAATAGCTTATTTGGTTGTGGAGTAATCTCTTCTGAAAGTTGAAATTTTTAAAAATCTCGAAAATCCAGGGTTGTAGCTGAGAGGGCACTTCAGAGCAAAATCCAAAAAGGTGTTTGTTCAGAATGCCAAAATAAGTGTTATGGCCAAGTTTGGCTCAAATCGGTGACATCGACCACAGGTGATGTACCCACTTGAGCTGGGATGACCCATATTTCAATTGATCCTAGCATGAATTTCGGATATGATTCGATCAAAACACAGTGCATTTCGTTGCATTAAAAATTCATCCTATCTATTTACTCAACAGCAGCTATTTTCACACATAAATTAAGCGGGTTCAGTTTGACTAGCACACATCTTCTGTTCATACACGTACTTAGAACAGATATGGGTAGTTGTAGGGAGCGCTGTAAGCGGCGATTGCTGGGGCGGCAGAGTAGGCAGCGGAGTAGGCAGCTGGGGCGGCAACGTACTTAGCGGCGTAGGCAGCTGGGGCAGCGGCATAAGCGGCGTAGGCAGCCGGGGCAGCGGCGTAAGCGGTGTAGGCCGCTGGGGCAGCGGCGTAAGCAGCCGGGGCGGCGACGTACTTGGCTACGACTGGGGCGGCAGACACGTACGGAGCGGCAATGTTGTGGTTCACGGTGTGCGCATTGTACGAGGTGGCGTACGGGGCGACGACTCCGGCGGCGGCCAACGGGGCAGCGACTGGGACAACTCCGGCCGAAACCGAGCTCAGGGCGCAGATGGCCAGGCAGATCTGAGACAATGGAGATTGATTTGCAATTTTTCTAAATTTTAAAATTGACCTTTCAGAACTTACCACAACTTTGGAGTACATGTTGAATGGGGTTTGAGGTTAAAGCAAGTTTGGTTGATTGCAGTTGAACTGAAACTGATACTGTGAGTGACGATTGCAGCAAGTATTTATATGGGAATCAAATACACACGGTTCGCACTGTTGGTTTTGCTGCTGAAGCCCCCCTCCGCCACAAGTGTATCGGTGACAAATGGTGCTTGTTCGGGCTTTCAGAGCGATGAGTCCTCGCGGGAGCTCAAGGAGCAGCACGTTTGACCATCGAAAAACCGCAAGTCCCATCGGGCGTTCTTTCTCGGTTTCGGCGGTGCGAACATTGCACTAAAACGTGAATGGAATGTCGAATTAGCGTACAAATGGCCCAACGGTAGCAAAGTGCTTGCTGGGCAATGAAATGGGGCAGTTTACACGTAGGACACCACAGCAGTATTGAGCCGGCGATGATATTGAAAGCAAGGAGATGGAAAGAATCGGCACGAAACGAGGCACTTGTTCATTCTCACACGGACAATAGACTCTCTCGCCCGGATGGATGGAGGGGGGGGGAGCAATAGCGAGTGAGTGTGTGATAAAATTTTATTAGAGCCCATTCATACTATCTTTCTGCTGCTAATGGAGAGGGTCTGTAAGAAAGGACGGAATTCGATGGGATTCTAAGAGGATGCGTTTTATTTTCATTCTGATGTTGGTAGCCTCCGTTTTATTCTTTCGGAACAACAAATCAAGCCGTATGATGTACTGAGAATTGCATTAATGAGCTTTTAATTTGGCAGCTCTTTTTCCTTTCTGAGCGGTTTTATGAACCAAGTTTGTGCCAGAACTCGGCTAATTTGACTTACGCCTAATTTTTCAAAATGGCGTTTTGAACATTTTTTCAATAAATCAAAGTGCAAATTCGGCTCATCTAATGGAAATGACGTCTGAGGCAAAGATGTAAGAACTGGATTGCCTTTACAGAAAAAAATACGCACTGAAATCAATTTAAAAAAAAAAACTGTTGAAAGCTTCAAATGAGAACAGTCCCTACATTAAAATTCTGATGTCATGTTTAGAGTTTTAAAGCTAAATTATCATTAGAGTTCAATTGAAACACTGCTGCAGTTTACTTAGATGTTTTAATTAAATCAGATCAGCTTTTGCTTTGATTTATTTTTTAGTTTTTAACAATAATTCTCAAACTCTTTCCATGCAATTCAACAACAATTTTCATTAAAATAACATAATGTTCCTTAGAAATTGCCTTTGAATTTAACAACATCAAGAACATACCTCGAAATGCATTTCTTCCACAATCATTTCGGAACTTTAACCGGGTATTCATTACAAAGCACTACAGAAATTTGAAGAATACAACAATATAGTGGTGTTTCCTTAACCTTAACCTTCCTGTGCACCAACTCTCAAAACATAAACAATTATCCAAATATTGCTTGCAATGGATAGATATCGAGTAAACCAGAAGATTAAGTGTATTTTTCAACCG
Organism: Ochlerotatus camptorhynchus; assembly: GCF_037179485.1. Taxonomy (NCBI): domain Eukaryota; kingdom Metazoa; phylum Arthropoda; class Insecta; order Diptera; family Culicidae; genus Ochlerotatus; species Ochlerotatus camptorhynchus. The sequence continues at coordinate 578,567 of NW_027040620.1, forward strand.
ATTCGAGTATGGCATTAAATCTGGTTTTGAAAGTTGCTGCACAGGTAAAAAGTGAGGTTACGGGACGCCACTGCAACAATATGATAAACATATGAAGAAGACTTGTACACAGGAGAAAAAACATGTTTTTAGAATTCATGTTTTTTTTAATATCTCGAAAATGGCTGCATTTAGAATGATGATCACTTCAAGATTTGTTAAATAACAATGACATCAGCAATCGTAATATGTGGTTAAAATTATTTTTTTACATTTCACTTAAGACTTTAAAAAAATCATTTTAAGTTGATAATGTTAGAAATATTTTTTTAGTGTCTCTAATTGACTTCACTTTGTGCAAGATTTATATTCTACATAAAAAAAATCTAATTTTCATTAATTTGGATTAAAGTTTTATTTTATAATTTAAACCAAAAATTGAATTTTTTCATGTTTTTTCTACGTTTAAATTAATTCTCTACAAGTCGTCAACCATTTCTGTAAAATCAATAGTTTTTTGGATCCGCCCTTTTAAAATATATTGGTTTTTTCGCCAATTTTCGTCCTTCTTCCATTATTCTTTAAAATTCATTCAATTCATTTTATTTTCAGTACATGTCCTCTTTTCTTGTTATTAACTTTCATTCTTCGAGCTCACTATCTTCAAGCTTCTCGTAATATTCTTTACTAATCATTTCCTTAAATTTTGTGTGTGTTTAGCATACTGATGCTAGGGAAGAGCATCAGTATGCTAAACACACTAAAATCAGAGAAAATCAGTAAACATTTTCGGGCTATTTTTCTTAGCGGTACCGTCAATTTCTACTAAAACGACTACTATACTATAGCAGCAAAGCCAATCCCTTGATTCAAAATTCAGGGTTCAAACAATCATTTCAAAGTCCTTTCGGGCGAACCGAAATTTGTCACCCGCGGCACTTGCTGTGCGACCGAAGAGAAGGGGCCCGGCCGCAACAGCAGCAGCGACCGAAATGTGTGTTTCTTTCCATATAAATACTCGCTGCGATCGTCACTCACAGTATCAGTTCCAGTTTAACTGCAATCAACCAAACGTGTTTTAATCGCAATCACACACCCCTCAAACCCCACTCAACATGTACTCCAAAGTTGTGGTAAGTTCTGAAAGGTCAATTATAAAATTTCTAAACAATACAAATCAATCTCCATTGCTTCAGATCTGCCTGGCCATCTGCGCCCTGAGCTCGGTTTCGGCCGGAGTTATCCCAGTCGCTGCCCCGTTGGCCGCCGCCGGAGTCGTTGCCCCGTACGCCACCTCGTACAATGCGCACACCGTGAACCACAACATTGCCGCTCCGTACGTGTCTGCCGCCCCAGTCGTTGCCAAGTACGTCGCCGCCCCGGCTGCTTACGCCGCTGCCCCAGCGGCCTACACCGCTTACGCCGCTGCCCCGGCTGCCTACGCCGCTTATGCCGCTGCCCCAGCTGCCTACGCCGCTAAGTACGTTGCCGCCCCAGCTGCCTACTCCGCTGCCTACTCTGCCGCCCCAGCAATCGCCGCTTACAGCGCCCCCTACAACTACCCATATCTGTTCTAAGTACGTGTATTAACAGAAGATGTGTGCTAGTCAAACTGAACCCGCTTAATTTATGTGTGAAAATAGCTGCTGTTGAGTAAATAGATAGGATGAATTTTTAATGCAACTAAAAATATTGTGTTTTTTATTATTATTATGATGCTCTCAAAACTCAAAGCTGCTTTGCCGTTTATGGTCAAGGTTTCAATTGGCAATACAAAGTGCATCACTTAAAATCAATTTCTTTGATTAATCTTTTTGAAGATGTAAAATTATCAATGGGAAATGGCTCTAATGGATCTAAGATTGGGCCCATCGCTAAAAATCTGCTATTTATCAATTGTATCTAGATCAACGCATGATTGGGACGGTACTAATGGATATTTTTGGTCGCTATTGAAAATCTAGTTGATTGCAGAATGTATGTATGGGCCCAAATTAGGGGCATTTAGGCCGACATTAAATCCATTTCCCCTGCAACAAAAAATTATCTTCTTCCATATTTTTAAATCTTTTTCATTGAAAGCTTATAAAACTTTCTAGCTTCTGTGAAACTCTCAAGTTGGCCACTCAAACATTAACAAACATCCTTAAATCGCAACGTTTAACCAAATTTTTGAACTTTTTGTTAAAACAGGTTATTTGAAATAAATTTGCACCGGAACGAATTTGAAAGTCTAAAAAATGGTTTTCTGTGCAAGATTTTGCGATTGAGAATCTGAATTAACAAATAGTTTTAAAATGTGTCCAAAAGTTGTCGTTCACGGATTTTTGTTGTACATTAATTCAGCAATCGACTAAATTTCCAATAGCGACCAAAAATATCCATTAGTACCGTCCCAATGACGCGTTTATCTAGATAAAATTGATAAATAGAAGAATTTTCGCGATGGGCCCAATATTAGATCCATATGCCAACATTAGAGTCATTTCCCCTATAAGGTTTATTTTTTTATTTGTTACTTTAAAAAAAAATTAAAGGAACTAATATTTCTGACTACTTTGTCTCAAACGTCTTTTTCGACTTTTTCGAGTAATGATTTATTGAAAAATATCGAATACGCCATTTAAGTTTTTTGCGAGATTTAAAATAACCGAATTTTAGCTCATACATTAATGGAACTTGAATTTTTTCTTCAAATCCACAGGAAAACTTCAAGTTCCCTCATCCATTAATGTATGAACTAGGTAAAGGATGTGCGTTTGACTAGTACTGTCAAATTATTGATCTTGTGCCCAATTCCAACTTCTGTTCAATTTTCACACTGCCGTACTCAGAACTTTCTCTAGCTAGTAAATTATCACACTCAAGCTTCATGTGTATATTAGTACAGCATTTCCAACCAACTCTAATTTTGATTTATAGGGTACATGTCGCTAACCGCGGTGTAATATGAAGCCTTCAATTACATTTTATGCCATATCTTATTTAATAATTGAGAATCAAAATTACTGAACCCATGGATTGGAGGATCAAATTAACATAGTGAAACCAGTCCAAATAAATTTAACAATTAAAAAAAAAAACATAAACTAAATAGGGGAAATGACGGCTTCGGCATGACAGATTATTTTCGGCAACCTAAATTGAAACACTATTTTCACTGGATTTTCTTACGAAAACACTTCGCTGAATGCATGCAAACGATTCTTTATGCTTTCAGCTTCAATTTGACTATATTTTTACCACTGAGAAAAAGCAATCTAGCAGGGTTTTCTTGAAATGAAACACACGCACTACAAATTGTAGCTGATTTCGGGTTGCCGATAATAGAACAGCAGATTTACATGCAGTTCAAATGGAACGGTTGCCGAAGAAAAAGATGTTGCCGACAATACTCGCTCTCACTAGAGAAGATTGGAGCTTTGTAAAAGCGTTTCAAAACAGTTTTTGACAATTCTTTCGACTGAAATTATTAGAGCAGCTGGGAGCAAAAGATTGTAAACAAACCAATACTGCATATGTGTGCGTTCCTTAGAGAAAAAGGCTATAGAAAGAAGGTCGCTGCTTAGGTTGCCGAGAATACGTAAATTCCCCTATATGTCCTTGAAAGTGGAAAATGATTATGAAAACTACAAGGGACAACCCTATGGGGGTTGAGCTCCTGTTGTGTTTTGTGTAGGAATAGGAATTTGAGCGTTTATACTTTTTAGTATGACGCGCATGACATAGATGGTCCACAGTGACTCACGAAGAGCTACTGATTCCGATCAATAGCGGTGCGGCTTCTTCCTCGTTCTATGGATGCTCATGTGGGCTGCAGCTCGCTGCTTGCAGGCAGCCTTTCGTTGTGTACTGGAGAACACCATCACTGATTGAATAAACACAGTTTGGTAAGACCGGATGGAATTCAACTTTGAAACCTGTGTTAGGGAAATTGGTTTTCGCAGGCAATCGGTGATAATTTTAATTTCCATAGAAACAGTTGCACATTCGTGCGATTTACAGTAGTGACATTTTGAAAAATGATAAAGTCTTAAATTCAACAGATGCGTAGAAATATTTCTGATAGATTGATGATAAAATTATTGAAATTGGTCCAGGGGCAACTGAGTTATTAACGTTCAAAATCTTTCATAATTGTGTTACATGTTCCATTTTCGGTTTTCACAAAGTGTACCCCATATAGAAATCACAGACGTAGTCCTACGTCAAAACGTATAAATAGTCACAAAAACTCAAAAAATTACCCCTAAATGTCTAAAACGACATAAGAAAAATGTGCAAAAAATGGTACCGTAAAACGGGGTAACATTGATAATTTTTTAGAGTAGATTTTGATTTTTTGTTTTACAGCAATTATTGTTTTTAAATTGTTATGTATGTTTTCAACAAGTACTGAGGATCCTAGAGTTAATTCGATAGTAATATGTTTAACGAAAAGTAAAGCATATGCATTATTTTTTAAGTTTTGTGGCCGTATTTTGAATTGGGGTTATTTCGATAATGCTCGATGAATGTAGAAAATGCGTGAAACTCAAACAATGTAGTGCTTGAAATATGCAATTTTGAATGACTATACATATAATCAGAAAACATCATAAGCAATAAGAATACAACATTGATGGCTATATCGAAAATATATTTCGTAAGTGATGGTTGGTATTATAAACGCTGAAATGGCTGAGTCGAAAATGTGGTTTAAAAATCGCCAAATTGGACCTATATACGCCACAATGGCCAGGATCACCAAAATGGTTTTACAAACGTCAAAATGGTCTAAGGTCAATAGGATGATTTTTGAAAACAAACCGCAAAATTAGAATTATAAGTGCCAAAACTAACACTAAGCTAACACCAAGAAAATGAACATGAAAATAATTCATAAATCGCAGAAAGCCCAACAATTCCCGCTTAGCAATTTGCCGTATTTTTTAGGAATTCTGGGAAATTTTAGCCGGTTGTTCGATATAGTGTAAAATGGGATAAGATGCACCCCTAGGGCAAGATGACTTTTTGGCGTTTAAAATACCATTTATACCTCTTTTTCAGGGATCTTTAAAGGTACATTGATAGTTCAATGTCCTAGCTACCAATGCTGCATGGTAAATCCACGAAAATATATTGAAAATGTATTCAAATTTGGCGAAAAGACATCTTGCCTCGCGAGTGCATCTTACCCCATCTTACCTTGCATTCAAATTAAGCATAAAACCAAATGCGATTGAACCGAATAGATAACTAGGTTACATGAGTAAAGACAGCACATTTTTTCCTCGATCTTGAATTTGGTTCTGCGCTCGAAGTCTGCAAAATTTGTATGAAAATTTGTTTAAAAATTTACAGGATTTTATTCAACTGTTCTCAAGCATTTCCATTGAAATAATTTCCCTTCACAGAGTTCTTTTCAGAATTCCTCTAAAATAAAATTGAGATTCTCTCTGGGAGTACCTGGAAAACGTCTTTATGACAGTCCAGAAATTCTCTGCAGAACACTCCACAAAAATCATGAAATTCGTCCTTAGCCACTAAGATAATTTTAATGTTTTGCTATGAATTGGCTTAAGCTTCCATCCTTCTACTTCTTCTCCTTCTTATTCGCATTTCAAGCTTATTGCTTAGTGCATATTAGCTTATTGCGTGCTCTTAACTTAGTGTTCTAAATGCACTTCCACAGTTATTAATTGAGAGCTTTCGCTGCCAATACCGATGCATGAATTTGTATATTGTGTGGCAAGCAAAATGATACTCTATGCCCAGGGAAGTCGAGAAAATTTCCAACCCGAAAAGATTCCCTCGACCGGACCGGGAATCGAACCCGCCGCCTCCGGCTTGGTAATATCGTGCCTTTACTGACTAGGCTATGAAGCCCCACTAAGCTTCCATGAATTTTTTTTGATTCGCTTGAATTCTCCTTCAAATTGGCATGAAATTCACATTCAGAATTGCCTTAAATTTCTGCTCAAAATTATCTTAGAAATCTCCTCTAAACTGTTCCGAAAATTCCCTTGGAATTCTGCTTCAATTGATCTAGATATTCTTTTCAAGATGCCCATGAAATTATCCTCGGAATGTTCTTAACACTCTTCCCACATTTTTTTCCTTTTCAATTATAGCCTCAAAATTCGACTTCCTTTGTATTTTTCACGGATCCTGGAATAGAAGTCATAGAATTTATCAATTGACTTGAAGTTCTAACCAGCAAGCATTGGAAGCAGTATAAGAGCTTATTCTTGCAAACATATGCTTCTACAACTAAAAATTGCTTATTCGGTCACAAATTGTATGTTGGGTAGTCAAAACTCTCTTAGAGATCATCCTAAAACTTGCTAGGTCATTTTCTGTTAAATACCTTGATGTTATTTCTAGAAATCATTCAAAAACCTGCACAAAATTGATTTGAAAAAAAAATAATCTAAAATTCGCTTAATAGTTCTTAAAAATTACTGTACCCTGAAAATCTACTACAATCCAAGGATCTTGACATTTTTTTCAAGGTCCAAAATGTCATTTTTCAATGAAAGACAAGGTATATTTTTCCCGATTTGTCATCGAAATTATTTATTTTTCGGTTTTCAATAAAAATAAATCAACCTTTTTTTCCATGATTTGTTTTCCGTCGATCTTGTTTTCCGTGCTGAGCACCAATGCTACCGACGCCAGGAAGCCAGCTTCCACACCTGGACCCTACAATCGACCCATCAACTGAACCGGGGACCAACGGCTTTACTTCCTTCCGAAGGAAGTCGTGATCAGAGATGTTATGCCTCAGAACATCCCGACGGCACCGTCTGGGATTGAACACAGGCCTGCTGTGATGAGAGGTAATCACGCTTACAACTACACTACCGGCGCCGCTAAATAAATCAACCTTTAAAATCAATTTAAAAAAACAGTAATGATCCGGGGCTGACCCTGGCCTTATGGTTAGCATCCAAAGTCACAAGTTCAAATCTCACCCCGGACAAGTCACGAATGACCCAAGGGTGTTAAAATGACTTTAATAAAAAAAAAGGAACGACACGATTTTGCCAGCCCCCTTTTTTGAAAATATTTTTTTATGTTCTAAGAAACCCATGCACTTTTTCAGTGGTCTGAATGCAACAAAGTATATACCTTAAACATACATCTTGAAGATGAATGAGAAAATTTGGTGATCTGAAATTACTGAACGATAAAAGTCTGATGTGCGGAGGGGCTGACAATGATCGGGTCATTACTGTAAAGCCTTTGTAGGGCTTAGAGTGGGGACCGTTATTATCATCAAAAATTTATTTGAAACACCAACATATTTAAGGCTATTCGAGGAAAAGTAATTAATCATTCTACTCCAAAATTTCATCATGAATTTAAGTTAAAACGTTTTATTTGCTCTAGGAAAAATTTGAATGTTTTCGATCAGTTTTGATGAAAATTTAATTTTAATTTTGAGCATGTTTTGAAATTTGAAGTCTTACAGGTGCTTAATTTCGAGCAGTTTCGATTCCAGAATACTTAAAAAACTTGTGATCCTGCGACCCACTTACGAACAGTTCGCGATCCACAGACAATTGCATTCATCTCGCCACAACAACAACAACAGTCGCAATCCGTCTAATACACATCCTAACCAAACATCTCCAGCGTACGTTCCACCGTCGTCCTCAAGCAAGTGTTTTAAATTGCTTCGCATGCTATTCATTTCGACTGCACAGTGACCAATTTCTGTGTGATCAAACAGACTCATCAATGCTCGACATTCGACGCGTGACTATCTTCGTCATTACCCGGGCCTGCCCGCCCGCCGAACGACGCGTCGACAGCTGATCGGCGAACTGAACCGTTTATGCTAATTTCGATCCAAATTTTGCACCACTACCGTCCACAGCCGGCCCAGCCCAGCACGTCTTCTTAATCGAATTGCAATGCGCGCACAAATGGCTTCTGCTGGCCGCGGTCGTGTCGGTTTCCCATATGAATTCGAACCGGGCGAAGCCGCATGGCAATTTCAATTGTCGTCGTCTGTCGTTGACCACTGGCGGCCGCAATGAATTGGTGCAACGTGGACATTGACTAGTCAGGACAAGGTCAAGGAATTCACGGATGCCGTTCGAGTTGCCATTCCATGTGAGCGCGGTGCGAGTGACGTGTGGAGGTGGAATCACTATAAAACCATGTCCTGAGCGATCGGTAAGGCACAGTTTGTCACCTGCAATCAAAGCAAAAACCCCCTCAAACAATTAACATGTTCGCCAAAGTGGTAAGTTTTTGAGTTTGTTCAAATTGGGTGAAGAGATTTTAACCAGAATTCTTTCGCAATTTTCGCACAGATCTTCTTCGCCGTCCTGGCCATCGCTTGCGTTGCCGCCAAGCCTCTGTTCCCGGTAGCTGCCTACAGCCCCTACAGTGCTCCATTCGTGGCTGCCTCGCCAGCTCTGGCCGCTTACTCTGCTCCGGTAGCAGCTGCCTACACCGCTGCCGCCTACACCGCCGCATCGCCCTTCGCCGCTGCCTACTCTGCCTATCCGTATGCCGCTGGCTACCCATATGCTGCTGCCGCTGCCCTCCCCTACACCTCTCTGGTCCTGTAGATTTCGGAACTCTGGAAACGCCCCTTTCACTCAAGTCTTATGATCTCGCAAATTTGGAACACTAATCGAAAGTAACTTTCCTTTTCCCCGAAGACAAAAACAAACATGAACCAAAAAGTCGAAGAAGATTTCTGCGGTGCAAAACATAAATTCTCAAAAAATTTGCAACTTTACTTGCTGGAATGTCTGTTAATGAAGAAAGAAATTGAATGTTAATTTAAGACTTGCCCAACACAAAGCTGAATCGTTCTCCGCAAGCAAAATGCAGAACCTCACAAATTTGAAACCTGGCATAATCTGTTTGTTTATGTACATGAAATTTAATCCTTGAACGATTCACCTTTTCCGCGCCCCTTCCCTTCCCCACAAAACGGAATTCAAAGAGCCCATAAACAAACAATAAACCCGAAAAGAGCCAACGAGAGCAGCGATTCAGAACAATCGAGCATAAAAAATAATGCTACACACAACATTTCATAGTCCCCATCCTTCGTTGCCACCCCCAGCCCAAATAAAACCAAATGGAACAACGACGATGGCGACGACCGAAATGGCGATCCTTGTTTATGAAAATAAGATTATTATTTATTGATTAGGATCGGAGTTATGTGACCGCACACCCGCACCGAGTTCCGACTGACCCTCATGCCTGCGTCTGCCAGGTCAGGATAAGAAAGAGAGCGCAGGGAGAAGAAAGTACTCTCCTCCTTGCCAGCCGCAAGGATGGGTAAGTCTGGTGGCTGGCGGCTGGCTGCATACAAAGCATCACATTCAGGTTGGCCATATGGGGCACACTGTACGGTATAAAATCTGTAGCTCGAAGCGAGTATTGGCACTACTGGACGAGTCTAGTGAACCGCATCAGCAGCCACACCACCAACCGAATCGTCATATATTTGGGTTCGTTTTTCATAAAGTGGAACAATTTACGACGCTCTTCGGAATAATCGAGTCTGGCTTTTCGGGTTGGTTTCGGTTCAAAGATATGCGGTCCCATAAATGTTGATTTGCATTTATCAGGACGTTAAGTTGGGGAAATTGAATACCTAGGAGCACCATCCGGAACAAGTCCATTCTTCTGATTCCAATCGACTGCTTCTAATATCGAATAATCCGTACATATTACAATGCAAAGCCGGTCGGCTATAGCTCCCCAGGACCGTATTGTTTTTCCAATAAAGATAACGCCTGGTTCCAAAAACAACTCGGAAAATTTTCCATTTTCCTTGCATCCCTGTTTTTACCAACTCGTCCAATCGATGCCGAAATGGAGCAGACGATGATGGACCCATTCAATTGTGTAATCCGTGCGACGCGCCGGTAACAACAACCAGTCTGGGCCTCTTTCATCCATCCCTTTATCGAACACTCTCACAAACACACACACACACACACACGCTTTGTACGTATGGTGTCCGGATATTCTACGGATCGTCCCGTTTCAGTGACGGGTGGCAGCAACCGACCGACCGATCGACCGACTGACACCCAAGACCAGGAAACCGTCGATAATTTGCCACTTTTGTCAGACTTTCCTCCACCTTGTTCAACAACAGCAGCCAGAAGACCGGTAGCTCGGAATGGAAAAGAGCAAAAAGTGTCGGGGCCAAGGATGCTCCGTGCTCAATGTTCATCGTCCGTTATTTGTTATGAATCCTTTTGCCTGTGGCATATTTCTTGTATTTAGATATCGATAAGGTAGACCGGTTCAAGTGATATCTGATATTCGGAAGCTTTCGCCAGACGTCTTCGGAACTTTTGAGACCGCTTGAAAGGCAGTTTCTGAAAGTCTTGTGGAGTTGACTTATTTACTACGACGTAACCAGGAGAAGTCCCATACAGGGTGGCCACTGTCTTTTTTTTTAATTCCCGGGTTTTTTCCCGGTTTTCCCGGTACGCAAAACCTAGGCGGCGCCGACTGGGATTGAACCCAGTCCTGTTGGGGTGAGAGGTAATCACACTTACCACTACACCACCGGTGCCACTTAGTAGGGTTAGTAGTCGTTATATAAAATTGTTAATTTGTTTGTTTTTAAATTTGAAAATTGTCAAAAACCGTACAACAGTACAGTGGGTACAACAACATTCGGGCGAGAAGAGCAATGGGATGGGAAAAGCGCGAAGGAAATCCGCCATTCCTCAATCAGTATCTGGCGTTCGTGTGCTTCGGAAGTATCTAAGTATCCTTAAAGTAATGTCAAGTGAGTGGTAGTGTCCTGCCATGCAAGGCCAAAATCGCCACATTCCTCGGGCCAAGACGGCTCTCAAAGCAAAAGAGGACCCCTCTCAGCAAAGCCACTCCGGTCTTGCCTGGACTCTTGTGATTCTTGTCAACGAGACGCCAGGAGACCGCAGATCGCCATTTAGTCAAGTCGATCTGTTAACCGATCCACTAGCAAGTAAATTCAAACATCACCACCCTGCCCGGCTATCTTGATTCGCCTGACGTTAAGCTTGTCGTACGTAGTATCATCAGAGAGCGCTCGCACATTGGCAGAGTAGTCCTTCGGTAGAGCACCCATCACCCATAAAGCTCAATAGAAGTTCTTTCAGAAATCCAATCCAAACCTGCTATAGCTTTTCTTAATAAATAATTAGTATACACCAATTGATTTCTGTGTCACTTACACTATCCATAGCCTTTAGTCAGGTGACAGTACTACATATGTTGATCGCAAAGCCCCTCCAGATTACCCAGTAGCAATACGACCTTGAGACAAGCTTGAAAGGTTTCTTGCTACTGAGCATTTTACCGGGATACAGACAGTAGAGTTACAACACATCGTAGTAGCCCCTCGATTTCAAGATGGTAAACAAAGCAAATCAGGACATGAGTTGCGCATGACTCTCTTGTAGTGACAGTACCTACAGTAGTCCGTTTGCTAGATTATCGCAAGCTGTTGAAACGCGATGTTACGCGAAGTTTTGCAGCTACACTGTTGACATTCTGCGAAATGGATCCGGAAACTACAATTCCCGGTAGTGTCAAGCTGTGTTGTGGGGCCTCCCTTAGCTCAGTCGGTAAAGACGCAGCTACAAAGCAAGAGCATGCTGGGTTCGATTCCCGGTCCGGTCTAGGAATTTTTCGGGTTGGAAATTTTCTCGACTTCCCTGGGCATAGAAGTATGATTGGACTTGCCACACAATTATACTAATGCAAAAATGGTACAGGCATCGAAAGCTCTGAATTAATAACTGTGGTAGTGCATATAGAACACTAAGTTGAGAGCAAATAAGTTAATATGCGATATGCAATAAGCTTGAAATGCTAAGAAGAAGAAAAAAAGAATAATAATAATAATAATAATAATAATAATAATAATAATAATAATAATAATAAGAAGTCAGGCTGTGTTGTGCACATTTTGAATCGGTTGATATGGAAGTGAAACAAAATTTTGTATACCAGAAGTTCCAATAGATTTGCCTGAATACCATGATATTCAATCTAAGCTGATCAATCGTTTGAAAAACAAGCAGAAGTTGAAAATTAAGAAAAGTCGATTCAATAGCAAATATGTGATGATGTAAGATTTTCCCAGGTGATAAATTTGATTGTTTTGATTAGATAATTGATAAGAACGAAATAATTAAAAAAACAACAGGCGATACGTATTTGTCTCATAATCATGAAATTATTTCCAAAAAAAAACGGTTGACTATTTATTCACTCAGATTTCAACACCTCCTATCTGATTCCTTCTTAAAAGAACAGTAACAGATTTTGACAGTTCTAATTGTATGTATGTAAGGTAGCCACCATCCTTTCGAAGATCTTGTCTTGTATGCAGCTCCACTTAATAGCAAGATCAATTTGAGCTACCGATCCGAATTCACAATATCGCTGTATGAAGGGCCAAAAACGGAGGGGTGGACCCGTAAGCAGAGACACTTACGCGAAATACGCGGGAATGTAAGAATCTCCTTCCAACGATACGATCCAACAAATCGAATAACGCAATTCGCAATACTTTAAGCTTCCTACAGGATGGTTTGTTAAGAAGGGCGCGTCAATCTCCCTTAAACTGTTGGAGTAGAATTCACACCATCACAATCGAATCGGTGGGATAAAGGGTGATACGGTCAAAATTTGGTCAAGGGAAAACGCGTGTAAATCGGTGAAATCGTTTATTTAAAAAATCAAATTAAATTTCTTTTTCAAGTTCAATTAGTATAAAATTCAGGAAAAATATTCAGTTAGGCTTCCGCTTTTCCAAATCCGAATTGCCGGGCCTTACGCTTGACCCCTGCCATCAGATTTTGTACAGCCAACCTTGTCCACCTTCTTCGCCGCAGAAAGCCAGTTTGCCTTGAACTGCTGCTCGCCCTTAGCAGTTTTTTTGGTCTTCTTTAGGTTCCGCTTGACAATAGCCCAGTATTTCTCAATTGGGCGGAGCTCTGGCGTGTTGGGAGGGTTCTTGTCCTTGGGAACCACCTGCACGTTGTTGGCGGCGTACCACTCCATGGCCTTTTTACCGTAATGGCAAGATGCCAAATCCGGCCAAAACAGTACGGAACAACCGTGTTTCTTCAGGAAAGGCAGCAGACGTTTATTCAAACACTCTTTCACGTAAATTTCTTGGTTGACAGTCCCGGAAGCTATGAAAATGCTGCTTTTCAAGCCACAGATACAGATGGCTTGCCAAACCAGATATTTCTTTGCGAACTTTGACAGTTTCATGTGCTTGAAAACATCTGCTACCTTTCCCCTTCCTTTTGCCGTATAAAACTCCTGTCCCGGAAGCTGCTTGTAGTCGGCTTTGACGTAGGTTTCGTCGTCCATTACCACGCAGTCAAACTTCGTCAGCATCGTCGTGTACAGCCTCCGGGATCGCGCTTTGGCCGTCGTATTTTGTTTATCATCGCGATTTGGAGTCACTACTTTCTTGTAAGTCGATAGTCCGGCTCGTTTTTTGGCTCGATGCACGGTTGTAGACGATACACTCAGCTTATTTGCGGCATCTCGGAGAGAGAGGTTAGGGTTTCGCTTGAAACTACCGGCAACTCTCTTTGTCGTCTCAGCGGCTTCCGGTTTTCGATTTCCCCCCGATCCAGACTTCCTGGCTGTCGACAAACGTTCCCCAAACACTTTAATTACATTTGTAACGGTTGATTTGGCAACTTTTAGCGATTTTGCCAACTTTGCGTGCGAGTAGCTCATATTTTCGCGATGCGCGAGCAAAATTTTGATACGCTGCTCTTCTTGCTTGGACGGCATTTTGACAACTGAAGAGTGAATTCCAAAATCAAAATAGGAGCAACATTCTACATACACACACCTTCAAAATGAGGGGTGTTCAGGTTTTTTAAATGCAAAATTGAAAGAAATACGTCAAGTTGATATTGACCAAATTTTGACCGTATCACCCTTTAAAGAAAATGACAGTGTTTATTCCCTCCTAGACTCCGGTTGTCCTATCACTCCTATCGTCCAGTTCCAGGTCAAATGATACCCAGATTTTGTCAGTTCTAATTGGTTCGAAAATCATTACGTCTTCGCCAGACCTAGGTTATGACCATTCAAATGCTGGCTTGAAAATTAGTGTATATTTACCCCATTCTGAATAAATAACATTAGAAAATGGTCTACTTTATAAATAACATCTTTAATATCGTATGATCTTAAAAAAACTCACTTTACTTTATGTGCATGTGCACATAATGTACAATTTTGTCATCAGAAAACAAGGGCCAAAAAGTGGTTTTCCTAACACAGTAGCCAAATATTGATACCGAGCACGCAATCCTACGTCAAATCTACGGTCGTGTCTTGGATACAACCTCTTAAAAAAAATTCGAAACCACTCATAGACGTCTTATAAGAATGAATTCGGAGTTGTGACCGGAATATGGATTCTGTGAAATGCAGGTCGGCCCCCGGAAGACCCGGTTCATCCGTAAAAGTGGTCATCGAGAAATTAACAGAGTTTCATAAGTCACACTTGTTGGTCACGTCGCGGTTCTGTATTTACACGGATATTCCTTGGGGTCTGTCTAATGGTAAGGCATTTTCTTGATATTTTTTATTTATTTCTAATGTAAACCTAGCACTTTTCGTTGTCAAATCATAACCGAATCGTATATATGTGACTTTGCGGATCATGCATGACTTTATACTATGTATACCGGAAATTATAGGTTTTCCGAATCGTCCAGGACATCAGTTGATTTGTTCAACTAGATCAACCAAGAACTGCAATAACGTTTGCAGTATCGACAAATTTCCAATCAGATTCAATGTGTCTATGGGGATCATGCATAATCTATTTCCGAGTAATCCAGATGTTCAATGTTCTTCACATCGTCTTGGAGTTCAGATAATTTGATCTACTAGATCAACCGAGATTGGGACAATGTCTTTAGTATCGAAATATTTCCAGACAGATGCACAGTGTCTATGTGCATCATGCATGAACTATTGTCATGTATACCAGATGTTTTAGGTTCACCAAATCGTTCTGGAATTCAGATGAGTTATCTTACTAGATCAACCATGACTGGGATAAAGTCTGTAGTATTGAAATATGCCCAAACAGATTTATAGTGTCTATACTAAATGATGATAATGTGTCTATGATAATGTTTAATTATTTCCACGTATACCAGATGATTTAGGTTCTCTAAATCGGCCTGAAGTTCAGATGTTTTGTTTTACTAGATCAACAAAGACTAGGTTAGTCTGTAGTATGAAATAACGATTAGGAATCCTAGAACATTTGACATACACGGAAATAGGTTGACATAATCCACATAGACACTGCAAATTTGTTTGGGCATATTTCTATACTACAGATATTGAATTAGTCTTGGGTGATCTAGTAGAAAAATAATCTGATCTCCAGAATGATTTCATAACCTATAACATCTTGTATACGTAGCCGTAGGTCGGGTACAATCCACATAGACACTTTGAATCTGGTTGGACATATTTCGATACTACAGCCATTATTACAGTCTTGTTTTTTTTATGACGTAGGACTACGCCTTTGATTTCTATATGGGGGTACACTTTGTGAAAACCGAAAATGGAACATGTAACAAATTAAGAAAGATTTTGAACGTTAATAACTCAGCTGCCGCTGGTCCAATTTCAATAATTTTATCACCAATCGATCAGAAATATAGCTACGCATCGATAACAAACTATTGAAAAACTGGTAAATGTTTTAGCATTGTCCAAAAGCGTCGAATTAACTAACACATCCACCGATTACCTACATGCATATGCTGCTTCCCCAGCACAGTCGTCAGAGAGTAGTAAGTAGACGA
The DNA here is from genome assembly GCF_037179485.1 of Ochlerotatus camptorhynchus. Classification (NCBI taxonomy): domain Eukaryota; kingdom Metazoa; phylum Arthropoda; class Insecta; order Diptera; family Culicidae; genus Ochlerotatus; species Ochlerotatus camptorhynchus. The sequence continues at coordinate 594,382 of NW_027040620.1, forward strand.
AACAAGTCGAAGTGGCATTCGCCTCCGATCCTCGGGCGCGTGCGAATAGGGATGATGGAATTGCGTAATATTTTGCACACTCATCGCCATACTCAGAACCACACGCTTCCAACGACCACACCACTGTGTGGTGGTGTTCTGTCGTCGAAATTAGTAGCAGCAGTAGCAGTGCTTTCGGCGTGTGGCGTTGAAAACGGTTCTCCAGTAACAACGAAAGGCTGCCTGCAAGCAGCGAGCTGCAGAGCCCACATAAGCAACCATCAAAGGAGGAAGAAGCTGCACCGCTATGCTGTGGATCGGAATCACAGTAGCTCTTCGTGAGTCGCTGCGGGTCGGTCATCTATGCCATGCGTGTCACCCTCACTCCAAACGACATACAGCTCGACAGCCTCATCCGTGTTGAACACCCAGCTCAGAATTACTTAACCATCACTACAAAACGGTCCTTTTCAGGGCCACCAAAAATTTGTTAAAGAGAATTATTTGGACATTGGTCAAGGTCATCAGTTCCCGCAAGCAGCTAGCTATCGAGGCTTAACCTGTCTATAGAAGGTGTGGAATTGTAGGCCTGAATATATTGGTGCAATTAGTTTTTCCTCGGCTTTCATTCCGCACGATTCGTTTCTTTCGTTTAATCAATCATCCTTGTAGTGACGTCGAAAAGATTGTTTCAATCGGCGCTTGCATATGAAATTTTATGTGGATTATAGATTTTTTTGTATGTTACCAAAATTTATGAATGGTTTGCCACTAAATGTTGAGATAATTTATTGATTATTGAATTATCACACTGTATACCATGAAAAAGCAGCCTGTTTGGTAGCTGGTATTTCCCGGCGACTTTACAAATAAATAAAATCAAACAAAATCATCATGCAGAACTAGCTAGGATTTGTTTTACTTCATATTTCACAAAATTGCTATCGAGTGTTAAGACATCGTCTCCCGCAAAGTTTACATTTTTCCCTCTACCAACACATACATCAGGGCTAGATAGATCTCCACAGGATCTATAGAATCCACGCAATTTCAGAAAACTAAAATACACAGCACTACGAAAAGAGGTCAGGTTTCGACCAATAGCAGATAGATTTTAATTCTAAACAAGCCAAACGATTGGAAATTTATCTACCAATCTGCTTAAATGAACAGTTAGTTAATTTTCAATAGGTCACTATTGAAAAATACTAAATGTCCAACTGTTGCAATGGTGATCAAAATTATCACCTGAAAACAGCGCATTCCCTAACACAGACTTCAAAATCGAATTCGATGCGGTCCCACTGAACGGTGCTCATTCAATCACCGTAAGTGGTGGTGTCCAGTCCAGCAGCAGCAGCAGTAGTACCAGCAGCAGCAGCAGCAGCAGCAGCAGGAGTGCTTTCAACAACAACAACAACGAAAGGCGGCCTGCAAGCAGCGAGCTGCAGAGCTCATATGAGCAACCATAGAGAAGGAGGAAGAAGTCCCACCGCTAGGCTAGGATCGGAATCAGTAGCTCGTCGTGCTCAGCTCAGCGTTACTCAACCATCACTACAAAACGGTCCTTTTCAGGACCACCATAAATTTGTTAGGAATATTATTTGGACATTTGTCAAGGTCATCAGTTCCCGCAAGCAGCTAGCTATCAAGGCTCAACCTGGTCTCTATAGAAGGTGTGGAATTGTAGGCCCGAATGTATTGGTGAGATTAATCATCGTCCGACCATTTTCCAGAACACGCTGGTAGGAAGTGTTAAAAATCCATATAGAATCAAATTTGTGATAAAATTAGCTCTCACGAGTTCAATCTCTCGAAGTCCCTCCTTTTTTACATATTCTGCACAAACGATACTTTCCGCCCCGCCCCATTCATATAATTCGGAAGGAAATCCTGTGAAGGGTTAATTGAATACACTTTAATACCAAAATGCACAAAACTTAAAAATTCATAAATTATAAAAAAATTCAAAATACACCTTTTAAAGTCGGGTAGATGAATCGAAAATACTCAAGTTGACAGTCCCTTGGATTCTCTTCATAAACTTTCTCTTTGAAATAAATACTACAAATTTGATACGCTTACAAATAAAAAACGGAAAGAGTTAAGATAATTGATGATTGATCAATTAAAAGAACTAAATGTTCACATTTGTTCCGTCCACTAGCGGTCCTACGTCAAGCTTCCGTTCGTGCTCCTAGGCACAGACCTTTCTACTTTTTTTTTGCTTTATTATAGAGACTTTCAGCCTTTAGCTGGTTCGTCTCTTTTGCAGTCTTGTTTGATTAGGTTACAGGTAACAATGAATTCCACAATTCTTGTGACAGCACATCAGTCCCTTCGCGATTTTCGCGACATCATTTAATGTTTCCGCGACAAATCCGCGAAAATCGCGAAACCAGCGCCTGTTGTAACAACCCTGGAATTATTATTATTGTTATCATTATTATTTATTTAACACTTCTGCAACATTCGTGTGCATTTCTTGAGGTCCCAAGATCACTTCAACTTGGATTGCGGTTCCAGTAGCTCAAAATACTGACTCGCTCCAAGATGATCGACAAATTATGAGATCCTGAGCACATGTTGATAGTGGACCGTTTTGACCACTTAACGATAGTCCCTGTTCCAAAAGCGATGAAAAAAGAACATTCAACAACACAAAGTCAAGTCCACTTTCCTACATAATTTTTTTTTCTGCACCATCCTATCGAAAATCCGGTATGCATTCCGCAAGAAAGGCAAAAACAGCAAAAACACCACATCGTCATCGGACCAAAACGAAGGAAATCGATATCTTTAATGCTATTCCAATTTCTAGGCGCCAGTAGCAGCAGCCAGAACCAGGCTGCTCAGCCTCCGGGGCGAACCGAAACTCGAATGTTCCGTTTTTTTCATAAAGCAGGACTATCTTCATGACCGAAGTATTGTTCTCATTCTGTTTCTCAAATTTGTTGTCGTTCCCGGTCCTTCGATGACGACGCATGCCGGGGGCTGGAGGCAAGCAAGTTAGAAAGTGTGTCCACATTTGGCTGTGATCGTTCGGGAAATTGCTTAAAGAGGACTTTCCTCTCACTTCCAATCGGTTGTGGTGATCTTTTTTTTCTTTTTCTTTTCTTTTTCGGTGTTTAAAAGAAGATGGAAAATAACAAGGCGAAAACCAGAAAGGACAAACGTTGGGGCGGGTGAGTAAGAAATTGATACTTGTAGGAGAATGTGTGGCTGCTCGTGGCATGTTTGCGAACTCCTTGAGGGAAATGTTACAGATCGTTAGCTCCCTGTTAAAACAAATGAATTTGCTGACTTGCTCTGTGCTGTTGCTGCGTAAACGAAGTGGCGGTCAGGTAGCAAGGAATTTGTTTGGTTTTTTAGGCAAAAGGTCCATGGCTCTTCGTGGAGGATAATAAATATGTCAGTGCGGAAGAGGTCCTTCAAAATTGAAAAACGGTAAGCCATGGGGAATGATAGAGACAAAAAATTAAAGCCTTGAGTATAAATCGAAGCTTTGCATTCTATACGATCTAAATTATAGCATATCAAGCGATAAATTTCACACTCATGTACGACTATAACTTGAAATGTGGGAATTTACGGTCCCATACGTTCATTATTCACGATTTCTGGTTGCCTGGACAGTAATGCATTTTTTCCACCTACCGAACATTCATCACAGCCCAATAATGCCGATCCTTTTTGCGTCCATTTACCATCGCAAGGAGGGTTCGTGGCGAGGAAAATTTACGACACTCCTAACATAAAATTCACATTATCCGATCCGCATTTGTCAATTATTAAAAGAAACCGAAAAACGGAGATATACATTTATCGGTTCGGCTCTCGAACTCCAACGTACACGGTTCGCGAAAAGTGGAAATTTATTTCCCTTCTGCTGCACGGAGCGAAACCCCGAAAAATTCAGTTCTAATAAAACATTAAATTTTGAAATATTGAGATCGAGGCAGCACTTCGTGAAAGAGGAGAAGCTTTAACGTTTTTCTGGGAAAAGGGAGGAGCGGAGTGCTGGGAGGGAAGGGGTGTCATTTTTTTCCGTCCCCAATTCAAGGATTCACCTACCTCTCTATGGTGCAACCGGGAACAGAGCAGGAGAGCTGTGTATCGAAATTTCATTCGAGCTTTTCACATTGGCACACTGCGCCCTGCAAGGCCAAGATGACGCAAGGGGGGGGTGACGAGGGGAGTATCACATGAAATAAATTTCATATTCGTGTAGTTCAATATTTGAAGCTGTGTCTGCAAGGAAAAAAAAGGGTGGTAGCGCAATGCTTGGATGAGGAGGGATCAGCCTGAGCAGCTGATGTTGGAGATGACGACGACGACGACGACGAGAACGAGCAAAAAGTACAATTCAATTTTTGAAAAATAGATTTCCAAACGAATTTGCCACCGGAGCAGCACATGAATTTCTCCGTACGCGTACGTTCGTGTATGTGTGTGTGTGTGTGCCAAAGAGGACAAATTGATTGATGCAAAACGAGGACCGTGTGGGGTGAATTTCCGCATCAATCATAACAGCAAGAGCTCCCGCACGATTTCAGTGAAATATGGGTATGTGTTTTGAAATGAGTTTTTGATGCGAATATTGTCTGTGTGTGTGATGAGTATGAAAATGGCACTCCGAGAAACATTGATCATTTCGACGGTGATGGTTTTCTCGCGGTACACGGAATTAGGTATATGGTGGGAGGTGGAAAAAGGATGGGATTTCCTTGGAAATTGATTCTGAGTCAAAGTGGCAGCATGTTTTTCACTTTATTGAGCTTCCCGGAACTCCTCAAAAAAATTGAAAATTGAAAAAGAAAAATGTGCAATTGGATGTGGTAAATGTGGTAATTGGAGCAGAACTGGATGATTATAAGTACTGCTTGTTGTGTACTAAAATAAAATGATTAGTATCACCGGAGTACCCGATTTGCTAACAACATTTGGGCTCTACACCCCCGGGATATCTTCCAATAGGATCACTTGTTTGACATCTGATGGCTCAACCCAAGTAACATTGCAAATTTTATCGAGGACATTATACCTTACCTTACCAATCAGGCTAAGGCCTTGTTGTCCTCTGCTGTCCGAAGAAGTCGTCTCCACTCTACTCGATCCATGGCCACAATTCGCCAGCCTCGTAGTCTGCGAAGGGTCCGCAGGTAGCCTTCTACTTGGTCGATCCACCTTGCCCGCTGCGCGCCTCTTCTTCTTGTTCCTGTTGGGTCGCTTTCTAGAACCATTTTCACTGAGTCATCGTGCGGCATTCTTACGACGTGCCCAGCCCACCGTAGTTGCTCAATTTTTGAAATGTGGACGATGGATGGTTCTCCCAGCAGCTGGTGCAATTCGAGATTCATTCGCCTCCTCCACGATGGTACGCAACACCTTCCGTTCGAAAACACCAAAGGTGCGTTGGTCCTCCACGAGCATAGTCCAGGTCTCGTGGCCGTAGAGGACCACCGATCTAATCAGCGTCTTGTAGACAGTCAACTTCGTGCGGCGGCGAATTTTATGCGACCGGAGCGTCCTCCGGAGTCCAAAGTAGGCACGATTCCCTGCCATAATGCGTCTTTGAATTTCTCTGCTGGTATCATTTTCGGCGGTCATCAGTGAGCCCAAATACACGAACTCATCGACCACCTCGATTTCGTCACCGTCAATCTGAACTCGGGGTGGGAGGCTAACATTGTCTTCCCTAGAACCTCTTCCTTTCACGTATTTTGTCTTTGATGCGTTGATGGCAAGTCCAATCCGTCTAGCTTCAGCCTTCAGTCTGATGTACGTTTCTGCCATCATCTCAAAGTTCCGTGCCATAATGTCAATGTCATCGGCGAAGCCAAGGAGCTGGATGGACTTCCTGAATATCGTGCCACTCGTGTCTATCCCAGCTCTTCTGATCACACCTTCTAACGCGATGCTGAACAGCAGACACGAAAGTCCATCACCTTGCCGTAACCCCCTTCGAGATTCAAAGGGACTCGAGAGTGTCCCCGATACTCGAACAACGCACATCACTCGATCCATCTTCGCCTTGACCAATCGCGTCAGTTTGTCCGGAAATCCGTACTCGTGCATAATCTGCCATAGCTGATCTCGATCGATTGTGTCGTAAATGGTCTATAGAACCCCCATAAAACCAAAATTGTGTCTTGGGAATGGAGTTCGGTAACATTCGTTGGATCAGGATTCATCTTGATAAGTGATATGATCATGGTTTTAATCATGTATTGTTTTCCAAAATTAACGTGCATAAGGTTTGCGACCTTTTGAAAACTGATAACAAAACTATGGGGCCGTATCAAATCAGTATAACATGGACCTGGAATTCCTGGTTGATTTCCTGCTTAGTAAGTAAAAACGATCGCACCTAGGCCACTGAGCTCCTTACATAGTAACAATTCATTACCAGGGTATCTATTCATTTTGGTACATAGAATTCCCTGAGGATTTTACAGCACTTCAACGTAAAATTTCCAGGTGTTTAAAGACACATAAAATAGGTTTTATTGGGTAAAACCACAACTTAAACGGCGCAAAAGTTTTCAAGGCATAATAACAAAAAAACTTATTTCTCCTTGTCCAGAATAATGTGTTATCGTTTGTAACATTTGTCTTTTTTGTACTATTGTTAGCTATATGTTTTCTGCATGTCCTTGTTCAAATTTAAATAACTAGAATTGCCAATAAATATACCCCTAGGTTTAGTACACAATACACTACCACAGTACACTACCAACTGGTGGAATCTGAGTCGTAGTAATCAATTGTCGGCGGTTGATAGCATCATCGCCACCCCGGCGCCCAATCACCACGGTAATCGTCGTCCTTCTCGAGCCCAATCACCCCACGTTTCTCGCCATCGAGCTAACCATCATCTTCGAGACCATCACCACCACTACCAATCAGTGTGGTTCAGCAGTTGCCGGTCGGCCAGGTATAGTTTAAACGACACACCACACACATACACACAACATGTAAAATTTAGAGAGTTGAAGAATGCGAATGTCAATCATTAGCTATTTATTCAATTATACCACTCTATCCGAGACCTGATTAGTCCAGTAAATCTACACCAACGGACCTTGAGACTAAGTATAGTTCTCCAGATCGAGCTAGCCATCAAAAGAGGTACCCCACCCTAGCAGCAACAAATGATCTGAGAACTTTTTTTTAGAATCAAAATGTCTAAACTGACGATTTTTCTTAATCCAGTTCAATAAAAACTCCTCCGACTACTTAAAAAAATATAGAAGTAACAGAATTATGATTTTTTATTCAAATCCTGGCTTTGACTTTATTTAGTTTCCAGGAAAAAACATCCATGTTGGAATCATCTTGATACCCTAAGTACTCTTCACAAGTATTTTCTCATTACTTAGAATAATCTCAGAGCTTCCTCAGAGTTCCTCTTAGAACTCTCTCTCTGGTATTCCCTTAAAATTTGCTATATAGTATAATACTACGGACAGTATCTGCAGAACACTCTTTGAGTTCACTATACAGTTCTCTTGAAATCATAATTATTTTTGCAGTTCCCCAAATTATTATCCTGAAAATTTTCTTTGAATGCTTTTTAGCATTGGATAAGTATTCTTCAGATATTCCCAAGGAATTATTATTCGGATTCCCTTTGAATTCTCATGTAGTAGTACCATAAATTCCACGAAATCCTTCTCAGAATGCCATGAATTTCAAACTCTCTTAATTACTTCCTAGGATTTTTTCTCAAAATTCGGTAAGAATCCCTGGAATTGAGAAAAACATAGAAGAATTTATTAAATTATACAGAATTCCACTACCTCAATTACTTATCCTTGACATATAAATACGCGTATTTCGTGCAGACTTCTTCACATCTTGTACCAATAGACTAAATACACTATATGTATCCTCGGGATTCAATTCCCTTGCAAATTTTCTTCGTAATTGGGGAGGTTTTCGGATGTAGGTGTTCTAAACTAAAAATTTACCTCGATTAAATTTAACCGATTTAACCGAATTCAACCGATCTGGTCTGGTGTGCCAGGCAACTTTGCCAGTTACGACGGCGGAATGCAACAGCCGAATGGTAGCTACCGGATGACGGCAGCCGAATGGCGGCGACCGGATGACGATGACCGGATAGTGTCGGTCGGATAGTGTCTGTGAGTGGTGATGACTGGATGGAGAGGATTGGATAGCGTCTGCCGGATAGCTTTGACCGGATAGCGTTGGCCGGATAGCGTCGAACGGATTTCATTGGCCAGACACCGGCAACACGATTCCACACCACGAGGTCCACGTTAGCAGATCGCAGCCAAGCGGCGACACACTTCCCGAATCAACTCCAGGAACCGCACCTCTTCACAGTCTCACAGTTGACTCATTGTCTTTTCGTGCTCTCTGGATCACTTCACACCCTGACCGTGTTCGTACTCTCTCGTTCTGTGTTTGCCCATATCTCTCATTCCGCTGCTCATTAATTTTGAGTTCAGTGCGTTGTGGTTTATCACCACTTCTAACCCATGAAGCAAATCCTCTCCGTTACTAGTCTACCAGCCTTCCTCTTTACATTATATCTAGATGTACCTCCCTTAGCTCAGACGGTAAAGACGCAGCTACAAAGCAAGACCATGCTGGAGGTGGCTGGGTTCATTTCCCGGTCCGGTCTAGGAATTTTTCGACTTCCCTGGGCATAGAAGTATGATTGGACTTGCCACACAATCATATTAATGCAAAAATGGTACAGGCATCGAAAGCTCTCAATTAATAACTGTGGAAGTGCATCTAGAACACTAAGTTGAGAACACGCAATAAGCTAATATGCGATATGCAATAAGCTTGAAATGCGAAGAAGAAGAAGAAGAAGAAGAAGAAGAAGAAGCTATATGTACATTAAGGGCCCTATACATCTACAAAAAATGAATTAAATTTTACCAAACGGAAACATTGTATTGCTCCACAGCATACCACAAGTATTATCCGAAAATTCTCATGGATTTATGCATCGATTGCCCTTTCTATGCTCCCAGAAAGTTCTTGAAATTCTCCTCGGAATTATCGTGAAATCAGCGTTGCCAGATGGTTTTCAAGCTCATCGGTATCAAAGGTTTTAAAAAATCGGTATTTATCGGTATTTACTATTCATTTTATATTTTTGCCATTTTTGAAGGCGAAAATTTCAACGTTTGGACTAAGATCGGCCGTTCCAGAAAAGTCGAAAGAAATTTCCGGGGAATATTTGAATTAAATTATGAAGGAAGCCAGAAAGAAACTTCCACAGAAAGATGGAAGAAGCTCTTCTGGAGGAAATTGGAAGTCGGAAAAACATCCAGGGAACTTCCAAGAAAAATATTGAGAAAATTCTGGGGTGAATTTAAAGTAACTTTTGGAAAACAAATCTGATGACATAAGGTCTTGGAATCCTGACTACTTCAAACTTGGGGAACAGGATTTTTCAGTAATCAAAGGAACACATCTTTGTCCTTGTTACTTTTTATGCCTTATTGATAGTGACAAGACTCGGCTTTGTCCACCGAGGATGATCTTGAAACAAAGAAAAAAAAATGAGTTATTTAGTCTTCATCTATGTTATTCCTAATCTTCTATTCGTTGTTCCCTAGTTTGAAGTGGTTAAGTCTAGGGTTCTTATGCATGGTAATTATCGGTGTCATTTCTTAATTTTGTTGCTAAGGAATCTAATTTTGACTGACGAAGGGGCGCGCCTTTGGAGGGTGTTTCAACACTCCGAATGGAATAAATAGCGGGACCTTTCAATTAGAGTCGGATCCTTGCGATGAAGGCAAAAATCGAATACTTCATCATTTCTCAATAGTGAAGGAGTAATACGACATGCACTAAACTAGGTCCCGAACAGAGCAAGAAAAAAGAAAAAAAAAGGTTTCGGAAATCGGAAGAAAATTCCAGGAGTAGCCATTTCCAGGAGAAGCTAGAAGAATATCGGAAAAATCTTCCAATAGAAGTCGGGGAAAAAAACCTCCGGAAGAAGCCCATGTAGAAACTTCCAGAGGCAGACGAAAGGAACTTCTGGGACAATTCGATACATACTTCCGGTATAAGTTTAAGGAAACTTCCTGCAGAAGACGGAATACACTTCCTGGAGATGCTGGAGGATAGTTCCGGAGGTAGTGTGGAAGAAACTTTTGAAGAAAGTCGGAAGCTTTTCACGACGGAAGCCAAAGGGTTTTCGGGAAAGTCAAATAAAACTTCTAGGAGAAGTTGGGGAAAACATTCCGGCAGAAAGAAATTGGAAGTTGGTTGGATCTTCTAGGGAAAATTAGCTCAATAATCCGGGGGAATTTGAAAAAAAAACTGGCGGGAGAAGACGGAAGAACCTATCAACCGAAGCCAGAAAAGCCTAAAGAACTTTCCAGGAAGAATCGGAAAATAACTTAAGGTAAGGAAGAAGATAATTCCAGGGGAAACTTTGAAGAAACTCTCAAGATATGATTGAATGAACTTTAGAAAGTTAAAAAAGACCATCCGGATCATCCGGATCGGTCACATAAAAGATAAAAGTATTCCCCGATTTCCAGTAATTACCGGGATGAGCCAGCAGCTGGTTTTTAATTCCTAGCTAGCCAAAAACGGCTAGGAAATGGAAGAGTATCAAGCATAATACATATTTAAAGATAAATCATTTTTTGACCAAAAATTTTGACATACTCAAAAAGATAAAAGTCTCTCACAATACTTTTCGATGAAATTTGACAGCGGGCATGTGGGCAATGATTATTTAAAAAATCGAAATAAATCGGTATAAAATCTCAAAAATCGATATTCTGAGGAACCTTATCTCTATACATAAGTATTCAGCTCAGTACAAATACCGATAAATCGGTATATCTGGTAACGCTGTCAGAAATATCAGCGGCGCCGGTTGGTGTAGTGGTAAACGGGACTGCCTCTCACTCCAAAGGGCCTGGGTTCAATCCCTGAGGCATAAAATCTCTGATCAAGGGAAGTTAAGCCGTTGGTCCCCATTCCATGAGTTGATAGATCGATAGGTAGGGTCCAGGTGTGGGAGCTGCCTCCCTGTCGTCAGTAGCATTGGTGCTCAGCACGGAAAACAAGATCGACGGAAAAAAAAAATTATCATAAATGTGGATGTTTTCCTCCGGATTTCTTTGTAAAATTTCCATTGCATGATATTCAGGGTTCCTTTGGAATTCTACTCAAGACTACATTGGAATTCTCCTTAAGTTTCACCTGAAATTTTAACTTCTCCAGAGCTACCTTGAAAGCAATCCATAGATTTCATTTAAAAACTTCTGCACAATTCTTCCCAGAACTTCTTCGGAATTATCCTCCGAATTCTTTTGAAACTATCCCTAAAGTTCCTTGAAAACTCTAATTAAATTCATTTAAGAAGCTTTGTGTTTTTTTCAGATCTGGGGTCTTGAAAAATTTCCAATGTCCCCGGTATTATGAATATTTATTTTTGTTCATGACTCCCGAAATTTTCTCTAATGATTTTTTAAGCGTAAGATTTGAAAAAAAATCGGTCTTAGCTTAAAATCTGTACAAAATATCCTTGTTCTAAAGCCTAAAGAAAAACGTTCAAGCCTTAATACTTTTAAAATCTATTTTTTACTGAATACAAAACCCCGTCCGGTATTATTGAGTTCAATAAATAAAAGAATATACGTTTTATCCAGTTAAAATGTTTTGAAATTTCTGAAATTAATTTTTGAAGTACTTAGACAACTACATTCTTTTCTTAAACATTTGTTGGGCAAGAAAATTAAAAATTTCCTGAGAATTCCAAGTCTTTCCAGGAAAAGTTAAATTGCCGTTATCACCTTTGGCTCTCATCTGAAAATAATAGAAATCATGAATGTACAAATAAGATTGAGATTGTTTGCAAAGAACAACTCATGAGAGAAAGAATGGAACATTTTGGGATTTTTCATTTAAATATGAATTATGCCTATCGTCCATTATGACAAACGTCTATTATGCCAACCATCCATTATCGTACATCAAGCCTAACGTCGTGCACCCGTTTAAAATACCTGTTTTACCTTTTTTTCGATTATCTGTTAAGGAACGTTGCTAGTTTAATGGCTGATGGACTGATATTCACAATTTTGATCATAAACTGCCTTTTTGTTGTGCAAGGGCCATTTGTAGTAAAATACTCAATAGCATTCCAGTCCAAAACGTTAAAAAAATGTTAGTTTTGTCTCGACACCTTCGGATTTGAATGAAACAAACATTGCTCACATGTTCAATGCTACCAACGGTTGTATTTTTATTCTAAATATATTTTTTCCCTCAAGAGTAATTGTTGAAAAGGGCGTACTCCAAAATGGACTATGTTTTTTTTTTTTTTTTTTTAAAACATCTGAGAAGAAGTTATAGGTAATTAAATGTTCCTTGAGCAAAAGTACACAGTAAATTCATAGTAAAAAAAACATCAAAGTTGATTTTCTCACAACAATCCCCTTCGATTTTTTAAAATAAATAATGCTAAATTCAGAATAAAATTTGGAGAGGACTAAAAGCTTTGCTTCAGAAAAAGTCTATTTTTTTTTTATTTTTGTTGATGTTCACAATTTAATAATTTTGCATATTTCTTAGCAAAATAAAAATTTATTTGGAATCTACGCATCATTTTTAATAAATTTGCACTTTTAAACTGTTTTCCCAAGTCCATCCGTTAATGCGAATTTAAAAAAATAATAATTATGAATTTTCAACATTAGACCATTTTCAAATGTCAGTCCAAGCGATATCTAGCAACAAAATTGTGTTTTCATGATTGTATATTAAATAACAAACAATTCATTCTCAGATATGGTGGTAGTGAGACTTACCCATTTGCATCTATTTCGTTATGTTTGGAAAATCAATAAAAACTAAAAATAAATTATAGAATTTTGTTTGAAGCAAGTTACCAGCTTACATTCTTCATTAAATTATAGGGCATTACTTCAGCTTTCTATACAAAAAATATGAACATCGAAGGAGGGGGTGTTTTGAGAAAATCGAAGTTTTATGTTTTTTACCATGAATTTACTGAGTTTTTTTCTTTCAGTGTATTCTTTTTTTTTTAAAAAAAACATGTAATTACCTGCAACTTTTTCTCAGTTGTAACTTTGAACAGATCAATAATTTCCATGTTATGATTTTTAAAAAAATATATAATCCATATTTTGAATATCCCTTTTTTACAAGTTACTCTGGAAAAAAATATCAAATTTAAATGAAAAATTCAACAATTGCAAAGTGGTACAGAATGCAGATTTAGCTGGAAGGATATTTTTTGAGCCTGAAATTGAAACTTTAGTCTCTTCTACAAAGTTGGCACTCATTTTTTAGATAATTAATTTCAGGGTGGTTCTTATTATCATTGAAAACATAAATCTAACTTTTTTGTTTAAAGAAATTAAAGTATACATTCTTTGGCAAAGTTATAGCTGACCTACCTAAATTCAAGCAACTTTGTTGAAAAAAACTTTTTTGTATCTCTTAAATTGACCGATTTAGAGCTATTTTCTTGAATTGAGTTAGGGTGCATCTAAAAAAACAGTCGTTTTGCTCTAGATTTCTTATTTCAAATTTCTCAGCAAAGATGTTTTCAAATAACTTTTAGATCTTCTGAAGGCGCAAAATTTTGCTACACAGAGCTGTCGATATATTTCACCGATCAAGAGTTATTGAAGTTTTTCTACTCAAAATATGCCCTTTTCAAATTTTAATATCTCCGGTTGGGGTAAACAAAAAAAAATAAGTTTTTACGGCATTTGCAAGGGCGCATGTCATTCTAAATTATTTGAAAAAAATAGAGGGTTGTTATTTTTAAAACTCGTATAAATTTAAAAGAGATACAGACAACAACTATTACTATAAAACATTCATCTAAAAGAGCTTTAAAAGTCTCTAGAAGATAACTTTCATGAGAAATTTGAAATAAAAAAGTCCAACCATAGATATTAACATTTGAAAAGGGCATATTTTAAGTAGAAAAACTTCAATAACTCTTGATCGGCGAAAGATATTGACAAGCTTTGTGCAGCAAACATTTGCGCCTTTTAAAGATCTAAATTTATTTGAAAACACCTTTGCTGAGAAATTTGAAATAAAACTAGAGCAAAACAACTTTTTTTTTAGAGACACCCTAACTCAAATAAAGAAAATAGCTCTAAATCGGTCAATTTAAGATATACAAAAAAGTTTTTTTCAAATTATTTTGAAATTAGCTCAGCTATAACTTTGCCGAAGAATGTATACCTTAATTTCTTCAAACAAAAAAGTTAGATTTTTGATTTCAATGATAATACGAACCACCCTAGAATTCATTGCCATAAAAATAAGGGCCTGACTATAAGGAACAACTTTGTTGAATACACTTTTTGTCTAAAATTTAAATTTCAGGCTCAAAACTTATCCTCCTCAAACTCTGCATTCTGGACCACTGTGCTTTGGTAGCAGCGAACATATAAGTAATGTTTCATTCAAATCGAAAGCACTCATGTCCAACTAGTTTGCGTTTTGGGCTGGAAATGCTCTCAAGGAACAATTGTCTAGAACATTTAAACGTTATCTCGATGCTTTACACCTCATTTTGGATTTTTTTTTAAAATACTTGGGACCTACGCGGAGCACCTCCATGCTGCAAGCTCTCAGATCTCATACACGCCTGTAGGGCGATACAACAGTGTTAGAACAAAAATAACCTTTAACTCAGGAGAACATAAGAAAGTCAAATATGGTTAAATTTGTCTATCCTATATAATCGCGTTGTACGTTACACAGGTATATTGAAGTTAGGGAGGCGCCACTGTCATTACCAATGACCATTTGGTCGTAATTTGGGTCTTACAAGAGACAAGAGTTATCCTAATCAAGATCAAATGATAGATCAACTAAAAACCTTACTGATTGTCCAGATATCCGAGAAACGAATAAATGTCAAGCAGGAAGAACCAATTCTTCCAATGTGATTTGATGGTGACTCCTTGTACTTCCCTGGTTGATTGCGTTCCTACAGCCACTTATGCCTACCTTTCACTTAGTTATGTCAAAATGGAACCTTACCTGAAAATAGAGAAAAACAAATATTGCATTAAACATAATTTCTATATACTTGTGGTGTTATCAATTCACTTATTGAATTGCGTTCACAGAAATTAATTTCTTTGATATATAATCTATATAATCTATACATTAACGAAGTCTACATACACAAGCAATTAATTTAGATTTCTTATCATTCGTAAATCATTCTTCCTGTGGATTTTTCTCTTGCTATGACAAATGTACTTTTAAACACTTGCACAATAGGAAGAAGCATTGTAGGTATACAATTAATTACGTCTGTATGAATGAGCACTGTCTACTTATAAAGATTTGCCATTTTCAAACATTAATTTAAAATCCGAATTGTACGTACATCGTAGAAACAAGATTGATACACATTCCTTGTAAGCTCTTGCTTTGAAAAGCTTTCCATCAGATTACATCAGAATTCAAGTTCCATTTATCACAACAAATCCCGCAACATAAATATGTCCTTGCTCTAAACCATAAAACGTGATCCTAATGTGTATCCATCCCACGAATCGCCAAATAATCGATCCTAACATCCGAACATCGTCGTCGTCATCACCGCCACCACCAACAGTAGAACCCATCTCGCAAATTTCCCTCACATTTCCTTCACCCAGCTTTCCACACACAAGCACACACGCACTCGAGTGCGTATGACGATGATGATGATGATGATGATGGTCATGAATTTCCGAACGCCAACTGCCGCCACTTGAGAGGACGCACGCAATCAATCAATTGATTTATCTTCTGCCGGCCTACCACCCGAGCGATGAGCGTCTACATGTGAATGCGAAGTTTCGTAAAGATGATTTGTAGCGGCGCGGTGTCTGTCCATCATCCACGACGTTTCCTGCCTCTCCCGGGTGCAGTTGAGAGTCGTCCTTCGGAGGGTAAATTCAAATCGAGTCTACAAGCTTCGATGGGATGGGTGGCTGTTTCGGAAAATTCCTTCGCATCCACCAGCAAATACAGGCGAGTTCCGTTGTTGACCTTTCGTGACGCTGGCACCGAACAGATGCGTGACTTTCCGTGGCATTGGCATTTATCACGCGATTGGCTATGATGGAGAAATTTACGCCGGTTGGGATAGTTTGGCGGTTAGCATTTCAGATTACATAAACGTGATCTGAATTGTCATTGGAAATGATGAAATGGTTATTGAAAATTATCAATAGTTCATTTCAAATTTAAAAAAAAGTTCATTGAAAATGATCAAATGGTCATTGGAAGTGACCAAATGGCAACACCCCCCTCACTATTCTCCAGAACCACATTGATTTCCCTCAAACATCAGTATCGTGTTTCATTTCACCCATCGAACGGCCGCACGTCCCTCAAGCCGAAAGGAACTGAGAGGGGATCCGGAAATTGCCAGCCGTGCCAGACGCGGAAATTGACTAAAACAAGGCTCGTTCCATCTATCCGGATGAGATAGACGCACCAGCACCCCACGCTATCTATCATCCGAAATGATGATGACGTGAGTGAATTGATTAAGGTCAGCGCCACTGTCATGCTATGCCATAGCATGGCGTCCGTCGATTTAGACGACGTCGTCGTCGATCGTCAACGTCTCGTGGCGCGCAAATTGGAGCGTGAAGCAAGACGCCGAAGGCTATCATCTCATAAAAGGATACGGACAATCGGAATATACACACAGAGTGAGGGATCCCGTCCAATAAGGACCTGCAAAATCGTTGTACTACTCGGGATGACGTGAGACTGCGATTTCCGGTCTTTTTCAGTGTCTTCCTTGCGCTACTGTTTTGGCAATAAAACCGGCGAACGAATTTCGACATTTTTCCAGCATCGGGATTATCCCTTTCGGAATGGAGAAAAAGGCTCCGAGACGGACGGCGGATGGATTTGGCTCGCCGCCGCCTCTTAAGTGCTTTAATTTATTGCCTCGCGAATATCTACGTCGTCATCGTTGCCTTTCTTACGTAAGTCGGGGAGGCGTTCATTTTCTGGGGCTGCTGCTGCCGGGTGGAATTGGAGCGAGAACGTGTCGATGAGAAAAGCGCATTGCACAACCCAAGAACGGAAGGATTGAAGTTGGAGCAATCGTAAAGAACGAAATTTATGTCGCAATTAACGGGTACTGAGGGTTGAAGGAAAGAGAAAGGGGTACTCAGTTTATAAACGGTAATGGTAATGGAGAAATAACGAAAGAAAGAGAGCAGTTGCTTTACGGGGAATTCAATATCGCTGAAGTTAAGTCTAACTGCGAAGATGGAAATTGCATTTGTTTCAGAATGTAGGACAAACGGTGAGTCTAATTTAAGGTATTGCCAGCAAGCACATTCTGGAAGATATGTCTGAAGAAAATCGTCACAACTAGGGGATTAGACTTTATACCTGGAGATCACATTTTCAGGAACAATCAACCAAATTTGATCAGATTTTTTTTTACTTTAACTAATCATGTTTGTATTACTCCATGCGTGAAGATTAACATAGTTGGAGATGCTAAATGTCAAATATCTGACATAAAGTGGTCATTTTATACGATAGATGAGAAGATGAAAGTATAGAGTTGATAGTTCCGTTAGAGTACGGCAGTCAGATTGATCATCTCCTTTACCAAACTCCCCCGTTGGGGAGTTTGGTAAAGGAGGGTCGCCCCTAGTTGATAGATTTGGAGATTTTTTAATTTTAGTTTCGAACCGATTAACCTGAATTTTTGAACAAAATTTGAACAAGTTTTTTTTAGGAAGGTATAAGAGCTATCAGAATCATACTAGATACCAGAGCAATGATTCTGAGAAAAATGCATGAAATTTCGAGCTGCCACTAGGTCACCGAGCCCCTTACTTCACAACAAACCACGACGGCCGACTACTTTTTTGGAACCCAGATCAAGCGAACGTTATATTTAAGCGCGAGAAGAAGTTTTATCAGTGTTCAGAAGGATAAACAGTACTTGTTAAAAAAAATATTTGAAAAACATTTCTTTAGTATATACTTCTAAAAACTATCAAGTTACCTTGTTTTACGGTACATCAGATCATTAGATTTACTTCGTCATACGGATCCCAAGATGAGAAAATAACTTCTTCTTTTTCTTCTTCTTCGCATTTCAAGCTTATTGCATATCGCATTTTAGCTTATTGCGTGCTCTCAACTTAGTGTTCTAGATGCACTTCCACAGTTATTAATTGAGAGCTTTCGATGCCTGTACCATTTTTTGCATTGGTATGATTGTGTGGCAAGTCCAATCATACTTCTATGCCCAGGGAAGTCGAGAAAATTTCCAACCCGAAAAATTCCTAGACCAGACCGGGAATTGAACCCAGCCACCTCCAGCATGGTATTACTTTGTAGCTGCGCCATTGCCGACTGAGCTAAGGGAGGCCCCGTAGAAAATAACTTATGAATATCTAATTCTGTTCCTGATTTCAGCATTTGGTGTTGATCAGTCTGAAATAAGAGTTTAAAAACCAAAGAATAATACCAACCAAATTGTATACAAAATACTTTCTGAATAACAAACATTAATATATGGATACTAAAAGAATACCTGTGAGATATCGATTAGGTATTACATTTGCTTAATTTGGTATTGGAATGATATTGTGGGACCAGTTTTTTGATATTATTCTTTGGTAAAGGGTGTCCCACATCAAATTGCATCACGGAAAAAAACGCTGTGAAAAATTACCTAGTTGACCGATCCTTTTCAAACATTCAGACAATAATATATAACGCATTAGTAAGCTTTGGACATATTAATTTCATTCAACTTCAATACCATAATCCTACGCCCGCACCTTACGCTTAACTCCACTTATTGGGTTCTGTACAACATCTGGCTGCAGCTTCTTCTATACGGAAACCCACTTTTTCTTTATGTCTTCCTCAAATTTGACCTCCTTGGGATGCTTCCGTAGTGCCTGCTTCATAATAGCCCAGTATTTTTCAATGGGCCTTAGTTCCGGTGCGTTGGGGGGTTCCTGTCCTTGGGTACGAAAGTGACCCCGTTTTCCTTCAACAGAGGAAGCAGACGCTTCTGTAGACACTCGTTGAGGTAGATCTCCCGGTTTACAGTCCCGGTAGTCACGAATGAGCAGATCGCTGCCAAATCACGTATTTCTTGGCAAACTTTGAAAGTTACTGTTTCCTTACTTCCTCCGGAACAACGTAGGTCCCATCATCCATGAGGCTTCGTCAGCATCTTGGGTGTACAGTTTCCGAGCCCGTGACTTTCCCACCGTATTTTGCCGTTCGTCACGATTTGGAGCCTTCTGCACTTTGTACGTATGCAGTCCCTCTCAGTCGTTGGCTCTCTGAACGAAAGACTTGGACAGATTCAACTTTTTGGCCACATCCGTTCGATACTCAGAATTTCGAAATAAGTTTAATCACACGACTCACCGTTGAATGCACGATTCCGAGTTGTTTTCCGATGTCCCGATGAGAGAGTTGAGGATTTTCCAGGTGCTTGCGCAAAGTCAATTCACCACGTTGCTTTTCGTGTGACGCCATTTGTTTTTTTTTTCAACTTTCGAAAAACTGACAGCGATAAAAAAAAACAGTGTAAACAATACACTCTAAACTACTTCTACCCAAATTTTCAAGAGAAAATACCCAATGGGTAATTTTCTACAGCGTTTTTTCCATGATGCAATTTGATGTGGGACACCCTTTTAAGGTATCGAGATATTCGTTCCTGCTCGGGATGAAGGCAAACATGGAATTGAAAAATTAATTCGTTTCGAGTGCTTCTTTCGATTTTGAGAAGAAAGGATGTACATATTTATACGTTGCGCTCATAAACGCTTTGTGTCGTAGCTTTTGAACTGAAGTATCGTACCAAACGTATAATTGAATCTTTATTCCCGAAATCATATAGGGGAAATGGTTCTAATGTTGGCCTATGGATCCCAATGCCCATCGCTAAAAATCTGGTTTTTAACAATTTTATGTAGATGAACGCGTCATTGGGACGGTACTAATGGATATTTGTGGTCGCTATCGAAAATTTAGTCGATTGCTGAATATATGTATGGGCCCAAATTAGAGGCATTTAGGCCGACATTACATCCATTTTCTCTATATGTTTGAAGTTTTCTACTCGCTATGACGAAAATGGGCAATTTGGCAGAAAACCCTACTTTACATTATTACATGACTTGTAATGGGTATGTGATAATAATAGTAGTGACTTAAATGACGAAACTAACAAAAATAGTTACCAAATAGTGACTTTAAAAGAAAAGAAAAAAATACCAATGACATTTATTGACTGAAAAGATATGTGTTTTAGATAATTTTTCGTAGATTGCGAACCACTTCGAGAAATTTTATAAACTCACACCAAGGTTCTCTTGAGCACTCAATGCCAAACATTCTTTTTGTCGAGTACTGCGCGATGTACGCAAAAAGATGCTCTGAGAACGCTCTGAGGCGATTTCTAACCCTGAAACCCATAAGGGGAATTTGTCAAGCTTCTTTAAAATAAAGCAAGTGGTTTATGCATCCCATTAATTTGTTCTCAAAAAATCAATACTAATTTAATAAGCAAGAAAACGGTCCAATTTTAACTTCCCTTTCCTCACACTCTGCACTCATTTGTCTTCCTAGATTTTTTGAAAACAAAAAAATACTAAGTCGATTTTAGGTTCAGATCGCGAATTGGTTATTAGAACGAAAAATTGAAATACACAGAAAATGTTCAAGTTTTTGGCCTTACATAAAGAAACTTCGGTACTTCTGGGACCAAGACAACTTTTCAGGATCGAAATCTATGAAAAACTCATCATTCTGGAACGAGGAAAATTTTCCAAGATGGATATGCATCTAGGACTTAAACTCTCGGTCTTGAAAAGACATTTTAAGATTTCGGGATAAATTGCTTAAACTAAACTAAGTTAAAAAAAAAAACTGGACAATTAACGTGGCTGCCCCAACTCTCCTAGTCACGATTCCCACGATCATTTTTAATGAATCTTTAAAAAAAAAACACTAATTTCAGGGCTGTAATTTGATCCGCGAAATCTGCGATTTCTTAAAAGAAATCCGCGACTTCAAACACTAATCCACGACAAATAACAAATTGTTGTCAATACTCAAAAATACCATTTGTATTACTAATACATGGCATTTCAAGCTTATTAGCTTTTTGCCTGCTCTCAACTTAGTGTTCTTTGAAGCACTTCCACATTTTCATTGAGAGCTTCCTATGTCTGTACTATCCTATGCCCAAGAAGTCGAGATAATTTCCAACCCAGCCTGGATTTGCCTCGTAGCTGCGCCTTGAAGTAACTTGAAATTATTAACATTCAAATCCCAATAAAAAAATAGGCTGCATAGAACAGATTACCATGCAATAAATTTAATAGAAGGTTTTAATATGTATGGACCATTCCAAGAAAGTAATTCTTCTTGGTATGCCTCGATATAACGTAACTGTCACTTTTGACTTCCATCGCTAATTTATCAAGCAAAGGATCGGTGATATGAGACAGTCCTCCATCTATTGGTTATGTCAATTTGAATAATTGAATAGTTAATTGTGAGATAGTGACAGTTACGTTACATCGAGGTATACCTGTACTGCTCTTTTTAGGAAAATTGTAAGGTAATTTTAAAGAAAATTCTAAGGGAATTCCAAGGATAGTTCCAACTAAATTTTGATGAACTTTTCAACGGAATTCGGAGGAGTATTACAAGGATATTCCAGTGATATTTGAAAGGAGTTCCAAGGAAATTATAAGGAGCAATTCAAAGAATTTATGGGAATTCTTAGCAGAACTAAAAACGAATTCCTATGATAATCCCGTATGAAATTCAGAAGAATATTAAGTGTATGCTGAGGAGAACTCTGATAGAAACGTCTACTCAAGTTAGAATGCAAGTAACGAATCAAGTTTTATTGATCAATTATACCAACGCTTACTATGTTCTAACATCCCCCCTTAAGCGGGAAATCCTGAATTCCTAACATTTTTCTATTTTCAAACAGCTTTGTGTTCGCTAGTGCTTTCGTGAACATATCTGCTGCCTGAAGGTTAGATGGGACATAATTCAATGTAATAGCTTTACAATCTAACTGATCTCGTACATAATGATGCCTTATGTCTATATGCTTGGTTCTTGAAGAGTAGCCGACATCCTTCTCCGCCAGACTTATTGCGCTCTTGTTCTCGCAGTTGATCGGAACGGAAATTTCGACACCGTGAAGCTCTTGCAGGAATCCTCTCCATCATGCCGCTTCCTGGGTGGCAGAAGAGAGTGCCATATATTCAGCCTCGGTGGTGGAAAGTGCTACGGTGGACTGCCTCTTCGAGCTCCAAGCAGGAACACGTAGCCGGTAATGGAACGCCGAGTTTCGACGTCGTTCGCCCAATCCGCATTGCTGTATCCTTGAAAGTTCTGCTCGCAGTTGGCCCGATACACCAGCTTGTAGTCCTTTGTACCTTTCAGGTACCGTACTCATCTTCTCTTTCTCTACCACAGATTCGGGTTGCATCACTTTCGTCAACTTTTGGTTTACGTCCAGGGTGGTCGATACGGAGTTGGATCCGTCCATCCGGAATCACTGCAGTTTGTCAAGTTTGTCAATGTAATGCTCCTGGTCTATGGCTACCATACCATTGGATCGGTTGACCCGCAGTCCCAAGGTGTGCTTGACGTCCCCCAGGTTCTTCATTTGGAACTCTGAACACAGTTGTTGCTTGCCTTCGTCCACCGGGGCTTGATCGTTGGAAAACAGTAGAAAGTCGTCAACATAGACAGAAATGATGATCACCTTTCCATCGCCGAACCGGAAGTACACGCAGGAGTCATAGTTAGATCGCTGGAACCCAATCGCCTTGAGTTTCCGATCCACCTTCTGGTTCCAGATACGGCTCGCCTGCTTCAACCCGTACAGGGCCTTCTTGAGTCGGCACACCTTCGTCGATGCCCGCGCGTCCCGGAAACCTTCCGGTTGTTCCATTTGGCACACCAGCAGATCGTATTTGGCCGCCATTGCCAAAAGGTAGCGCATGGTTGCATACCGTACCACGGGAGAATACGTTACGTCGTAATCCTCACCTTTGACTTGGGAATACCCTTTAATCACCATTCGTGCCTTATGTCGTTCGATGGAGCCATTCGGCCCCGTCTTCAGCGCATACACCCATTTATTTTTCAGTGCTCTCTGACCCGCCGGTAGATCGACAAGGTCCCATGTGTCGTAATCCCAGTCACTATGACAAACTCCAATTGATTTTTTTTTCAGAATTATTTTCCTGGGAATTGCTAGAATTAATAATAATAGGGGAAATGCAGGTAATGTCGGCCTAGGTGTCCCTAATATGGGCCCATACATAAATTCAGCAATCGACTAAATTTTCAATAGCAACCAAAAATATCCATTAGTAACGTCCCAATAACGCGTTCATCTAGATAAAATTGATAAATAGCAGATTTTTAGCGATGGGCCCAATCTTAGATCCATAGGACAACATTAGAGACATTTCCCTTATGAAGATAATTGCAGAGTGAATTCAGAGTTGTTCCGCAGAAGATTTTCAAGAGTATTATGGAGGGAATTGTAAGAAAATTAATTTTTTTCATATAAAATGTCGAAATCATGAAGACAGAAAAATTGAAATATTGAGGCTTGGATTTTTATAGACTTCATGCCTAGAAAATTATATGATCCTGGATTTAGAAAAATCTTCAAGATTCAAGGCGTTTTATTTAAATTAAAATATTCCGGTCATGATTTACGGTTAACTATGACATAAAAGTATGCTAACTTTCACAATACCAAACCTGCAAAATGCTTGTCGTTGCTGACACAGCATGTCTGTAACATTGCCGTGAAGCATGCTTCATCTTATCATCGCCACGTATTTGCAGATTTCAATTGCAATACTGCATGGCAATTAAATACTAATAAATAGGGTAAACGCTCCTATAGTTGCGGTACGTTAGAAGCCTTAGGTTCCTATAGTTGTGTATTGAGTCCCTATGCACAACTATAGGAACCTAACGCTTCTAACGTACCGCAACTATGGGAGCGTTTCCCCTACTGCAATTTCCATATTTCAATTCTAATACAAAAGTTTGAAGTGTAAGCATTTCAATCATTCTGTACTGGTAATTATAGTTAAAAATATTTTGCAACTAATAATGGAAAGCTGGATAAAACTGGATGAATTCTAAAAAAAAACTGGAAGATTTCCAACTTTAACTGTTTGGCTGGATGCGTCAAAAAACTGGAAGAATCCATCATGACGTTTCATGCATTTTTAAGTCATTTGGCATAAACAAATCGAAAAATAAATTTTGTGTAGACACCCCCCCCCCTCCCATATTTTTAAATTAAATTAGTCTATTCATCACAGTCACCGTCTAGCATATTACGCCCAATTGATCAATCGATCCATCAAGTAATAAATAGATCGAGTGACTTACCAGCCTATCCACTTACTAATTTATTTACTAAGCCATAAACCAATAGAACAAACAGACACCCAACTGACCAACAAACCAACTAACTAATAACAAAACCATCCTTCATCCAATCCAACCTTTATGCATCGACGGAACCATCGACCAATAAACCAAACTACTGAATGACAGATCAACCGACTAACCATCTTTGTTCCTGAATCACCCCTGTAAAGTAAGAAGGTTGGTTGGGTGGTTGGCCAATCAGCTTATTGGTGGATCGGTCGATTGGTATGTTGGTTGTTTGATTGGTCAGTTGGTTTGTTTATTTATATCTTGACCGATCAACAATAATTGTAATCAGCTCCCAACCTGCCAAACTACAAACTAACTGACCAAACATCCAAACGGTTATGTCTCTGATTCTCCGCCATATCACGTAATTAGGACGGCCAGTTGGTTAGTTAGTTGATCACTTGGGATAAGAGCTGAACCCATGGTCAGTTGAGGTTGAGCATTTTCCTCATTCACTCCGGAATTATGGGTAAAGCAAGTCCTTACCAATTCTCAAAAGTCCTAAATCAAGGGTTATTTCTAAGGATTTTTTGGAGATAATAATCCTTAATTGCTGGAAGACCCAAGCAGGTAAAAATGACTTAATAATACCAATTTCAGGTATGAAAATAGCATAACTGGCAACCTAAGTATGGTATGAGTGAGGCTGAAAATAATACCTCAAAAATATTCTACGAATAAGTAACTAATAAATAATGTAGTTATTACAATAACAAACGGATAACAGACGCTTTTTTAGATGCCAGAATACCATAGTTTGTTATTTGGAAGGTCTTCTAATACCAATTCAATAACTCTTTCAGGTGTTTTTATCTAAAAACTGAAAGATCACATTTTGTTATTTTGGCATTCGTTTGATATTTTACAAAATATTTCGATAACTGAATAATATCAAAACAAGGTTTTATACTGTAGCCGACACTGGCCGATCTAGGCTAAGCCTGCGGCTTAAGCGCCACTCCGGTAAAGGAGACCGCAGGCCACGTTGAGTTTGCCCGGATGAGACTGCCTCAGGGCGAGTCCAAGTGAAAATCTTCATAGAAAGAAGAGATCGAGCCAGCTTGACTACTACCGAATTTGATCGAGTAGAAACCCCTATTGCGAAACAGCATAATCTCTCACAACATCGAAATAATTCTAAAAAGCTCCCGGTAAGAGAATACACAAACCCTAAACGACGTTCCACGTCAAGTTCTCCTCATCGGTAGCTTCACTTAAATTCCGCCAGAGGCGCAGCCGCAGCAAAAGAGGTACGCAACATAACAGTCAAATTCCGACCACGCGGAAGACAACAACATAATTACACGGACCCGAAACAACGTAAAAATACTTCTTTCTCTCATTCTAATATTTGATAGGATTGATCAACAACATAACATCGATTTCAAATCAAAACATTTATTTACGAACGGAAAACGGTAAGTTGATTTTTATTGTTTTTAAACTAAAGCATGCTTTTGCGGATCTGTTGTGATTGTTTGTATTTCTACTCCTTTTTATTCTACTTCTCTATACTTCTAGCCCTATACTTGTGTGCGTTCGGTACAACTACCTCCTATCTGTGCTGTGCTCTTCTCTGTCTCCTCGGTTAATCCCACGACGATGCAGCAAGCGGGAAACGACGAAGCTTGGCACCCGGGTGTCTATTATTAATGGGTTGGGTGGGCGTCCATATCTGACGATACGTGCGCACGATTTATATGCCTACACCCAACCATTAAATCAATGGACTTGTCCACATATTAGCAAAATATGCTCTTCGACCTTATGGTCGGCAAAAAAGGTCCTCCGTGGCGCCTTCGCCGGACGCCATATTCAACAAAGAAATTGGAACGGACTCACCAGTTGGTTTTCGCTGCTGTTGTTTGCTGCGCTGCTGTTATCGACAGCGACGATGATGTTCGACCGTTGGACGGCCAACGATTTCCACGTGGGTGGACGGTGATCTCTCCAACAATGGCAGTTGGTATCCACCAAGCCCCGATACGCGATGAGAAATTTGATCGCTTTCCACCGGACAAGGTGACGGTTGACGGGATCTTTCGCCCCGGGAAAGCAGGTGATGTCGTCGGAAGTTGGATGTAGTCGTCGGCTGTTGAAATTAATATTAAGCACAAAACACAAATGTTGTTCGACAAGCACTTTACCTGGCCTAGATTGTTTTTCTATGCACACAAAATCTAACCTATGCCGCACACTACATTTAGCTTATTATTCGTTATAACTAAACAATCCACGATAAATTAGAATTTTAAAACAAAGTAAAACCACGTTGATTTCACTCACTATACAAAACTATACCTTAACGCGAACAAAACGACACACTTCCACTGTAAACTGCGGTTCGGACGAAAGTGAAGCGAAACCGTGACCCTCAGATTAGGGAAGGTGACCTCGGCCGAACTTAACGGAAGTTCGATTTTCCCGCGAACTTCTTCGAACGAGATCGGTAATGCGAGAGATTATTCTGATCGTTGACCCTTCGTTCAAAGTCGGGTGTAGCCACACTCTCTCTTTCCCCAACTTTCCCGAAGGTTTCCCTGGACTCGGCCTTGGGAGAAACTACGCAAGGTCGAGTGGCGTTACTCGCGAGGCATTCCAATTTCAACGTAAATCAGCTAGTGTCGTTTCGCTACTGGCATAGTTTTTGGCGTATGGATTAGATCTATTTCGTGCAAATTTTATTTATGACTAATTTAATCTTTACAGCATGGAGCAAAGGCTACAATACCACAAGCATACCAAAATCTGGTATCATACCACATTAAGATATTCATTTGTTGTCGATTAGCTATCAGTTCCTGCTCGGGGAACTTACCCTAGAGATTTTTTTCATCAGCATTAAATATAAATTCATACAGAATTGAGTGGCATTATAAACTGACCTGCATTACTCTGCTGAAAGCTTTCAACAATAATTGCTAAGAACGTTCATAATGTTCAATTTAACTCAATTTGCGCGGTTCTATATACAACATTAAAAGCATCAATTTGCGTACTACCATGTTGAAAATGCAATAACAAATATGAAAGCATTTCTCCCTCAACGCAGCAAAAACAATAACAAAATCCAATCTATCCCCATCAGGGGAGCATTCGCGACAACAGAGTTCTTTTTTTTTTGTTCATTCGCTCCCATCCGTGTAGAGACATCCAATTTCTAAGCACAGGAAAAATAAAAACCCCATCACCAGTGTAGTAAGTGACAGCTCACTTCAGTAGAAAAAAAATAATAACGCTTGCAAACCCTATCATCGACGTTC
Source organism: Ochlerotatus camptorhynchus (assembly GCF_037179485.1). Lineage (NCBI taxonomy): Eukaryota > Metazoa > Arthropoda > Insecta > Diptera > Culicidae > Ochlerotatus > Ochlerotatus camptorhynchus. The sequence continues at coordinate 622,143 of NW_027040620.1, forward strand.
GTTTCTACGCTTCTTATGCCTAGGCGAACTTCAGAATTCAAGTAAACTGAAACCTTTTTTTTGTTAAAACTAATCTGAAAATCGACCCTCCTATAGTTTTGAAACTTTCAAATACTTTTATCAGAGCCGATTTGGATAAGAAAGATTGGGTCTCGCTGGAGGTGAATTCCCTATATTTTTTTATTCTGTCCAACTCATTCGCTTTGAACGAGATCAACCGAAGCCGCCGTCACCACCACAACCACCACCAACTGTAGAAGTGCTACTTCTTATATTGCTGATGATGCTGCTGCTTGGTAACGACGATTGCTATGAATTAGATGTATACAAGAGAGTTTTTTTTCTCGAGGAGAAAATATGACGAGTTGGAAACAGGGGAGGCAGCACCGGGGAAGGGAGAAGGAGGAGAAGGTGACTAAAATTGTATGATCAATCAGTCGAGAAATGCTTCGATGCTGGATTCAGATGTGAAGTGTTGTACTTGTACCATTATGGGGGGAAAAAGGGTGGTTTTTGTTGGCATTAGTCATATACTAGCATTTTAAGCACTTCTTACGGATTGTTAGCATTGAAAGCTTCTAGATTATGTTTCGAAAGGTTGTTTTTTTGCGAATGCAAGCATTCTTACTAATGTAAGTACCATAGAAGAGTGTTCTGGTGTAGTGGTTAGCATCCATGCTTTTCAAGCTAAAGGCCACGAGTTCAAATCTTATTCCACGTCAGGAATGACCTAAATGTGTTTAAGTGACTAATACAATATGAAAAAGTATTTGAACATGCTAAACAATTAAGGACAAAGATGAAACTGATATTGGAACTGTTCCAAATTAAGATTTTATTTTATTTCAATTATTAAGGGAGATGTACAGAGTAAGTACAAATTTCAAAAATGGTTTTCTCTGAGACGACACTTCAGATTGCACAAAGCTCTCGTCGATGTTTCCCATTTATTTTTTCGCACAAAATGATGAGAGCTTATTCAAATCTAAAGTGATGTCTCAGAGAAAACAATTTTTAATTTTTATTCACTCACTAGGTCACTTTAACCTTAACGTCTAGTGATCTACTTAGAAATCGGTTGTGATTTTGGATAAAACATGAGCTTGAAAAAACTGCAAACTGTCGTCTTGCTCACTGGACTATTGAGGAACATGCGCATGGACATTAATGCACGTACAATTTGTAGTTGCTACTCCGCGATCGAACAGTACAACGAAATTTGCACACACACAAAAACAAATATTTAGGATTAGCAATCCATTCTGTGTAAAAATTCTAATGTATCAAAATTAACCGTCGAATCTTCTACAGCGGTGGTATTTTGCTTACACAAGAAACGAGAAGTTTACGAATTACACAACAAAGTTGCAAAGTGCAAATTATATCAGATCAAGATTCACCATGGTGTGATGTGATCTATTTTTTTTAAATTCTTTATTAAGGAGATATTTAGCCCAAATAAAGGTTTAAAAAACAATGTGTGATGTGCTCGTTTGTTTGCTTCGCGACAATACTTCTTCTTCTTCTTATTCACATTTCAAGCTTATTGCTTAGTTCATATTAGCTTATTGCGTGCTCTCAGCTTAGTGTTCTAAATGCACTTCCACAGTTATTAATTGAGAGCTTTCGATGCCAATACCAATGCATGAATTTGTATATTGTATGGCAAGCACAATGATACTCTATGCCCAGGGAAGTCGAGAAAATTTCCAACCCGAAAAGATTCTCTCGCCCGGACCGGGAACCGAACCATGCCTTTACTGGCTAGGCTATAAGGCCCGCGACGATAACAACCCTACATTTTGAAGGAGCTTGGGAATAAACCCATGATATTTAACGCAGTATACAAAAACGGTCGCCACCGGGCCACCGAGCCCTTTATATCGAATCCTCGATTGAGTTGCTGTTATTATTGTTCAATCCCGCCAGCGGCTTAAGGGGGTTACGCCTACCTGCAAGACCGAAAAAAAGCAAAAGTTTGGATTTTTTTTTCTCGAAAACGACGCAACATATTGAAAATCGGTTTTCTGCACACATTAAATGGTACATTTATCAGTCGATGCTGTAAAAACGAGGTCCTGGTGCCCCGCACGGCTGCTCCCCGTGGACGATGTTCTAAAAACGCTTTTTGCGGTGCCAACTGCGGTTTGTGATGTAATCATCTGAAATAAAAAAAATAAACCATGCCTAATCGTTAAGCATGTGTTAAACTAGTCCTTGATCGTTCGGTTTTTTTTTTTTTTTTTTTTGACAAAATGGCGGCTTTGCAAAGTTAAAGTGCCGATTTTTGATCCTTAAAATTTGTCTTTGATCGGCTGTAAAAAATCGAAATTAAATGATAGACGAAATCCGAACGATCGTGGACTGCACAAAATAGTACTGAACAGAAATCAAAACGAATCGGACGAATCGAATGTATACATTTCGAGAAATTTTTGGCACCGGTTTTGAAAATATGATTCCGAGATAATCGCGTTTAAAGTTTCAAGTTGGGTTTAGTCCACTATAAGTGAATATTTTTGTACGTCGCATAACTTTCACAATTTTCATCGGATCAACTTGATCTTTTGAGGAAATATTCTTGACTTTATATACTTTCGATTAGGACAATTAAAAAAATCGATTTTTTGAAAGTTTGCAGGTAGGCGTAACCCCTTAAGCGACGACGACAACGATTGTCACGCGAAATTAAACATCAGAAGGAAAAAGACAACGAAGAAGCCATTCCGATTGGATAAGCTCTCTGGAAGGGCTCAATAGTGATTGTCGAACAACACACTTCTCACATTGGCCATATTCGGATATTTTCCAGGTGCCTCCGAGGAAGTGGCCAGAATCTGAATAAAGTTTTGATTTTTTTCCAGCAGTTTGCTGATCTCAAATTTTTCTTTCTTAGTTTTTTTAGTGGATACAAAGTGGACTTATACAAATCTTTGCAATCCAAGGTATGAAAAAAAAATAGTGGAACATTTTTTAATCAATCTGAAAATAATTTCGACAACATTCCAGGATCCCAGATGTCATCCTGAAGTATTTTATAAGGTTTTAGAACTTAGAAGAATATTTAGGATTCTTTTTTAATGTTTAGACCATTAACAACTAACAAATTTTACACGAGTAAACAGTTCAAAACAAAATAGAATAATTTTACACAAAGTTGGTTATTGGCATTTAAAATTAAATTTACATAACTAGTAAACAGCCTCAGAGCCTGATACACTGGAGTCGCTTTTTACGCGGGTGATACGTCCCGCGTAAAAAAAACCGCGTAAAAAAAAACCGCGTAAAAAAAAACCGCGTAAATTCCGGAATCCGCGTAAAAAAAAACCGCGTAAATTCCGAAATCCGCGTAAAAAAAACCCAAAATCCGCGTAAAAAAAAACCGCGTAAATTCCGGAATCCGCGTAAAAAAAAAACGCGTAAATTCCGAAATCCGCGTAAAAAAAACCGTGTAAAAAAAAACCGCGTAAAAAGCGACTCCAGTGTATCTCCATCATCTATCAATGTTTGTTAATTCTGGAAAACTTAGATTTGCAAAACTTATCCTCCTACCTAGAATTGTTTCCAACTTAGGTTGAAGATGATTCCAAAGAGCGCTGGTGTGTTGGTAATTGATGAACTTGTGCTCTTTACAATGTTAGGGCAATGTTGACACATAGGACTATCGATTCGGTTCTGTCGATGTAGTAGCGCACCATGTGGAATCTTTCCATTTACTAACAGATAGTATGTAGATTTCTCGTTTGAGGTAAGACCTTTAATTATTATGTTGCTCCACACTCTTGTCCATACGTTAGATGATTGCATTCTCTTCCGTGATTTTTGGTTTCTTCAGCTTCTCACGATTGACATTATGATGGAATGTAGCAGAAGGATTTTCTCTATGTTGCCCGGGAATATAGAGCATTATTTTGGCACCCATTGTTCTTTGGCAACGTGAGCTGCTCAATGGGAACCCTGGTTGGATAGCGTTCCCAAATGAAGCTGCCGATGCTAGAAACCAGAGCCTTGATGTAATGAGCGTGTTCACAACAATTAATTTCTGATGTAATGTTAGAATTCTCGATTTAAACATCCACATTATCCGAGATGTTTTTCTGATAACATCGCCCCAGTTGGAGTCAATTGTTTGCTTTTGGGAGTTGAAGAATGTAATCCCCAAAATTTTAATCGACTCTCGCACACTTAGCCAAACAGTATCGTCTCCTGTGCGTTGGAAACCAATGTTGACCGCGATCGTTTTTTTTTCAGTTCAAAAGAGATCCCGAAACACGATCAAAATCCAGGAAAACTTCCTTGATGATAGGCAGCTTGCGGTCGTCAGTTATGATTATCGATATGTCATCTGCATATGCCACCACCAGATCCAGCGGGTTGTTACAGATAATGCGTAGTTTTTTTAGGAGGGGTGGACATATAGGACGAATAGGTGCATGCTTAAGGAATCGCCCTGTCTAACAGAGCGTTGGATTGGGAATTTTGGTGAGATTTCCATTTATAAGTAAACTAGAACTAGAAGCGGACATAATCTTCCCTGAGAGTTGCACAACATTTTGGTTTAATTGGATGTTCCGCACCACAGTCATTAAATAGTTTTTACTATCTCGATCGAAAGCGTGATCAGTCATAGGAAATTTATTTTTCCTTACCTACGTCTGTAATTTAATTCTGCAATTCTATTTTTGATTGCATTTGCCTACTGCTTCAAAAATAGTTCGATCAGTATTTGAACATTTTTGAAGGAACAACATAGAAGGAGGAAGAAGCCGTGAGTAGCTGTGGGCCATCTATGGCAAGCGCGTCATACTAAAGAGTATAAACAGAGAGAACCCTGCTTAAATTCCTATTCGTACACCAATCACAAGCTCCTGCTGCAGTTAACATTTATAACATTTATTATATAAGACCACGTAGTCCTACGTCACCATTGCGTACAACCCCATAGGGCTGTCTCTTTTTGAATTGAAGGTGTACAAAATTTGTAGAAATTTTTTTAAAAGAGAACGTTGATGAAGAGAATCGATGAAAATCACTTGCACTCTTGCTTCCAAGTTTGGTTATAAGATTACAACTCTGGAGAACATTTTGTGTGGTCGTTGGGGGCGTGTGGTGCTGAATATGGACAAACAGGCACAGATAAATTCTATTCCAACTTTCTGCTGTAATAAACTTGTTGGCCCTGAAAAGGGCCGTTTTGTTGCCAAAGTGGGCGATGATTTAACCTCCGCTTCGTAGACGACATCCATGGCCGCTTACGCTTGGCGTGTTCAGAGTAGGTGACAACATCACGGATCACATTTTCCAGGAACACCTTCAGCACACCTCGTGTTTTCTCGCAGATCAGACCGGAGATACGTTTGACACCGCCACAGCGAGCCAGACGACGGATGGCGGTTATCACGAAGAACCTTGCGATGATGCTTGACGCCTCTTTTACCAAGATTTTTTCCTCCTTTGCCACGACCAGTCATTGTTCCTTGTTGGGTAGAAGAGTGGACTACCTAACCTGCCAAGACCTTCCTACTGTTGCTATTTCTGCTTGTGCTGCCTGCTCACCACGGCATCCGAAGCGAACATGAGTTGAGGCTAGACAGTAGCGCTCTTTTAGGTTAAAGCAGAATGATGTACAACCAAGTGGTACTCGATTATGACGACTGGGTTTGGGAAGAGCGTTTATTTAATGAAAACAGTGATAAAATTATCACTTTTTATTTGTATATTCGACAATGCTTGACATAACCACTTTTTCAACAGTTTCTTGTTGAATATCTTTAGTCGGAAGCATTGCTATTGGAGCGTAGAAATATTTCTGAACGATTGGTGATAAAATTATTGAAATTGCTTCAAGGGCAGCTGAGTTATTAATGTTCAAAATCTTTCATAATTTTGTTACATTTTTGGATTTCAAAAAGTGTACTCCCATATAGAAATCACAGACATAGTCCCACGTAAAAAAAACTGTTGATAACAAAAAATGCAGTTTTAAGATTTTAAACATAGGTTTATTAGATAGCTTATCAAAAATACTAACTTTTCTAAAATGGACACCAGAGACACTTTAAATTGATCGAACATCAAATTGATAAATTCGATCGAAGTTGTCTATAATTGGTCTACATTTGTCAACTTGTTACTCCCAACTTAGTTTACCATTTTTGGGTAGGTTCAGTTTTGAACGATCAGGGTGGATTCTACTCAAATGTGGGTAGTTTTTAAATGACGAGACATTTTGCTTAAAAGATGGCGTATTTTAAAGATCTCAAATTGTAAAAAATCATGGTTCTTGGACATGGACACATTATAGCATTCTGACACTAATTTCAATTTATGATAAATTGAGGAAAATTCTAGAGCAAATCTAGAGCTAATTCCAAGGGATTTCTGGGGAGAATTCAAATTGAAATTAACTATAAATCTCACGCAAATTTGAAAAGACTTCTGACTTAGTGTTTCAAGAGAATTACAATGAACTAAAGGTGAATGCCACACAAGTCCTGAAAAGACTATGGGGATTATGAATATATCAGTGTTCACTCGACTGTCGACAGAAACAGGCCACTCTCGATGTGTGTCACGCGATCCTCTGTATACTCGGCAGCAACCATTGCGTGGTCCTCCTAATTGTTCTTCATCAGCAGTTCTTTCGGTCAATGCGTCGTCGCATTCTAAGTTCGGAGGAGCTTTCAAAGTGAATTAACCCTATGACAACCCTTATAATGATATGTCTACAATCCTGATGATCACCTACGGCTGAAAATCTCTTAAATTTTGAAGAGATGAACTAGCCTATGGCTAAAAATCTCTCTAATAAAGGAAAAAAAATCTTAAATTTTGATCAATCAATGATTGAAACAGAAATTCTGAGGAGAGCTCCAAGGAAATATGGGCAATAATTCTAAGAAAATTTAATTTAATTCAAATTCATTGCAGAATTTCAAACTAGTCCGAAGATAGCTTCAAGCGAATTTATACAGGAATTTCGAGGAGTTTTCGGGAGCGTTTGGCAAGAAATGTTGATCATGTTTCCAAAGAAACTCCGAGTAGTGTTCCAGAAGATTCTGAAGAAATTCCCAAGGGAATTCAAAGGTAAGGTGCATTTTGAGAATAATTTCAAGGAAAATTCAAAGAAATATTGGGATAATCCTTTCCTAAATTTCAAATGGCGTACCAAGAGGTTCCAGGAGAATACTCCAAGCGAATTGCAAAGAAGATTAAGATAAGAAATTCAAACAAATTCCCGCAACAATTATTAAGAATACGCACATAAATGTACACTGGAGTCGCTTTTTACGCGGTTTTTTTTTACACGGTTTTTTTTTACGCGGTTTTTTTTTACGCGGATTTCGGAATTTACGCGGTTTTTTTTTACGCGGATTCCGGAATTTACGCGGTTTTTTTTTACGCGGATTTTGGTTTTTTTTTACGCGGATTTCAGAATTTACGCGGTATATCGCTTTTTACGCGGTTTTTTCTTCCACGGTTTTTTTTTTACTCGGTTTTTTTTTACGCGGATTTCGGAATTTACGCGGTTTTTTTTTACGCGGATTCCGGAATTTACGCGGTTTTTTTTTACGCGGTTTTTTTTTACGCGGGACGTATCACCCGCGTAAAAAGCGACTCCAGTGTATAGTGATAGGGCCTCCCTTAGCTCAGTCGGTAAAGGCGCAGCTACAAAGCAAGACCATGCTGGAGGTGGCTGGGTTCGATTCCCGGTCCAGGCTAGGAATTTTTCGGGTTGGAAAATTTTTCGACTTCCCTGGGCATGAAGTATGATTGGACTTGCCACACAATTATACCAATGCAAAAATGGTACAGGCATCGAAAGCTCTCAATTAATAACTGTGGAAGTGCATCTTAGAACACTAAGTTGAGAGCACGCAATAAGCTAATATGCGATATGCAATAAGCTTGAAATGCGAAGAAGAAGAAGAAGAAGAAATGTATGGTGAATTTCCAGAGGTTTCTGGAGAAAATTCCTAAAATGTTCTGCACAGACTTCCGAAACTGTTATGAGAAGGTAAAAGTAATTCTATAGACAATTTGGATTAATCATAAGGAAATACTAGAGACATCTGTGAACATATTCAGAGATAAGTTCCAAAGAAATAATTAAGTATTGAAAAACTTTCCAGGATTAACAAAAATTCTCAAGGTTCTAAGACTTAGATTGAGAATAAATACCAAGACCCAGGTTTTAGAAAACTGTTCAAGATTATGGAGCTAAAAAATTCAGAAAACTGTAACAGTAAGGTATGTGATATCTCACAGTAGGTAAAATCTACTATGGACGTGTCAGATATGAAGTTTTTTTTAGATTCTGGGGCATGAACAGTTTTCAAGGATGTGAAATCAACAAAAATATTCGAGTTGAAAGACAATCTGAGATATAGCTCATTTGTTTAGAACTAAGACTTAATTTTTGGTATCCTGTACTATGGACAAGTAAATAATTCCGTTCTTAAAGAAATATTCAACATTTTAAGAGAAATGATTGAACTATACGAACTAATCGGACTTGGATTATAAATAAAAATAATTCCATTAATTATTTCAAGATTGGAACTCCCGGTTTTTCCTGGTTGTTTTCGATTCCCGATTAATTCTCGATTTTCCCGATACTGATAAGAGAAATATTCGAGATATCGAGATATCTAGATTAATATGATAGCTTTGGACCTATCTCTATAATATTGAAATCAGAATTCATCTGTAACAAGCCCAAATAATAATAAGAAGATGATGATGGTTATCAAGCCGTTTTGAAGATTAGCTAGTTTGGTACTTTTGAAACCATTTTTGGCGTTCTTAGGTCTGTTTTGGCGTCGCAATCAAATTGCCACCTCTATTTCGAAACCTAGCTACTAACCTTGTCCGAGTAATATTTAAAACGCATGTCAGCATTTCGATTCTCATTGTACTCTTGATTGCTAAGCATGTGGCAAAAACAGTAATACCGCGCCAGCCTCAACTCCACCTCACCATCCAATAAAAGCGGAACTCCTTAAGGCGTTGAAATCCTTTCATCACAAATCGATTTTCACAAATGTTATTTGCCAATTTATTTGGATTAGAATCGAACACGGTCGCACTCTTGCTCTGCACAAAGCTGCTGTCGCTACTGCTCTGAAACGCTACGATGTTGTATGGCATACAGCAGTAGTTCCACATTTCCAGACTGGGTGTTGTTGCTCGATGAAGTGAGATTGATGGAAAAAGAAAATCGGATGGCGAAGAGAGCTGGCGTAGTGGTACTATATAGCAAGAGCTGATTTCGAACCGGCAAATCGGTGGGAGGATCGAATTTGGGAAAAGATTGAGGTTATTGTTGGTTGTGAAAACTTGTGACCATTGTGTGATGCGGGTGCATTTTAGTTTGAAACGAATTGTTATTGATTAAAAAAAAGGGGTTCGAAAACACACCGGTTCGTCACACAATGTTATCAATCATACGGAAATTGAAATCCAATGGGTAGCGAAACGGGAAGGCACATTTCCGATAAAAAGGTTTTGTTAAGTGCCTGCTCAAAAACGGAGCCATCAATATCGATGCCGGTGATCGGAAAATTGCGTGTTGGTTGTTTTTTAGGGTCATTTTGGTACTTCCACATGACGATGAACGACTCTGGTATTTCGTAGAATGCAGTAATTGATTCGGGAAAGCGTGAATTGAAGTTCGCTGGAAATTGATCGAAAATTTCCATTGTGATAAAACATTTAGGAACGAAGTGATTGGTCGAAAATGTAATGTTGTACCACTAACTAATCATTCGGCGAATTAATCTTTCAGTCAATCGAGTTTTGGCAAATTGTCTGCCTCTAAATCACTTTACTAATCGACGCCAGGGAGGCAGCTCCCACATCTGGACCCTGACTATCGACTCATCAACTCATAAACCGGGGACTAACGGCTTTAATCCCAACGGCACCGACTGGGATTGAACCCAGGCCCTTTGGGGTGAGGGGCTGTCCACAACACCTCCGGCGCCGAAAATCTGATTAATCTAATGGGACAATTGGTCGAATTGGCATGTTTCGCCTCCGTTAGGCTGTCCTATCATTCGTAGAGCATTTCAGCCATGTCTTTAATTTTACACGCCTTCGTCAAACAATTTACGGCAGTAAAAAAGATCAAATTCCTCATCCGTCCGTTGAAGCGAAACACATAACTTTACAATCTAAATGAAAACTTTTCAATAGCTCCACACATTTGGGTTCACCAAACAGTCTGGAGCAATTTCCCTCGTCATCGGTGTAGGGTGAACCACGTTCATTCGTCTTCTGCTGGGATGCCCGAATCCCCTCCGCAGGAGGACTGGGCGATAAAATATTCATATGCAGTAGCGTCGTCGTCATTGTTATTACTATTATTATTATTATCATCATCATTGCTATTATTACATCCCGGCCCCGACTTCGGGCGAAGCGAGTAAATGCATATAGTGATTACATTATGGATGACAGCAAACTCCATATTCTGGGACGGAGGCGGGAGGGTGACGAAGAAAATGGAGCCCGACGTCGTCGCCGTCGCCGTCGGGCGAATTTATCAATTCTCCCTGGAGGAAAAAAGTGAGGAGTCTTGCCGTACGCTCGCGGTCCATGAAATTTATCGGCACCTCCTTCGGGGTTTGAAAAACGATCGTCAGAGAATAGTGATTCATTTTGAAGGGTGGTAAAAGGTTTGCGGTTGAACATATTTCCCTTAAAGCACCACTTTGCTTGTTCGGCTCGGAAGATGCAATAAAAGTGAAAGCCATTTGTTTTTATTTGGAACGCACACAATAATGTTTTATGTTACAAATCGTATCAGCATCTTGTAAACAACTTCAAGGGCCCGTTACTGGTATGAAGAGGAAGCTGAAACATTCATGCCATTTTTTTTTTCTAGAACCATGTGATTTGTTTTATTTGAAGTTCAGAGTCACGAGAAAAATACCATGGAATCAATATGTTGGATTTCCGGATAATCCAGAATGGCCGTAAAATTACCATACCATGAGAGTTATCGTAAAAAAATTGAGGGAAAACTTTGTGAAAACCAAAAATCGAACATGTAACGAAATTATGAAAGATTTTGAACGTTAATAACTCAGCTGCCCCTGGACCAATTTTAATAATGTTATCATCAATCGATCAGAAATATTTCTACGCATCGATCTGTTGAAAATGTTGAAAATGTGGTAAATATCAAGCATTGTTCAGAAGCGTCGAAATAACTAACAAATCCACCAATTGCGTACATGCATATGCTGCTTCCCCAACACAGTCATCAGAGAATCGTTTCTAGACGAAGCATGTCGAAGTGGCATTCGTCTCCTATCTTCGGGCGTGTGTGAATAGGAGGATGCAATTGCGTAACCTTTTGCATACTCATTGCCATATTTAGAACTACACGCCCCTAACCACCTAACAAAATGCTCTCCAATCTAGTCTTGTAACCAAACTTGGAAGCAAGTGCACTCTACGAAGCACCCGTGTCCAGCAGCAGCCGGGCCGAGACTCTTCCAAGTGCCCATACGTCGTTGAGGTATCCTTCACTGCGTCCTTCCAACCCGTCGAAGCCACCTAGTCAACCCGTGTCCAGCAGCAGCCGCGCCAAGACTCTTCCGAGTGCCTATTCAAGGTTGAGGTTTCCCTCGCTACGGCCTTCCAACCTGTTGCAGACACCAGTTTAACCCCATGTCCAGCAGCAGACGAGCCGAGTCTCTTGTGAGTGCCCAATCCCATTCCGAAGAATATGGGATTGTCCGGTCCGATTTGCTGATCCAGCTGCCTACACGTCATCATCATCTTCCAAAGGCTTTAAGCCTGTGATACCATCGGCTCTTTTCAGGGCCACCAAGATTTTCCTAAAGAGTTAAATTTCTGAGCATATCCCAACTAAAATTCATATCAGAAGTTTCATTTCAGGGCAATCATAGTCATACTAAAGAGTATAAACAGAGGGAACCCCGCTCAAATTCATATTTCTACACAAAACACAAGCTCCTGCTGCAGTTAACAAATAACATTTATTATATAAGACCACGTAGTCCTACGTCACCATTGCGTACAACCGCATAGGACTGTCCCTTGTAGTGTTTGGCGTAGGACTACGTCTGTGATTTCTATATGGGGGTACACTTAGTGAAAACCGGAAATGGAACATGTAACAAAATTATGAAATATTTTGAACATTAATAACTCAGTTGCCCCTGGACCAATTTTAATAATTTTATCGCCAATCAATCAGAAATATTTCTACGCATCTGTTAAATTTAAGACTTCATCATTTTTTTTTTTTCATAATGTCACTACTGAAAATTGCACGAATGTGTAACTGTTGCTATGATAATTAAAATTATCGCCGATTGCTTGCGAAAAATGATTTCCCTAACACAGATTTCAAAGTCGAATTCCATCCGGTCTCACCAAACGGTGTTTATTCAATAACCGCGTTGTAAGTGGTGGTGTTCTCCAGTACACAACGAAACGCTCCCCGCAAGCAGCGAGCTGCAGCCCACATGAGCATGCATAGAAGGAGGAAGAATGCGCACCGCTATTGATCGGAATCAGTAGCTCTTCATGAGTCGCTGTGGGCCATCCATGTCAAGCGCGTCATACTAAAGAGTATAAACAGAGACGCTAAGAGAGTATAAACGCTCAAATTCCTTTTCCTACACAAAACACAAGGTTCTCTGCAGTTAACAAATAAGATTTATTATATAAGACCACGTAGTCCTACGTCACCATTACGTGCAACCCCATAGGGCTGTCCCTTGTAGTTTTTAATAATCTCCAGTATCCCGCAAACAATCGCTATACACTAAGGAATTAAAATGGTCAGCGTGAACATAACCTGTTTCCCAAGATAAGCATTTGGATTACGAGAAGCGAAGTTAAACTTTACTTGGAAAATCGCAATCGAGTTTGTATTACGCACGAAGCGAAGTCAAATTTTACTTGGAAAAGCGCAATCGAATTTGGATTACGAGAAACGAAGTTCAATGTTACTGGGAAAAGTGCAATCGAATTTGGATTACGAGAAATGAAGTCAAATTTTACTTGGAATTCGGATTACGAGAAGCGAAATCCAATTTTACTGGGAAAAGCGCAATCGAATTTGAATTACGAGAAGCGAAGTCCAATTTTACTCGGAAAAGCGCAATCGAATTTGGATTACGAGAAGCGAAGTTAAATATTACTGGGAAAAGCGCAATCGAATTTGGATTACGAGAAGCGAAGTCCAATTTTACTTGGAAAAGCGCAATAGAATTTGAACTAAGAGAAGCGAAGTCCAATTTACTGGGAAAAGCGCAATCGAATTTGGATTACGAGAAGCGAAGTCCAATTTTACTTGGAATTCGGATTACGAGAAGCGAAGTCCAATTTTACTTGGAAAAGCGCAATCGAATTTGAATTAAGAGAAGCGAAGTCCAATTTACTAGGAAAAGCGGAATCGAATTTGGATTAAGAGAAGCGAAGTCCAATTTACTGGGAAAAGCGCAATCGAATTTGGATTACGAGAAGCGAAGTCCAATTTTACTCGGAATTCGGATTACGAGAAGCGAAGTCAAATCTTACTGGGAAAAGCGTAATCGAATTTGGATTACGAGAAGCGAAGTCCAATTTTACTTGGAAAAGCACAATTGAATTTGAATTAAAAGAAGCGAAGTCACTAGGAAAAGTGCAATCGAATTTGGATTACGAGAAACGAAGTCCAATTTTACTTGAAAATTTGAAACGAATTCAGAATACGAGAAGCGAAGTTAAATTTTAGTTGGAATAGAGCAATCGAATTTGGATCACTAGAAGCGAAGACAAATTTTAGTTGGAATAGAGCAGTCGAATTTGGATTACGAGAAGCGAAGTTAAATTTTACAGGGAAATGCTCAATCGAATTTGGATTACGAGAAGCGAAGTCCAATTTTACTTGGAAAAGCGCAATCGAATTTGAATTAAGAGAAGCGAAGTCCAATTTACTGGGAAAAGCGCAATCGAATTTGGATTACTAGAAGCGAAGTCAAATTTGAGTTGGAATAGAGCAGTCGAATTTGGATTACGAGAAGCGAAGTTAAATTTTACAGGGAAATGCTCAATCGAATTTGGATTACGAGAAGCGAAGTCCAATTTTACTTGGAAAAGCGCAATCGAATTTGAATTAAGAGAAGCGAAGTCCAATTTACTGGGAAAAGCGCAATCGAATTTGGATTACTAGAAGCGAAGTCAAATTTGAGTTGGAATAGAGCAGTCGAATTTGGATTACGAGAAGCGAAGTCAAATTTTACTCGGAAAAGTGCAATCGAATTTGAATTAAGAGAAGCGAAGTCAAATTTTACTGGGAAAAGCGCAATAGAATTTGGATTACGAGAAGCGAAGTCCAATTTTACTTGGAAAAGCACAATTGAATTTGAATTAAAAGAAGCGAAGTCACTAGGAAAAGTGTAATCGAATTTGGATTACGAGAAACGAAGTCCAATTTTACTTGAAAATTTGAAACGAATTCAGAATACGAAGTTAAGTTTTTTCAGAAGCGAAGTTAAATTTTAGTAGGAATAGAGCAATCGAATTTGAATTACTAGAAGCGAAGACAAATTTTAGTTGGAATAGAGCAGTCGAATTTGGATTACGAGAAGCGAAGTTAAATTTTACAGGGAAATGCTCAATCGAATTTGGATTACGAGAAACGGAGTTCTATGTTACTGAGAAAAGTGCAATCGAATTTGGATTACGAGAAATGAAGTCAAATTGTACTTGGAATTCGGATTACGAGAAGCGAAATCCAATTTTACTTGGAAAAGCGCAATCGAATTTGAATTACGAGAAGCGAAGTCCAATTTTACTCGGAAAAGCGCAATCGAATTTGGATTACGAGAAGCGAAGTCAAATATTACTGGGAAAAGCGCAATCGAATTTGGATTACGAGAAGCGAAGTCCAATTTTACTTGGAAAAGCGCAATCGAATTTGAATTAAGAGAAGCGAAGTCCAATTTACTGGGAAAAGCGCAATCGAATTTGGATTACGAGAAGCGAAGTCCAATTTTACTTGGAAAAGCACAATTGAATTTGAATTGAAAGAAGCGAAGTCAAATTACTAGGAAAAGCGCAATCGAATTTGGATTACGAGAAGCGAAGTCCAATTTTACTTGCAAAAGCGCAATCGAAATTGGATTACCACAAATGCTTTTACATGGCTATCCAAAGAGAGTATTCACGATTTCTAGAGAATTTCTTTTTTAATTTTGAAAAGAAGTTTATATGCCTAATGACGGGATATTTTTTGTTTCATCAGGAACCACTAAAATGACTATAATTCCGAGTTAGCACAACATTTGCTTGAATCTTGAAATTAGTTCTATGGAAAAAAATAAATCCAGAATCAAGAACATTGTACGGGATCTTTGAAATTTTCAAACCGAACATCTCTTTTTTTTACTAGTTCGTTCATTTACTAGGCTCAGTCGTGTGTGACACTTTGCGGAGCCAAAAATCAGTAATGTTTGAATTTACAATTTAAACAGCAGTAGTTCTAGGTTAGTATTGGGTACCAATTACTCGTGGCGGGCTCGAGGTTAATGGGTAACAATTTCGATTGGAAGGAGCTAGGTAGGAAACAGGTTTCTGAAGCCTCCTTTAGATACTACTCTCAAACGGTTGACCAAATGCTGGCTGGGCAGGGGCAAGTAGCACGGAAACAGGTGGATAATAAGACTGGGACACAATGGCTGGAAAATGTGTTGAATGGAGGGGATGGTCACATCAAACTCTAACATCAGACAAACAAAGGAATTCGTAGATCGCCTGCATGTAGGGAAGATCGCGGGTTCCCAATACATCTCTTACTTAACGGAAGGGTTGTCTACCTCGGGCCACTAGGGTATCCAATACCCGAGCAATGCCAAACTGCTGTCAACGAGGTTCCTCTGTAGAGATGTGCGTCTAGCAAGTGGTGATTGGACATAAGTCTTGACATCACGCGAATGAATTCCCGACTTACATCCAGACCTTTGAACCACGCTCTCGAAGAAACATTTGGAGTAATGGAATGTTTTACTGGGATGGAATTACTTGTCCAATCGTTTTGCCAACTTAGTAGAGAACTCTGACGTACTAATGGGAAAAATTCATCATGTGAAATTATTATATCATAAATCTCGCCTAGTTATGCACCCACCTTTACGAGAGAGTCTGTCTTCTCATTGCTTGGGATTGGACCATTGGTGAGAGGACCCATACAAAGGTAATCCTATATGATCTTTCGACCAGCAAACTCATCTGCTCCCTTACCTTTGAAAGCAAATAAGATGAGTGCCTTCTACCTTGTTTCATCGACCGAATAGCCTCAATCAAACTGAGACTATCCGAGAAGATGAAGTGATGGTCTGTGGGCATGTCGGAAATCATCCCCAATGCGAAGTTGATTGCTGCTAGCTCAGCAACATAAACGGAACAAGGTTCCTGGAGTTTCCGGAAGGCGGTTGAATATTCGTTGAAGACACCGAGGCCAGTGCATCCATCAATGCGTGATCCAGCAGTGAAAAATCATCTATTGCAATTGACTTGTTGGTACTCTTTATTTAATTCTGGGATATAGATTTCAAAAAAAATCCTAAAAAAGTCCAGTAGAAGTTTAAAATCTGCAATTTTTATCGAAGTCCGGCAATTCAATTCAAAATGTTTAGATAATATCAAAAAATAAATACCATTTCCATGCAACATTTATGGTTTTATTGAGATCTTCAAGTCCACTCTAAGCCTTATGAGCTGCCGCTCATCGCAAGTCGGTCCCTGTTGCGTTTTTGCCAAGTGGAAGTGGTAGCTAATCAGCTATAGTTTCATAATACTGAATAAAATCATCAACTTTGTTATGGAAAAACAGCTAAACGGGTTGTTTGTACCATTGCACAAGAAATTGCGGTACGAAGCTAACTTAAAACATGAGCCATGAGCGGCAGTAACCTCTTCAAAACCATGATAACACCTAAAATGTTACTTGGGTTGTGTTCCCTTTACGATTAAATCGGCCACAAACCCGATGTGTTCAACCATCCTAGCCACCAAAACATTCAACGTTCTGTACGCAGGTTGTAACATTTTCCCTCCTCCACATCATCATCTAATCAAATCCGACAACGTAAGATAAAAGCATGTAAATTTCCAAGGTTTCCCCATCCCGGAACAGATCAACTTTTCCCCAACCCCCTGAAAGCTATATTACCATCACAACGCGAATTGCGAAAACGTTTCCGATTTCCACTAAAACCAAGCATGCCATTTCCCAATCCGAGACGAAATCAATCCCGGTCGGAGTTAATAGATCCCGAAGCCATTTTCCACCGAAACCCGCCCGCAGCCATTCAGTTTCGAGAAATGTTGATCCTTTCGAGTAGATACAATTTCCAACATAGATACACACTTATACGCTCGGAGCTTTCGATGGGATTTGGCATTCGATAGCTGGGAGGTAATTGTTTTTCCAAAATTCCCCCGGACTAGCACTGGCTGTCTCGCTCAAAGTCCGAGTTCAATTCGATTCGATTGTTTTGAACAATCTAGATTGGATTGGAGCACTGGAAAGCCCAATTTTACTTTCGAGTACCCGGAGTCTTCGAAAGCTCTTTTCGAAGAAAACTTTCAACGCCTTTCCTTTCAGGGAACGCCTTTTGTCAACACTTTCCGGATACATAAGGCACCAACGACGTCGACGGCGGACGAGACAAGACAGGGCCACCGAGTAGTCGTGTTTATTTATGACCAGATAAGTTTCGCTGGTACCATTTTATCCCGAAACTGCTGCGAACTACTTTTGTACGGTCTTCTTTGCCACGGTCGACGGCGATGGCGGGGCTTGCCGCACTATGTGGCCCTAAAGTTGGCAGAAATCGGTGCAGAAGTTTTATGCGACCGTGCTTAGTACCCGAGGTTGACTTCCGCGAGAGCTGGTAAGCTAAACTTCCACCGGATGCCGATGCCGCTCCTTTCCACTAGGGAAAAGATGCAAAACTTTTCGCAATCTTGTTGAGGCTGCTTTCTTATGTCACTTTTTTTGGGTGTTGTTCTGTCGAACAAAGGAGATGATCAAGTTTTTCCGGGATCCGCTAAAATTTGATATGCAAATTATGAACCTATTGCTGAACGGAGCACTGCTTTTGGGCACATCCACTTGTCAGGTTTTAACTTATCCCTCAATCTTCCATACAATATCGCATCCAAATGAGGTTCATCAAAAGCGACAAAACTTCAATCGAATTCACAACCAACCCGAGTCGGGACATCTCTAACATCTCGAAAGGGAAGCTCTGGATTTGCATTCATGCCCTTTGAAAGGCTCTTCCACCACCGCCGGAATGCAAAGCGAAAAATTTCACGAAACAAATCTTTCGCATAGTTCGGCAAGCCCTTTGGAATCAAGTTTGTCGTCGTCCTTTGAACGTGTCACCGTCAGCCGAGCCGAAAGCAACGACGAGGACGTTTGCACATTTTTCGGTTGCCAAAGGGATAGAGAAAGAGGGCACTCGATAGTGCATGCAGGAGAAGGGTAGCGAAGAGGGCGAGGGCACTTTTGCTGCTCTACTGTGTTCTAGAGAAACTTGTTTTTTTTTTTCAAAAGCGGCGGCAGACACTTGACTATGGAAGTTGGATAGATCGATCTCTTTTGAACTTTATTCTTCAAATTGTCGAGACACGTTTGAAAACTTTGGGTTTGGTGGTGATTCCAGCAGAAAGGGGTTAGATTTGTTTGATCTCGAGAATTATGAATTGTGTGGTGGAAAAAATTAAGATGGCTAGCACGTTGGATCAACGTTTTCATGCTATAATTAACAATTTAGTCAAGCTTCTGCATTAATTGTTCATCAGATGTCACCTGCGTTGGTTGCGTTGACATCTATCGGAAACTACGCATAAACTGTGTTCCATTAGTTGTTCACAGAGGACAGTGCAGTCAAAAAACCAAGAAACCCCTTCCACAGACTACAAAATAGAGTACCTGACACTGCAAAACATGTTTGGTATCCCTATATATGCATTTAGATTCACATCCGAAATACCTCCTTTTTAGCATTCTCGACACAAAAAAAATTCCCAAACAAAGAAAAATTGTGAAATCCCGTAAGGGAGGAGCCTAGGAAGTATTGTTTGTGCCGAGTATGCTTAAAAGGAGGAACTTCGGATGTAAATCTGAATGCATAACTAAGGGAACCGCTTTGCCAGCTACTCTATTCTGAAGTCTGTGAAAGGGAAATGACAAATCGTGTGTCATCAAAATACATGGCATATAACACAGAGTTCTTTTCGGAATTTTTTCAAAAATAAATCTTGAAATTCTCACTGGAAGTTCCTTGAAATTGTCTGTAGAACACTCTTAAAATTCATCCTTAGATTATCTTCGAATTTTGTACTACAGCTTCGATTTTTTTTTATTGTCCGTAGAATTCCCATGCAATTCACCTCAGATTCTCAACCAACAATTGAAAAGGATCTATTAGGGGAAAATTCTCCCACCGAGAATTGTCTTCAAATATTGCTCAGAATTATCTAGATTCTTCTGGAAATTTGCATGGAATTCTCATTAAAATTCTCAAGAAATTCCAGTCGAATTGCGCTTGTAATTATCCTCGGACTTTCTTTACACATCCCCGCATAATTATGTTGGAATTGTACCCTCAAAATTCTCTTCCCTTAGTATTTTTCACGAATCCTGGAAACCTATTCACTCTTGGGAGTTCTAGTAAAACCTCTTCTAGAGATTACCCTGAAGCTCACTAAAAATATTCCCTGAAATACTTTGGTGTTATCTCTAGAATTCATTTCAAAATCTGCTCATATTTGTTTTAGAAAAAAAAAATCGAAAATTCTCTTATTAGTTCTTCAAAGTGAATGTATCCTGAAATTCTAATCCAGTCCAAGGGTCTTGAAATCTTACTGTTTTCAAAGAGAGGACGTTTTTTTTCAGATTTGTCATCAATGAATGTTCCCGGTGACTTCAAATTCCCAACTTTTTTACGGTTTTCCCGATTCACTGGTCACCCTGCATTTTACATATGAAACACTTGTTTTTAATCCCATTATACTTTTTTTTTCTTGAGCACATTTTGAGACCCAGCTCCGCAAGGAAATTGTCCCGGATAATACACTCAACCAAAAGAGGTAATTCACGGACGGATTCCTCCGGTGGGAAATCGTAAAAACAGCGCTTTCACCTCCAACATTCTGTAGGTTGATTCCATCTAAATTGCAATAACAGCATCATTACAATACTAAAACTTCACTGAGAAGCTAATTTTACGAGCTACCAATGAAGATCTAGAATACTCAATAAAGCCACGCTATGCTGTCAAGGCAATGCTTGTACACGTATATTTAAATCATTATTCAATCGTAAAAGTGATATTCCAAGCAATCAAGAAAAATCTTCCCAAGCAAGACCATTATTTTTAAGTTCTCATTTAGTTAGTTCTCTGAGCAAGTCAAGCTATTAAGAATACATTAAGAAACAATAACTAGAAGTATTCAGAAAACATCATCATCTTCTCTTAAAGCTGGATTCAGACAAGGCAAGTCAATTGATCAACTCAGTTGAAACCATACCATTCAACTGACTTGATCAACTCACTCGAATTGAAAAAAAAAGTTGAACCAGTCTCAACTATTCAAGCCAATTGAATTCAACAGAGCTGATCAAATGACTTGCCTAGTCTAAACCCAGCTTAACTCTTCACCATTCTTGCATTTACACAAAAAGGCACTCCAATGCGCTTAAAGGATTGATTTTAGTTGGACACAGCTGGATCGAGCAAACGCACCAATCTACTGGAAGGTTAAATTTTGTCAGACGCGATCAGGAGTAACATCTATTAAAAGACGCACGTGCCCATTAGCAGCTTAAATTTTGCAGCATCTAACAACGTCTAGCGTCAAGGGAAATGGATTTTATCTCAGTTCAAATCAGGAATGTGACAACACCCAGTGGGAGCTGAATTTATAATAGACTCAAAATCATCGCAATACCCTTTTATTTGATTAACTTTTGATCAACTTGCAAAAATACAACATCAAGCATTAAACAACCCCAAGTTCGCAAATCTATTTGAAATTTGAAATGAAATACCATCCTCCAGCTGCACTAAGTAATTAAGTTGTTTGGATCTAGCGAAGTCAGTCATACTTATTAATGAGTTAAGAAGAAAGATTTCCCTGAATTTTTATTAAACTCCCTGAAATTCCCTGATTTTCCAGGTCTAAAAATGAATTTCCTGATTTTCTCTGATTTTCCATGTTTTTTTTCAGGTAGTCGACACCCTGTTAATTGTAGCACTAATTTAACACTAATTTCCGAGATAGACAGAACGACAAAGTCCATGAATGATTTCTTCAGGTTGTCGTTCAATTTTGTTGACCTAAATAGGCATCTAAAGCGTATTATTTCCACAT
The DNA here is from genome assembly GCF_037179485.1 of Ochlerotatus camptorhynchus. NCBI lineage: Eukaryota > Metazoa > Arthropoda > Insecta > Diptera > Culicidae > Ochlerotatus > Ochlerotatus camptorhynchus. Next base: position 643,554 of record NW_027040620.1, read on the forward strand.
TTCTAAATGTCGTGAAAAATAGCCCTGACTAAATGGAAAATTTAAGTATTTCAAGGTTTATTTCAAGAGTTCACATGACCCTCTACAGTAAATATTATCGATTTTTATGGTTCCTATTCCGATCATACTTGAGATAATTCACTCAATCACACAAAAATTCACAGTTTAATTACCGGCCACAGCAACACCAGAGCATCTTCAGAGCAAGTCCGGCAAACCTCCAGTGGAGGTACAGTAAAGGTTCAATTTTATCACAGTCAAACTTTTTTTTTTACGTGAATATTTTGAATCGTGATATATGCAAAACATAACAAAATGATTGCTGAAGTAATTTTCTTATAGCAATTTCATTCATTTTTCTTTAATCGAAAACAACATATTAAGAAGAATGGCAACTGTGCCAGTATTAATGGAGCTGCGTTTGAGCAAAGGGGAAACCACCGGATAGACAAATGAGAAATACGCTAACTTCTCTTTTAAGTTTGTCATCTATGCTATCATATTCGTTCGGAGTTTTAACCTTTAAGCGATAGATGGTGATATTCTGTCTGTCTTTTGTCACTTGCATTGTCCATTTTTGCCATAATTCAGGCCAAGCAAAATATTGTATAGCAAATACTTGGGTAACATGACCCAAGTAACACAAATTCATAGAATTATGTTGAGTAAACTGATATACAACCAAAACTAGTCATACAAAGGTTATATAAACTGTTATTGAACATGTGTGTTGCTTGGGGAATAAGTGCTATATGCTTTTCAAAACACACAGCGATGAAGAACAGTGCATTTTGAAATTTAAACAAATAAATGGAAAGGTTCCCATCCGAAGGATCTGCAATAAGCCATGATTGACTGCCTCCGGTCTGCTACTCTGTTATTGCCAGATTAGCTACAATTACTCAGAGATCCAATAGACGATGCTTGGGACTAGCAATCATCCTCGATGTGTAAAAACTGGAGATCTAAAAATAGACAATACCAGCATCGGCCGCGCCACTATGTTGGAAGCCGGGAAATCCTCTGCACTTCCGTGAGAAATCACTGGGATACTGGATAAAAGGGCTGGGTTTGCAGCAGGATTCGTTTTGGTAAACGATAAGCTGGATTGATGTTCTAACGATCCTATAACGCAAAGGAGGTCTTTTGCTCAGTAAGCAATAACATTGTCCGCTAGGCGAACGCACCACTTGAGATCAAGTTGTTGGTATTACCATGTACTCATATTAACGAATCTTGAATGTGGAGGAGCTATTAGCTATTAGCGATATTAGCTTGAAGATTGACTCATGATTTTCTGCTCTGTAAGTTAAAACGGTTGCTCTAAGGCCACCGAGCCCTTCATATCTACGATCGCATTGTTGTTGCAGCCATCCCAACCCGGCACCGACGACGATAGCGAAAAAGATGACGACCATTTCCACAAAACGATATTAGCTTCATTTGAACTAGAGACGATAAAACAAAACAATTATTCTAATCTTTTAAATTTGTCGAACCTCTTAACGGAATCCCTTTATGAAGAACTTTGAGTGTGTTGGTTTATTTCCTTTAAATTCCGTTATAATTGCTTATCTTTTGACAGATACGCGTATTTCGTCTACTACTTGCAGACTTCATCAGTGCCAAGTGCTCAACACCACTGAAGAATCCATCTTTCATCTACGAGGTATATAATAATCAATAGGTACTCAAATCAGCAGGTATCCACTGCCATGTCTAACAGGTAGAGGCATGCTACGATCTGCTGATTTTAGTACCTATTGGTATATAAACCAATTGGAAAATAAACCAATACACTCAAAGCTCTTCATCTAAAATGAAGCTAAGTTCATTGCGAAAATCATTCAAAACGGGTGTTAAATATAATTCAAAATATGTCTCAATTAAGAGGCAGGCAAATCAAGAAGACTTAAGCAGTGTAAAAATCGTTTTGATGAATAATCAACATTGCAAAAATTGCCTTAATTTCATTTTAGAGCTACTGAGAACGGGTTAAAAAAACATTCGATGATTCTGAGGCTTTAACATTTGGTTAGAGTTTCTAAGGCAATGAATTTTTTTTTTTCAAGATTTTCGACTTTTACATTTCGTGAAAAAATAGCAGATTAGCGAAAAAATAGCGTACATTCGACAGATAAAAATACTCAATATTATGGATTGCAAAAAGACCAAAATCCAAGATTTGAACAAATTTCCCATTCCCTAAACTCTAAAATACCGAACAATCTACGAAGTTCTACATATTTTTATTGATTTCTAAGAAGGTCCCTGAACTTTTGTAAAAACTCAGTTGACAAAATCAGAAACAGTTTACATCTTTTGTCACCCATAATTTTTGAATGTAGAAATGAAGACATTTTGTCGATTCCCTTCATACAACGAACGATTTATGGTCAGCTAGGGTCATGGTCTATTCTAGTTACGCATATGGGAGCTTGTATACGAAAAAGGATCCACAAGCTTGCAGAACTGGAGCAGAGGTTTAAACAAGTCAGTTCAGTGAAATTATTTAAAAAAAAATTTAACTGGGCTTCATTTTGGGAATTTGGTTTCAAAATTAGTCTTGACAAAAATGACATTAACTCAATTTTGAACTCAGCTCTGTGAAGATTCTAACGCAACTTTGGTCGTCTTTACTGCCCTTAGGGGTCTATTTTTTATGGTGGAGCTCCTTATTTATTATTTATGTAAAATTTAGCAACACAATTGTAAAAAATACGGCTAAATTTCTAAAGAATGAGCATTGCAATTCTACGAATTACCCATAAACATATTGCGAATGATCCATGGGAGTAGTAGTAAAATTATGTTTATTTCTGTTGATTATGATAGTACATTGATTTAACATTTTAATTGATTAGCCTACCTGGCTCTTCATCTTTATTTAATTTGATATTCTAATTAAATATTTGCCTTTGGGGGTGTGTTTTGTTTGAATTGAAAAAAGTGAAAACCTACCTAACTACGAGTATAAGTTAACCTAACGTGCTAGATCACGTATGATCTGATGATTTGATCTCAGACAGATGTCTCTGAACCTTTCGAGGATCAATACTCTCCGTTCTTCTAATGTCTGAATTCCAGCCAGGAGGTGGATCTCATAATTTCCAGTCCGCTGGGTTCTGTTTAGGACCATCCTAAGGATCTTGTTCTGGATTCTTTGGAGTTTAAGGTGATGGCATTTGGCACAGCTCTCCCAGATTGGCATCCCGTATTCTATTACGGGAAGGATGATTTGTTTGTAGATAGCAAGCTTATTTTTCAGGGATAGAGTAGACCTCCTTTTGATGAGTGGATACAGTGATCTTATCAAGATGTTACACTTGGTTTTGGTTTTGTCAACGTGCTCCCTGAAAATCAGCTTGCTGTCTAGTGTTAAGCCGAGGTAGACTACCTCTTTCGACCATTCCACCGCTGTGCCGTTCAGGCAGATCTTATTATTCACCGGCCATCTGGGAGATTTAGAGTGTGAAAAGATGATGACCTGGGTCTTTGCCGCGTTGATAAGGATCTTCCAGCTGTTGAAATATTCAGACAGGACGTCCAGGCCTCTCTGAAGTTTGGCAGTTAGAGCTCCGATGACCCTACCCTTGTAGACGATGGGTCTGCGAACAGAGACAACGATCCACCATCAGGGAGAGCCGGCATATCGGAGATGAACAGGTTGAATAGAATGGGGCCAAGGATGCTTCCTTGTGGAACCCCAGCACCGATATTGAAAGCATTCGATGTGATGCCATTCAGAGAGACTCGGAACGTCCTGTTCGATAGATAGTTGTTAATTATCTTCACTAGGAAGATTGGAGACCGTAGTGCTGCAATAGGAACACCAGGCCATCATGCCAAACATTGTCGAACGCTTTTTCAACGTCCAACAATACCATGGCAGATGTTTTCGAAACAGACTTGTTCCGTCTGAGAATGTTTGTAACTCGAATCAGCTGGTGGACGGTTGAACGACCTTCCGAAAACCGTACTGTTCCTCGAGTAACAAGTTGTTTTCTTCGTCAGATGTTAGGAGCCGGTGGTAGACTGCTCTTTTGAACAGTGTCAGATGGCTGTAGAATCTGGAACTCAAGTGTTTGAGTTCCAGATTCAGGATGTTGTTGAAACCTGGGGCCTCCATGATTTTAGATGATTTGATATAGGTCAACAACAGTTCGCCAGCCGTAATCTCGGATTCCTCGTAAAAAATATTGGGAATCTGATGGGAGGTTAGTTGCATTTTCAGCAACCTCAGCTTCGTGAGAGCTGACGATGTTTTGTCCGAGATAATGGGAGCTGACGAAGTGGTGACCTATCGCGGTAGCCTTCTCTTCAGGAGTTATCAGATGAACCACTGATCGCCGTAACGATCCAGTGGGGTCAGTGGTGGAATGAGTTATGGCTTATTTTTAAGATTTTTGGTTAGTTTCCAAAAGGGTTTTGCACAATCTGGGAGAGAGCGGATCCTGTTAGCAAAGTCCTGATTTCTGAGGTCCACCATCGTGGCTTGAATTGGTTTTTGTTTAGACGATTACAGTGGGTCTTAAGGACATACAGACCAGAGCGTTGGTACTGCCTTCGGATGGTGTTACGGAGTCTTGTAAGGTCTTCGGGCGTTTCCGGAAGGACACCGTAGTCGACACAGTGTTGCAACTGATTCCAGCTGACACGATGATAGTTGCGTCGAGAAGCTTGGAATCGGTTGACGGAAGCCCAGCTTTATTGAGCAATACTTTTCGTTTTATACATTTTCATGGTCAATACCTGATTCATGCTAAAAGAGTAATTAATTAATAGTTCTAGCGCCGAGTGACTTAACATATGGCTTGTTTAGAATTGCATAATGGCATTCTTTGGTCCGGGCGTTGGCTTCGTTACCCGGAGTGGTTTGCTTTTTTTGTGGCTTGATTTATTTATGATGTTCAGTTCGGATGGAAATAAGCTACTACAACTTCCCTGAATTTCTCTTCAGAACTACTCTGAAGGTCTCCTCACAACTACTCTGAAACTCTCCACAGAACTACTCTGAAGGTCTCCTAAAAAATGTTCTGAAGTTCTCATCAGACTTATTTTGAAACTGTCCACAGAAATACTTTGTAATTCTCCTCAGAACTACTCCGAAGTTCTCCTCAGAATTACTTTGAACTTCTCCTCAGAACTACGCTGAAGTTCTCCTAAAAACTTCCCTAGACCTACGATGAAGTTTTCAACATTTTCCTGAAATCTACGAAGTTGTCTGAATATTCTCTTGAAGATCTTTGAAGAACTTTCCCGATAGTCGGGGCTCCCCTAAATATATCTTTACTGCCCAGAAGCTCTCTGGACTTCCCTAAAATTCACAAAACTTTCATTTAGTTCCCACAGTGTTCCTGATATTCATAACTCCTCTCCGAAGCTCTCGATATTTCCCCACTGTCCATGATGCTTCTTCATTTTTTTTTAAGTTAATGCAAAGAGACGATCACTGAACTTCGGAGAATTTCAGAGCCCCTTGGATAGTTTTACAAGAATTCAGAATAATTAATTATTCAGAATACTTTCTACTGCAACTGTTCAATCAGTAATCCCTCACATATTTCTTCACTATGTCAGCTGAATCAGTGTTCATTCAAATAACTGTAAGACTTCATGACTTCATGACGATTAGCTAGTTTGAAGATCTTCAACTGATTGAAAGTGCAAATATGATGCCGTCAAGTAGATCAAGTTTTATTCTGAAGATCTTGGACTGATCAAAAAAATCAATGACGTATGCATTCTTTTAAGATGCAAGCTCAGGGATTATTCAAAAGATCTCCCGGTAGGATTTTCTAGTGTTAGTGCATTGGAATTGGAATGCATTGGAATCAGTTGAATTCAGATCACCAACGCGGGTGTTTCAAGAGCTGCAAGAAACCGATGACCAATATATTATCTTAATTTCTTCGGTAGGTCTCCTTCCACAAGGTTGATCCATCCCTAAAGTGTCGAAATCCCTGATTTTCACATACTTTTATTGCCTTTCTGACACACTGTGCAGTATGGTAGGAATGTCTGATAATGAGAGGAACAATGCTTAATTGGCCATCCACCCGTCACACTTTGTCATTTGCTAAATAAATCGGCATCAACATTCCACATATTATTGATGGAAGCAAATCTGAATATCAAACTAAGTCGTAGGCGAAAATACCCAGACACTTACCTTCAGTAGCGAAAATAACACGATGATAAGCTAGTAGCTATGCTTCGTTTGTCTCTCGTTCCCACTGCGAGGTCTGTTATCAGGCAAAACGCGAACCACGATGATGAACCGCTGTTCCAGGCGTAAACAGATTACGAAATACGTGCCACGAGACACTTGGGTAAACAACATAAGACTGCAAAACGAAAATCGAATATCACACCTCACTTGTACATATAACCATTCTTTGGCACCTTCCAAACGGCGGACAAGAGTGCTCCGAAAATCAAAGAAACATAATTACCATGGAAAAAAAATCGAACGAAAGAAATCATCACCACCGCATTAATGCAATTACATTCAGCTCATTCCACCAGCCCCAGAGAGGCAGGCTCGGGTTGATGTGGAGTTGTATTGCACAAAACCTAGCCGAATTATCAATTTTCACACATACTGTAAGCGCGTCGCGTCGCACCGGGCTCTTCTCCGCACATTTCTTCCCTCCCCTATATTCTAGCAAACCAATCTACTCTACACGAGCAAAGCCGTTCATACTGGAGGATCTCTTCAATTATTAACAACAAATTTTTCACGATTTTTTTTTCTTCTTCGCCCCGAACGACGACGACGACTACTATGAAGACGACGATCTGCGTTGCGCTTCCTTCCCAGTTCCAGTCCCAGTCCGACTCTAATTTATAAATATCGCATCATCATCACCATCGTCATCGTCAGTAGCAGTCAGCAACAGCGATGGCTCTACAAAATGTTCACAGTGGAATCGATTCCGGAGATCGATCGGTACCTGCAATGAGGGAAACGGAAGGGAAAATATGGTTAGTGTTCTGGGGATACAAATTGAACTACATTGTGTTACTCTATAAATTTAAAATTCCGTCAAATTTAATTCGTTAAACAGCCAAGTCAATTCTGATTAATGAAAATATCATCCGCAAATAATGATTATGACCACACTGAATCACCCACCATTCCCCCACTCATCACAAACACTCGCGGGAATCCCCTCGAAACGATTGATCGGATTCCGCGAACCGGAGGCAGCAACGTCTAACTATACCACCTCATCAGTTGTAATTCTACAGCCTGACCGGCCGGCAGCTAGCGTCACAATGCGAATTCATCTTGGCAGGATTATTGCTTAATTTTTAATGAGATCCCCGAGAATCGACGGGCTTTTAATCTTTCGTTCTGGCGCTTCAAATTTCCAGGTCAACGCGTGCGCAGCATTGCAAACTGCAAAAACACTCGCTCGCAAGATGATTACGACGACTATGTACAGTGTAGTTCTTTCGAGAAAAATAATTGCCAGCAAAATGTAAACAATACTGCATACATACCTCGGCCGGTGCGGGATGATGAGGATTTACAACGCTGAACAAAGAAACGGAGGATTTTCCTTGTTCTTCTCGGGTCGTATGTAAAAGTGTAATGCATTTTTGCGTTTGTTCACCCTGTATGGAAGAATTAATTTACTCACATCATCAAATCATGGACATAAACGCATTGGATTAAAGGTTGTTATGTTTTGAAGATTATTTTGGGATTAATTATTCTAGGAACTGAGTTCCGATGGGTAAATAAATGAAGTGGGATAGGAAGATTACTTTGCTACTCAACAAAGATTGCTCAGGTCTAAACATCGTAGGAGTAATAAAATAGGAAAAGTTTCTCGAATGTTATCGTCTGATGTCACGAAAAGCCTCAGAAACTATTCGGCGAAATTACTTTCGATAAAGCTGGTCAAGTGGACAAGATCAACTAAATTGATGTAGAGCAGGGGTTGAAACTGTTGACGTGTTTTACTACACTCGCTTCGTTGTCGTGCGTGACAGTCTGTTTGTATTCGTACTCTCATGCTCTACCGTCGTTTCTCTTACACAACACAACCGGTAAAACAACATTCAAGCAAAAAGAAAATTATCAAATAACTATCATATGACATGTGTGATTTCGTTCTAATTCCTCAATTTGGTGTAAAATAAACCATGTCTGATCAGAAATGCTATTACTAGGACATCATTGCTTGCTATTTTCAGAATTCACACAAGCACAACATCAGCAGCTCTTATTATGAGAAAAACTAAAATACATACATACATTCGTGACGGTCTTCGGCGAAAATGTCGTATAACAAAGCCTATCATATGACATTTTAGTTTGGTACTGCTATTTGATATCTTGTTTTGCAAATGTCGGAAGCAAAGGCAGTCAATTATCACAGAAAATGTGTCGACTACGGTGACCGCTTACAAGACTGATGTAGAGAAATTTAGTTCGAAAATCTGTCGTTAGGTGGTACTAGCGTGTGCGATGGGTCATTTGTCCGAATGCCACTAGACCAAACACCATTGGTCTGAAATTATAAAAGCTTTACACTTTTCATTATACGCAGGGTTGGTAGCGATCACAGCTGTAAAAATAGTGATTTTAGTGACCATGCCAAATAAGTGACCAAATAGTGACTTATAGTTGTAAAAAAAGTGACTAAGGTCACTAAGAGAAAATAAATTTTTAATGTTTTAGACTTTTTCTATAAGTATCTCATAAACACTTATGTACGATACGAACATTTAAAGCGAAGAACTGCAAAAACCTGGAAAACCGGGAATCCTCAGGAAATGTTGTTTTTCCTTAAAATACCTGGAAGGCTCAGATAATTTAATAATTTTCTTACTAAGGATATTTTAAAGAAAAGAATGAATTTTAAAATCTACAGTGGACCAATCCTTCAATAACAAATAAATTTAAAAAAAAACAGAGGTTTGAATTTTTTTTCTTGGTTTGGAACATGCATATTTGCCAGAAATTTCAAATTTGATCTAGTTCTAGACTTAAAAGCTAAACTTTCAAGAATCTGGAGTCCAAAATCCATGCACAGTTTTGAAAGCTCGTGGAATTTTATTATAATTTCAAGCAGTGATGGAAAAGTTCGCGAAAACTCACTATGACTCGCGAACTTTTCCCTTGGTGAACTTCGTGAAATATCGCGAACTTTTCCAACACTGATTTCAAGGAAGTTCTTGGAAAATAATCTTTCAGAAAAACATCAAATGCAATCTGCTTTTAAGGTAGATCTGAGGAATTTAAATTTCTTGTGAAGCCTGATAGTTTTGAGTAGAATTTCAAGACACCCTGAATTCAATTAAGCATATTTTAATGAAAACTCTGAAAATTTCTGAGGAGCACAACTTCTTCAGAGCAAAATTACAGTTTGTGGGAGAAAACGAATCCGGAGCATAAGTCCTTGGAATCTTTTTGAAAATACTAAAATGAGGATTACAATTAAATCTGAAATAACTCCAGCACATCTTCAAAGGAATTCGGAAAATAAATTCAGAAGGATTTGCCAAACAAATTATGAGAAGAAATCTAAGGAATTTGTGGGGAGAAATGCCCCATGGAGACTTTCAATGTGAGTAGAATTCCAAGGGAAGGAATGAGATGCAAAAGGAAATCCGAAATGAATTCAATGAATATTCGGAATTTTTTTTCCAAAGGGTTTCTTATTGTGGAGAATTTCAAGGTAATTCCGAGGAAAACTAAAAGAAAATTGAATTCGTTTATTGAAATGTTGAGGAATATTTCAATGGAAATCAGAATGGGCTATTCTAAGGTTTTCAGAACTAGTTGAAAGTTCCCAACATTTTTCTGAAGTTAATGAAACTGCCTTGAACTTCCTTCTAAGTTTAAGAAACTAGCCGGATGCTCACAATACTTCTCATCAAATTCTTAAACTTCCCTGAACTTTATAGAACTTCCTAAAGCTTCTTCAATGTGTCTAACGATCATGGATCTCCTCTAAAGGTTAAACAATTTGCTGAACTTCTCTAAAATTCTTTTCTGAAATTCTCAATACTTCTCTAAAGTTTCTGCAGTTCTCATGAATGTAGTACTGCGCTGAATTTAATTGAACCGAACTTTTAAACGTATGTGAAGACCTCAATTAACTTTTTAGCGTCTCTGAAGTTATCTGAAAATCTAGGAACTGCTTTAAATTTCCCACTAATTTTCTGAAACTAATGTAACTGGCCTCTCCATTTTTTGAAGCTTACTTAACTTCTTTCAAATACTCCCGCATGTTGCTAATGTTCATAAAAATTCCTGAAGTTCGCGGATCTCCCCTTAAGCTCCATAGATTTCTATGAAGTTCTCGAAATGTTTCTGAAGACCACTTTTGTGCTCCCGCAATTTTCATGGAATTAGAACGAAATAGGGGAAATGGCTCTAAGGTTGGCTTATGGATCTAAGATTGGACCCATCGCTAAAAATCTGCTATTTATCAATTTTATCTAGATTAACGCGTCATTGGGACGGTACTAATGAATATTTTTGGTTGCTATTGAAAATTTAGTTCGATTGCTGAATTTATGTATGGGCCCAAATTAGGGGCATTTAGGCCGACATTACATCCATTTCCCCTAGTTCTATGATTTTCACTGAAGTTCTCAGGATTTTTTAGAAGTTCATGAAACTTCCCTTAAATCGACACTAGTTTAAAACTTCTTCAATAGTCTAGACTTTCCTTGTGGTATTAAAACTGCCTAAATGATTATTAAATTTCCTTAAAATTCTCTAGACTGCCCTGAAATTTCAGTATTTTTTAAGAACCCGCAACTTTACAGAAATTCAAGGATTTGCCTTGAAGTTTCGACAATTTTCCAAAAGTATTATAACCATTATAAACGCTCACTTATTTTCCCTGAACATATCTATGGTTACCTGAAGTTCTCTAAATTTGTTCAATAATACGGCAAATTTTCTGATATATATTCATAATTCCCTGACGCTTCTGACGGTTTTCGGATCAATCATAGAGTTACCCCCTAATTCCACGGAACTCCTTGTAAGTCTCTGCAAATTTGCTTAAAATAATGGGATTATTCTGAAGCTATCTGATCGTCCTTGAAGTACTCGGAACTTCGCTGAATATCATGAAACTATCTAAAAGTATCTAAATTTATTAGAAGTTCTCTGGTTCTTGAAGATATCACTGCTTGCTAAAAGTTCTCGCATTTTTTTTTCAGTAATGGAACTTCGTTGATTTTCTCTAATCAATTAAGCTAAGTTTTCGCATTTTTTTAAGTTCTTGAAATCTCTACGCCTTAAAATACTCTCAAGTTTTTCGGATGCTCATATGATTTTAATCACGTTCCAGAAATTCTCTCGGAGCTTTGCTGAAGTTTCCGGAAATTCCCAGAGTTTTCCGCAACTTCTTTAAGGTTTCTACAATTTCCTTGAAATTATTTCAACTGCCCTTTGATTCTCCAATCTGTCTTGATGTTCTCGAAGCTTCCCTAAAGCTCTCAATTCTATTGAAGATCTTGGTTCTGCTGCTGGAATGGAATTCCCGTAAACACCTTTTAATTTCTCTGAAATTCTCTGGACTTCTGTGAAGTTTCTGAAATATTTCTAAAGTTTCCATGAATTCTCTGAAGGACTCTGTACTTCCCTGAAATTCTCGGAATATCTTAAGGGTTCTCGATTTTTTTTCAACACATCATGGAACTATCCTGAATTTTTCTAAATTTACCGATTATAGATCTTTAAACTACTCCAAAAGTCTGGACTAAAGCTACGGAAACTGCTCTTAAGATCTGAAGAAATTCCCCAAAAAATCTCTAGATCTAACTTTTCTGAGGTACTAAAACTTCTTAAAAATTTGCACAATGCCCCTCATGTTTCCTATATTTCTCATGTTCGCTTGACACCTGTGAAGAGATTCTAGGAACTTCATATAAGTTCCCGAAAATTTTCGGATGCTAAAAGAACCGCTTTGAGGTTCTTAAAGCTTCCAGTAAGTTCCCCATATTCTCAGCGTATTAACTTCCCTTATGTTAACACTTCCCTGAAATTCTCAGCATTTCTTTCCGTTACTCAGAACTTCTCCAAAGTTCCAACATTTACAAACTTGAAATAAATCATTTATTTTTTCCTTGATTCTGGCACTTTGAATATTTTTAATATCATGAACTTGTACATGGAATACGAAACTTCAAGATGTTGAATAATTTTAGATCGTGGACTTACTCAAATTAAGTAAGTTTTTTAACTTTATTAAGTGAGAAATTAAGTAAGTGTTAAACTTCAACATTCAATGGATTTGATTGTAAAGCTGTTTCTTTAAAACTGATTGCCATGTCTTAAAAACGTTTTGGTAATTTGCTGTTGTTTTTGATCCACCAAAAAAAGCACATTTTTAACGCATTTAAAAAATAGCTTTTTTATTATAAACCTGAAATGTATCCGTTAAAGTACTGGAAAACCTTGGAAAAATCAGGTAATTTTATTTAGAAAAATAAGTAGACACCCTGTAGATAGCGAAAGACGATTAAACGCCACAAAGCAAAGAATGATCAATCTTGAAATAAATTCACGCTAAAAAAGTTGAAAATAGTGACTGATTGCAAGAAAAAGTGACTTTAGTGACTTGGCCTTAAAAAAGAAACGTTTTAGTGACTGGCTTGAAAAAAGTTACCAAGTCACTAAAAAGTGACTCGCTACCAGCCCTGCATACGGCATCAGTAAAGTTTAAGAAAAGATTGAGCAGCAACATAAAAAAAGGCAAGAATGATTGTTACAATATGAAAGAACTACTCATGGAAAAATCTGCTATGAAAAAAGTTTAAACTAGAAATGTCTTCATGCGAAAATTATGCGATGAGAACAACTCATAATTGAGTCGGTTTCGACTCGAACATTGGATGGAAAATTGGACTCCGTGAATGAGAAAAATTGTCCACCGTTTATAAGCTCTATGAAAATACACTGACTAGAATGTTCCTGGTTTTTCCTTATATTCAAGCCGACTCGTGATGAAAAACAAGAAAAATTTTACTCTCTCAATTTACAACCCCATTGCATAATTTGAGTCGAATTCAAATCAATTTGAGTTAGTCTCACCGACCGTGTGCTCAAATTTTAAATAAGAAAAAAAAAATCATCATTAGCTAAAAATTCCTCCCATGTTCTATATGAAAAATCTCGAAATTTATTGGAAGAATTTCTTGCTAAAATTTACCATTCGTGATTCGCGATCAATCATATAAATTCGAGATGTTTTTGCTTTTTTCTAGCGTGCTGGAGAAAACCTTACCTTAGTTCGAAGTATTTCTGGTTAATTGACAAAGTCATGTGGTATTCGGTCATTGTGAGAATTGTTATGTACCACTTCAATACTGTTACGCATTTGACCAGAAACTTTTGATTGCTGGGTACATTATCACAGAGCTTTGGAAATGATGTGTCTCTTAAAGAACAATAATTTATAGTGGTCCTGAAAAGAACCGTTTTGTCGTGATCGTTGAGTAGTGCTGAGCTATTAGGGTGTTCAACACAGATGAGGCTGGCGAGCTGTATGTTGTTTGGAACGAGAGTGACGCGCTTGGCATAGATGGCCCACAGCGACTCACGAAGATCTACTGAATCCGATCAGTAGCGGTGCGGCTTCTTTTTCCTTCATCGGTGAATGGACGCTCATGTAGGCTGCAGCTCGCTGCTTGCGGGCAGCCTTTCGTTGTGCACCGGAGAGCAATGTTCAATGTAGGATTGGGCGATCTCGGATCGATCTTTTTGATTTCGATTTTCGATTTTTAGGATCACTTTACTTTTTAAAAAATCGTAGAAATCGATCTTTCCGTTTGATCTTTTCGATCTTTAAAGAAGCAAACGAATGTAATTAATGAACATAGCCTCAAAATTAGCATCAGCATAGTCGATCCTAATGTCTTGATATGTTGCCTCTTTGAATATTACGCATTATGACGGTTAGGTTAACAACAGGGTTACTTTCATTCATTTCGCATAAAAAGCTGTTTAATGGAATAATGGAATCATGAGATATTATGATTATGATGATATTTTGTATTTGTAAGCAGCAAGAAGAGTTTGTATAGTTTGTGTATCATGCATAAAACCTGACAATTTCACTTTATGAGAGTCGTAATAAGCGATTTTACTATTTTCTTTCACTCACTCTAGATTCTTCGCGAACAGCGTTCAACGAAATGTTCAACGGAACCTTCGATCTCACCTGAAAACTTTTTGGAATTATGTGAATGAGCAACGAAAGGAGTCTGGCCTTCCATCGACTATGGTACTGAACGGCGAAGAAGCTTCATCCCCTCAGGACATTTGCCGTCTGTTCTCAACCAAGTTTGTGAGTGTATTCTCGGATGAGAACCTACCTGACGAGCACGTTTTTCTAGCAGCCAGTAATGTTCCAAGGTCCGGTCAATCTTTGGCAGCTATCAACATCGACCTCGCTATGATAACTAGGGCGGCTTCGCAACTGAAGTCTTCATTTAAGCCTGGACCTGACGGAGTTCCTTCCGTCTTTCTCAAGCAACACATCGATAGCCTGGTGGCTCCTCTCTGCCTTCTGTTCGAAATGTCCCTCTCCAGTGGGGTGTTTCCTTCCTGCTGGAAATCAGCTGAGATGTTTCCAGCGCATAAGAAGGGATGCAAAAGAAACATCGACAACTATCGCGGCATCACATCGTTGTGTGCCATATTTAAACTGTTCGAGTTGGTCGTTATGCAACCATTAGTCTCTCACTCCAAGCAGCACTTGAGCGAAGACCAGCATGGTGTTATGGCAGGGCGGTCGACTACTTTCAACCTACTGTGTCTCACCTCGTACATTACGGAGAGTATGACAGACCATATGCAAACAGATGTCGTCTACACTGACCTATCAGCCGCCTTCGACAAGTTGAACCATCCTATAGCGATCGCCAAACTGGATAGGCTCGGTATAAACCGCAGTCTCCTACGATGGTTCGCATCCTATCTATCTGATCGTCAGTTGGAAGTTGCAATCGACGACTGCCGATCTTCTTCGTTCCCTGCCACTTCGGGTATTCCGCAAGGTAGCCACCTCGGCCCGTTGATATTTCTTGTGTATTTCAACGACGTCAATTTCGTCCTCGACGGTCCACGACTGTCGTTCGGAGACGGCATGAAAATCTATATTCGAATCCGAGCCATCGCTGACTGCTACCTTCTCCAACTCCAACTCAACGCTTTTGCTAATTGATGCCAACTGAACCGCATGGTTGTAAATCCAACAAAATGTTCAGTAATCACGTTCTCACGGAAGAAACATCCAATTACATTCAGTTATATCCTAGAAGGCGTTGACGTACATCGTGTGAATCACATTAACGATCTGGGAGTCATCTTAGATTGTCAACTCACATATAGCCAGCATATCTCGTACGTGATCGACAAGGCATCCAGAACGCTCGGCTTCATTTTCAGGATAGCTAAAAGTTTCACGGACATCTACTGTTTGAAGTCACTTTACTACTACTCCCTCGTCCGGTCGGTGTTCACCACATCTCAGATTTCTACATCGAAAAAAAAATGATAAGATACACTTGATGTAAGGTAGAATCAGCACGATTTATTCAAATTGTTGCTCCAAAAACCACCTTTCAAAATTGAGTCACTTTTACAATTTAAAGCAACCCAGTCCAGCTTTCGCGATTGTTTATGCCAGTCACTTCCAAAACCTCTAAACTCGTAATGCAATTTACGATCGCACAGCTGTGCTGCTGCTCGACTTTTTCAGCTAAATATTCCCGGTCTACATTTAAAACTTTTTGCCCCTCCTCCCCCCTCCGGATCTTCCCCCCTATGCACCAAACCTGATTTGCACAACCACGCATCGACCGAAGGAATTCCCTCAGAACGATAAAATCACCCTGAAACGAAAAGAAAATACCGAAAACTTTCTACTGCCCCTGCAGCTACAAATACCGTACCGCCAGGTTGGGAGTCGTTGTTGTAAAACTGAAAACGTACATCAAACAACATAATTAAATTTTCACAGCTCGACTGGCACTAAAGCCAGGCGGGCGGGCGAAGCGAAAACTAAGACCCAGAACAGAGCGAAACTACACGACAGAGACCCAGTTGTTATATCAGGTACTTGTCCACAACAACAACGACGACAAACTGACTCAAGGGGAAGGTGGCTGCTCGTAGCTGCATCATATACAAGGTGCAACTTTGCGCGCAAAATGAATTTGAAAGATGCACACGTGCTCTACTTATTTCTTTTTGTCTTTTATTGTTCTTGCCCGTCGAGTCACATGCGAATGAAACGTTTTCCCTTGAAAGAAATGGAAAACTTTCTGATTGTCGCGGTTGGCTTCAGCGGCGAAGCGGGCCTCTACACGGTTGAAGCACGTCATGATCGATCGTGCTCGGAGCAAATCGGATAGGTGGTTTTCGAGATGCCATTTCGAATAACCCGCCAAGCCGACTTTTTTTCTGTCCGTGGACCTTAGAACGTCTATGTCAACCCTACACGGTCGCACAGCATCATCATCATCATCATCATCATCGTTGCCAGGGTGTAGCAGCCAGTAGTGTCCTCATTGCTTTTGCCATCTATCTCCCCCTGTGCTTTGCGAGATCGCTCTTTGCAATTTCATCTTTCGCTCACATCGTGTACGGTGTTTTTTTTTTTCTTGCCTTCGTTTTCAGTTTTGAAGAATAGGTAGGTTATCCAACTTACCTACTTTGAACGTGCTCGACAAACTGCACGGACACACAGCCGTACACTCTCAGGTTAAGACGTTGAAACACATGCACATATCTATGGTGGTACAAGACTTTTTGCTCATGTACTGTCTTTTCTTAACTTTGCTTTATTGTTGGAGGATTCATCTTTGTTCTTGATTTTTGTTTTTGCTTTGCTCTTAACATTTTTTTTTTGCTTTTCTCTAGATAGCACAGAAACTTTGGACTTTTCTTCTGATGCAAAATTGAGGCCATTTCGAATGCTTCTGTAACCAAATAAGGCAAATACATCAACATTTAATGTGAGTGTGATTTTTTTTTAACATTGGAAGTATAGTGAGGTCTCAAACACAGGAACACAAACAACAGAAAGTTTACATCTGCCCATATCGATTTGCATACCATTGGAAAGTTGTTTGACAATTTTCTCAAGTGTAGAATTGTTTTACTCAGCTTCGGCTGAATCCCGTCAAACAGTTCAGATTTTGGAATGCTTGTGCCCGCATGACTGTTATAAAATTTGGTTACATTCTTGTTTCGTCAGAGCATGTTTTATTGGATGTGAAGAACCAACTGAGTCATCAAAACTGTGCTTTTGTCGTTATTCTTCGGATTCGCCTGTGAAAATCTACGTCGGCAGTGAGCTGTACTGTTGACAGCCAATTAGTATGTGATGAACTGTTTGGTTCCTGTTACAGGTATCGCGTACTTTCTGTGGTTTTTTCTCAAACATATGTTGTTTCGGTTAGCCAGGTGAGTAAATTTTCTTGCTGATTGATGTGTTTTCCAAATTTCGATAACCTGTGCTGGAACAGAGTTTGTAGCTTCCTCTCACTGCCGAACATTATTTGCTGCTCTGTCAACCTCCATCGATTTTCCAACGACTGGGAATCCAGCAGTTACAAATATACTTTCCTTCTGCTGGGTGTCGATTCAATAATGAAAAATGAATTCCCTGATTTTCCAATCGTTTTTCTGAAAAATTCCAGACAGGGTTGAAATGATGGTCATAAAGGAAATCTAAATACACAGTTTTGTAACTAGGCTTTACTGAAAAATTATACCTTTATGGTTTGATTACTACGTAAATTGTAAAACTCGTCATTTATTAATAGGAACAATTTTTTATAGTTGTGGTAGTTGCTATTTTTGGTTCCTATCAGTGGCGTCCCGTAAACTCACTTTTTACCTGTGCACCAATTTTCAAAACCAGATTCAATGCCATATTCATACTCGAATCGGTTTAAAAATACACTTAATCTTCTAGTTTACTCGATATCCATCCATTGCAAGCAATATTTTGTTAATTGTTTATGTTTTGAGAGTTGGTGCACAGGTAGATTGATGTTAAGGAAACGCCACTGGTTCCTATAATAGAGAAAATTATTGTTTCTTATGGATTATACTACACTCTCCCCCCGAATAACGCGAACTCGGTCTACACGAATTCCATTTACGTTGGTCTCGAATGATTCCGTTTACGCGAGGGAATCGCGTAAATGGAGTACACGTAGCATATGGGATTTGACCTAATAGGGACCAAAATGAAATATCCCGCGATCCTGGACATATAGAAGGTTACTATCTTCGGCAAGATAGACCTAATGGTTGGTGAACAGAAGTTCGGAGTTTTCTCACTGCGCGGCGCTAGTGTGCTTGAATTTGATTCCCTAGTTCGTTATAACTTGAAATCCATGCAATAGATAGAAGTTCGAAATTTTCTCACTACGTGGCACTAGTGTACTTAAATGAGTGATTTCCTTGTTTTTGTGATATCTTGAAATCCTTGCCATCTACAGGGTGTCCATTCAAATTCCATTTTTCAATTCCCGTTTTTTCCCAGTTATTTAAAAAAAAACTCTACCTTAAACAAAAAAGGCGTTCAAAAATAATCCTTTAAAGATAATACAATATGCAGGGCTGGTAATTGGTTTATAAATAGTATTGACTACAATAACCATAAAAGTTACCATATAGTAGGTCGTATGAATAAAAGCGTTTACTTTACTTCTCCCATAAGAAAAGCACGAGAAAGTAAAGTAAACTCTTTTTATTCATACGGCTCAGTGACTTTAAAACAATAAAAAAGTGACCAATATTGACATTTATTGATCGGAACGATATTAACTGACATAATCCCAAGCCATCGAAACTTCCTCAAAGTACCAAGGCTGCAAAATTCGTGTCGATTCATAGTTGACATGGCTGGTTCTCAACAATGCAATGATCAATCGATATGATTCAGCCACCAATCGAAAGATATGGCTATCTAATTTTATTTTGAATAGACAGAAACCCAGTTGGACCTGGGTTTGGCCAACCGGAACGGAAAAAAAACCCGGAGAAGGGGAGAAGGAGCTCATCGATTCTTCCGGTTCGCCTCCTAGCATCGTGCTATAAGGTACCAGGCGATAACCAGGGTAGTTGATCGATAGCTCGATGACGTCATTTCGTTGGCGTCTGCAATGGAAAATTCTCATAGCAGGCGTTGACGATGGGACGTTGTCGAGTTGTTGAATAGCAACTATCGTGGTAACTCACCGATTACCTGTCGATCTGCCAAATTTGGAAAGACGTCTGCATTGAATTGTCTCATATAATAATATTCCGCCCACTATATCACAAGAAATTGCGAGTAGCTGAGTGGAATAGAGATAAGTTAAGCATTGGGTACAGGACCAAGTCTCCCCTGGGTGGTGCCAAAAGATGAGCGCAATAGAATCATCAAGTTGCCATAAGGCACGGAATGAGACTATTGCATGGCTGGGTAGTCAAAGTCTTTCATTCGTTAGTCATTTCAGGTGGATTAGAACAGGTTTAGGTTTAGGGTGGGCGTTGGCCAGATTTGGATTTTCCAGATGTAATCCTGGATAGGACCCTGTCAATGAACATCGCGTGAAAGTGGAACTTAATGAAGGCCTAAGTACTTTTTCGCAGTTTTTAGTTTTCGGATTTGAAAGATCGTCGGTTACAGTGGCCTGCTTACTGAGCAGAAAAACGCGGTCCCAGATCCTTACATATCAAAGAGATTTATGGTCAAATCGCTTGTGTATCGTGTATTTTGCGAAAATCGTTGTTGTCGTTGGTTCCGGGTTTGAATGGATACACAAATTTGAGCAACGGTATTATGTGATATGAGGGGCTCGGTGGCCTTAGAGCAACCGTTTTTGCTTACTGAGCAGAACCATCATGAGACTAATCTCAGGCCCATCCACATTAAAGATTCGTCAATCGTTTTATTTGTTAATATGACTACATGGTAATAACAGCAACTCGGTGATTAAAAAGGTGCTCGTCTGCCTAGTGGCAAACGTTTTTGCTTACTGAGCAGAAGACCGTGGGTTTAGTCCCAAGCTCCTTCGCGTTATATGATCGTTAGGACATCAATTCAGCTTATCGTTTACCAAAACGAACCCTGCTGCAAACTCAACCCTCTTATCCAACATCCCAGTGATTCCTCGTGGAAGTGCAGAGGTGTTCTCGGCTTCCATCAAAGCGAGTGTCATGTCAACACAATCCTTCCCATTCCTTTCTTGACCTGTGTTCGGGCGCGGCCGGCGCTGGTATTGCCTAATTTAAGATCACCAGTTTTTACACATTGAGGATGATTGCTAGTCCCAAGCATCGTCTATTGGTTCTCTGTGTAATTACAGCTGATCTGGCAGTAACAGAGTAGCAACCGTGGCCGGTCAATCAAGCTGAAGCTCGGAACGGAAAAAAACCCGGAAAAGTCCCTAGCAAAATGCGTGACGATTCATGTTGACATGACTGGTTCTCGGCAATTTGGTTACCACATCTTAAGATTGAGCCACTACTTGAAAGGTATGACTATCTACTTTCAAACGGAACAGACAAGGGGGTGGCCAATCGGAACGATAAAACCCGGGAAAGGTGGCTCTGTGGAAATTCGGATTCACCGGGAAAATGGTCAATTCCAGAAAGTAGACTTAGAGATCCGCGATTTTTTCTTAATTGCATACAATAATTAGCATAGAAGAAAATAGTCAACCGGGAAAATAGTCAACTCTTAAAAGTAGACCTGGAGATCCGTGCGTTTTTAGAAAATGCGAAGAACCCTCAGTTAAGAAGATATATTTCATTGACATATTGATTTGGTCCCCCGGTGTCCACTAAATGCCTTTCTGGATATCCGGATTCACCGGGAAAATGGTCAATTCTTAAAAGTAGTCCTAAGGCTGCGTGAGTTTTTTTTTCTAATTTGCATAAAATCATCAGGGTGGCAGTGAATTTCCATTTTGAAATTCCTGGTTTTCCTGGTCAATGATTTAAAAATTTCCTGGTTTTAAAAACCATGTATAGATTGTTCCAAAAAGTATAAGCACACTTTCAAAATAACAAAAAAGTCATGTTTTTTAAGTTTTAATAATTTTATTTGGCAAATCATATTTGTATTTGTATTTCAAATGATATTTTACTCTCGTTTAATCAACATATTTAATCATAGCCAAGACTCCTAACTTTTCCTCGAACATGACCCATTAGCTTCTGCACAGTGGTACTTTACACCATTTTGACCACTTTTGGTCAATCTTTTTTGAATTTTTGGATGTCGTCCGCTGGTTTTATTAATTTTCGAAGCTTTGCTTTGGTTAAAGCCCAAAAAGTCTCGATTTGCCGTGCCTCCGGGCAGTTCGGCGGATTCATGTCTTTCGGCACGAAACATACATTTTGAATTTTATACCATTCTAAAGTGTCCTTTGCGTAATGACATGACGCCAAATCAGGCCAAAATACTACTTGACCTTCGTGCTGCCTGATCATCGGCAACAATCGCTTCTGGGGACATTCCTTAACGTATTTCTGAGTGTTCATCGTCTCCGTTGTGATGTACGGACTAGATGTTTTACCACACTCGCATATTGCCTGCCAAACCATAAACTTCTTACCGAATTTTTCGGTAAAACTTGCCTTCTCCGTTTCGGGGATGTCCTTGCCTTTGCTTACAGTATAGAATTGTGGTCCGGGAAGCGATTTGTAATCTAGTTTCACGTACGTTTCGTCGTCCATTATTATACACCCATAATTTCGACACAATAACGAATCGTAGAGTTTGCGGGCCCATGGTTTCACGGACGCGGCCTGTTTTGGGTTCCTTTTGGGTTTTTTCTGCTTCCGGTATGTTTTTAGCCCAAGTCTTTCTTTGGCACGCATGACGTTACTCGACGTTACCCTAGTTTTTTCGCAACATCCCGAACGGAAGTCACTGGTTTTCGTTTGTAGGCATCCCTGATCTTTTTATCGATATCCGGACTTTCAGGACCGGATTTCCGGCCACTCTTCGGCGCATCTTCAAACGTACACTGTTCTCTATGTTTTTTAATCGCAGTTCGTACCGCTCCGACGCTTACACCCTCTTTCTTGGCCAATTTTCTCAAGGAGAGTCCGCTCACAGTGCACCATTTGTGCACGATACTTTTTCGTTGTTCCGGAGTAAGACCACGCATTTTGACAGGAAACACAAAACTGAGCACTTTTTTGATGCTATGTCATTCAGAAATGAGCAAACAAAAGGACGCAGCCAAAACATGTTGAAATATTTCATTATATTCAAAGTGACCGTTAAAATAAGGTGTGCTTATACTTTCTGGAACAGTCGTTATTTAAAAAACAATTTTTAATAAAAAAAATAAAGTGAATCCTTGTACCATCATTCTTTGCGCAATGCGGAATTTCAAACCAAAATAGGTAGGTTCTTGTGAATGCCCGTGAAATCTTTATCTGATTGTTTGCTGTAAAGAAGCTAGTAGGGAGCCGTGCTACTTCGTCGTATCATGGCGCCTATTTCCGTTCTATTTATGTGCTAAAACTATAATAGCAAAGCGTTTTCACTCATGTTTTTGCAAAAACATCTTTGCTTAAAAGATTAATTACGATTGACACTGACGAAGAAAAGCTGAGATACGACGGACTAGCACGGAGCCCTATCTAATGTCTGAAATTTAGAGATCTATAAGCCCCTAAATCTTGAGATTTCTGTTTTTGAAACTGCGATTTTTTTTAACTTTATTATTAAGATTTTTAACCAACGGGCTAGTTTATCTCAAGGTGAAATTGCGAAGTGTGATATGAATGAGGACTCTTTTAACAAACCTTTGCTTCTAACAATTTTACAAATTTCCAGTTCGTTTAGATTTTCCGCAAATTGTCAACGATTAAGGATCTTATTTAGCAGAATTTGGATTACAATATGATTTCAAAATCATATGATTAAAAGATTTCATAAACAAGGCTGGTTTAATAACTCTTATTATTAAAAAGACTGACTGCTTAGAAACTCCCTAAAGTTCGTAGAACTTCCCTGAAGCGTTAAGGTCTTTCCTCTTTCCTGAAGGGTTCATTGAAGTTTGTATTGCCTGAATTTCATGGGACTTCCCCGAAGTTCGAAGGACTTTTTTTAAGATCTTAGGATTTCCCAGAAGTTCGGAGTTTTCTGAAATTCATAGGAATTTCTTAAATATCGTAGAAGTACCACGAAGTTCGTAGAAATTCTCAGAAGTTCGTAAAACTTCCTTCAAGTTCGAAGAACTTTCTTGAAGATCTGAGGACTTCCCTGAAGTTTGAAGGACTTAACTGAATATATCTTCTTCTTCGCATTTCAAGCTTATTGCATATCACAGCATAACTGAATATATGAGGACCCTAAATTTAGAAGAGCTTCCCTGAAGTTCATAAGGCTTTAAATATCGAAGGGTTTGTGGGTCTTTCCTTAAGCTCCCATGAATTTCGTAGGACTACCTGTAGTTCAATCGACTTCTCGGATTTTCTAGAAACTTTTTTGAGCTTGGAGAACTATGTTAAGTTCAGAGGACTTCCCAACAGTATTGAAGACTTCTCTGAAGCTCGGAAAAAATCCATAAGTGTCTGTTCGGCCATGAACACAATGCAATCAGGTGTGGACTGGATCGGAACGCCAACAGTGTAGTAATGGCCCGAGGGTAATGTGCATCACGAAAGAAGAAAGATCTGGGGCCATGAAAAGGGCCGTTTGTGACACAATTACCACGGAACCGATGAAGGACACGGATGACCAGGATGGACTAGTGAAAGAAGTTCGTTGCTGCTCTACTTTGATTTATTGTTCTCTACAGGAAAGTGCTGCTCCTGAATGCAGCACCGCTGGGTACAATTATTGCTGCTGCTAGTCTGCTTCCGGTTTCTTCTGTTACTGCTTCTGTATTAAGTCACTTGTAGACTGCTGGTTTACTAATGAACGATACGCGTGAACAGGCCCGGTATATATACACACTCGCGACCCGACCAAACACCAATCACACGCGCCGTCGTAAGGAAAAAATATTCTTCTTCTTCTTTGCATGGAATGTTCTAGAAACAAATTGCGTCGTAGGAAATTTCACTTCTCGCTGGGAGCGTTTGATCGCGGACAGTGTCATAGGATTATCCTTAAGTTTTAAGCAATGCCTAAATGCCGTAGAAGTTACATTAAATCTGTAGAAAATTCTGTAAAATTCTTAGTTATTCCCCAAAGATTAAAGGACTTCCCTGAAGTTCGTAAGACTTCTCTGAAATTTGTAGAACTTCTCTGAAGGTTCGGAGAGATTTCCTGACCGTCGTAGGTCATCACAGTAGTTCACAGGATTATCCTGAAACTTGTAGGACTTTCCCGAATTTTGTAGAACTTGCAAGTGCCTTATCTGAAGCTTTTAGAATAGAATTTTTATTGAACATAGTAGTTAGTTACGCGTCGGCACTGCTTAAGTCTGCTATCAATTAAGCACAAATCATGCATGCAACTGATTCGAGAAAAAAATTAAATTAAAAATAAATACAAAATATACTTACTAAATTATCTAGGTAAATTTTGTTGATCAATGGCTAGTAGTGTGAAAGATTTAGCTTGAACAAAATGGTTAGTTTTGACCTGATTATAAAAAGAAACTTTGACATACATAAAATTTAAAACCTATTTAAATTATACAAACAAGATTATTTTCCTAATGGACTTATGAAATTCCTGGTCTTTTCCCGGTTTTTCTTGGTGAAAATAAATTCCCGACTTTTTCCCGGTTTTCCTGGTTCACTTGCCACCCTGGAAATATCAAAACTGAGGCTTTCGTAGTGTGTAGTTTGGCATTCTTCTCTAAAATACCTTGGTATCATCCGTAGAATTCCTTGGATATTCACGTCAAATTTCCATTGGAATTTTCACTGATAATTCATTAAAGACTTCTGAAAATCTAGCACAGACCAATATCTTTGAAAAGTTTCCAAGGTGCAGAATTTATTATCGAGAAGAGGAAGTTTATTTTCCCCGATTTGTCCTTGAAATTTAAAACATTCCAAGTTTGTTGCCCGGTGTTTTAAAATTCCTTGAAAATGTCCGGTTATAATTGTTTATTTTTTAACAGGTATGCATAACCACTGTAGACTTCCTTAGTGAAAAGTACTCAATTTAAACATTTTGATGATATTTTTTTGCACACCCTATATTGGATGGGAGAAAGTGACTATTTTTAGGAAAATAGTGACTTTTTGGCATAAAAGTAACTTTTTAGTGAATGACTTCAAAATAGTGACCAAGCCACTAAAAAGTGACCAACTATCAGCCCTGTACTACTTTCCTCAGATATGTACAAGTGCTTTCTGGAATTTGTTTCATGAAATATCACAAGGACCAATAACCCATGAAGAGTGGTCCAGTACAGTGATTCAAGCGTTCGATACATTTTATGTAAAGCACACATATGTCCTGGATGTTGATATGATTGAGTGATGTGTGAAAGAAACTGCAACCATCTCGATATAAATCTACAAAAAAAAGCCTTACTTATTCGATTAAAGATCTCAGCAAGTTCATTACCCATTTCTTACCTCGATTTGCTCCATGATACGAGAAGAGGTCCTTGGAATAACAATGTTCTAACCATTAGAAGTTGTTGTCTGACTGTTTCCGAACTTCACGCTAGGGGCAGACATTCATCCAGTTGTCTTACATCTTACATATAAAACAATTGTCTTTAATCCCACTATATTGTTTTTCCTTAGGTTCCGCAAAATAAAATCCAGATAATACACTGAACCATACGCTAATTCGCGGCCAGATTCCTCCGGTGGGAAATCGCAAAAACAGTAAGTTATTTTTATCTCAATTGCAACACAGTACTTTAGTGTTGCCAAAATCAAACGGATTTATTTTTAAATTTAATTTAATAGAGAAAATGGCTCTAATGTTGACCTATGGATCTAAGATTGGGCCCATCGCTAAAAATCTGCTATTTATCAATTTAATCTAGATGAACGCGTCATTGGGACGGTACTAATGGATATTTTTGGTCGCTATTGAAAATTTAGTCGATTGCTGAATTTATGTATGGGCCCAAATTAGGGGCATTTAGGCCGACATTACATCCATTTCCCCTATAACGTTGATTTTGAACCACAGTCTTCTTTATGACATAGACGTTATTGACATAGACGTTATTGACATAGACGTTATTGACATAGACGTTATTTACATCCGTTTGATTTTGGTACGGTGCCAAAATCGAACTCTGTTGCAAAATCGAACAGGTACTGTATCTGTAGCATCACAATACATACTTAGCTGAGTAGTTAATTTCCTTTGCTAACCTTGAAAACCTGAATACTCAATAAAGTCACTCTATGCTGTTTAGTCAATGCTTGTCTACGTATCTTTGATCTAAAATTTCTAGTCCAAGCAACCAAAAAAATCCGTCCAAGCAAGACCATTAGCCGAAATTCTTAGTGAGTTGATTCGCTGAGCTATTCAGGCCGTTAAGAACACAATAAGGAACAAGAACTACGAGTACAGTGAACTCTCTCCAACTCGGCATTAAAGGGATGATCAAGTTACAGAATTATTGAGTAATAGAATTACAATCTCATTCAAAATCGCTATCACATTAGCCACGAAATTCATGTTTGCTATGGTTATATAACTCGACATCCAGTTAGTGGACATCAAATTGTGAAGAATTGACTGGGACACAGCTGGATCGAAGGATAAATTTTGTCAGACGCGATTAGGTGTAAGATCTATTAATTTTAAATTTTGCAAAAACTTACAACGTTCAGCGTCTACGGAGATGGATTTTTATCAAACCGCAGGGACTCAGTTCAACTCAAGAATGTGCCAACACCCAGTGGGAGCAGAATTTAGATTACAGCCAAATCCTCTAAATATCATTTTATTCGAGTAATTTTTGCTCAGCGTGCAAAAATGCAACATCAAGCATTAAGCAACCACAAGTTCGCAACTCTGTTTGAAATTTGAAATGAACAACCATCCTCAAACTACACCGAGTAATTAGGTTGTTTGAAACTAGCAAAGCCAGTTATACTTATTAATAACAGGGTAGTCAGTGACTATTCATTTTGAAATTCACGGTTTTTTTTTTCCCGGTTCAAATCTTAAACATTTCCCGGTTGTTGATATTCAACAAAAAACGAAATTGTACGCATTTTTTAAAACGTTGCCAACTGTAAATTTTCAGTGAATATTTGTGAGGAAAATAAAAACCAAATTACAGAAAGTGTTAGAAGTGTTGAGTGCTATAGGAAAAATTCAACTCTATGAGTCACTTAATGTATTCAAAACAATTTATTGATCTTTCGACATACTTTGAAAATCGAATCCTACCACTTTTTATGCTCGATACATCTTATGATTTCAAAGCAGGTTATAAGACAGAATTGTGAAGAATAAGAGATTTAATTAAAAAAATGATTCAGAAAAATGAACCTGATACAAATGAGATTTAGAGAACATTGATAGTGATATCGGATAAAGAAAATGTGTATTCACTCCATTGTCTATACAAAACATAAACATTAACCTTTCAGTACTCGGCTGATGTACAAAGTTAAGCACGAAAAAATATATGTGAAACCTACTGACGTTTGAGTTCACTCAACATAAAAAAACTATACATGGTTCATGAAATTTAATACCCACGACCAATAGACCAATACTTGAAAAAAAAAATACTGAAAGAATATTTACTAAAAAGATAGATTCCCAAGATTCTGGGGCTTTGAAATTTGTGTTAGAACTTTTCTTCGAAATTTGGGATTAATAACAACCTTCGTGATGCAAGATTTGGAGAAAAAATAGTTAAAATGTGAGAGTTTAAAATTTTTCCAAGATCACAGATTTGAAGATGAAAAATAACATATTTATTAAATAGTCTTGCAGTCATAATTGTCAAGGCTCTGAAGCATTTTAAGGGTTATAACAAATTACAGAACAATCGATAGAACCTTGCGGGCAAACCCTGGAATTTGCAGTAAAATTTAAAAGTATTCAAAGTGTTGATTTCAAACAACTATTGAGGAGGATTCCCACATAGTTTTCGAAAGAGAATTTCTGAGCAGAATTCCAGAACTATTCTGACATGAAGTTCTTAGAAATTGTTAGAAGTTCTAAATTAAATTATTAGGTACTGTTTGAAAATTCCAAAGGAGAATTCAACAAGACATAGAGTTCTAAGAGTGTACTGGCGATAATTTCAACCCTAGTGTGATAGATGTAGCAGAGCTCCAACAAAATTTATTGCAAAAAATTGCTAATAACTAGAAATAAACTCTTTAAAATACTCCAAGGGGCTTCTAAATTGTAATTCCGAATTTCGAAAGATTTATGCTGTTTTGAATAGAGTTAAAAGAATATTTTGAAAAGGATTTCAATGAAATCAAAGTCTCCGAATAGGTTTAAGGGACAATTTCTTAGAAGGGGTTTCAAGGAAAATCCAAAAAGAATTCAACGGTAATTATTACGCAGAGTGTTTTCTGGTTAATTTAAGAATAATTCTATAATAATTGAGAGCAAAATTCCAAGTTCATTCTGAAATTCATATCATAAGAATTTTGAATAAAAAAACCCCGGAAAAAAATAGTTCAGTTTCAGTTTTTACAAATATTTGTTTCTTAAGTTCAGCATCTTCAATATTTTGTTTTAAGGCCCATGCACTTTGCATCTGAAATTGATTCGCAAAAATCAATTTGAAATGTTGCTGAGTGTGTGAAAAGAACATTTTTTGAATTGCTAGGTGATTCTGAGTAGAATTTTATGGGAATCGAGAATTCTGAGATTTATAAACAGAATTTGAATTTCAAATCAAATGGAGAAGAGTTTGTAAGTCTAAAAAAGGAAAATTTGTACTGAAATTTTGAAAATATTTGCAAAGGAATTGAAGGGAAGATTCCGAGGACATAAGTGTGAAAAGAGTTCCCATGGTATTTATTGCGAGATGAAGAAGAATCTTCGGGAGAATCCCATGACTATGCCGAGAAAAATTCTAAGATAATTATGGCAAAACAAAAACTGTTTGTTGCTTTTGAATAGGTTAATATTAAACCATATGGAAAAGTGACACATAGGGGAAATGTCTCTAATGTTGGCCTATGGATTTAAGATTGGGCCCACCGCAAAAAATCTGCTATTTATCAATTTTATCTAGATGAACACGTCATTAGGACGGTACTAATGGATAATTTTGGTCGCTATTGAAAATTTAGTCGATTTATGAATTTATGTATGGGCCCAAATTAGGGACAGTTAGGCCGAAGTTACATCCATTTCCTCTAAGTCGATAAAGTCGAAAGATCACGTCGCAATTGTCCTATTATTTAAATGGAAGTAAATCCCTGCACTTAAAGTTCTGCGTTTTAATGTGGTCTGTGTTAAGGATTATCCGGATCTTCCGAAAGGCCAGTTTGTGGTCATTTCATGGTCCACATTGAATAAAAAAAATATGGATAGTGGTTGTCCTGGGTCTGGAGTCTAGATTCTATCTGGACCAAGCTTCATAGACTATGGTAATTCTAGGGAAAATTCCACGATGATTCTGAGGAGGATTCAAGGTCGGAGATGAATTTCAATAGGGTTCTGATGTGTGATTGTAAGGTAATCACGAGAAGAACAAAATATTGCATTCTCGGGATAGTTTCAAAATAATGCTGGGCAAATGTCTAGGAAATCATGACGATTTCCAATGTAACTCCGAGAAGAATACCAATGAAACTGAATTTGCAGGTATAATTGCGAAGCAATTCTCAGAAGAAATTCAAGGGAACTACAAGGATTATTCTAAGAAGGATTTCTAGAGAATTCTGAGGAGCATTCCATGTGAATTTTAAAATAATTTGTAGCAGAGCTCCTAGACAATTTTGAGCAGAGCTTCAACATTTTTCTTGGGTACATTTCACTGGAATTCTAAGGAAAGTTCATGTGAATTTAAAATAGAATTATGGAAGAAAACTTTACAGGATTCTTGAGATAATCATAAAAAAAGAAAAGAATCTTAAATCAAAAATGCAGTTGCTTGATCTGTTAATAAGTTCATTGCCAATGATTATGATTAATGAATAGTTATTAAATAATGTGAAGCACATGATTAAGAATAGTGATTATTATCATTAACATTAATCTATAAAACATCATGAGTAGTATATATGGTTAATCATCACTCTTATTAATCAATTGTGCTTAATTTTATGATTAATCACTAACGCTTTAGGTAAAATTTGCTTCAGGTTTAAGATTTGAACAGTAAAATTCTCCATGGGATTCCGAAAAACATTTTCATTTGATTGATATTCGAACAATATTTTTATGTGGTCAGACAAGGATATTTCAATCGTTACTTGCTCAATTTTAATACTTTCAGATAAGCTGGCGTTACCTAGAGATATATCAAGAACCCTGACTCTGATTCTAAAAACCAATTGACTAACTGGTTTTAGTCGATTCCGCTCTCGTACTCCAGGATAGTTTTCGGTTTGATTTACCATGAGTAAATTTGATCCCAAAATTCCCTACTAATTGAGGTTCTTCTACATGGTGTTCTATCACCAATCACAAGCTTCTGCTTGTCTCATTTCACCGCAAATTAATCCCAAAATGCCACAACACACGTAACAATTCCGGTGCGATTCACCAAACCACTAAAACTTCAACATTAACCGTAGGTATACCTTTTTGGTTCTATTTTTCCCGGCCAGAAGACTCCTCTCCGGCCGAAAAACCCGGCAGTTTCTCGATGTCGCACACACAAACAATAAAACCGAAACGCTAAAAATGCACTTGCCTACATGCCGTCGTCGTCGGCTTCTTCCTCCCTCATAGAAATTTTATACAACACAAATTCCCAACCAACAAACGATGCACCGTCGCTTCGGCACACGAAAACCATAACCACGACTCAACTCGGTCGAACGCACGTACCTTTACATGAATACAATCAACACGACCACAAGTAGGTAGTGGCCCCGGATCGGTCCTCCTCTGCTTCTAGGTGGGCGCTCCTTTCCCGATGTGTGTCGGTATTATAAAATTTATCTTCAATGATTATTTTGTTTACTTCTTCTTCCTGCTACACGACGAGAGCTACTGTCGTGATTTCTGTTGTTATTGTTGATATTACTCGTTGTTGTTATTGTTCTTCTTCAGCGCGACGAACACGAACACACAAGACCACTTACACACAGATAAATCCAGCCAGAACACGTTTAGGATAGCGATGTTAAAAAAAAATCTATTAACTCTTTCGGCACGCAGAAACTCGCATCAAAGCGGAACGTCAAATCACGCACATTACAACAGTGACAGGCCTCAATCTATCGTTTTGTAAAAAACTGAGATGATTGTGTTATTGCTGATGCTGTGGTCTTCGTACAAACGTCAAACAACACCACTTCTTCTGCTCATTGCCTTCTTCCGAAACCCGAATGCGAATTGGATGGACGACAAACGAAAATACCGTAACACTGACACCTTTTTTCGATTGGAAAAAAAATTATGTTCAAGATGCGTTTCTGACATCCAATTTAATTTCTTTTCAATGAAAACTCACACACATTGGCCACTTTTCCGACTCCCAACGACACACGGCGCCACGGCGGTCTGATTTCTTCTCCAAGTTTCGGACGTCTTTCGTGTGTAGTCCCGAAAACAAAAAAAAAGAACACTGGCGACGAGGAAAATGATTTCGCTCTTTCCTTCTCCGAACTCTCACCTCACCACCACTTCCAGAACCGACGGTGGTGGCTATTGTCTGTCAATTTCCGCAACCGCAACAACCAATCTCGCGCGGGGGCACCGTTTTCCCAAAAATGACCCCAACGAAAGTGTGCCCGGAAGATTCCGAAGCGCGCAGTAAACACTTCAATTGACGGCGGAAAATAAAAAAAACTCCACTCGAAAAGGTCAAACTGCCTGGCCGCGCGACGACTACGACGGGGATCCGCTAATCAATCTCGTTCTTCATCTCTTTACTTATTTGCCTCTCTGTCTCACTTCCGCGCACACCGCACACAATACTTTTTTTGCCGTCCCGTTTCCACACACCGCTTTCGCCGTCGTCGTGCTCCACTCCGCGTAGTTAACTACTTTCAATATCCAAGAGAAGAACCTGACTTGCCTTGTCTTGGCAGGAAAACCAACAACCACAAAACGGTCAATCGAACAAACGAACGAACGAACGCACGAACGGGGGGACACATCCAATCCCGTCAGCTGATCCGAAGTGACTGAAACGATTCGCCGACGTTCGAGCCGAACGGATCCCGTTCCGCTTTGCTCTGGCTGGATTGGAATTTTTGCGCCGTTTCCGCCATCGCACACTGTTTACTGCACGGCGAAAGGGGACGTGTGAGTGCGTTCCTGAAACGACTTACACACACCTGTCAACAACGCACAGCAGGCATGGTGGGTGTGCGTGTGTTGGGAGTTTTGTTGAGAACGGACAAAGTGTCAAAAACGAGAAGAATCTGCGGGAAAGTAATCGCCTGATGATTCGATTTCAAGCAAGCAATTAGATTTGAGTGCGGTGCACAGAAACGACATCTTACGGGTTACCTTGGAAGCCATCAAGTGAAGAGAGACGAGAGAAACTGAGCGGGAAACTTTCTATCGAAACACGTGGTTGACGGTCGGTTTATTTCACGATTTGAAAATTAAAAAGCATTAAATTTTTACAAGACGTTTCTGATTCAACTGATGAAACAGTAATTATAATTAATTTCTTCACATGACCTCACCGCCACTTAATGATGGTAGGGGGCGGTGAGTGTTTTGATTGATTTATTTCCTTTATTCATGAGATTTTCAGCCGGGGTTCATCTCCGAAAGGGTGTAAGGAGGATCCTGCTAGGGTTCTCAAAAAATTCCGGCTTATGCGCCAGACGAAGAAGTCGTCTGCCGAGAATTGCAGATATGTGTGCCCAGCTAGCAGTTTTCTCAACCCAGCAGATTCCACCCACTAGAGTAACCCAACGACCAAAAACTATCAACGTCCCAAGTCATTTCATCTTTTCAATATTCCAAGTTTTGTTTCCGGTTCTATCTTGATTTCTAAAATTCATCATTAGATTTTCCCTGTCATTAATCATTGACATGGGTGAAAACACAGTCACCCCACTATCATCGTCATTTCAAAACAAATTGATTCGAGCACTCGAATTCACCTTTTGCCTAAGCACTAGGAGCAACCAACTCTAACGCTTCTATATGAAACGATCGTTTGACCGTTTCAAGGGTGTTGGGTGTTGTGAGTGTCTTTTTTTCTTTAATTAACCACTTCATTCGAGCAGATAAAACGACGTTTACTACCACTCGAACTTTGAAATGAAACATTATTTTGAGATTTTTTCTTCTAGAACCTCGAAAAAAGTAGCCAACATTTGTGCGTTTCACAAAAAAATAGAACTTAGTTGGTCCAGTTTTGTGAAATCGCTGGTAGAAAGTCACGCCAAAACTGCTTGACAAAGTGGTCAATTGGAGACATTATTTGTTATCAAACCCCTCTCAAATTCCCTGACAATGCAAACTTCCTGGATTTTGAAAATTTCACAAGTTCCTGTATCTTGACCGTATATATATAATATAGCCAATGGGAAGCGAGAAAATATGGTAGCCTGCCATTCGTCGTCTGGCTCAACGTGGTTATGTCAAGCGTCTCCGGTCTGATCTTCGAGGAAACCCGAGGTGTGCTGAAGGTGTTCCTAGAAAATATGCGTGATGCCGTCACCTACACTGAACACGCCAAGCGCAAAACCTTCACGGCCATGGATATCATCTACGCTCTGAAGCGACAGGGACGCTTTCGGAGGTTAAAACTTATCACCAATGTAACAAAACGGCCTTTTTCAGGGCCACCAAGTTCATTTCAGAAAAGAGTTAGAATAGAATTTATATAGAGTATCCCCTGCTTCCAAGTTTGGTTACAAGATTACAACTCTAGAGACCAGCGGCGCCCGTGGTGTAGTGGTAAGCGTCCCAGCAGGTCTGGGTTCAATCCCAGTCAACGCTGCCGGGATGTTCTGAGGCATAACATCTCTGATCACGCCTTCCTTCGGGGCTCCTGGTTCATGAGTTGATGGGTCGAGGTAGGGTCCAGGTGTGGGCATGCACAGTTGTACACACCAACTGCTAATTTGGTAATAAATTTTCACTCAGATGTTGAAATTTATTTTTCTTTAAAGTAATTGATAGATTAGGCTCATAGTTTACTACAGATATGCGAAGATTAGGTAAAGCTTAACATTTGAATCAACACTAATCAATTTAACACTTAAATTCCGAGATGTGTAGTGAGCATTTATCACCTCATTTTTACAACGCAAAAATAAATACAGTTTATTACTAGCATTAAAATCTACTTTATTTTACATATCTATAACAAGCTGACACTCTATTCTATCTACTGCTTCAAAAAGAACTATGTTCCGTCAACTGTGTGCAAAATTATAAGCAAATGAGCAGTTCGTGACCAAAACTGTGTATGCCAAGCATGGGTGTGGGTAGCATTGGTGTTCAGTACGGAAAACAAATCCAAGGAAAAAAAACAGCATTTAGTGTGGTCGTTGGGGGCGTGTTGTTCTGAATTGACAACAAAATGTTCCGCAATTGTATCCTCCCTATTCGTACACGCCCGAAGATCGTAGACGAATGTCACTTCGACTTGTTTCATCTAGGAACCATTCTCTGATGACTGTGTTGGGGAAGCAGCACATGCATGTACGTAATTGGTGGATTTGTTAGTTATTTAGAAGCTTTTGGACAATGCTTGACATTTACCACTTTTCAATAGTTTCAATTTGAAAATCAACAGTCAAGAGCATTGTTATCGATGCGTAGAAATGTTTCTGATAGATTGGTGATAAAATAATTGAAATTGGTCCTGGGGCAGCTAAGTTATTATCGTTCAAAATCTTTCATAATTTCATTTTACGTTTTTCATAAATTGTACCCCCTTCTTCCCGAAAGACGTAGTCCTACGTCAAAACATTGATAAAAGTAAAAGTTTGCATTGGTTCTTTTTTTTTTATAGAAAGCAGTTATCTTTCAAAATAAAAGTAATTCTACTATCAATTCAAAAGTTGCTCACTCCTAGGCCCACTCCCAACTTTAACAGCGTGCTTAAAAACAAACTTTTGGCATGAATGCACATAACATATGTGGAACTCGGTCATAAAAAATCGACCCCATTTCAGTGATTTCAAGTGGTATAGTAGGACATCGATCTGTCAAACTGATTATACCAGCTGTAAAATGAGAAAGGAGGTCAAGGGGGTAGTTAATTCTATTAATATAATGAGGTTTATAATTCTATGTCTTCTTAGCGCTCTTGAACTCATGTTTACGTTCTTTATTTTTTTAATTATATAAGTATCGTTCTTTATTTTTAATCATATAGTTTAATTTATAAATATAAATTATCGTTGGCATAAAACAGGTGACATTTTTTGAAAATATTTTAAACTATGACCTGCCACCTAAAAAACGTAATTTTAAGCTGCCATGGGTTAACTGTTAACAATTCAATTATGAAAGCGATGCGTATTGCTTTTCTGTAATTATTACCAAAAAATTTTTTTTTTCAATTTTCTTTCTCTATGATAATAAATGTATGTAGGGGAAATGTCTCTAATGTTGGCCTATGGATCTAAGATTAGGCCCATCGCTAAAAATCTGCTATTTATCAATTTTATCTAGATGAACACGTTATTGGGACGTTACTAATGGATATTTTACCATAGGAGTAAAGAGCTAGAAAGCCACCGTCAACGTCAATACTTACACGTTATTTCAAAACTACTCCAATTTGGGTAGAATTCTCCCAGATCGGTCACAACTGAACCTTCTCAAAAATGGGTAAACTATGTTACGAGTGACAAGCTGACACATGAGCAACATTGACATGGATTCGACCGACGTTGTTCAATTGTTAACCTCCCAACATAGTGTCACAAACGTAAACACTGACTTTTCCACGAATTTCTTGAGAATGAAAACTTGCTCTTTAAAATGTATTCATGTTTTGTCTGTTAAGAAATCAGCGATACGGTCTTTGGTGAACTCATATATATTCACCAGCCAACCTGAACCAGAAATTGATCGACGAGAAACTTGCTCACTCGCCCTTTCGGAGGTTCATCCACCAGTTCATTCGGAACAGGAAGCCTCTCCTTTAGTACAAAGTACTAGTGCAGCGTACAACGTTATTTTCATCAGCCAAGCTGAAGCGGAAAGTGGTAAATGTGAAGCTCGCCCACTCGCCCGGTCGGTGCTTCATCAACTGGTTGCTTCAGAAGAGGAAGCATCTTCTTCAGTTCAGCGTACCGTAGCAATTGACGATTTTTTTTCCATAGTGAAGTTATCACTGATGCGAGCACTCGGATTCTTGCTGAAGGTCTACCTCGACCGACACCGGTAACTTCAAATGAGTCAACTTCATCTCCAACTGAGACGCCTGTACTTCGCAGCAGTTGCAACCCATTACATGAGCTATTAAATCAATCCGAAGAGGGCAAAGACATGGGTGATAACCACAGCCCAGGTGGGCGAGTTGTGGGAAGCAAAACAACTCCAACCTTAAATATTCGTGTTTTTAATTTCAGGAGAATTACTACATAGTTAGAGAAGGTGTCAGAAAGAACCATGGAGGTAAAATTGCCATCAAAATCGGTAATCTAAAGAAGAAGAAACGCAAAGCCGATGCTTCGGAGGAACAACACACTATTGGTCTCAAACGTAGTGCACCAGCGGATGAAACAGTTCGTCATCATGACGAAAACAGCACCCAAGCTTACGAATGGCTCGTCCTGACTATAGAACTCTGGACAACCGTAACAGATAAATGGCCCTTGAGCTTATCCAAGCGCAAACCCTTCTTGTTAGCACATTTGGCCGTAGCTAAAGCCTTTACGTTCTTCCCTCACTACAAAAATCAATACGGTATCTCTCATGAACTGCAGAAATATTGGAGCCACTGGATTGTGCTGTTTCCGCTTCGTAAGCTTCCTCCCTTGTCGCTGATTGCAATATGAAATTCATCTGGTAACTGGAGATTAGACTG
Organism: Ochlerotatus camptorhynchus; assembly: GCF_037179485.1. Lineage (NCBI taxonomy): Eukaryota > Metazoa > Arthropoda > Insecta > Diptera > Culicidae > Ochlerotatus > Ochlerotatus camptorhynchus. The sequence goes on from NW_027040620.1 coordinate 680,610, forward strand.
ATGCAAAATTTGAAATTTTCGCTCCACAGTGCTCAAACGGTTCCAAACTGGACCCTGATTAGCCTCCTAAAATTTGAACTCATTTAGTGAGAAACTGACTTGGCACAAACCATTTGAAGTTTATATGGGAATTACTATGGAGAAACCATAATTTCGATTCATATGTGTTTCAAAATTCATCAGTTCACTTTACTTTAGAAAATGATAGCTGAGCTTCTTGAAAATTTTCACAGCTACAACTTTGTTACAGACCAGTTTTCGATCAAATGTAAGGAACAAAAGTTATTAATGATTCAAGTCACTGATGTATTGTGATTATGCTCAATCAACTGTTCAGCAGGCAACATTGGTGTTTTATGGCGCGTAGAATAGAGGACAAAAACCATGGCTACTATGTCACACTGCAGAATACAGTGTTGCCTACAATACAGTTGCTTAATCTTGCCATAAGATTATCAATCTCTTAAACAATTAATAATTATTTAATTTGACGTTTGGCTGAAAAACGATTTTCTGCAAAGTTGTAGCTGATAAAAATTCCCATAAGAATAGCAATAGAATTTGTCAACAGTACAATATGTAAAAAGGCTAAAAGACAATGAACAAAAAGTTTTGTTTTCCCATAGTAAATTCCATATTCAAATGGTTTTTTTTTTCCTCTGTTCGGGACATAAAACTACTGCGACCAGTAATTTGATCGATTGTAGTATATCCCGTGTCCTTAGTTTAGTGCATGTCGTATTACTCCATCACTATTGAGAAATGATGAAGCATTCGATTTTTTACAGTTGTCATTCTCGCATTTATCGCAAGGATCCGACTCTAATTGAAAGGTCCCGCTATTTATACCCTTCGGAGTGTTGGAACACCCTCCAAAGGCGCGCTCCTTTGTCAATCAAAATTGGATCTCTTAGCAACAAAAACAAGCAATGACACCGATAATGACCATGCATCAGAACCCTAGTCTTAACCACTTCAAACTAGGGAACAATGAATAGAAGATTTGGAATCACATAGGTGAAAACTAACTCATTTTTTCCTTGTTTCAAGATCATCCTCGGTCAAGGAAACCCGGGGACTTGTCACTATCAACAAGGCATAAAAAGTAACAAGGACTAAGATGTGTTCCTTTGATTACTGAAAAATCCTGTTCCCCTAGTTTGAAGTAGTGAGGACTAGGAATCGGTGGTAGATCTTACATCCCGTAACGTACCACGAAAAGGTGATCTACCCACGTTACGGGGCTATTCAAATGGTTTGTGCCAAGTCAGTTTCTTATCAAATGTGGATTATCAGGAGGCTAATCAAGACCCGATTTGAAAACTTTTGAACACTATGGAGCGAAAATTTCAAATTTTGCCTCAGTCTACTGTAGATGCTGGCCGTTTTTGTGAGCTCCCTGTTCCTAAGCCCTTTCAACAATTAAGCCCTGACGAAACGCTCTTGTTCAGAGGGGCTGCAGCCGCATAGCCTGACCTTCTCCTGGAGCCTGGCATGGAACGCCACAGCAGATTATCCAGTTCCTTGCATCGTCTCATGTTCGGCTGCTGTGTCCGTCATGGATTGTAGGTAGTTCCGCACGTTTTTCACAAAAAACTGTATAACAATCGGGTTCCGCTATTGTCGCCGCCAAAAGCTACTTTCTTCTCCGGTTAGGGAGAGTCTTTCGCTTCCAGGTCAGACACTGTTTCTTGATTCTAGGAGCTACTTTTTTCCCCGGTTAAGGAGAGAAGTTTTCACTTCTAGGCCGAAAGTTCTTTCGGATTCAAAAAAAGAGAAGAATCTGGAGTAACCTACGAAACTTAATTTTATTCAACAAAATTGTACAAAGTGATCTTACGGCTACGTGTTGCACAGTTTCCTCCAGACGGTCTGGTTTTATGTCAAGAACCATAGGAAGCCGGCGGTTATTTCCAAGAAAGGACAATAATGTACCAAACCTAATGCATGCTACTGGTAAATCTGTATCTCCAAGCCTAGGCAACTTCACTGTGCCTGCCCCGGTGGAAAAGTTTTGGATTTACCTATCTCGGATTTCTCGTGATGTGACTCCTGAGCAAATTGGTGAGCTGGCCAAAAATCGTTTGTCAACCGACGATGTTGAAGTTATCCGACTGGTTTCAAAGAACAAAGACGTCAGCACCATGTCTTTCATTTCTTTCAAAGTCGGTGTCTCAGCAGATTTGACGTCGAAAGCTCTTTCGTCTTCTACATGGCCCAAAGGAATGCTATTTCGTAAATTCGTGGACAACCGCAGAGTCGAAAATTTTTGGAAGCCTCAAGGATTGTTACAAATAAACATACCGCAAACAACTCCAAAGTCCGCCAATTCCAGTCATCAATCATCTATGACGGAGTGATATTGCCGGGTCAGGAACTTGAACCTCAACACCACATTTTTATCAACCGATTACCGGGACGCTCACTTGCCACTAGCATTTTGGAAGCCCCTGATCCCCTCATCACAGTCGAGCCTCTCCTGCCATCGACCTGCAGTCGTCCCGGTCCTGTGTTTGAGTCCGGAAACGGGGTCTTCCAAAATCCAACCACAGGCAAGTATGATCGCTTTCTGAATAATTCCGTCCCTGAAACGATTATCACTTCTAGTCGAACTTCAACAATGAACTCCTTCGTGATTGACCCATGTTGGACACCGGGACGCACGCCTGCCATATGTGTTATGGAAGCCCCTAACTCATCCATCACAGTCGAGTTATTCCTGCCAGCGACCTCCAGCCGTCCCTGTCCTGTGTTTGGATTTGATGAAGGGGTCTTCCAAAACCCTATCTCAGGCAAGTACGACATTATTTCGAACAATCCACTTCCTGAAATGTATTATGCCTACAGCCGATCATTTCCGATGAAAGCACAACCTGCTTTATTCAACTCGACACTCGGACGCACACTTGCAACTAGCCTTGTGGAAGCCCCTGATCCTATCATCGCAGTCGAGCCTATGCTGCCAGCGTTCAACAGTCGTCCCAGCCCTGCGTTTGAGTTAGGAGAGGGGGTCTTCCAAACTCCAACTGTAGGCAAGTATAATCAGCAAGCAACAACTGCTCTGTCTGAAAAATTCTTGGTTTCCAGAGTGCCATTGTATATGTCTGCTCCTCGACAATTGTGGTCTGAAGATAACATTAACAGTATACCAGCCCCACCATACCAGAAGCCGAGACGCTCCACAGAAAATTCACCGGAAGAAGCATTCAGATCCTCTGATCTAGTCCTGCCGAAGATTGACGACTTACACTATTATGATGAATCAACTTCTGTTTGTTTACTGGGACGCACTGCCGTTGGCATCATGGAAGCCCCCGAGCCCCCCGCCACAGTCGAGCCATTCCCGCCAGCGACCTGCAGCCGTCCCGGCCCTGTGTGTGGGCCTGGTGAAGGGGTCTTCCAACCACTCGTTTACGGCAAGTATGAACTCGTCCATGTGAATTCAACTGTTGATCCGCCACTTCGTTTCAGTTCATCTTCGCTTATGGCCACCACTTCGAGCCTTTCTACGTCAGGTGATCTTTCGCTGCCTGATAGTTCACCGTTCTCTCGTGCGGATCCTGGACAAGTTATCATTGACACGGCTCGCACCGAACCCTCTAGCGGTTTACGTGTATACTATCAGAACACCAGGGGGCTCATGACTAAATTGGACGATGTTTATCTGGCTGCGCTTGACGGGGAATATGACGTTTATGTATTCACGGAAACTTGGCTCGATGGGAGGATCAATTCAGTGCAACTGTTTGGTGACTCTTTTACTGTCTACAGATTAGACCGTAATTCATCCAACAGCATTCGTACTCGCGGTGGTGGTGTGCTCATCGCTGTTTCCAACGAATTCGCCTCCTGCGTAATCTCCAACGAACTATTTACTACAATTGAAGCGGTTTGGGTTAAGGTCAGCCTCACTTCGCGGGACATCCTCATTGGAGCGGTGTATATTCCCCCTGAACGTCGACATGACTGCACCACAATGCAGCTTCATCTGGATGCTATAGAATTTGCATCGTCCATGGCTGATATAACGGATGTGCTTCTTCTGCTTGGTGATTTTAATCAGCCTGGGCTTAGCTGGTCACCCTCAGGCCAGGGTTATGCGTTTCCAGATCCGATTGCATCTTCAACTACTCCTGCCAGCCGCTTGCTTGTTGACGGCACGGCTTTTCATGGACTGAGCCAGATAAACCTTGTTCCCAATTTCCAGTCTCGTTTTCTTGACTTGGTTTTTGTTAGCGAAAGTGCACTTCTGGACTGTGTCGTCGTTGAAGCGCCTGATGTCATCGTTCCTCTTGACAATTTCCACCCTGCTTTGGATATATCTATCGCGAACGGATCTCAAATTCGTTTTGATGAAACCATGACTGCCACTCGGCTCAATTTCCGGAAGACCGATTTCCGTTTGCTGAGACGTTCCTTGTCCCGGATCAACTGGAATGTGTTGAATGACCTTGATATCGATACAGCAGCCGCTCGATATAATAGCCTTTTGCGCGACTGTGTTTGTGCTTCAGTACCGAAGTGCCAACCTCCAAGAAAACCGCCTTGGTCTAACGCTACTCTCCGCAACCTGAAACGAGTGCGATCTAGAGCTCTCCGTGCTCTCACTCATCGACGATGTACCCTTACCAAGCGAAATTTTTCAATTGCCAGCAATGATTATCGCCACTACAACAAGCTTCTTTACAAGAGGTATGTCATTCGTACTCAACATAATCTGCAATGCCACCCCAAGGGATTCTGGTCGTTTGTGAATACTAAGAGGAAGGAAACTGGACTGCCGTCAAAAATGTTTCTCGGCAATGACGTAGCATTGACAACTGAGGACAAATGCAGCCTATTTGCTAGGCACTTCTTAAGCGTCTTCTCGAATGACTCCCCATCGCAAGCAGAAATTGAGCGAGCCGTCCGTGATGTGCCAACCGACGTCGTAAACATGGATGTTTTTGTCGTAGATGTACAAATGGTTCTCTCTGTGATGAGTAAAACCAAATCATCATTTTCACCAGGTCCGAGTGTTATTCCATCTGCAGTCCTAAAAAAATGCTCCGATATCTTAGCTGCTCCGTTGTCCTTGCTCTTCAACCTGTCACTTCGTCAACAGAAATTTCCCGCACTATGGAAACGGTCTACTATGTTCCCTGTTTTCAAGAAAGGAGACAAACGCAATGTGGAAAACTACCGTGGGATTACCTCGCTTGGGGTTGAATCTAAGGTGTTTGAGTCGCTGATAAATGAGAGATTGTTTGCTTCCTGCAAGCATTACATAAGTACATGTCAACATGGTTTCTTTCCTGGCCGCTCCGTGGAAACTAATCTCGTCAGCTTTACGTCGTTCTGTATGGAAAATGTATGCAAGAAACTTCAAGTGGATGCCATCTACACTGATCTTAAAGCTGCGTTTGATAGAGTTGTGCACGACGTTCTGCTAGCAAAGCTTGAAAAAATTGGATGTTCTGTTTCCTTCTGCAGCTGGCTTAGATCGTACCTCGTGCAACGTGAAGTTACTGTATGCATTGGAAACTACTCATCGTACTGTTTCTCGAACAGATCAGGAGTTCCACAGGGTAGCACTTTGGGACCAATGCTCTTCTCTTTATTTGTGAACGATGTAACGTTTATTCTACTACGAGGAGGTAAATTGTTTTTTGCCGATGACTTGAAGATTTATCTAGTCGTTCGAGGCTATGCCGACTGTTTAGAACTACAAAACCTTCTTGAAATCTTTAATGATTGGTGTGAACGTAATTTTATGGTCCTGTGCGTCTCAAAGTGCTGCGTAATTAGTTTCCGTCGAACTAGGACTGCTATTTTGTTTGATTATAACGTTGCTGGAACTGCAGTTCAACGTGTCGATCACGTTAAAGACCTCGGTGTCATGTTGGATGAAAAGCTCACATACACTCGCCACTTCTCAACCACGATCGACAAAGCTAATCGACAGCTTGGATTCATGTTCAAGATATCTAAGGAATTTCGTGATCCTCTGTGTTTTAAAGCCCTTTACTGTTCATTGGTACGCTCACTACTGGAATTCGCGAGTGTAGTCTGGAATCCCTACCAAGCTGTATGGAGTGGACGATTCGAAGCTGTTCAACGCAAATTCGTCAGATACGCACTGCGCTATCTTCCATGGAGTGACCCGCTGAATTTACCACCGTATGCTGACCGCTGTCGTTTACTGGGTTTGGATACTCTTGCTAAGCGACGAAACATATCGCAGGTCGTCTTCGTTGCTAAAGTTTTACTCGCAGAATATGATGTTCCTGAGTTACTGGCCAAAATTAATCTGTATGCTCCTGCCCGAACACTCCGTCCGAGAACCTTGCTACATGAAGTAGTACATGCAACCAACTATGCTGCAAACAGTTCCTTTGTCGCCATGATTCATCAATTCAACGAAGCCTCTGACCTATTTGACTTTGACATCAATGCCTCGATGTTTCGTCATCGTTTGCTGTTGACCAATTTTTAATTTTTAATGAGTGACTACATTTAGATTTAAGTGTTTCATTGAGACTATCAAGTCAGATGGACTATAATAATAATAAATAAATAAATAAATAAATTAGCAACTTATAATTATGTAAAACTTTTACATGATTTGTCCAGGGTTTTACATATCCCTTTCAATACCGGACTTTTGACCTAATTTTGCCTATTCTATTAGCTAGGATTTCGATCGCCCTTGAAAGGGTAAATTTGTGTTATTTCGATCCTATATACTATGCCCTCTCAGATCTGGGATTTCTCGGGTTATCTTGTAAGTTTATTTCTTTTTGTAACTCAGATCTGATATGGCTCTACAAATAAGAATGAGACATTTGTAACGTTTAAACATTATAATTATATCCTTCGTTAAGGATAAACAGAGAGGGAAAGCTAAACGTAACCTAGATGCGCAAGCATGCCATGCGTGGGCGTGTTTATCCTACTTGAACGCAGAAACGTTCCTAAGTAAATACTGCAGTTAGATTATGTAAAACGAGCTCTCGCTCCTTTTGCCCTACTTTTCATTTCGTATTCTTGGCCTTGGTATCAACGTCAGCTAGGGCTATGCAAACGGGATGCAACTGTGAGTATCTTTTGGTTTTGGTTTGAAATTAATTGCCTCGCGGTAACATTCCGGAGCCCGTAAATCCTTCTAGGTTTACTTATATATGATCGTTATTCCGCGAGTGTTTCGTCATTTACTTTGTGTATCATTCCCACAAAGCATTTTTTTTTTTAATGATAGTTTCAACATCTTGGTGTTTCAACACCCGTTTTGATGCTACTTGTTCTTTTTTATTGTCTTCATTTGAAGAAGCTTCTCCTGGCGGCTCAACATCCATAATAGCCAATTTAACTACTGGTCGAGTGTATTCTCCAGAGGCTGTTTTCACAACAGCCGATCTTACCTGACCATCCTTGCCTACATGTGTTTTCAAAACAATTCCCTTTTTCCACTTTGCCTTTTGATCATCTTCAGCAATCATAACGATGTCTCCTTCCTTGACATTTTTCACAGCTTCCGACCATTTTGATCTTTTGGCTAATGAAGGAAGGTATTCGTGTAACCACCTATCCCAGTAAGTTTTAGCCATAGTCTGCACTTTCTTCCATTGTTGTCTAGTGGCCTCTGCCTTCGACACATCATTCAATGATGGTTCGGCACCGCCGGCACAACCAATTAGGAAGTGGTTTGGAGTGAGTGGTTCGTCATCCGTTGCATCTAAAGATATTTTCGTCAAAGGTCTACTATTTATTATATTTTCGATTTCTGTTAATAACGCACGGAATGTGTGTTCTGGCATAGTTTGATTTGGTAAAAGACTTTTAACTTCTTGAACCAATCTTTCCCATGCTCCACCAAAGTGTGGAGATGATGGAGGGTTGAAATGCCATTCAATTCCTCTTGACGCAAGTCTGTGCTGAATCTTTTTTAGTTCATTGTCAGTTCCTACAAAATTAGTACCGTTGTCGCTATAAAGGAATTTTATTCTGCCTCGTCTGTTCTGCACTGAGTTCAAGCATAATAAAAATGCATCTGCAGACAGATCATGGGCTATTTCGAGATATACTACCCTTGTTGTAATACATGTAAACAATGCTCCCCATCGTTTTTCTGTTCTTCGTCCGATGGACACATTGTACGGCCCAAAGTAATCTACTCCGGTATGGGTGAATGGTTTCACGAACGGTTGCAATCGACACTCAGGTAGAGGTGCCATTTTAGGGGTATTTATCTTCGCATTTTCATTTTTACAATGTTGACATTTTTTTATTGTCCTCTTCATTCCAGCATCTATTTGGATAACATGATATTTTTGTTGCACTGCTGCTATCGTAGCCTTCATTTTTTTATGTTTAAACTGTTCATGTTGATTTTTCAATATTAAATCAACTACATGATGCTTTGCTGGAAGTATGTAAGGATATCGAGCCGCATAAGGAACGCACTCTGCATCCTTATATCGTGTTTCTGATTTTATTGTACCATTTTGATCTAGGAATGGTGTTAGCGTTCGTATTTTGCTAGATTTGTCAACCGTCTGTTTAACATTGAGTTCCGTTAACTCATCTGTAAATGCATCCCATTGAGTTTTCAGAATCAGCAAAATTTCTGCCTTTTCCATATCAACAGCACTGATGGTCTTATCGAATCTCAATTCTTTGTTTGTTTTAGACCTAAGCCACTCTATATATTTTATTGTAATGCATACAGACCTTTTTAAACGGTCCCAATCCGAACACCATTTAACGTTCAGCCAATCTAAATTTGGTTTGCTTATGCTCTTTATTGAATGTACGGGACGTAATTCTTCATGACTTAAGTCTGAACTATGATTGTCCAGCTTCAAAAACGCGGGTCCTTCAATCCAAGACGATTTCGATTGCCTTACTTTAGTTCCTTCATCAGCCGGGTTTGCTGCTGAACTAATATATTTCCATTGTGATTCAACGGTGCTTTCGAGGATTTCACTAACACGGTATTGAACGAATTGTTTGAACTTTCTTAATTCAGATTTGATCCAACTTATGACTGTTTTTGAATCGGACCAGTATATAACCTGGTCTATTTGTAGTCTTAATGCTCTCTGTACTGTATTAGATAATCTTGTCCCTAATACAGCAGCTTGTAGTTCTAAACGAGGTATTGACATTATTTTCGTGGGAGCAACCTTTGATTTGGCAGCAACAATCGTTACATCAATGCCGTCTTTGCTTACTGTTCTCATATATATAACAGTAGCGAAAGCGTTCAGTGAGGCGTCGCAAAAAACATGAAGTTCTCGACGTATCACGCCTTTAAAATAAGAGTAACATCTTGGGATTTTTATCTTAGATAAGGAAGACAATCTATTAATCCAGGTTTGCCAAGTCTTATTTATGTCATCGGGAATTTTATCATCCCAGTCTATACCACGTCGCCATAAATCTTGCATTATTATTTTAGATTCGATTGTTATATGTGCGATTAACTCAAGAGGATCATACACACTCATAATAAAAGACAACACTTGTCTTTTTGTCGGTTCCAACATTACTAAATTGGGAATGTTGATTTTAAATGTAAGTTTATCGTTTTGCGTGTCCCAATACATACCCAGGACCTTTTCATATACATTTTCGTTATCATCCAGTTTCACTTCCTTTATTGGAGAGATTCTATCATTTGGTAATTGCTTCAAGCAGGACTTCGAATTTGATATAAAATTCCTTATTCGGAAGTTAGCTTTATCATGTATCTGAATGATGTCTGATACAGTTTTTACAGCTTCTTTCACTTCGTTGAAGCTGTCTAAATAATCATCTACATAGTGATTTTTAATTATAGCCTCAACTGCTTTAGGTCTTTCATTTATGAATTGTTTAGCATTTTCATTCTTGACAAATTGCATACAAGCTGGTGAGCAAGTAGCTCCAAAGGTCATTACTTGCATTTCATAGATGTCCAATCTTGTATTAGGTTGCTTTCGAGATACCATTCTTTGTGATTCTCGATCTTCTTTTCTGATTTTCACCTGATGGAAGGCCTCCTGAATATCCCCGGTTATTGCTATTGGACCTTCTCTAAATCTCATCTTTATATCAAGAGCTGACTCTGTCATGTCAGGTCCTGCTAATAATTGTGAATTTAAAGAAACTCCATCAATCTTAGTTGCCGCATCAAATACCATTCTTGGTTTAGGCGGTTGTTTACTTTGGTTGATAGTTATAAAATGAGGTATGTAAAAGGTTCTCGCAGTCTCAATCATATACTCATCAGGACTTAACTTTTTAAGATATCCTTTCCTTACATACTCATCAATTTGTGTACTATACCATTCTTTTAAAGAAGAATCCTTCTCTAATTTCTTTTCTAATAACAGAAAGCGATTCAGAGCCGTAGAAAAACTATTTGGAAATTCGACCTTATCATTTTTCCACAAGAGACCGATTTCGTAACCCTTATCAGTTGGTTTCCATGTTTCTTGCATAATTTTTAGAGCGCGTTCGTCTAATTTTGATATTAATTCGCTCTGAGGTACCTTTACGCCAAAGGCTTCTGTAGAGAAGTAATCTGCCATTATCTCCTTCATTGTTTTTTCTTCTTCATTCACCTCATTCATTACAAACACATGATTTTTGTTTTCGGTGTTATTTCGGCTGGTACCGAATATAACCCATCCCAACTTTGTTTTCTTGGCAATAGGTTCAGAAAATCCACGCGATCTTTCTTCAATACCCTTAAAGAGATATGCATGTGGTAATCCTAATAATATCGTTGGGACTGCCTTATCGTAAGATTGCAGTTCTATTCCCTTTAGATATGGGAACTGTTCTTGTATTTGTTTTGAATCAATAGATTGCATGGGTAAAGCCAGTTCATTAATTGTACGTAAATCCTTAAGCAAAAACGATTTCTCGTTTTCACCTTTGATATGGACTTGAACGGTCATACTCTTAGTTTCTTCTTGGACCTCTCCGTTTGTCCAAGCTATAGTCATAGGCTTATTAAATCCTGAAATATTCAATCGTTCAACTACGCTATTATGAATTAAGCTTACCGATGAACCTGAATCGAAAAATACGTGAGTTTTTAAACTGTCTTTTCCGTTGTTCAAAGTAACAGGCAAAATTTGATAATACACCATGTTGTGTTTTTGTACGTGACAGTTTACTTTGTCAGACGCAATAGTGGTTTCAGAACTTTTCCTTAATTTTTCTTTTTTATCAGTTCTTGGATGTAGCAATCGATTATGTTTACTGGTACATCCGTCAATATTGCATGGTCGTGCTACTCTACAATTCTTTAATAGATGATTTGGATTGCAACATGAAAAACAAAGTTTCTTCTTCATTATAAACTGTCTTCTTTCTTCGGAAGACAATCCTCTAAATTCATTGCATCCTGTTAATCGGTGATTTTGTCCACACTTAAGGCACTTAGGATACCCTGTACTGTGGTAGTTCACTCTATCGGGTCTTTCCAATCTGGAAAACTTTTCATTTTTAATCCCCTTATCAGCTATCAACATTGTAGCCAGTTTTTCTTGGGGCTTTAACCATTCATAGAAATCACTTAGCGTTGGAGCGATAAATGGATTTAATATAGTTGACAATGTCTTATTTTCATTTACATGCATCAACCATTGTTGATGCAGCCCATTGGGTAATTTTCCCGCCAGATCTCTAATTAATCTTTGATCATTTAGATATTCCTTATGATCAAGACACGTCATATTAATTACCAAATTCCCAATTGCAGAGATGAAATCCACCATTGTTTTTGGGGTTTCCAAACGAGGATTTCTAGTTGCAAGAACCTCTTGCAATAATCCAGAATAAACCAATTTTACACTTCCAAATTGGTCCTCTAATTTTCGTATTATCAAATCCACATTATCGGAGTCGAGAAGAAGTGCGCTAACCGCGCGCAATGCATCTCCTTTTAGACTTTTCTGTAAACGGTGTAAATTTTCAAGGTCCGAAAAATTTCCCCGCTGTGTGGTTTCGAGGTATGTTTTTTTAAATCTTGGCCAAGCTTTGAAGTTTCCATCAAAATATGGCAACTCCAGTAATGACTGTCTTAAAATGTATTTTTCCGTTGTGTTTTGTCCGCTAGCATTGATACCATTAATTTTTTTAATGATCGCTTCGAAAGCTTCTACTTGGCTATCTGCATTAGTCTTGTATTCTTTCCTGTTTTGAAGAGTTTGTATTTGCTCTTCCTGTGTAGCCAAATGGACTCTAATCTTAGTACATTTTGTACATGTCCAAGGCTCTTTTTTCTTCGGTATGTGATCTAATCCTACACAGGTCAGGTGGAACCAGCGATCGCAATCGTCGCAGGTCACCATGTTATCACTGTCGTCTTTCTCAAAACAAAGACGACAGTGTCCGTTTTTATTAACAACAAATTTTTCACTCATCTTGTTTTTTTTTTTTTTTTAATTTATAAATTTCTATCTGATAATCAACTCTGATAATTATCTGATAGTCAACTCTGATTTTACTCACACTTTAATCTGAACTTTTTTGATATTAATGGCCTAGCAGCTCGCCATTGGTCTGCTCCTTGCCACTGGACGTCCTTCTAGGATTTCGGTTGGCCTATAGCTTTTGTGATATTTTCGGCCTTCAGCCGTGGGAGTCCGGATTTGATGAACTGGTAGCCTTGTTGCTTGTGGTCTGCTTCTGGCCTTCAGCCGTGGGAAAGTGCGGCGTTTTATTACTCTGGCTTGAGCTACTTCTTTGTGGCGTGGTGTAAAGTGAATTTGCTAATATGTTGCCGGAACACTTTTTCTTTATCGGTACCGCGCCACAAGGTCACTGGAAACACCTTGCTTACACAATACACTCCCTTTGGAAAGGGTTCATTTAGCCACTTTTTATATTTCTTTACTTTTTTTAATTTTGCAACCTGAATGTCGATTTCGTTGAAATACTCGACCAATTCATCAATTTCTTTTGCAAATCGTTCATGTCCACTTCCACCGATGTCCGGATTTTCTGAAACTTTTCAGATCACTTTGGCTCCACGGCCCACTTGGCTTTGACAAGCCCAAATGTTCGAACTATCTGACCTTTGTCAGATTGACACTTTGGCTTAACGGCCCACTTGGCTTTGACAAGCCCAAGTGTTCGAACTATCTGACCTTTGTCAGATTGACACTTTGGCTCAACGGCCCACTTGGCTTTGACAAGCCCAAATGTTCGAATTATCTGACCTTTGTCAGATTTGCACTTTGGCTCAACGGCCCACTTAAACCGCCAACTTTGCGGTTCTTTGCAGTCAGATTTCGACTGACTGCTATTTGGCTTAACGCCACACTATTTGGCACAAAGGCCCACTGGAACTGCCAACTTGCGGTTCTTTTACAGTCAGATTTCGACTGACTGCTATTTGGCTTAAAGCCACACTATTTGGCACAAAGGCCCACTGGAACTGCCAACTTGCGGTTCTTTTACAGTCAGATTTCGACTGACTGCTATTTGGCTTAACGCCACACTATTTGGCACAAAGGCCCACTGGAACTGCCAACTTGCGGTTCTTTACAGTCAGATTTCGACTGACTGCTATTTGGCTTAACGCCACACTATTTGGCACAAAGGCTCACTGGAACTGCCAACTTGCGGTTCTTTACAGTCAGATTTCGACTGACTGCTATTTGGCTTAACGCCACACTATTTGGCACAAAGGCCCACTGGAACTGCCAACTTGCGGTTCTTTACAGTCAGATTTCGACTGACTGCTATTTGGCTTAACGCCACACTATTTGGCACAAAGGCCCACTGGAACTGCCAACTTGCGGTTCTTTACAGTCAGATTTCGACTGACTGCTATTTGGCTTAACGCCACACTATTTGGCACAAAGGCCCACTGGAACTGCCAACTTGCGGTTCTTTACAGTCAGATTTCGACTGACTGCTATTTGGCTTAACGCCACACTATTTGGCACAAAGGCCCACTGGAACTGCCAACTTGCGGTTCTTTACAGTCAGATTTCGACTGACTGCTATTTGGCTTAACGCCACACTATTTGGCACAAAGGCCCACTGGAACTGCCAACTTGCGGTTCTTTACAGTCAGATTTCGACTGACTGCTATTTGGCTTAACGCCACACTATTTGGCACAAAGGCTCACTGGAACTGCCAACTTGCGGTTCTTTACAGTCAGATTTCGACTGACTGCTATTTGGCTTAACGCCACACTATTTGGCACAAAGGCCCACTGGAACTGCCAACTTGCGGTTCTTTACAGTCAGATTTCGACTGACTGGAAGTTCGCGGGCTCAAAACGTCGGAAAACGTCCTCCAAGATTCCTCTCTGGAGCCACCATGAAATGTCGCCGCCAAAAGCTACTTTCTTCTCCGGTTAGGGAGAGTCTTTCGCTTCCAGGTCAGACACTGTTTCTTGATTCTAGGAGCTACTTTTTTCCCCGGTTAAGGAGAGAAGTTTTCACTTCTAGGCCGAAAGTTCTTTCGGATTCAAAAAAAGAGAAGAATCTGGAGTAACCTACGAAACTTAATTTTATTCAACAAAATTGTACAAAGTGATCTTACGGCTACGTGTTGCATTAGCAACTTATAATTATGTAAAACTTTTACATGATTTGTCCAGGGTTTTACATATCCCTTTCAATACCGGACTTTTGACCTAATTTTGCCTATTCTATTAGCTAGGATTTCGATCGCCCTTGAAAGGGTAAATTTGTGTTATTTCGATCCTATATACTATGCCCTCTCAGATCTGGGATTTCTCGGGTTATCTTGTAAGTTTATTTCTTTTTGTAACTCAGATCTGATATGGCTCTACAAATAAGAATGAGACATTTGTAACGTTTAAACATTATAATTATATCCTTCGTTAAGGATAAACAGAGAGGGAAAGCTAAACGTAACCTAGATGCGCAAGCATGCCATGCGTGGGCGTGTTTATCCTACTTGAACGCAGAAACGTTCCTAAGTAAATACTGCAGTTAGATTATGTAAAACGAGCTCTCGCTCCTTTTGCCCTACTTTTCATTTCGTATTCTTGGCCTTGGTATCAACGTCAGCTAGGGCTATGCAAACGGGATGCAACTGTGAGTATCTTTTGGTTTTGGTTTGAAATTAATTGCCTCGCGGTAACAGCTATACTTGATCTTAGCTGGACTGCCCTTACTATGGCTTGGAGTTCCTTTCCTAAACAAAGGAACAGTAGCTTTGAACGTTGTACGGGATTTACAGCGTTTCCCAGAGACACCGCTATCTCAATGTTCTCAATGAACCTATTCCACGCTTCCCACATTTTGTTTTCGGGAATACCATTCGGGAAGGGTTTAATATGCACTCAAAGATTTAGTAAAAATCGGCAATGACCTTCCGTAATCGCTCGATCTTCTCAACGCTTCTCGATTTCGCTTTCCTTGGTTCTTCGGTCGACGTCCCGATTACCTGGGACCGTGTCGGATCCATACGATCTTCGCTTTCGCTCGACGGTGGTGGTGAATAGACTGATGATTCGGACGTAGTGGAGCATGAGGTCGAACTGGCGCAATCAGAGAGTTGATCACCCTGTTCCTGATCACCCTCACAGCTGGATTCATTCTCGTTCGTCTCTTGTATGGTGTCCTCCGAGTTATGCGACTCATCACGTCCACTTTCCGAACTGCCTGCAGCACGGATGTACTTTCCTTCGTGCTCCATTCTGATTTTAGGGGTTATCCCGAGGGGGACGACTCTATCTTCGATGCAGAAAAGATTGTGTTTTGCTGTGGCTAGCTGCACGCACGCTGAGTAGATAGAAGGAAGATTTATGTCCATTTTGAAGATTTCCTGCAAAAAGATGAAGCACGATGCAAGTAGATGCGAGAAATTAAAGATGATTTTTCGAAGAATGATTCGCTAGTGTGAGATTTTTTGAGCATCTATAATTGAGATTTAGATGTGTCGCCTCGGGTTATCCATGCTTCTCGCCGAATCGTTTCGTAACTGTAACCTGTAATTTGCAATAATCACAATGTTAAAATCTATGAACTAGAAAAGGGGACGATTTGCAAAATCTGTCAGGGCTAGCTCTATGACATTCAGGTACAGAGCATTCCTAAAACAACTTTTAGCTGGATTTAGACTTGCTTAGTTGAGTTGGATTCAAAGCATCCCGATTTTTTTTTCATTCGGTCAACACGAACCGATGTGTGTGATAGTACTCTGGGGTTCTCACGACCTACCCAGGATTTTTATTTTCGTGACCTCCGCGGTCACCCAGCGAGGGTAGAACAAGTAAACTTGACGTTGTAAAATGGCACTTCTTTGTTCCATTGGCCATTTTGCACCTACTGTGCCAGAATATATTTTTTTATGTTACCTCCGCGGCCTTTTATTTATTGAGAAGACATTCTCTTCCTTCAATTTTTTTATTGCGGTCAACCCGACTCGCATAATACATACATGCTTTTTTGTTCAGTAAAGCTCACTTTTCCCGAGGGGGGCGACTCTATCTACGATGCAGGGAAAATTGTGTTTTGTTGTGCTTTGCTGCGCACACGCGGAGTAGATAGAAAGAAGATTGATGACGATTACTGTAGTAACTGGAGCACCTAGGTTAAAATGAAATGTAATTTATTTTGAATTTGAAACAAATAAAGAGTTAAAAAATAAAAAAAAGAAATTGATGACGATTCTGAAGATTTCTTGCAAAAATATTATGCGCGATGCAAGTAGATGCGATAAATGAAAGAAGATTTTTCGAAGATTGATTCACGAGTGTGAGAATTGTTGAGCATCTAGAATTGAGATTTAGATGTGTCGCCCCCCTCGACTTTTCCATTGAGTTATTCCCGTCATGAGCAGGTCAGATTTTCTAAAATAGTTTGTGCCAGGTTCCTGACAGTCCAATTATCCAGAATTGTGCTCCTGGCAGGCTTGCCAAAATGTGAGAGCACAACACGCTGGAGTCTTACGTATGACGCAGGGCGGACAACTGCATGTCTTACCTCGAGGTCGGTCAGCAATCGAAAGAGGACGATATTGCTGGCTTCTGCTAAGAGGAAGAGGTGACAATTGGCTTCTTCCTCTTTTATTTCTATCTCTATCTCTATCTTTATCTATCTCTATCTCTATCTTACGCACATGAAATCGGCCAATCAGGAGCTGGTTCACGTTTGACAGAAAAGTGGTTTTTTTTCGCCCCTGTATTGTCACCTCTTCTCTTGGGGCTTCTGGGCCTCGATGACGTGTTGCCAGTATTCATGCAATACGTCATCGAGGAGTGTTGCCAACATCCTAACATCCGCACCTGCTTGCATCACACATCATCTTGAGCATCGTCATCAAACTTCTATCTATCTACTCAGCGTGCGCGCAAAACACATTTTTTCCTTCATCGTAAATGTCTGTCAAATTTAATTTTCAATTTTTTCGCTTAAAATGGATCAGGAAATTCCGTAGAAATTCAATAAACTATGTACAACTTCAAGAAACTTCGAAGAAAATTACTGAAATTCTAAAGAAGTTCAGGGAACTTTGTAGAAGTGCAGCGAACTTAATCGGAATACTGAGAACTTTGTAGAAATTAAGCGAATTGCGTAGTTGAAGATGCTAATTTCGAATAACTGACTGAAATGGTAATTTTTATACGATAGATGAGGAGGAGATGAAAGTATAGAATTGATAATTCCGTTTAGAATACGGCAGTGTGAAAATTGCATATATAAGAGTAGATAGCGAGCTAGGACAACTTTTAAGGAAGGCACAAATCGGTTTTATCATCTCTCTTTACCAATACCGTAGCAATGTAAGGATATTCGAAAAAGTTCATAGAATTGCTGTTCATGGAACTTCGTAGAAGATCTGCCAAAATTGTAGAAGCCCAGCAAACATCATAGGAGTAGGAATTCAGGAAGTTTCGTAGCAGGTCAAGATGTATTGTAGAAGTTCAGCATACTTCATAAAGGGTAGTCACTGAACCGGGGAATAAGCGGGAATCGAAAAGAACCAGGAAATAACCGGCAATTTAATTGGAACCTTAAAATAATTAATCGAATTCTTTTAATAAATATGCTACGCTCGATACCTCAAATATTTTTCTTAGAATCTTGATCATTTCTTCAAGTTCAGGAACTTGTTTATTTTTCCATAGTTCCAGACATTAAGTCTGAAATCTAAAAAATACTAGCAATGTCCCTGAACATTATCAATATTTTAGATAAGTTTGAAAAAAAAATATGCCGCAGAAAATCTCTCTATTTCTGGGATATTAAATGCATGTCCATGGAGGATTTGTAATCTCACATACCTCACTGTTACATTATTCTGAAATTTCAGGTACATAATCTTGAACAGTTTTCCAATACCAGAATCTTGAAATTTGTTCTCAAGCCAAGTCTTAGAAACTTGAGAAATTTTGTAAAGCCTGGATCTTAAATTGCAGTGTTCGAAATCTCGAAAAGATTGCTTTTTTTTTATCTATAGATACCTATGTATATTTTCCAAGATTTTCCTTAGGATCGTTCCAAAATTTCGTTAGAATAACCACTCTTTAAGAGACATTCCCAGAAATCAAACGGCACCTTCTAATCCCATGAAAAACTCTTATTTATTAACATTTGGTATGAAAAACCTGTAAACCCGCACGGTATTCCTCTTCAGATAGCTACCCCAACCTTCCGTTGCTCGTTGCTTCTGCTCTTCGGTTGCCTTCAGCGCCCTGAATCGTTCCCTTTCGTCTTCCTGCTTTCTCAGTGCTACATACTCTGCGATGTAGTCCAGCGAGACACCCAATCCACTCAACTTTTCATCCACCTGCATCAATCGACTGACGCCTTCGCTTGTGGTCTTTTTGATGGCTTCAAACTGCGTATTCCGGTAGTAGTAGTTGATGGAAGTGGCAATGATTCCTAGCAGGGCACCCGCGCACGAACCGATAATGGACCAGTACTTGACATTGTTTGCCTGTGTCCGTTCCTTCTCGTGGGACGTCTTTACGGCTGCCGTCAGGTGTGAAAACAAGTCCCGTTCCTCCTGATCGACAATCTGGAAGATTTGATTCTTTTCCTTCTCCCGGGCTATCACCTACAACAAAAAAAACAGGTAAATTCATTTCAACTTCGAACTCCCAACGACAACCGAGCTCAACTCACATCGAATTCATCCCTGATCAGCTCCACATAACGATGCTCGCCGCGAACTGCTTTCTGCAATTCCACATGGATATCCTGCATCTTTTTACGGATCAGCGTCAGTTCCAGCAGAATGTGCCTCCGGCGTTCCTGGACCAACTGCAGTTGGTCCTGAATCTCAATTACCTTGGCCTGGGCGGTAATGACTTCGCTCATGCCGCTAAATTCATTGTAAAACGATTGCGCTTCGTACAGTTTGCTTTTGGCCAAATCGAGCAGACCGATTCGCCGGAGTGCCACATTGCTGCCGGAGGTGGTCGATTGTTGCGCCTGATGCCGGCTCGATTGTGGCTCCTGAAGGGTTATGTACTCAAACTGACCTTGCTGTTGCTGCTGCTGCTGATTAGGGTCGTCCGTCGTCGAGGTAGCTTTGTTGGATGAGTAACCACGGTTAGCAATGATGTAATATCTGCTTCCGTGAACAGTTCTCCAGCAGGGAGCAAAGAGTAGATTTTTGGTGAGCATAATGCGTTGATTATTCTAGCCACTACTTTGTTGACTGTGAAAAACTTGTAGAAAAATTATTGCAATGCATGATTAAAGGGAAACTGATAAAAATAAATGCATTGTTTGCTAGGAATCAGGAGAATCACTGATAAGATTCTATTTTTTAGTGCGATTTAGTGCAGTTTTTTATGTGCTCTCCGAGAACTGTCAAAATCAGATGGAACATCAAAACAAACCCAGTGCAAAAATTAAGGGCATCAGAGTGGCTACAGTGAAACTGAATGCAGCCGGTCGATCCTGAAAAAATGATAAATTATTTTTTGTTCCTGCGTTCCCGGAAAAAAAATAACCATACAATTACCATAAAATAAAATACAGTTACAACGAAATCTATTGTCAACTATCTATCTTATTTTACGTATATTGTACTATAAATTTTAACATATAGTTATTACAATAGATGTAAAATACGTCCCATATTGTAAGGATTTTCAACAATAGAACAACATTACAATTTACGGTAAATGGCTCAAGTTTGTTCTGAAAAAAGTGACTCTAAGACCAGAAGGTCCCGAAATAACGTGCTCAACTCTGGTACTCTCTTCGGTCCCAAGCTAATCGATTCACCCCTCGAAACATAGGAAAATCCACTAACCCCTCATTTTATCTGTCAAACTTTCATAGCGAATCAAATCAAACATAGTGTAGTACTGGAATTTATACTAGAATGCGCAACGTTAGTCAATTTGCTTGGGACCAATAGGCTAGTCAAGTAGTGAGCCAATTTAAAATCGTTAGTTTCGTATTGATTGTTGGTTCTGCTCGAAAACCGATTGATCGGTAACACAGGGGTTTTCGAACATGGAAAATAACTTTCGAGATGTCACTTTTAGCGAAGACAACAAATCAAGAAGATTGGCAACTCTTCCATTTTCTCATACGAACGCCATGAGACGGGTACAATCGTGTCATCTGCCGCTCAAAGGTAAATGCTTCGAACGAATTTGATAGCAAAGATTACATCCTCAGAAGAAGGGTTTGTGTATTTGTTAATTTTTCTATGCGTTGCTACCACCTTCACTCAAGCGCAGCGCCATTGTATCTGTCGCTTGGATTCTGGCAAAGTTCTCGATGTGTTGTCTTCGCATTTAGGCTGTGTTCCATGTGGTAAATTTTCACTTAAATTTGACATTTCGAAAATTAATTAAGATGTTCGAAAATCCCTATGTTGTTGATCGGCCGATTTTCGAGAAGGTTTCTGTCAAAATTGATTCCTTGTCTGTCAGAAAGAAGTCTGCTGGAATAGCAGGTTTATTTGAAAATTTTCCATCTGTCAAATTTAAGTAAAAAATCACCAAATGGAAGACAGTCTTAACCACGAGTTAAATTTAACTCGGCTATTAGTTTACAGCCTTAGAAGCTTTCAGAAGTTTCTTTTGAAAGCTTGTTGTGGCCATGCTCTGTCTCTTTCTCTCTGTTACAATTAGTCCAGTGGCAGGCGCGTAGGCAACATGTTATACCATGACAGCGGGCCCAGCACAGCAAAATAAACGATTTGAGCCCGGGACATGCTGCCTTCTGTCAAACGCTGCTGTTGGTATAGGCCTTGTCTGGTTACAACCAAAGGGCGATTTTGTTCTGGATGCAATAGACCTTTTTGACGTTTGATAGTCTTTCTCTATCCAGCACACATGAATGAATGAACGGTTTGTTTTCCCACTAATCTGTTTCCCTCTTGCTTGCACTCGTTCGATTTAAATGGTGCAGTAGTGTGCGCCGATTAAACGTCAAAAAGCTCTATAAGATGATCCAAGAGACGTAACTCTGTGGAACTGACAGCTAGAAATCTAGAGCGAGGGGGAATACAGTGAGAAATTGAGAGCAATCCAGAGTAGCTCTGAGGAACTCTTTTGCTCTCTGATGAACGATTTTATTATCTCGATTGTTTTGACAGCGCAGTCCAAGGAACGTTAGTTTTTTCATCCGGTGATCTATGCCGTAAAATACACTCAATTCATCGGAGAACCTATCAGCAAAACAAACATCACGCAATAACGTTGCTATTTGGATACAAAATAAATGGAGCTAGGGGGGCGTATGTGGGGGTTTGGTGGAATAGTTTGTACGTTTTTATTTTTTGTTCTAGCAACCGAGACCCTCACAGGACTCATCATCAAGCACATGTCCCCACCAGAGCAGGTAGCCGGAAGGGAATATCAATTCGCTTGCTCTAAGCATCTGGATGCTCAGTACTACCAACAATCAATACGAAACTAACGATTTTAAATTGGCTCACCACTTTAGTAGCCTATTGGTCCCAAGCAAACGATTAACGTACCCTATTCTAGTTGAAATTCTATTACTACACTATGTTTGTTTTGATTCGCTATGAAAGTTTGACAGATAACATCAGGGGTGTGTGGATTCATGCAGAACATGCAGGGGTGAGTGAAATAGCTTGGGACTGCTTGGGACCGTTGTTCTGGTACTGAGTGAGCCAAAAATAATAATGATTTTCTTCGGGACCCAGTGGTCTTAGAGTTACCTCTATGGTACTACGGTAGCAAGATCCTGGTCAATTTCATTATCATTGCAAATAGAAAAGTGCGCTGCATCATCAGAGTGATTTAAGAAAATATGCAAAACTTCAATGAACTGGTAGAAAACGAGATTCTTTCCTTATTTAAATATTGCATCCATTTATTTTCTTGTTGTTGTTGTTGTTGTTGGAGTTTCGATTTGTTGGCCCGAGGAGCTGTGCCTCATAAACGCCAGTCGCTGATTTATTTTCTTCATTCATTGTTTTCGTTTCGTTATCAAACTGACGTTTGCATGGTCAGATTCCAAAACTATATGCCCTACTAATTTTGCTTTCGTAACAAATTAGATTAGATCCCAGAGCAAACCAGAGTAACTCTGAGAAACTCTGAGTAAAAGAGGTACTCAAATGAAAGCCGTCTTCCCCCTCGGTTAACTCGGCAAATGGTTCACAGCCTAACCCTGCTATCCCTGCATGGTTATTTCTGACAGACAAGAAGTTAGACTTTGACAACCGTAGCTGAGTTTTGCTCGAAAATCGGCCGATCGAACAAGGAAAATCACTTGCGAACCACGAATTAAATTTAACTCCACAATTCGACAGTGAGCATGCAGTCTATGCAATCCTTATGCAAAGTGGGACTCTTATGCGTATAACGGCAGTATACGCGATGATCGATTCTCTTCATTGATTTTCTCTTTGCATTGCTACAGCTAAGTGAAACAATTTTCTAGAATTTGTTCAATGTAGGGTTGTAACAGGATGTATTGGCTATCAAAAGCAACAACAAACGCACCGAGAAACGTTAATTCTAGCTAGTTATTAACTAAAAGATCCCAGTCGGCGCCGCCGTTTACGCCCTTATGCATGCTAACTGTCGAACTAATTCACAGCCTAAAACTCTGAAATTCATCAGAGAGGTTTTCTTTCGTTTCAACTTCAACGAAAACTATCCATAGGTCATTTTTAATAATTTTCGTTCTGTATAATCTTTCATAATAATAATAATCGTTCTGGTTCCTTTTTTGCAGCTTTGTTGTTCCTATTCGCTCTTATCCTTTTTATTTTCCATTTTCCTAATACCTATTTTCATCTTCTATTTTCCGTTTCCAGTTCCGGTAGGATACAGGTTTCTATTATACATTCGTCAACGCGGGTTAAAATGATACATTGCCTGCTGTTAACATGGTTCACTTATTATCTGCTTTGCTCTCCTTTGCTGTAACACATATGCAAATGGCGATTGTTTTGTTTCTTCTCATTCGTCCAATTCTCTATCCACGGCTACGTACTGGATGTCGAAGTATGTATGTGTGCGGGGGGTGTGGTTGATATTCGCAAACGTTGTTTCTCCTACTGGTTTTTTATTGTGTCTATATGTCACTACAATTGTTTAGTTTTGCTACTTTCATTTAAACGCTATAAGTCTGTTTTATTGCCCGTTCAACTGTTTATTTTTTTCTCGGGTTATTACACCAACACAGCACTATTATCCAACGATATAGATTGAGAAGCAGCAAGTTATAGTACCAAGAGTAGTCGATAAAACGATGTTTGTTTGTAAATTGTGATGGCGAGATGGTGCTCCGATATCACGGGACAATGTAGCTAAAGGTGGTGTTGTATGTTCGGTACCGTTTACATATAAGACCGAATAGGATTGATGTTGCAGTGAAGGATTTGATTTTGATATTTCTCTAGCTAAAGTTCCACCCGGGTGGATCAAAGATTAGGGAGCATTTTTTTTATTTGTCTGTTAAATGAAATTGTTCTATATTCAGTTATGTTTCGCAGATAAACCGGCTGCTTAGTACATTGTTCGTTACATTTTAATAACACGGGGGAGACTATGTTTACCTGAACACTTTGAAAATGAAATGAAGATGAAAATTCAATACATTCTAAGCGCTAACCTAAAACGTAAACGGTAGGAAACTGTATGAATCGTTCCACTAGAATAATAAAGCTAACAAAAATAACGAGTTCAATGAGCGAATAAATGAAATTTCCAGGGAGTTGTTCTCTTTAAAACCTATATCTTCCTTAACTATCACCGTACGTTTCTCACGACGTTTGTTCGTCTCTTTCTCTCACAAGCTTAAGCATATGTAAAGTTGGCATAGGAAAACTTAGGAGCTTCTATAAACTAAACGAAAAATCTTACTGCGAACACGAAAAATAAACTTAAATCTTCTCATTTGTAACGAAACCCACTTCAGGGGGTTCAGACACGTCCGAGGCTAAAAAAAAACAGCTGAATAGTAGCATTTCTCGTAGCTTTACTGCGAGCTCATCACAAAATAGCGAACTGTCACATTAGTTAAGAAATGAAACCTTCCTGGGTGTGTGTCTCGCAGCCGAGCTAAAGCCTGCTCTGAATAGTTGTTTATTCTTTACACTCTGAAATGAAACTCATCACTCTAGTCCGTTTTGAATTGCTCGCTCAAATCGGTAGCTGACGGTCGTAATAATCAATGAAAATCGTGTCAAAATTGTGATTGAGTTAGTGAGCATTCATCAAATCTAAGTCAGCACTTTTTCGAAAACTTAAAACCTGTAAATAGGTGTCAAATTCTTTACTACTCTACACTCACTCTCGCTCTCATTAACCTTAAATTCCAAAAAAATATCCAAACTTTCTGGAAGCTACAAAATACGTACAGCCACGAACGGGCCTGGGGATTTGTCCAACTAAAACGATCAATATCCTATACACATTATTGCTACCGTCCTGCCGCCGCCGTCGGGCGACTCCTAGGTCTAGTGGGAATCGATAAACTCGTACAAACACTTGGGCACCTGGTTGTGGTATTCGATGGCGTGACGCTGCAGGACCCGGGCGGCCAGACAGGACAGGCGGGTGTACTTGATCGGGTTGACCAGCTCGTGGAGGCGTTGGTTCTGCAGCAACGATTCGAACGTGTCCCCATCTAGGTTTTTGGTGTCCTGAAAGAGCGGAAGGGGAGATTCAGATTCAGAAAAGGAGGTCAATAGCGAGAATTCCAAGAACTTCGGGACAATTCCGTCACTTCTATTTTGTTCTATTTTGTTTCGAAAGTTTCGATATTTAACGGGAGTTTCTGTTTGTTTACACTAATTGTTGCTTGAAGCTGCAGGAGATCCAGGAATTCTCACGTTTGCCGAAATTTCAAAGGTTTCTGACGATTCCCGGGGTATTGAGGCTTTATTCTGAGTTCTTATGTCGTATACCAATAAGCTCATAACAGAATCGAAAAGCGGCAACAAGTGAACGCTATTTATGTTGATTTCTCGAAAGCCTTCGACAAAGTACCCCACGATCTCGCCATTCTAAAAATGGATCGCCTTGGGCTACCATCTTGGATCATAAATTGGCTGGAATCGTATCTATCGTCCCGTAAAGCTTTCGTTAAGGTTCATGGTGCTAAATTCGTTGAGTTTGCAATTCCATCTGGTGTGCCACAAGGAAGTCATTTAGGTGCCGGACATTTGAGACCGCGTACTCGGTCTCAAATGCTGAACAACTAGGGGAATTTACGTATTCTCGGCAACCTAAGCAGCGACCTTCTTTCTATAGCCTTTTTCTCTAAGGAACGCACACATATGCAGTATTGGTTTGTTTACAATCTTTTGCTGCCAGCTGCTCTAACAATTTCAGTCGAAAGAATTGTCAAAAACTGTTTTGAAACGCTTTTACAAAGCTCCAATCTTCTCTAGTGAGAGCGAGTATTGTCGGCAACCAGTTTTTCTTCGGCAACCGTTCCATTTGAACTGCATGTAAATCCGCTGTTCTATTATCGGCAACTCGAAATCAGCTACAATTTGTAGTGCGTGTATTTCATTTCAAGAAAACCTTGCTAGATTGCTTTTTCTCAGTGGTAAAAATATAGTCAAATTGAACCTGAAAGCATAAAGAATCGTTTGCATGCATTTAGCGAAGTGTTTTCGTAAGAAAATCCAGTGAAAATAGTGTTTCAATTTGGGTTGCCGAAAATAGTCTGTCATGCCGAAGCCGTCATTTCCCCTATATGCTGCTGCTCTCACCCTTAGAAAGAGACAATTTGATCAAGGATATACTTCGAAGTCGCTGTATTTCTCATTAGGAAATTCACCAAGCACCACACACTATCTCTTCAACGTCACTATGTCAGGATAAATCACGAATACAAACGAGTTGCGAAACGGTGCTCGACGTGGATTGCAGAGAAAGCTTAAGTCACGGCCCAAGCAGTCTATGATACATAATGGTAACGTGGCCTCATCTACGCAAGATATCTATCAGCTGTTCTCTGAAAAATTTACTAGTGTCTTCACGGAAGAGACTGAGTGACTGGCTGCCAGTTACGCACCACGCTCTGGCCAAACCATGGGCAGAATTGACATCAATCCCGAGATGTTTTCCAGGGCTTCCTCGAAACTCAATTCGTCGTACAATCCGGATCCTGACGTTTATCAACAGTCCGCGGACGTCGGCGTTTTCCCATCCTGTTGGCAGAGCTAGCACACATGTTTCCAGTATACAAGAAGGGCAACAAACAGGACGTTGGCAACTACCGTGGCATCACTTCGCTTAGCACTGTTGCTAAATTGTTCGAACTCGTTGTTATGGAACCGGTACTCGCTCGTTGTAAGCCGTATATTAGTATCGACTTAGTATTCATGGCTGGTCGCTACACTGCCACTAACTATGATGTGTCTTACTTCCTTCATCTCTAACAGTAAGTCGGATCGTGATTGATAAATTGAATCAATCGCAAAACTGGTCAGGCTTGGTATCCACGGCTGCCTTTTGCAATTTTGTTTCAGCCGTACCTCACCGATCGCTATCTTACTGTTGCAGTCCCGTATGTTCGCTGCCACGTCCGGCATACCCCAGGATAGTCACCTGGGACCGCTGATTTTTCCGAGTTACTACAACGACGTGAATCTGGTAATTGAGGGACCACGACTATCTTACG
Organism: Ochlerotatus camptorhynchus; assembly: GCF_037179485.1. Lineage (NCBI taxonomy): Eukaryota > Metazoa > Arthropoda > Insecta > Diptera > Culicidae > Ochlerotatus > Ochlerotatus camptorhynchus. Next base: position 707,664 of record NW_027040620.1, read on the forward strand.
CAGGTGACCTTAAACTCTTCCTTCGAATTCACTCAATTGAAGACTTCAACGTCAGCTGAATGCTTTTGCTGATTGGTGTATTCTGAATCGTATGGAGGTTAACCCGTCCAAATTCTCGGTTATCTCTTTTTCGCGCAAGAAAGAGACTATTATCAACAATCAATACGAAACTAACGATTTTAAATTGGCTCACCACTTTAGTAGCCTATTGGTCCCAAGCAAACGATTAACGTACCCTATTCTAGTACTACGCAATGTTTGTTTTGATTCGCTATGAAAGTTTGACAGATAAAATGAGGGGTTTTTGGTTTTTCCTATGTTTCGAGGGGTGAATCGATTAGCTTGGGACCGAAGAGAGTACCAGAGCTGAGCCAAAAAGTTGAGCACGTTTCTTCGGGAACTTCTAGTCTTAGAGTTACCTCTATGCTATTATCATAGAGGTAACTCTAAGACCAGAAGGTCACGAAGAAACGTGCTCAACTTTTTAGCTCAGCTCTGGTACTCTCTTCGGTCCCAAGCTAATCGATTCACCCCTCGAAACATAGGAAAATCCACTAACCCTTCATTTGATCTGTCAAACTTTCATAGCGAATCAAAACAAACATTGTGTAGTAGTAGAATTTCGACTAGAATGAGGTACGTTAATCGTTTGCTTGGGACCAATAGGCTAGTCAAGTAGTGAGCCAATTTAAAATCGTTAGTTTCGTATTTATTGTTGCTATTATGTTCAAGTATTTTTGTTAGGCACTGAAATTGCACATCTCGTATGCCGTCGAGAAAGCTTTCAGAATTCTAGTGTTTATCTTCAGGATTGCCAAAAACTTCACGGATATCTACTACCTTAAATCGTTGTACTGCTCCTTGTATCGCTCCATATAAGAATACTGCTCGGTTGTCTGGACTCCTCACTACAACAACGGTGTCGAAAGAGTTGAATCTGTTCAGCGACGGTTCCTGAGATATGCGCTACGTAAACTGCCGTGGGCGAATCCCTTTCGATTACCTAGCTACGAAAGACGTTTGCAACTGATCCATCTGGAGCCCCGGTTCGAAGAGATACAGCAAGGGCATTGCTAATTGCAGATATTTTGCAAGGACGCACCGATTGCCCTGTTCTCCTTGAGCAAATTGACATCAATGTTCAACCCAGAGCCCTACGGAATAATTCAATGCTGCGCCTGCCTATACAGCGAACTAAGTCTCCGCACTATTTGACTTTGACCTGACTCGCCAGCTGCTTCGCCGGAGGCTTAGTTCGTTTTTTTCTAGATCAGTTTATTTTGACTAGCAATGTTCCTTTTTTACGAGATGACTATATTGACTTATTGATGTTTAGTTTTAGTACTTTTCATGTTTAGTCAAAGGGGTGGTCACTCCGCACAGTGTGCCAAAAAATACAGTTGGGCACACCTGGGCACTCTCATTGGCACTGTTTGGCATCCATAATTATAAATGTGCATGATCTTTACAGTTACTGGCAATACTGTGCTATATCTGCGCATGTGCCAAAATTTTAATCATTGTTGTTTACACAATCCAATTGGTTCATAACTGCAACCCCGGATTTCCGGCCAACTTCCGCCATGGATCCCTTAACAGCGCACATCCTAATGTATGCCCGAAACAGTAAATCATTTGTATCGGTATTATCCTTTCGGTTTTTAAGGGGGTGCTTTATCGAAGATCGTTAAATTAAAAAAAATAGCTCTTCTATGTTGATTTGTCCATTTCGAAAGAATGGAAAAGAAACGGATGGAACGGTGCCCTCAACTACTACTCCATGTTGTTTCGGTTTAACCAGTCTGAAATCATCTAGACTAGTTTTATTTAGCATTTATTTTGCGGGATGGTAGCTTTCGATGACTGTTGCTCCACCGGACACATGAACGTTCCGAGTGGTAGTGGCGGTCGCTGAAGACGCCAGCGACGACGACTGGGTGGTGGTTAGGGAATCCTGCTCACCGCTAAGGCAGCCAGCCGTAAGCAACAGGAACATATTCGTCGCATTCTTAACTTAACCACTTTGTCCCGTTTCTTGTCATCGAGTTGGAACATGAGCTTGGCCACCTCGAACCGTGCATCCGTGTTGTCCCAGTCGGATGGTTGACATCGATAGCGTGAGCCCGTTCCAGCAGTTGTAGATTTCGGATGCCATCAGATGCGTTTCGATGCTGTATTTGCCGTGTTCGTTGTACAGCGGGGGGAGGAACCTCCATCACGTTTTTAAAGGGATCCTCCGGTTTGGCCAGTTTTGTTTTCCCTTGTCGAGTATTTTCATCACTGCGACCATTTTTCTGATCTATTGTGATATATTCCCCATTTTCTTTAGCTATATCAAGATGCCGTATCACTATTATTAGGAGTGATCGCCATCGTTTGACTAATAGCATTATCCCAGCACGGCATTATACTTCGAATAAAGTGCACTGCCGTACTGGGAGTTGTTCTCCAAATGTCAAATGGTTCTATCAGCCCCTTGTCGAAGAACTTACACCTTTTATTGAAAATTGCCGGACAGTGGCATAGCAAATGTTCCGAGTCTTCCTTTTCTATGCCACAGAAGCGACATACATCATCTTGAAGTTTTCCAATCAGCTTCAAGTGATAACGGCTCGGACAATGACCTGTTATAAGACCTGCATATTTATATACTAAGATCTTTCTTAGAAAGTTCCAGGATTTTGTGGGTCACAGAAATGTTTGGATTAATAAAAATCGCTTCGACTGCTTAGCAATGGAAGTGTTCTTCCAGTTTTCCTCCACTTTTGAAGATTCCCACGCTTTTAGCTCCATTCTAAGAGATGCAGTCGATAAGCCAAAAAAGGGCTCTGGCCCGATGAACTTATGAGAAGATCCGAGTCTTGCTAGAGCATCAGCTCTTTCATTTCCCTCAATCCCACAATGACCAGGAACCCAATATAAGTTGACTTGATTATGACCAGACAATTTTTGAAGTGATTGAACACACTCCCAGACAAGTTTTGCTGTACATGTCGCCGACTTTAAAGCATTTAGAGCAGCTTGACTGTCGGACATGACGCATATATTTGAACTCTTATAGTTTCTACGCAAACATATAACGGAACACTTTAAAATTACTTGGATTTCAGCTTGGAACACAGTTGGCCATCTGCCCATAGGAACCGATATTTCTATCCCTGGGCCAGTTACTCCTGCTCCCACTTGATTGTTCAATCTTGAACCATCTGTATAAAAAACAAACGATCCTGGACGAAGAACCGGGCCACCAAATTACCATGAATTACGCCCAGGGTCAACTAAAGGGTGATACGGTCAAAATTTGGTCAATATCAACTTGACGTATTTCTTTCAATTTTGCATTTAAAAAACCTGAACACCCCTCATTTTGAAGGTGTGTGTGTAGAATGTTGCTCCTATTTTGATTTTGGAATTCACTCTTCAGTTGTCAAAATGCCGTCCAAGCAAGAAGAGCAGCGTATCAAAATTTTGCTCGCGCATCGCGAAAATCCGAGCTACTCGCACGCAAAGTTGGCAAAATCGCTAAAAGTTGCCAAATCAACCGTTACAAATGTAATTAAAGTGTTTGGGGAACGTTTGTCGACAGCCAGGAAGTCTGGATCGGGGGGAAATCGAAAACCGGAAGCCGCTGAGGCGACAAAGAGAGTTGCCGGTAGTTTCAAGCGAAACCCTAACCTCTCTCCGAGATGCCGCAAATAAGCTGGGTGTATTGTCTACAACCGTGCATTGAGCCAAAAAACGAGCCGGACTATCGACTTACAAGAAGGTAGTGACTCCAAATCGCGATGATAAACAAAATACGACGGCCAAAGCGCGATCCCGGAGGCTGTACACGACGATGCTGACGAAGTTTGACTGCGTGGTAATGGACGACGAAACCTACGTCAAAGCCGACTACAAGCAGCTTCCGGGACAGGAGTTTCATACGGCAAAAGGAAGGGGAAAGGTAGCAGATGTTTTCAAGCACATGAAACTGTCAAAGTTCGCAAAGAAATATCTGGTTTGGCAAGCCATCTGTACCTGTGGCTTGAAAAGCAGCATTTTCATAGCTTCCGGGACTGTCAACCAAGAAATTTACGTGAAAGAGTGTTTGAATAAACGTCTGCTGCCTTTCCTGAAGAAACACGGTTGTTCCGTACTGTTTTGGCCGGATTTGGCATCTTGCCATTACGGTAAAAAAGGCCATGGAGTGGTACGCCGCCAACAACGTGCAGGTGGTTCCCAAGGACAAGAACCCTCCCAACACGCCAGAGCTTCGCCCAATTGAGAAATACTGGGCTATTGTCAAGCGGAACCTAAAGAAGACCAAAAAAACTGCTAAGGGCGAGCAGCAGTTCAAGGCAAACTGGCTTTCTGCGGCGAAGAAGGTGGACAAGGTGGCTGTACAAAATCTGATGGCAGGGGTCAAGCGTAAGGCCCGGCAATTCGGATTTGGAAAAGCGGAAGCCTAACTGAATATTTTTCCTGAATTTTATACTAATTGAACTTGAAAAAGAAATTTAATTTGATTTTTTAAATAAACGATTTCACCGATTTACACGCGTTTTCCCCTGACCAAATTTTGACCGTATCACCCTTTACTTGAAAAAGTCGATTGAAATTGTATCTTTTCTCCATCCAGTCTTCGTTGTTCCTTACAGATTTTAGAATCGTAAGATGTCCTCTAAGGTCTCCTTCAAAGAGTTTCACTGACCTTGTAATCCTTAGAGCACACTTTTCGGCTTACAATTGTACAAATTGATGCAATGGTAGCATATAAAGCAAAGCATCCAATGCCTTCGATGGTGTACTTCTCATTGCTAACCTTTGGAGTTTTTCTAACGTTTGGCCAGTTTGTCCGGTACTGATTATCCAGCTAGGGTGCCTCTGGAACATCATCTTGGTTAGTATGGTTAGGATCTGGGATAGGATTCCACTGCTTGTTCTTTTGTTTCTTCAAAACAAAACATTTGAACTGTCAAATTAACCGGGTTGCCAGCAAGCAAATAAATTCAGTCTGATGATCTCGGTACTGCCGGCATAGCTGCGGCACACTGAGAAAAAGTTGGCGCAAAATAATTGCTTAGAGTTACCACCCTTTGAGAAAAACAAAGGGATGCCTAATTTTACGATTTATCTAGTTCGTTTATTTGAAAGGCTCAATCGCGTTCGCTTTACGGAGCCAATAATTCATTGTTTCGTAACAAAATTTACTTAATTCTAGGAGGAGTTGAGCCGAAAACTCGCAGATTACCAGAAGTTAAAGGAGATCTACGTTCACGATAAATTTTAATCGAATTTTCCAATAAACTTGAACATCCCATGTTTTGAAAAATCATTACCCATAAACGGGTCACCGTAGAATAAATGTTTTTGCGACAAACAATAATGACACATTTAAACGATTTTTTATGCTGTTTTTATATAGAATTTTTTAAAGCGTAAAAAGCGACTTCAGGGTATTCACAAATATTCAAGAGGGTAAATTTTAGTTATTTAAGTTTTAAACACTTTGCTGGATTCGCGAAGTTAGCGATTTTCAGAGTTGGTTGGAAATGCTAACATGAAGCTTTAGTGTGATAATTTATTAGCTAGAGAATGATCTTTAGAAGAGAGTAGGTGGATAGTTCCGTTAGAGTACGGCGTGGGGCTTTAGGTAGTGATGAAAACGTCGCTAGAACTATTCCACAGCCGCAGTCAGTTTATGAGCAAAAGAAGGACGCACATTTTTTGCCTGTAGACTTGGAGACGTACTAAGATCATTCTCTAGCTAATAAATTATCACACTAAAGCTTCATGTTAGCATTTCCAACCAACTCACTTTGCTGGATTTTTTACTCGAAATTACTTGAAATTTTCTACTGTGTATATTTTTCCAGTTCAGGAATTATGTTTTCCTACAACTTTGTCTCGGATGCCATTTCGATTGGAAATGACGTTTTATAGATTATTACGGAGATGAACTAGCCTAAGGCTAAAAATCTCCTAAATAAAGGAGGAAAAAAAAAGTTTATAGTTGTGATTTGTTGAAAAATATCGAATACACCATTTTGTTTTTGTTGGCATGGTTCAAAATGACCGAGTTTTTGCTCAATGGCTCTAATGTTGGCCTATGGATCTAAGATTGGGCCCATCGCTAAAAATCTGCTATTTATCATTTTTATCAAGATCACGGTACCAATGGATATTTTTGGTCGCTATTGAAAATTTAGTCAATTGCTGAATTTATGTATGGGCCCAAATTAGGGGCATTTAGGCCGACATTACATCCATTTCCCCTATGTTAATAATTGATCATCATTTTCAACATGGGTGAGATCTTTCCTTTATTTTTCTCTTAACTTAAATGCTGGTTACTGGAGGGTCCACCAGGGCACCCGTTTGAAGCGAAATGGATATGAAGAGTGGGAATGCCAACTCCCTGTCTCTAACATTTCGTGAATAGAGAACGGGCTCTTCTCCCCACTCCTGTTGGATGGCATGCTTTTGACCGGTTGAATGATCTTGTTGTTGGAAGGAGATTCTCATTTATCCCGTGGATGCACGTGGACGATGTTGCCCACGGATTCACCCAAACCGTTTTTGGCCCTTCATACACTGGCAGGCTGAGTACAATTAGAGGTTATTAAACTCGATCAAGTCGAACAGCGAGGATATTTCACAGCAGAGATGCCAGATTTTTTTTTCAGAAGTCTGTGAAATATGTCTGTGAACTTCGGGAATGTCTGTAAATGGGCTGCATAATATTAGCAGAAGTTTTGCGTATGACGGGGGGGGGGGGGGGGGGTTTATGAAATATATGGGAAATTTTAAATGTAAGTAAAAGTCATGTTCGAGCAAAACACAGACCTGCTTTTAACGCATCCATTTACGGCGTATACGTTAAAAGCAATTAATAAAAAAATAAATTACGACTACACGACAAATGAGATGAGGTCGACTCAAAGTTGAGATTAGTTCACTCATATTCTTGAAAACGTAGTTAACTCATAGACTGAGTAAAACTTTCCGAGCTTTTACAGAAATTCGTTTTCTGATATGAGCAACATCTCGATGTACATTTTGAAATTAGTATACGGAAAAAGTTTTCATGTAGTTTCCATTGGGAATGCACATAAAAATTTTCCATTAACAAAACCATAGATATGGTCACATGAATGTTATGTGAAATTCTAATGAATATTTTCCATTGCATACGTGATTTATTCTTTGAGTGTATACTTCTAGAATAAGTAAATTTTTCGTCGATTTTTCTCATATTCGAAAGGATTTATGAGGCTCGGAAAATTTTACTCAGTCTACAAGTAAACTACGTTTTCTAGAGCTTGAGTAATTTAAACTTAAATTTGAGTGGATCTTATATGCCATGTAGTGTGGAAATCCGTTAGTTACTTAGTACTGGTCTTTTTCAGCAGCGGGGGAACGAGCACATCTTAGTGAGAGATTCAACTTTCCACCACCTAAATATAGAGAAATCGACAGTCAAAAGAGCAATTTATAAGCTTATTAATACGATTCTAAATACTTCGTGCTCAAAAAGTGTTGATGAATCGCACTAAGATTCTGTTTTCGTGTTCGGTAAATTTTACCGAAATCAGAACAGCTGAACTTTCGGTAAAACTTTGACCTTCATTTTAAAGGCTATTGAATTTGAAAATAATTTCAAAACATGTTCAATCTTGTTTAAATGATCAAATCTTGTCATTTTAGTGGAGATTTAGTTTCAAAGTAGCTGAATATCAATTGAATTAAATTGCATAAATTTTACCGAACAGTTCAGCTGTTAAGATTTCGGTAAAAATTACCGAAGTCGGTTAAAATTTCTAAGTGTGATCAGGGTTGCTTAAACGATTCAGATAGGAAAGAATATCGAAATAAAGATCATCGCGCAATGGAGAGTACTGTACAACGAAGCCAAGTACGATGAATTGGCACTAAACACGAACACGAACAAGATTTTACAAATACAGTTTTAAAATAATATCAAGCAACATATTCATTTCATGGCTAAATATAACACAATTTGCTGATACCAACCTTTTTGCCTTTGTAAAACTTAAAGGGTGATACGGTCAAAATTTGGTCAAGGGAAAACGCGTGTAAATCGGTGAAATCGTTTATTTAAAAAATCAAATTAAATTTCTTTTTCAAGTTCAATTAGTATAAAATTCAGGAAAAATATTCAGTTAGGCTTCCGCTTTTCCAAATCCGAATTGCCGGGCCTTACGCTTGACCCCTGCCATCAGATTTTGTACAGCCACCTTGTCCACCTTCTTCGCCGCAGAAAGCCAGTTTGCCTTGAACTGCTGCTCGCCCTTAGCAGTTTTTTTGGTCTTCTTTAGGTTCCGCTTGACAATAGCCCAGTATTTCTCAATTGGGCGGAGCTCTGGCGTGTTGGGAGGGTTCTTGTCCTTGGGAACCACCTGCACGTTGTTGGCGGCGTACCACTCCATGGCCTTTTTACCGTAATGGCAAGATGCCAAATCCGGCCAAAACAGTACGGAACAACCGTGTTTCTTCAGGAAAGGCAGCAGACGTTTATTCAAACACTCTTTCACGTAAATTTCTTGGTTGACAGTCCCGGAAGCTATGAAAATGCTGCTTTTCAAGCCACAGGTACAGATGGCTTGCCAAACCAGATATTTCTTTGCGAACTTTGACAGTTTCATGTGCTTGAAAACATCTGCTACCTTTCCCCTTCCTTTTGCCGTATAAAACTCCTGTCCCGGAAGCTGCTTGTAGTCGGCTTTGACGTAGGTTTCGTCGTCCATTACCACGCAGTCAAACTTCGTCAGCATCGTCTTGTACAGCCTCCGGGATCGCGCTTTGGCCGTCGTATTTTGTTTATCATCGCGATTTGGAGTCACTACCTTCTTGTAAGTCGATAGTCCGGCTCGTTTTTTGGCTCGATGCACGGTTGTAGACGATACACCCAGCTTATTTGCGGCATCTCGGAGAGAGAGGTTAGGGTTTCGCTTGAAACTACCGGCAACTCTCTTTGTCGTCTCAGCGGCTTCCGGTTTTCGATTTCCCCCCGATCCAGACTTCCTGGCTATCGACAAACGTTCCCCAAACACTTTAATTACATTTGTAACGGTTGATTTGGCAACTTTTAGCGATTTTGCCAACTTTGCGTGCGAGTAGCTCGGATTTTCGCGATGCGCGAGCAAAATTTTGATACGCTGCTCTTCTTGCTTGGACGGCATTTTGACAACTGAAGAGTGAATTCCAAAATCAAAATAGGAGCAACATTCTACACACACACTTTCAAAATGAGGGGTGTTCAGGTTTTTTAAATGCAAAATTGAAAGAAATACGTCAAGTTGATATTGACCAAATTTTGACCGTATCACCCTTTATTTACTTTTCTCGACGATAGCAGAACCGATTTTTTGTTGTTGTTTCGGCTCTCTCATAGGACGCCAATGAATTTTATACCGATCGCACATTGGGTTCCAGAGATATGTCATTTTTTTTCTCTGGAAGTGGCAGAATACTGGGGGCATTGCACGACGGATTAAGATGAATGGAATAGGATGGAAACACACTGTCCGTTTCATTCACTTTTTCAGTGACTATAGACAGTCAAGATATAGATCGGCCAACGTGAGTTGACGAATCCAAACAAACCGTCAAATCGTATGGAAAATGTTCGTTTTGGATACAACATGGCAGCACATTGACAAATCTATAACTATGACCGTCTATAACAGTGACAGCTCGTTCATTGCGTGGATTTGAAAACGCGCGAATTTCTAATGCGTGTTGCAAAATGCATGGCACGTGTAATTTGATTAAAGATGTAGAACAGTGTAACCAAATAAATTTTAAAATTTGCCCTTGATTACAAAAGTCTGTGAATATCTGTGAAAAACTAAAAAGTCTGTAAATGTCTGTAATGAAAAAAATGTCTATGAAAAAAATAAAAGTCTGTGAATTCACAGACATGTCTGTGAATCTGGCATCTCTGGTTCACAGTCTACTGTGAAATAAATGACCAAAACAATACAAAACCAAAGCACACTACTGACATCTGGCTCCGTGTTCGTGGGAAATATTTAGCTAAGCGCCATGAACCCGCATGCAAATGTTATTAATTGGTTCGTGTCTGATCTATTCTAGAAAAATTATTTTTATCTAGATAAAACAATCCTATGGTTTTGACAGTTCGGATCACTGCACATTCAAATCGGCCGTTAACGATTTTCGGGCATAATTCAGAATTAAGTGTCATGTCGGTTTGTCGGTGGTTTCATATCATCATCATCATCATCAAATGTCAATGATTGATCATGAGCAGTTCCACGCCAAATGACGAATCGGAAAAACTCGACTCGATTTGCATAAAACTTTGCATAACTGTGCGTTATGAGCAGTGTTATGTTTTGCAAAAAAATATGCCATTTTAGATAATGTATTTTTTTCAAACTGGCGTCTTTGACATTTTTAAATAAACTGTAGCACGGAAACGTCACTTCTGATCGAAATGTCGTCTGAGACAAAGTTGTAGAGAAACTACTGCAAAATATATACACGGTATTTGGAATGAAATCTGACAGGAAAAAATAATAAGACTCTGAGATTACATCCAATTGAGTTGACATAATCAGCAAAGATTCTTGACTTAGTTAGGACTACTGCCGTTTCCGGGAAAATAATTCGACGCAACTGACAGCCACAGCATGCTATTAAAGCTGATAATCTGACACCAAATGCTAATTTTTCTCTGAATTGGAAATACAATTTAGTGCATTAAAATAGTTCAATTATTATTTTTATTTCGCACGCTAGAGATTTTCAGTCTTGAGCAAAGTTGCAGAATTTGACATTTTATGAAAAGTTGCTGAGGATATAAAATCTGTACATCTTCAAACAACAGAGATATACGATGTTTTGTAAAATTTGTCTGAAATTCACGTTTTTAGTATTGAGGTTTATAAATTCGTTGAAAACAATACTTTTATCATTTTTCGTCGATCGTTTTTGGTCGAGCCAATCTTTTCTAGAATAATACTTTTATTTTTAGAGTACTTATTCTATTAATTAATAGCCCAAGAAATTAGAAAAAAAAACATGATTTTCTGAATGATTTTTCTCAAAAAAGCTGAATCAATTTGCAGTCTTCAACAAAGATGTTTTTTATTGTTTTCTAAAAACATACATATTGTTCTGGAAAAGAGTGGCTGGACAACAACCGATCGACAAAAAATGATAAAAGTATTCATTTGAACGAATTTATAGAACTTAAAACTAAACACGTGAATTTCAGTAAAATTTTACAAAATATCGTATACCTCTGTTACAGCAGTAGTTTGAAGATGTACAGCTTTTATGCATTCATCAACTTTACATAAAATTTTACGTTCTTCAACTTTGGCCAAGACAGCAAACCTCTAGCGTGTGCAATACAAAAAGCTGGTATCGCTGCGCCATCTTTGCGGCAAACACTTGAACTATTTTTATCCACCAAATCATAGTCCTAACTAAAGTCAAGAAACTTAGCTGAAGACGTCAACTCAGTTGCATGCGATCCCATAGCGTTATTATTATTTTCCGGCTAGATTTCATTCCTGGCCCACTGTGGAATAAAGGGCGAAGAAATTTAGGTTAGGTTCCGATGAAGAATTTTAACCAGCCCATAGTAAGGGTTACCTCCAAGAAAATAACCATTACAGATCAGGCATGAATGCCGTAGATTATTTTTTTAAAGTTCTTAACCTATTCAGGGGTGTAGTTAAACCATTTCTGATATCGCCCATATATGGCACGGGTAGCATTCAATAAAATGGCTACTTAGGGCCTCGGAAAATCCGAAGAACTATGAGCCTAAAGATTCCCATCGAATTCAAGCCCTAAGTCAACGCACTATGGGCAAAAATGGGTTGAAAATCAACCCAAAATTCCTGTCATGAACAATGACTTTTTTAACGGCGCCGGTGGTGTAGTGGTAAGCGTGATTACCTCTCACCCCAGCAGGCCTGGGTTGAATCCCAGTCGGCGCCGCCGGGATGTTCTGAGGCATAACATCTCTGATCACGCCTTCCTTCGGATGGGAAATAAAGCCGTTGGTCCCCGGTTCATGAGTTGATGGGTCGATAGGTAGGGTCCAGGTGTGGGAGCTGCCTTCCTGGCACGTCGGTAGCATTGGTGCTCAGCACGGAAAACAAGATCGACGGAAAAAACAAACCAAAGGAAAAAAAAAAAAAACAATGACTTTTCCGAAAGAAAACAGTCTGAGGAATCGAAGGCACGTAGTTTCATACGCCACACAGACTTGTGTTTTGGATCATTACGAGTCTCTGCGTCGTTTAAAACCACAAAAAATCGATTCCCTAGAATGTTTCCCTTCGGAAAAGTAAATGTTCATGGCCGGAATTTCAGCTTCCTTCTGAGATATTGAATTTTGGACCCTTTTTTCCCCATCGTGCAACGGTGTCCATTTGACCGGTGGCAGATACTCACCAAATGCGCCCCGTACTCCAGCAGCGTCTGTGCCAGATTGGCCGGGCAGGGTCGCGTGAGGGCCGCTAAATGCAGGGGCGTGTTGCCGGCTTCGTCCTGTGCGTTCGGATCGGCACCGACCTGGAGCAGTGCTTTGGCGAGGCGTGGCGATGGCAGTTGGCAGGCCGGATAGCGTCCGACGAGGGCCGCCTCCTTGTAGCACGCGAGATGTAACGCCGTTCGGCCGGATTTTGCTACAATCTACAAACGAAAGAAAGAAAACCGAAACTCAATTAGAATCTATTCCCCCAATTGAACTGAGTGTCGCGTTGGGCCTACTTTTAAACTGACTAATTCGTAGAAAGCACGCAGAATCTGGTGTTTCATACTATCACAACAAATTTCCTCGTCCTCGTCGAGCAGCCGAGCCAGCAGGCAGGCCAAATGCAGCGAGATGACGAGGGCGCGGTTCAGGGCCGTACTGTCCCGTTCGTGGCATGGCATCTGTTCCATCATCCGCTGGCCGAGTTGCACCTCGCGGATCGATTTCTTGAAGATGATCAACATGTCGGAGGTTTCGATCGGCGGTACGATCCGTCCGCGGGTGATCGGTCGACCGGCTTCGCCCAGCATAAAGCTGAACAGCTCCGCAAACGAGAGTAGGGAGGATTGCGTCATCGGGTTCAGCGGTTCCAGGATGTTCTGCTGCATCGACAGTGCGTACGTCCACAGTTCTATGCACCGGTCGAAACGACCTGAGTCGGCGTAGACGGCACCTCGGAAGCGAATGTAGTAACTGGTATCGGGATGAACCGGCCCGAGTATCCGTTCGCGTATCAGCAGCGCCTGCATACGCATCTCGTCCGGGTCCATCACCAGCTCGTCCAGGGCGCTGAGGTCATTCACTTCCTGGCCGAAGTCGTAGGCGGGAACCTGGTCGCGCACTGGTTTCGGCAGGACCGGGCTGTTGTTATATCTGCAAAGGAAGGATTAGAAGAGTGTGTCTGGAGCGGTGTTGTTCGAACTAACCTATCTTCCATGGCACGTTTCCAGAACGAGAGTGCACCGAGCATATCACGTTTCTTATCTACGTAGGTTGCACCGAGGAGTTCGAGGGCCGCTACTCTATCGTCCCGTTTCACAAATGGCAGACTGATGAGGTGTTCTACGATGGGCAGGTGTCCTGTGACGCTGGCAGCCAAGAGGGGTGTCATTCCTGAAATCGTTAGTTCGTCAGTACAAAACAAACATCTTGGACTACCTTCGGCAACAACCTACCGTAGGAATCTACATCCATTGTGGCACCGTGCTGCAGGAGCAGTTGGAGGATTTCCAGCGAACCGGACTCGGCACAATCGTGCAGGGCAGTGTTGCCTTTCACGCTGCGTCGGTTCACGTCCGCTTTGAGCGACAGAAGGTATTGTGCAATTTTGTAGTGTCCCTTGTAGCAGGCGATCATCAGGCAGGTGTGACCGTGGCGGTTTGCCACTTCAATATCTACATAAAAAAAACAAATGGTTTATTAAGATTTTAGATGAAAGCGCAATCGCAGTGCAACGACACCTACCGGCACCATGTGATACTAGGTATTTGACGATTTCATAGTGGCCATCGAAGCAGGCCGCCCGCAGGGGTGTGCTGTTGGTTTTGGTTGTACTGTTCACTTTGGCACCGTGCTGGACTAGGAGTTTCACTATGCTGGTATGGCCGGCGGCTGAGGCGCACCACAGGGGCGGAGCACCCTCTATCGTTTCGCCGTCGAAGATCACTGGAAAGGAAAGGGAAATTTGAAACTTCGTACTTTAGCGGGTGTGACCCTGGTCCTACCTGATCCCGGCTGTTCGACATCGGCGTGACATCGTTTGATCAGGTACTGTACCACATCGAAGTGACCATTCCGGCAGGCGATCAGCAGCGGGGTGGCGCCACCTGTCTTTGCCGTTACCAACATTTCGATCTCATTTTGTGGTCGACCGCTGATGTATCGCTGCAAGGTGAAGGTAGAAATGATAAAGAAATCGGTTACAAGGTTGTCACCAAGTTGCATGCAGCTATAGGAGGGAGGGGATTGACAAGCCAACTGTTGATTGTTGATGGTCGCTGCAAACAAAATCGAAAACAGGGAAGTGCATTCTAATCGGATTCAAACGACCGCACGCGGTTTGAGCGGCGGTTCACCGTTCGTTTACATAAATATTGACACTTTCGAATGGTTTCTATAAATATTCGTCGCTTCCCGATGTCATCCACCATCCATCATCAAGCGCAGTTGTTGACGTGACGACAGCGACGACATCGAAAGTGGTGACCTCTAACTTATTACCACAGGAGGCGCTAACAGTTGCGAAGCGCGGTCAGTAGTGAGAGCGAGACCGTCACGACGCTCTTGGCAAACGTCGCAAAAACCAAAATCGAAGCCGCCGCCAAAAAATGCGACTAATCAGTCAAAGTGATTGAATCGATTCGACCCGCATTGATAGTAGTGTTGGTGATCGAAATTGTGTTGTTGTATTGTGATTTGGTGAAAGAAGCAGCACATCAATTTAGAATTCACGTGCCGGCTATTTTTTGTTTCGTTTGATTTGGTTTCGTTTTGATTTGCAAATTCTGATTAGATTGTGTTCTTCACATTAAAGAAATTGAATATGGAGTATTTTTTTTTCGTTGAATCGTTTTCCGGGCAAGGAGGCAGTTTCCAAACCAGGATCGAGGTACTGTGACTAAGCAATTATTGGAGATAGATAACACAGTCCAAGGATTTCAATAGAGGTTCCTCGAAGTTGTATATCTGATAACTGAGATAAGATGTCCAAACCAGGTGTTCATTATCTACACGGTAAAAAGTGGTCATATCTAATCCAAATGCTCTTGCACTTGACTTATTCTGTTATGCGGCACTACGAATCGAAGTGATTTATCGTTGAAAATATGTACTATATAACACCTTTAAATCAAAATGATTATCATTTGAATTGGCACCACTGTTTTCATCAATTTAATTTGATTAGTTTTGCTTTTGGAAGCAAATGTCAAAAACGCACATGCCAAATATTACTCGCGAAGATGGCAAATCAACAACAAATGAAGTCAAATGAGAGAAGCAATAATTCTTCATTTCAACCCGAAATAATTTGCATTCTAGAGCGTGAGTATTATGAAATGGATGCTGTATTCAATAATAGTGAATAATTACAAAACATTGTCAAACTTATCAAATTTATTGCTCAATGTATTGTCTTGCCCTCTTGCAATGTTGTTGACACATGTTCAATGGACATATTCTGGACATAGTTAAACTTAGGATAAATGAGTTAAACTTAAAGTGATAGATTGTTAATATCAGTATGGTCGACATTTCGACTTCAAAGTACAGCACATCAACAACGATGTGCAATACAATCTAAAATGAAGTGATTTACTGTTGATTTCATCGTGCTTCGATATGATCTCTTCCAAAGGATTTGCACATCGAATTGCAATGTTTGGCAAGTAGTGCAAAGTCAACAGTAAATCACTTTAAACGAACATGATGTTTTTTTACCGTGTACAATAACATGATTGTACAGGGTGTGCACGACATTATTTGCACACAGAAAATAAGTTGCCAAAATTTAAGTTTGAAGAACCCCGAGAATTCTTCAGAACGAGGAGCTCTAAACCTAACACAAAAAGGGTGATCAGTAAGCGTCAAAAGATCAGTGTGACAGAGCGGCACGAATTGGGACAATTTTACCGTAACAGACCATTTTGGATACAATCCGTGCTGAATCGTATAAATGCAAAATATATTCGAACACAACTTTGGAACGGACGCAGGAATGCCATCCGGGCCACCAGTAAATTGCAGTTTAGAGCTTTGCGTGCCTAACGTCTAAATTTTTAACGATTTTAAAAATCAATTAACTCTTAACCCATCATGCTGAACATAATATTTTCTCACTCAAATTATGTAATTTGATCAATGCTCAGTGGTTCAGAATGCAAATTTAGGTGGAATGATATGTTTTGAGCCTGTAATTGAAGCTTTAGACTAAAAGTCTCTTCTACAAAGTTGTTCCTTATAGTTAGGCCTTCATTTTTGTGACAATGAATTCCAGGGTGGTTCTTATTACCATTAAAATAAAAAATCTATCTTTTTTGTTTGAATAAATTAAGGTATACATTCTTCGGCAAAGTTATAGCTGAGCTAATTTCAAGCAACTTTGTATTTGCCAATAACTTATTTATTTGAAATTTCTCCTGTAAGTCATCTTCTAGAGACTATTAAAACTCTTTAAGACGAATGATTCATAGCGGGATTTGTTGTCTGTATTTCTTCTAATAAAAAAGATATACCCAAATATAGTAAATAATATAAATAAATTCAAATTGATTGTTTACGAATTTAAAAAATAACATACCTTCAATTATTGAGAATAACATACGCCTTTTAGAGGCCGTTAAAAGCTTTTGTTGTTGTTTGCCCCAACAAGAGATATAAAACGTCAATATCTCTTGATCGGCGAAAGATATGGACAAACTTTGTGCAGCAAAAATTTGCGCCTTCTTAAGATCTAAAAGTTATTTGAAGACATCTTTGTTGAGAAATTTGAAATAAGAAAACTAAAGCAAAACAACTGTTTTTTAGAGACACCTTAACTCAATTCAAGAAAATAGCTCTAAATCCGTCAATTTGAGAGATATAAAAGTTTTTTTTATGAAAACTTGCTTGAAATTAGCTCAGCTATAACTTTGCCGAAGAATGTATGCCTTAAAATATTCAAACAAAAAAGATAGATTTTTTATTTTAATGATAATAAGAATATAATAATAAGAACCACCCTAGAATTCATTGTCATAAAAATGAGGGCCTAACTATAAGGAACTACTTTGTAGAAGAGACTTTTAGTTTAAAGTTTATATGCTAAATCTGCATTCTGAACCACTGTGCAATGGCGCCTAAACCGATGGTCCATGATCACATTGGGCGTCCCAAAAAAGTACCGGTTCCCCAGGGGAAGTGGCCAATTCTCAAAAAGAACCAAAACCTATCGTGCGACATATCAAACTTCATGATTTTACATAACTTGTGCCGATAAGGGCCATGTTGACAGTCCACGGTCACACTAGCCCTCCCGGGCATGTTCCGGTGCCCCCGGGGAAGTGGCCAGTTCTCGACAAGAACCAAAATTCCAACTAGCAACAAGTGCAATTAGGTTCAGTGATTGTTGATAAATGTGGACTCCCAATACCCAAGTAACCATAGGCACGTTATTTAGCCTTTTTGCGAAGAAAACATATCAAGAAGACTGGCAACTTTTCCTGAATCTGAGCGACAGACAGAGTAGCGCCAACAATCGATACGAAACTAACGATTTTAGATTGGCTCACTACTTAACTAGCCTATTGGTCCCAAGGTACCCATTCTAGTATAAACTCCAGTACTACACTATCTCTGTTTTGATTCGCTATGAAAGTTTGACAGATAAAATGAGGGGTTCATGGATTTTCCTATGATTCGAGGGGTGAATCGATTAGCTTGGGACCGAAAAGAGTACCAGAGCTGAACCAAAAAGTTGAGCTCGTTTCTTCGAGACCTTCTGGTCTTAGAGTTACCTCTATGGTAGCGCTGCGCTCGAGCGAAGGTGGAAGCAAACGCATAGAAAAATGAGCAAATACATAAACCTTTCTTCTGAGGATGGAACCTTTGCTATCCAATTTGTTCGGAGCATTTACCTTTGAGCGGCAGATGCCGCGATTGTGCCTGTCTCATACCGGTCGTTTGAGAAAATGGAAGAGTTGCCAGTCTTTTTGATATGTTGTCTTCGCTTTTTGGCTAAATACGAGCTTCATCGAAACTTACAAACACTGGTATAGCCGTTGTTCAGCTGTATATAACCAAACAGGCGAAATAACGTGTCTATGGTTACTTGGGTAAGTTTGATATGTCGAACGACGGGTTTTGGTTTTTTTTTTGAGAATCGGCCATTTCCTCAGGGCCACCAGAATATGCCCGTTAGGGCTAGTGTGATCGTGGACCTTCAATAAGGCCATTACCGGCCGAGTTTTATAGAATCATGGAGTTTGATATGTCGCACGACGAGTTATAATCCTTGTTGATAATTGGCCACTTACTCCCGAGGCAACGGAACATTTCCGGGATGGCCAATGTGACCGTGGTTTCTCAATAAGGCCATTACCGGTCGAGTTTTGAAAAACTATGAAGTTTGATATGTTACGCGACGGGTTTTGGTTCTTGTCGAGAATTAGCCAGTTGCCCGGGAGAACCGGAACATGCTCGGGAGACCCAATATGACCGTGGACTTTCAATAAGGCCATTACTGGCCGGTTTCTGCAGGATCATGAAGCTTGACGGGTTTTGATTATTGTTGAGAAATGGCCAGTTCCCCGAGGGCACCGGAACATATCCGGTAGGAACAATGTAGGAACAACGGAACATTTCCGGGATGGCCAATGTGACTGTGGTCTCTCAATAAGGCCATTACCGGTCGAGTTTTGAAAAACCATGAAGTTTGATTTGTCGTACGACCGGTTTTGGTTCTTGTCGAACATTTTCCACTTCCCACCGGGGGCACCGGAACATGCCGTGGAGGGCTAGTGTGATCGTGGACTGTCAATAAGGCCATTACCGTCCAAGTTTTTTTTTT
This sequence comes from Ochlerotatus camptorhynchus, assembly GCF_037179485.1. Classification (NCBI taxonomy): domain Eukaryota; kingdom Metazoa; phylum Arthropoda; class Insecta; order Diptera; family Culicidae; genus Ochlerotatus; species Ochlerotatus camptorhynchus. The sequence continues at coordinate 726,731 of NW_027040620.1, forward strand.
AATCATGAAGTTTGATGTGTCACAGGATAGGTTTTGGTTCTTGTCGAGGATTGGCCGATTTCTGCAAGATCATGAAGCTTGATGTGTCGCACGACGGGTTTTAATTATTGTTGAGGAATGGCCACTTCGGTGTACACGGCCTACACGGCCTGTACGGCGGTGTACGGGTTCGGCCTACACGGCCTGAGCGTCTGTTCACCATGGAGGTGCGGCTCAAACAGCGTCTGACTGGCATCCAGCGGCTGAATAAGAAATGCTGTATTGTGTCAGCTAAATCTAAGATGGCAGCCCCATCTACACAATAACTGAGCGTCTGTCCACCATGGAGGTGCGGCTCAAACAGCGTCTGCCTGGCATCCAGCGGCTGAAACAAGAAATGCTTATCCCCGAAAGCTATACCCAAGATGGCAGCCCCATCACGGCGGATAGGAGACCTTAGGCTAACTACCTACTGTCCCCGAAACTTTACAACTGTTACAGAAACCAATAGAGAAAGATCACGGACTGATATTACGGCAACGACTTTTAGCGCAAAACAACGGACAAGAATTGGAACATGGAATGTACTAACGCTAGCCCAACAGGGGAAGCTGGCACAACTCGCCAGCGAGGCTCGACGCATGAAGCTCGAAATCCTGGGACTAAGCGAAGTCCGTTGGCCAAACTTTGGAGAACACAAGCTGCCGTCGGGACAGGTACTACTCTATTCTGGTATTCGAGGTGAAAACGCTCCCCGCCACCGTGGAGTTGGTTTCCTGCTTAGCGCCCAAGCAAATGCGGCGCTCATCAAGTGGGAACCTATCAATGAGAGGATAATCGTTGCCAGATTCAGAACGCGGGTTCGTAACCTAACCATAATCCAATGTTATGCGCCAACCGATGCTGCCGAGTTACAGGACAAAGAGAACTTTTACAGTCAACTGAATGCAGTCGTGGATAAAATTCCGAGAGGTGACATCAAGATCTACATCGGCGACTTCAATGCGAAGATCGGCTCCGACAACACGGATTATGAGCGTGTCATGGGGCGCCATAATCTTGGCGAAATGAGCGAAAACGGTGAGCTGTTGGCAGAGTTTTGTGGCAATAACGACATGGTGATCGGGGGTTCGCTCTTCCCCCATCGACCAGTGCACAAAGTCACGTGGGTTTCCCGTGATGGACATACCGAAAATCAAATCGACCACATCTGCATCAGCCGAAAATGGAGAAGGAGCCTTCTTGACGTTCGGAACAAACGCAGTGCCGACATCGCGTCTGACCACCATCTCCTCGTTGGAGAGATCCGCCTTCGTATCGCGCGGGTCCAGCGGCGGGAGGAGCGGCTCGGACGGCGATTCAACACACGCCGATTGGAAGATCCAGCAGTAAAAAGGTCATTCGTCGAGGAACTGGAGACCAGAGCTGCGGATATTCCTGATGGTGGCAGCGTAGAAGAGCAATGGACGGCGATCAAGGATGCCTTTACTGAAACGAGTGAAAACAACCTGGGCGAGCTGCGCGCTCAGAGAAAGGAGTGGATCACGGATGACACCTGGAGGAAGATAGAGGAGCGGAGAAATGCAAAAGCCGCGATAGAGCGGGCGAGAACCAGAGGAGCGAAGAACCAGGCCCGCCAACTGTATTCGGCTCTCGAGAAGGAAGTGAAGCGCTCGTGTAGGCGGGATAAGCGAGCGTGGGTGGACTCCCTAGCCGATGAAGGTGAGAAAGCCGCAGCAACAGGCGATATCCGTCTCCTCTACGATATCTCACGACGCCTGAGTGGAGCAAGGATGAATCCTAGGATGCCAGTGAAGGACGCGACTGGTCAGTTGCTCACCGACCCCACTGATCAGCTGAAACGCTGGTTTGAACACTTCGAACAGCTTCTACAAGTTTCGTCGGTCAACCAGCCATCAACATCTCGGCATGAACCGCCAAGAGTGCGACGCATCACTCGCGTCAATTCTGAGGCGCCATCCCTACCGGAGATCGAAGCTGCTATCCGAACCATGAAATCCAACAAGGCTCCCGGGGTCGATCGCATATCAGCAGAGATGCTCAAAGCTGACCCCATGCTATCTGCACAAATGTTGCATCAACTATTCTGCAATATCTGGGACACCGCGACTTTTCCGGCTGACTGGATGCAGGGCGTCTTAGTGAAGGTCCCAAAGAAGGGGGACCCAACTGTATGCGATAACTGGCGTGGCATTATGTTACTGTGTTGTGTTCTCAAAGTTCTATGCAAAGTTATCCTCAACCGGATACAGGAGAAGATCGACGCGACTCTCCGACGGCAGCAGGCGGGATTCCGTGCTGGAAGATCCTGTGTGGACCATATTGTCTCGCTCCGCATAATCTTGGAGCAGGTCAACGAATTCCAAGAGTCCCTTTACTTGGTTTTCATTGACTACGAAAAAGCTTTCGACCGACTCAACCACGAAAACCTGTGGGGCGCCCTAAGGCGCAAGGGAGTTCCGGATAAAATCGTCAACCTCATCGAAGCTCAGTATGAGGCTTTCACGTGCAGGGTGCTGCACAACGGAGCCCTATCTGACCCTATTCGGGTAGTCGCTGGAGTGAGGCAAGGATGTATTCTATCACCGCTACTGTTCCTCATCGTAATCGACGAGATAATGGTTGGTGCGATCGACCGTGTGCCGAACCGTGGGTTGCTCTGGCAGCCTATTACAATGGAGCATCTAAACGACCTAGATTTGGCGGATGACGTTGCTTTAGTATCACAACGGCGTTCTGACATGCAGAGTAAGCTCGACGATCTCGCCGAACGCTCCTCAGCGGCAGGTCTCAACATCAACGTCAGCAAGACTAAATCGTTGGATATCAACACGGGAAATCCATCCAATTTTACGGTAGCTGGTCAGGAAGTGGAGAAGGTTGAAAGTTTCCAATATCTTGGCAGCCAGATAGCGTCGGACGGCGGAACCAAGAGTGACATAGGTGCACGGATCAAGAAGGCAAGGGCTGCTTTTGCGAGTTTACGAAACATCTGGAAGTCAAATCAGATTAGTCTCCGCACGAAGATCCGAATTTTCAACTCTAACGTGAAATCTGTACTGCTGTACGCTAGCGAAACATGGTGCGTATCAGCGGAGATCACACAGAAGCTGCAGGTGTTCATCAACCGATGCCTGCGGTATATAATTCGTGCTTGGTGGCCTCACAACTGGATTTCGAATGCCGAGCTCCATCGACGGTGTCACCAGAAGCCGATATCGACAGAAATTCGGGAACGTAAGTGGAGGTGGGTTGGCCACACTCTACGGAAGAGCGGAAATGAAATCTGCAAACAAGCGCTGGATTGGAATCCAGCCGGACATCGCAGCAGAGGCAGACCCAGGGGCTCATGGCGGCGAAGCCTAAACAAGGAGATTAAGCAAGTCGACCGGAATTTGACCTGGGCCCAGGTCAAGGCGAAAGCAAACAATCGCCCAGGATGGAGATCTTTCACGTTGGCCCTTTGCGCCAGGGATGGCGCTCAGGACACTTAAGTAAATGGCCACTTCCCCGAGGGCACCGGAACATATCCGGTAGGACCGATGTAGCCGTGGACTCTAAACAAGGCTATTACCGACCATGTTTTGAAAAACCATGAAGTTTGATATTTCGTACGACGGGTTTTGGTTCTTGTCGAACATTGTCCATTTCCCCGGGGGCACCGGAACATGCCGTGCAGGGCTAGTGTGACCATGAACTGTCAATAAGGCTATTACCGGCCATTTTTTGTAAGATCATAAAGTTTGATATGTCGCTCGCCGAGTTTTGGTTTTTGTTGAGAATAGATCACTTCCCCGGGGGCATCGAAACATGTCCTGGAGGGCTAGTTTGACCGTGGACTGTCAATAAGGCCATTACCGTCCAAGTTTTGTAAAATCATGAGGCTTGATGTGTCGCACGACAGGTTTTGGTTCTTATTGAGTATTGGCCACTTCTACGGGAGGAACGGGAACATGCCCGAGAGGGCTAGTCTAACTGTGAACTGTCAATGACGGCCATCAGTGATGCAAAATATCATGACACTCACGTGACACTCGTCTTCGCACCAACCGACTATCGCTGACAGATCGTTTTGTCACGCAGTGAGAGTTAGAGCCATGGCAAACAACAATCACCAGTAATGGTCGCTGCTCACAAGCAAAACGCTATACTCGCTGCTGATGATGAAAAGCACAACGAAAACAGTGAAGACTTCTGCAGTACGATCATGAGAAAAAGCGAAACGACAGAAGAAAACAAAAACAATGCCTACGCATTCCAAGTTCGTCTCGGCAGACGCGACTGTGTGAGTTACAAACAAAGCAGGCAACATGAAACGGAAGTTGTTGGGCTCACTCATTAACACACTCACATAAGCAAGCAAAGCAGCAACTGCTTCAAAACGAGCACAGATGAGTGTCGTGATTGTCGGGAATGACCAGATCGGTGATGGATCACAACAGAAGACGACATTCACCAGTTGCTTTTTACTTCTTTAGTCAACTTGATGGATGGTCATGGAGAGAGCTTCGACGAGCACATTGATAGGAATGTACAAAGCGTTACTACCATCAGCTGTTTGGCGATCGTGATTGTGATGGGTCGCATCTCTGACGGCCATTACTGGCCAAGTTCTACAAAATCGCGAAGTTTGATATGTCGCATGACGGGTTTTGGTTCATGTATTGATCCAAAATTATTCTAACAGATTCAAAAACTTGAATAGATTCTCGACAAAATGCAACTTGTTGTGCAGAAAAGGATAGAGAAATTATGTTTTTAGAGCTAATTTAATTTTCAAATTTATTCAAATTTAGACGTTAGACACGCATAGGTTAATCAAATGAATTTGCATTTCTTGAAATACATTTTTTTATCAAAACCACCACGCTAAGGTGATTCCTCGAAAAGTTCGTAAATGGCCGATATGCCCTATCTCTTCAAGTTATTTAGAGTACAAATCTCGGACATTGTTTGCGACATCGCTCATAAATCTGGAATCTATTGTACTCATGAAAATTGATGAATTTACGTTACGGTCGACCAGCAGATGAAAATGATGTGAAAATTATAATGACGTTTTGCTCCCTGTCAAATCGTATGGAATATTTTTTTAGTACATCATCAGTTTTGTAATTGCAAATCTGAAAACTAGGAGTCGCATGGCCAGTTTCGCGTAAATTCATCAATTCAGTGCCAACATTTCAAAGGGGCGTTATTGCTTTTGTAAACAATGACTTTAGCCGTCAATTTCTCGCGAATGAAATCTTACCTCTCCAAAATTACAATGCTAGCTGGTAGAGGAAACATTCCTCTACCTGTTGGTGTCATTTTTTCATATGAGTGAGCTTTTATTCGCGAGAAATCGACGGCTAAAACCATTGCTACAAATGCAATTACGCCCCTTTGAAATGTTGGCACTGAATTGATGAATTTACGCGAAACTGCACTAGTGCATGCGACGCCTAGGTTTGAAATTCAAAACCACATAAGTGATGATGTACTAAAAAATATTCCATACGATTTTACAGGTAGCAAAACGTCATTATCATTTTCACATCATTTCCAGCTGCTGGTCGACCGTAACGTAAAATCAATAGGAGGAGTAAAGCTTGCAACACTGATGTCGATCAATGGTAATTTTTTTTTATTTTGGCAACCTTTGTTTTTGTTTACACCTCGGATGACTTCACCTGATGGGTTGTGAAAGTTTCCTCTAGTTTCGACAACACTCCCCTCGCAACAGAATCAGTTTATCACTATGCTCGATAGGTAGACGGTTTGACAGTTCGATAGGAAGATTTTGGTTTCAGTCTGCGTAAAGGCCGGCGCACAATAGATACGTTTTCGGGTTTTTTGACAGATAATGCATGGGCTAACTGTCAAAAAACCTGAAAACGTATCTATTGTGCGCCGGCCTTAACTCTTCTATTATGAACTCTGGTGATAGCTTTTAAAATTGTACTTGATGTCCATCGGCGAAATGTCAATCATTTGGCAACACTGCCTCGTTAACCAGTTTTGGGGCGATGCATCGCATCATCGCTGACATTCAACTTGAGCGTAATCAAATCGAGGCCATATTCCACCTTCACGATGCCTCGCAAGGAAGAGAAAACCCGTCCCAAAGCAGCATTCGGATCAAAATAGTCAAAACTGCTAGCTCTCATGGAAACCGGTTGTTAGCAGCAGCTGAGGCGATATGGGAAAGAGTAGGTATTGTGCAATCGTATATCCACTTCCGAAATTGGGTATGTCATGCAAATCCCATTCCCAGGTGCGCTATGCCGGTTATGATGTTTTATTTATTTTTTTGCACTACGAGCGTCTGGTTCCTCTCGCCTGCTGCCGCTGCTGTTAACGGTTGTTTTCGAACCGACGACAACGGTTAGAGCTTGTTCAACGATGTAGTTGACAGTGAACACAAGATCAACCGGTGTGTCACCAGCTCACATGAGATATTTTCAAGGCCGGACACGTTGAAGGTGTTAATTTTTTCCAAAGCGCGATTCTGCGTCGTAGAGCATCATGCAAGTTTCGGCACTAATTTACCTGTCTCATCGACTGTTCCCATTCGCTTCTGTTCAGTCCGAGCCACAACCGGAGAATGATGATCCCGTCGAGCAAAATCCTCAACAGCACCTGCTTCGAAACGATGTAGCTCTTCAGACCTTGCCATTTGAGCAATTTCAAAATTGCACTTATATAGAACACCATGACGTCGCACATTTGAACTCCGTTGCTATGTTTTCCGTTGCACCACTTGCTTCCTACTGGAAGGCACTCGGCGAGATCTAGAACGATCCCAGATTAGTACTGGATTCCACTCTACATTCGATCTGGAGTCGAATGTCGGGATCCACTACAATGTGATCAGAATCTTGTTCTGGATTTGATTTTCCGGGTTTAATAACTGCCACAGAAACTGTGAGAAACCGTTCTCTTTTTGAGCTGCCTGACGACCAACGGGCGCCCGGGATGTGACAACAAGTCGACTCTCTCTAGAACACACTTTCGGAAGACTATAGCGGCTCAAAGCAAATTAGCGCGTGTGTGCTGTGCGCGCCCGACTCGTTCGTGCGAGAGTTCTAGAGGAATATTCCACTGAGACGTTCGAATCACGGAATCCGGCATCACTACTCGCACAGCAAACAACAGGATCGATCGTTGGAGGGTACTGAGACGTTGGATAACCCAAGAGGAACTAACGTTTATCTTTCAAATGTCGGCTGCGCTGGAGGTTTCGAATTTTTTTTTTCATTCGATCGAAAAAAAACTCATTATAAAGAAAAATTACTAATCGGTTATGTATGAAGAACTGGAAAATTCAAGGTTACCTAGAAAATTAAAGCACTTAACGAGTGTAGAAATATAGTGGAAAATGGATCACGCCGCACATAGGAGTAATTCGACCCAGAAAGTTGGCCAAAACTGTAAATCAATGATTTTTTGATGAAATTGATTTAATGTGTTGTTTTCGTAAAATGACAATAGTAAAAAAATAATCCACCTAAAAGTGCAAATTGAATGTTTCTCTATTTATTATAAATTATCTAATTCGATTGATGTAATTTTTTGCAACATTATTTCATTATCGATTATAAAAATAATCTTAATATACTCAAATGCGACGTTTTAGACCTAAAAAAAAATTAACAGAGCTTTCAAAAATTGCATACAAGTATTTAGAAAATCGCAAAGAGGAACCAGGAGGAAAATTTGCATCTGTCACAATGGTCCAAAGGCTCCAATCTTCCGTTTTACCTATTTTATTTTGATGTTTATCCTTTTGCTCCGAACTACTGAGAGAATGAATCTTTTAAAACGACAAAGTGATTACTCGAAAGGTGCCACTAATGACAGTTGGGTGGGTTTGTAACAGCATGAATCAGGTCCAGAATAGTAATTATATGGTGACTACAATATGTAGTTACAAAAACGTCAACCAATCATTCGATTCACACATCACGGATTTCGGACTTTTGGCCATCTTTTTCGGACAAATACTCCCTATGTGCCGGCGTGATTGCCCGAGACATTTCCATGAACCGTTGCTTGAGTTTGGGTGTTGTGGAATAATTATAGGTTTTTTTTTGGCAAGGTCGGTACTGTTTCGATTGTTTTGATCTGCCGAACAAGAATTAAATGGGTGGTGGCGACGAGCGTGAAGCTACGCTACGCTTGGTTGGTGTAGTTTCCTTAGTCGGTTCAAACTTAACACTTGTTAACAGTGTTAACTTGGTGGATGTCGGTGACAAATTGTTTACTAATTGATTTGAATTGTTTTTTTTTTGTGGTAGTGGTGATTAGATATACCGTTATGAGTTTGATTGTTGTAATAGTTATCGCTTGTATGTATGATTTCCATTTTGATTTAATTATTAATATTGGAATCTTCGAAAAACGTACATCGTCAGTTAGAGTGCGGGAAATTTACTGTATTTAATTTTTTTTAAACTCACAGCTCAAGAAAATGTACCCAAGTAACCGAGTGGCACGATCTTCAGGTAGTCCATCCAGCTTCTTGGCTTCACTGATGACATCGACATCATGGCACGGAACTTTGAGACGATGGCGGAAACGTACATCAGACTGAACGCTGAAGCTAGGCGGATTGGACTTGCCATCAACGCATCAAAATGAACATGAAAGGAAGAGGTTCTAGGGAAGACAATGTTAGCCTCCCACCCCGCGTTCAGATTGACGGTGACGAAATCGAGGTGGTCGATGAGTTCGTGTATTTGGGCTCACTGGTGACCGCCGAAAATGATACCATCAGAGAAATTCAAAGACGCATTATGGCACGGAATCGTGCCTAGTTTGGACTCCGGAGGAAGCTCCGGTCGAATAAAATTCGTCGCCGCACGAGGTTGACTGTCTACAAGACGCTGATTAGACCGGTGGTCCTCTACGGCCACAAGACCTGGACTATGCTCGTGGAGGACCAACCCTTGGTGTTTCCGAACGGAAGGTGTTGCGTATCATCTACGGTGGAGTGCAGATGGATGACATTGCAAAAATTTGGCGACTACGGTGGGCTGGGTACATCGTAAGAATGCCGCAAGATGACTCAGTGAAAATGGTTCTAGAAAGCGACTCAACAGGAACAAGAAGAAGAGGTGCGCAGCGGGCAAGGTGGATCGACCAAAAAGAAGGCGACCTGCGGACCCTTCGCAGACTACGAGGCGGACAGTAGAGGACAACAAGGCCTTAGCCTGATTGGTAAGGTAAATGGTAATGTAAGTAACCAAAAGTTCTGATAAAAGGCTATTTGTTGCTTAAGCAGCTTGGTTGAAGGTGGTCTATAGAATTCTAAGCAGCCTCATTTTTAAGGCGTTAAACGAACTTGAAAGTTCCGGTACCATAATTGAAGAGCATTCTAAGCAGCTTCTGGTGGAACTTGACCGAAACTTTTGGAAAATAAGTTAAAAACGGTTTTGTCCTCCACACCAATTTTATATTTAGTTCGCATTTTTATGAATGTTATTTCTAAAGGCAGGTATGAAAGTGTATGGATTTATCAGCATTTGTATTAGTATTGGAGCTGTTTGAAGAATTAAACCCAGTCCTTCTGCGTGGAAGCCCCAGCACGAGCCGCTACGTCATCTGAGATATATTAAAGTGAACTGTTGTCCCGCCTACTGTTGGAGTTCTTAGTGCCAGCTGACTGACTTGAATACGAAACACAACACCTCGATGAATTTACCGGATACACGGGTTCGAATCCAGGAAATTGCTCTTTATTTTTTTATGTTGGGATAGAATATTGATGCACTGCATACATATAAAAATTATGATTTATTTGAGCCACTGATCATTTCATATTTACGTACATTAAATTGTGTTACTAATAAAGATTTGTGCGGATTCCTTCATATAGCCCACATGACGGATCTTTTTCGAAACTTTCAAGTTGCTAAGAAGTTCCGCTGGGAACTTGTTCGGAACTTTGTTGTGGCCTTGTTTTCAGCCTTGCCTGAAGTTCCTAAGAAGTGCTTAGGGATGCTTTTTGGAACTTTTTTTTGAACTTTAAGTGGAGTACGCATCGGAACTTTATGGAACTTGAAAGTGGGTTTTATCGTTGAATACGGCACTTTAGGTTGCTTGGGAAGGAAGTTCTGTCGGAACTTTATTTGCACTTTATGGAACTTGGATGTTCTGTCGGAACTTTATGGAACTTGAATGTTCTGTCGCAAGAAGCTGCTTAGAACTTTATGGAACTTGAAAGTTCTGTCGGAACATTATTCGAACTTTATGGAACTTGGAAGTGAGTTTTATCGTTGGGTAACGCCTTGCAATGCCATGCAATCTTATACACTAAAGGGTCTCCACAGTATCATCACATTTAAAAAGCTGTTACATTTACAAGCCAAAATTTCATGACAATTGGTTGAGAGACTTATTTTTGGCGAGTACTTCTAAGTGATGCAATTTAACTGTGAACACCCTTTATATCTATGTATGGCTTCAATGATAAGGTTGTTAGAGAAATCCCTATTTTGAATACGTAAAATGCACCATGGGACTGCCATTAGCTTAATCGGAAAAGGCGCAGCTACAAAGTAAGGCTATGCGGGAGGTGGCTAGGTTCGATTCCCGGTCCGGTCTAGGAATTTTTCGGGTCGGAAAATTTCTCAACTTCCCTAGGCATAGAGTATAATTGTACTTGCCACACAATTTTACTAATGCAAAAATGGTACAGGTATCGAAAGAACGGTTGTGTGTTTTTGCTCCGCTGCGGGCGTGGAGTTTTTCGGTGCTTGCATATGATTATTTTTGTGTCCCGGGCGTGATAATATGATTTGCAATGGTGTGCTCTCGCCTCCCTTTGTTGTCGGTGTGACTCAACCGCGCTGATCTATTGTTAATTGGACCCTACACGATTGCTTTGATTGACAATAATCGTATTGTCAATGCAGTCCATATTGACATCAATACATCGATATTGACAATATCTCTGTATTCACATCATCAATAATATAGTCAATAAATTCCCTTCGTGTTTGATACGTGTGGGGTTCGCTTTAGGTTTTTGCGATGTGCATTGCTTTTGTGCACAGAGTGATTTGAAAAAGAAAAGTGCGTTAGTTTGACGCATAATCGGGGCGGTCCCGTGAAATATGAAGGAGAAAACAGTCGTTTTAAAACGCAATAGAGTCCGTCGAGATAGCATAAGAGATGTGCAATATTTGTACGCAGGTAAAATCGTCGCGTCAGTCGTAGTTTAATTTGTGAACTAAGGGTGGTAAAGTTTTTGGGATTCTGTTTCCATATTAGGGTTGTGAATCTAATTTCCGTCCTACTAAGCATAATCCACACTTAACCTCTCTTTTTCGAAAGGACATGAACTCAAAAATGGAGTTTACCTTTCTACCATTTATTGAGATATTGTAAGAAATCTAACACTGCTTGTCCTTGATTACAAATTCGTTATACGAGTTTCAATTCCGTCGCAACGCATTGAAGCGCCATTGGATTTTCTAGGTTTTTCTTCGTTCTACGAATGAATACAGAAAAATTGATTTGCTAGGAGCGCTTCTTTTGTATTGAAACAACGAGTTTAAATTTTCATACAACGCACTCGTATAGGCTTTGTGTTGTATCTTATAAGCTAACGCATGGAAACAAACGTATTATAAACGATAGAACGGAAATGGACAATTATGACGAAGTAGCGCTCTACCCTACGTAAGGACCAAATCGACGTCGAACGAACGAACGTCGCTTAAAAGTAGAATTTAATGTCTCCAGGTTTAAAAGATCATCGGTCGTAGAGAAAGAGCACCGCCGTCGAATTTGAGTTTGAATAAATCCCAGATCCTATCATATTAAGGAGACTTATAGTAACATCGTTTGTTTATCGTGTGTTTTGTGAATCTTAATATCGTCATCAACTTCACCGTCGGGGCCGGTTTTGAATGGTTGCAATAACAACGCGATGATGTGATATGAGGGGCTTGGTGGCCTTAGAGCGACCATTTTTGCTTACTGAGTAGAACATCATGAGTTTAATCTCAAGCCCCTCCACATTCAAGATTCGTTTATCGCTATATTTGTTAATGTGAATGCATTGGAATAACAACAATTCAATTCAATTCCTTTTTTATAGTCACTTTAACGCTATTGGGTCATTCATTCGTCCGGGGTGAGATTTGAACTCGTGACTTTGGCGTGAGAGGTATGGATGCTAGCCACTACGCCGGGGTCACCCCCTGCAATAACAACAAATGGATCATTGGTGTGTTGTAATAAAAGGAGCTCGTTTGCCTAGTGGCAAACTTTTTTGCTTATTGAGCAGAATATCGTGGGTTCAATCCCAATCGCGTTATATGATCGTTAGGACATCAATTCAGCTTATCGTTTACCAAAACGAAACCTGCTGCAATCCCAATCCTCTTACCAAATATCCCAGCGATTCTTCGTGGAAGTGCAGAGGTGTTCTCGGCGTCCATCAGAGCGAGTGTCACGTCAACACATTCCTACCCATTGCTTTCATGACCTGCATTCGGGCGCGACCGACACTGGTATTGCCTAGTTTTAGATCACCAGTTTTTACACATTGAGGATGATTGCTAGTCCCAAGCATCGTCTATTGGTTCTCTGTGTAATTACAGCTGATCTGGCAATAACAGAGTAGCAACCGTGGGCGGTCAATCATGCTCAGGTTCATGAACATCTATGGAAACATTGTAGATGAAGTCAGTTTAAGAAACTTTGTCGAAGACAACAATTTGCCATACCTCAAGTGACCGCATTTTACCATAACTTTTTTCATATTTTTTCCGATTTTCTAAATGTTCTACAAAGTTGTAAATGCTTCAAAAATTCACATTTTTGATAAATAAAACAAATCGCTATCTCTTCGTTTAAAGGATTTACATCCGTTTATATAATGTATTAACACTATCTTTAAGGGGGTGTATGCTAGACTGCATTAGCAGCTAATCTCAACGTTATTTTGTTCAGCAACTTACACCCTACTGTTACATATACAACTCATAGAGGGATCCAAGGGGATGCATAATGAGTTTTCTTATAAAGTACCTCAATGCTTTGTTACGTTTTGCTGTTTTCATGACCATTTTTCCAAGTATTTACATTAGGGCGGGTTGTAGCTTCAACAAAGTTGTTTGGTATAAATGTGAAATTTATGAGCCCTAGAATTATTCAAACTTTAATATCCACCCAGAATCATGGAAATTCCCTGATCGTGAGTTGTTCGGTCTTTGTTGACATTATGTATCGCGTGCGATATAATGTGCTTGCACCATCTGATAAAGCAAACATCGAATTTTCAATCGGCTCCTCTATAGAACGAAAGAGCTGGGCATTGAAGCCCTGATCTTCTGCTCAGTTAACAAAACCGGTCACCACTAGGCCACCGAGCTCCTTATTATAAATGCACATTTGACTGATGCAAAATTTTACATTTTCGCTCCATAGTGCTGAAACGGTTTTAGCCTCTCGAAATGCGTACTCATTTAGTAGGAATCTGATGTGACACAGACCATTTGAAGTTTACATGGACATTACTATGGGAAAACCAAATGTTTTGTTCATATCTACATAACAATTCACAATATCACTCTGATTTTAAAAATGATAGCTGTGCTTGTAGAAAATTTCTCCGCAACAACTTTGTTGAAGACCACTTTTCGATCAAATGTAAGAAACAGATCGTGTACGCAATCGATCAGTTTGCTTCGAAGAAGTTACAAAAAGAACAAATTTACCCTGCCTGGACCAACTCTCGTTTGAAACGTCTAAAAAAGGTTAAAAGGAAAGCATTGAAAAAAATCAGCTAAGCAAAAACTGCGTCGTTGAAAGTTCGTTACCTAAGAGCCAATAGGGTGTATGAAAGACTGGATAAGCAGCTATTTCACGCGCATTAAAATCGTTTGCAACGGAGTCTAAAATTTAAAGTGATTTAGAAGTTACAACTACTGATGAAATTGCATCCCGTTTTCGTGAACAATTTACCGGAGTTTTCTTAAATGAACCAACTACCCTACAAGATATCGTCGATGCCACTATCAATGTACCTCTTTTAACTGCCATTGGTCCTCACCAGCAATTGATATGTCATTGGAAACAAGTTACAAATATGGCGTATTTTAGAGATCTCTGTTTAAATAAAATTCGACAAAATTTTAGAATTCTGACACTTCGAAGCATAGACCTTTTTGGCGTTTAATCGTCTTTCTCTATCTAGCACACATGAATGAATGCACGGGTTGTTTTCCCACTAATCTGTTTCCCTCTTGCTCGCACTCGTTCGATTTAAATGGTGCAGTAGTGTGCGCCGATTAAATGTCAAAAAGCTCTATTGGCTAGAGAAATGTGATGAGAATGTAGAGGAGTTATAGGGATACTTACAGGGTGATTCAGAATAACTCTTAACGATTTTGCAAATATGCAATTCTCAATGGGTTAAAATGGGTATAAGTTCAAGTATTTTTGTTCTAAAGCGTGTACAACGCCATGGGCGTGAAAATGGAGCATGTCATAAATCTGTATAAATTCGTGTGTTTTCTTTTAGAAAGCGAAATCTCTTCGTAAGAATGAAATATTTATGTTTCGCATCATTATAGGAGGTTAAAAGGAAACATGCGTGGAAAATCCGTTTAATATCGGAGCTTAGATGCATCGCCAGGACTCCAAAAATGCAGGAATTAAAACGTGCGTGCCAACTGTGGTTCATTTTCGTGACAAATGAGGCTGGTAATTAAGGTAAAGGGAGAGAGATTTTAATTAAAGTAAGTTGAAGATTATATATGTAGTATATCTCGAATACACTGACATCAAATAATCATGCAAGCGTTCAATCGTTATGACTATTTTGAAAAGTGACAGTTATTCCGAATCACCCTGTACATTGCTTCTCGTGTCAACATGCTTCAAAAGCCCTGAAGGTCTTAGATTTTAGGCTTATAACTGTGCGATGTTCACAAAATGCCAATATTAGTCTTCTTTTTTTCATTTAGTTAATTTTGGTAAGGCTCAATTGTTTAAAAAAGCTTTGCGGAGCCGAAAGTATAATATATGGCTTACTGATTGAAAGCTTGTTGGCACTAGCCGTGCTGAATTAAAGATGAGTAAAGGCTTTGGACTATTACTTATGGTTACTAAGGCAGGGAACTGATGTTATAGAATGTTGTAATAATTACTGAAACTTTACAAGGATAAAACAAAATTCTGTTGCCCAGTGTCGCACAGTTCATAGAACCATGCACGAATGCTCGGCAAACAACAAATGACGGGGCCCTTGCCCATCCCATCATGCATGCACCAACAGAAGGAGCAGAAAGAACACGAACCAGATGTCAATGCAATTTTCTCCTTCGCGGTGATGATGCCGCTTGGTAGTGTCGTGCCTTCCTAGGAGACGAGTCACTGCCGCGCCTAACCCATCATGAGTAATCATCATCTCCGGGGCCTGTCTTCATTACTGAAACTGTTCATACCGAACATGTATCATTATTCTATGTTTGCGCACATTTCTCCGCGGATGGTTGATATAATTTTAGTGCTGTGATAGAAGAAGAAGAAGGCAGCAGCGAAAAACGCAACTAATTGCACTTCATCGCCATAGAGCTGCTCCAGAGGGTCGACGACAAAGGACGACGAATGTATCACAAGAATAAAACAAGTTACGATGGAAGACGTGTGCAATAGGAACAAGTTTTTTGAGTTGGTGCTTTTTTCCGCTTTGTTTACCGCGATTTGCACGGAGGTAAATACGAACTGCGGAGATGAAAATTAAGGTTATGTAGGTAGGTTAAGGTGTTACGGTGGGTTAGCATTTTTTACTATTTTTGTCGGTGTCGGTGAATTGATTGTCATTGATGCTATTGTGGTGTGAGTGTGCATCAAGCATTTCCGCATTTTTGTAAACACAAGGTGGCCGGTGAATTTTCAATTTGAAATTTCCTGTTTTTCCCGGTGCATAGCCTTAAAATTTCCCGGCTGTGAATGTTCAACAAAAAACTAAATTGAACACAACGTGATCTTAGAAAGTTATTTGTAGGAATCTTCAGAAGCAAAACTACAGGAAGTATTTTTTAAAGCTGAAAATATAATTCAACTCTATGAGTCACTAAATTTATTGAAAGCATTAATTTTTTTAGATTATTTGAAACATCAATTTGCATAACTTTTTAAAGCTCAATATGTTCTCAAAGCCCTAGAATTGACTGAGTAAAAGAGTCTTGGAGTCAAATGCTATCTGGCTGAATGGGTCTTAAGACAAAATTGCAAGGAATTGAATTAAAAAAATGTGTTAGAAAAAATTAACATGATCCAAATAAGATCATGAGAAAATGGTTGGAGATCTCGGTTCATGAAAAGGTGTCGTCACTAAGATATCTGTAGGTACTAACATAAATCTTAAAAAAAGATTTAAGAAGATTACCAAGATTCTGGCGCATTGACATTTGAGTCTTAGACTAGAACTTTTCTTCAAAATTTGTGACTAGTAACGATCTTCGTGATCCGAGATTGAGAGAAAAAATAATTTAAAATTTGATATTGGGAAAAAATTCCAAGATCACAGATTTGAAAAAAAAAATCATAATTATGATTTGGAGTCAAATTTGTTAAGGTTCTGAGACTTGCAATAAATTTAAGGGTTATAAAAAAAATACACAACATTCTATAGAATCCTGAGGACCATCCAAGTAACATTACAGGCTTTATAAAGGTTTTATAGCATTCTATAAGCCTAAATCATGGTCTACAGGACCCACATAAAACCAAAATTGTTACTTGGACACTAGGCTGATGCAAAATTTTAAATTTTCTTTCCACAGTGCTCAAACCGGTTCAAAACGGGTCCTGATTAGTCTCCCAAAATTTGTACTCATTTGGTAAGAAACTGACTTGGCACAAACAATTTACTATGGGGAAATCAAATTTTTCGTTCATTGTCTTCTAGCCTTTTTCCATATTTCACTGTTAGAAAGTTCAATAGTTATTCATATGGGACGTTTTCTCAGCTACAACTTTGCAGAAGATCGTTTTTCAGCCAAACATCAATATAAATAGTTATTAATTGTTTGAGAGAATGATAATATTATGGCATGATCAAACAGCTGTTTTTTGGTCAACACTGTATTCTGGAGTGTGACATGATTTGTGTGCTCTATTCTACCCATCAGAAACAATGTTGCCTGCTGAACAGTTGATTGAGCATAATTATAAAAATTAGTTGCTTGTACAATTAATAGCTTTTGTTCCTTACATTTTATCGAAAAGTGGTTTTGAACAAAGTTGTAGCGGAGAAAATTAATGCAGAGCGATATAGTGAATTGTTAGATAGAAATGAACAAAAAATTTGGTTCTCCCATAGCAATTTCCAACTAAAATTCAAATGATTTGGACCAAGTCATTTTCTTACCAAATGAGTTCAAATTTTGGTTGGTTTAAAAGAACCCAATTTGAAACCGTTTGTGACCACTGTGGAGCGAAAATTTCACATTTTGCGTCAGTCTATTAAACTTCCTGGAATTTGAAGTAGAATTTAAAAGGAATAAAAGTGTTGATTTCAAAAAACATACCGAGGAGGATTTCTACATAATTTTAGAATTAGAAGTGCTGAGAAGAATTATTCTGAGATGAAGTCCTAAGAAATTATTAGCTGAATTTTGAGGGATTTCTGTGGATAAGCAAGGAAGTTCTGAATTCCTCAGAAGATTTCAAAAAGAGTTGTGAAGAAAACTTCAATTATTCAATTATTATGTGATTCTCAGGAGAATTGTGTGAGGATTATGAGGAAATTGCATAAACATCTTAAGGAGCATTACAGGACAATTATGAGACTAAGAAACCTAATTTAAAGAGTGTTCTGGGGATAGACTACACACTAAGATTTTGTTTTCGTGTTCGGTAAATTTTACCGAAATCAGAACAGCTGAACGTACGGTAAAACTTTGACCTTAATTTTAAAGGCTATTGAATTTGAAAATAATTTCAAACCATGTTCAACCTTGTTTAAATGATCAAATCTTGTCATTTTAGTAGAGATTTAGTTTCAAAATACACTACCGATGATAAGTTTAAGGACACCCCAAAAAACCATGCAAATATGTTTTATTCAATTTTTGATCTTCAAAGGTTATTTGAATGGTATGAATGGTATAGCATAAGGGAAGGTCCATTAATTATGTCACGCAAATTTAATTATGTCACGCGAATTTGGCCCATTTTCAACCCCCCCTTGTCACATTTTTTAAATGGACCTTAATTGTTTATTGTAAGGCACGTCACAGTTTCCAAAACCCCCCTCACCCCCTAAAAGTGTGACATAATTAATGGACGATCCCTAAGTGTTCTACTACAACTTTTATTACAAAATTTGGCCAACCCAAGTCTGAGAAAATCAGTCACGATTCTTCAGAGTAAATTTTTAAAAATATTATAACACAAAATTTGAAAATTATATTGAACAATTTGCCTACGAGGCAAGTTCCATTCAATACCGATCAAATGATCTGAAGAGAACGAAAATTGGACGTAACATGACAGAGATATGAACATAACAAATTTGTCATGTTTTTTTTTGGGGGTGTCCTTAAACTTATGCTCGGGAGTGTAGCTGAAAAGCAATAGAATTGAATTGCCTAAATTTTACCGAACCGCTCAGCTGTTCAGATTTCGGTAAAAATTACCGAAGTCGGCTATAATTTCTAAGTGTGTATATCAACAGAATTGATTTAAAAAAATTACATTGAATTAGAAAGGAATTCGTTTAAATTCTCCAAGGGGTTTATTGAAGAAAATTTCTAAAGGATTTTGCTAAGAGTTTCGAGTAGAGTTAAAATAAAATTTGGAGAAACAAATCTAAGAAAATCAAATTTTCGGAAGCATTTTAATCGAATTCATAGTAAAGAGTATCAATGAAAATTCAAAGAGAATCATCTGGAACCGGTTGCTGGGCTGCCAACAATGGAAAAATAAACATTTTGGGGTGAACATTTTCGACAGCGAAGCTGCTATGTTACTTAATAACATACTGAAACCCCAAAGTGATTGCATTTATTCTTATGTTCTAAAAAAATTAAAAATACCCTATTTTCAACAGGAGTCGATCTCTGAAGTTATCTGAAAATTTGGAAACTTCTTAAAATTTCCCACTAACAGGGCTGGTAGCGATCAATAAAGTGACTAAAAAGTGACCTAAGGGAAGAAAATTAGTCGTTCTGATGGCATACCAAATGAATGTTTGATGTTTTAGACTGATTCAATTAGAATCTCATAAACACTCAAATATGTACGATAGAAACCTTTAAGACAAAAGATGCAATAGAAAGTTTATGACGAAACTTCCAAGTGTCTACTGCCTGGAAAATCCTGAAAAACCGGGAATTCTAAGGGAATTATATTTCTCCTGAAAATACCTGAAAGTCTCAGGGAATCTTATAATAACTCAGGAAATTTAATATTTTATTTACTAAGGATATTCCAAAGAAAAGAATGCATTTTTAAATAAAAACATTCAATATTCCTTGTTATTTTCATTCACACAAATTGGAGCATCAGTAATGTTATGGTGAATGCTTAGCGGGTGAAGGGGATGCTAAAAGGAGGATTACAGTTAAATCTGAGAATAACTCCAGGAGATCTTAGGAAAATAATTCCAGGAGAGATTATCAAACAAATTAAGGGGAGAAATCTAAGGAATTTGTGAGGGAAAATGAAAATGATTTCTTAGGACGCTTTCAATGTGAGTAGAATTCCAAGGGAAGGAGTGAGATTTAAAAAATCTGAAATGTATTCAATAAAAATTCTGAGAATCTTTCCATACGATTTTTTACTGAGGAGAATGTCAAGGCAATTAAATTAAAAGAAAATTTGATTCGTTGGATGGTTGCGAGAAGTATTCTAACTATATTCTTATTATATTTTTAGAGAATTCAGGCAAACGTTCCAAGTGAATTTCTGAAATAATTCCATGGTAATTCCATTTCGGGAAAATACGAGCGAATGGTGAGGAGAACTCCAAGCGAATCCTCAAGCGAAATCTCCGTTGAATATGTAATGGACTATTCTGAGATCTTCAGAACAAGTTGAAAGTTCCCAAAATATTCCTGAAGTTAATGAAACTGCCTTGAAGTTCTTTTGTAGTTTGAGAAACTATTTTTTTTATATCTTTATTAAGGAGACTTTCAGCCCTGGGCTGGTTCGTCTCCGTTGAGGAACTAGCTTGATGCTCACAATACTTCTCATCATTGTTATTAATTTTTCTAAACTTTTTCGGACTTTCTAAAGTTTCCACAATTTTGCTAACGATGATGAATGTTTTCTAAAGTTTTAAAAATTCTCTGAATTCCTCTAAACTTCTTTAAAAATTTACGTAATTTCACTGCTCTGAGGATATCTGTTCTATCTTGAAGTTTTTTTTTTTTACTTTTTAGCGAGATCAAGATCTTTCTTGAAGTTCTCGAAACTTCTCTTAAGTGTTTGCAGTTCCCATGAAGCTCGTTGTACTACTCTGAATTTAATTGAACTTAATTCTAAAAATGTTTAAGTTTCCGTGAACTTCTGGACTTATGTGAAAACCTCTATAATTTCCTTAACATCTCTAAAGTTCTCTGAAAATTCGGGGACTTTTTGAAATTTTCCGCTAATTTAGTGAAACTTATGGAACTCCCCTGAAATTATTCCCCTTGTTTTTGAGCTTTACCTAAACTTATTTGAGATGCTCCCGAAATGTCCATATAAGTTCCTGAAGTTCTCGGATCTTCCCTTAAGTTCCACCATAGACTTTTATGACGTTCTCGAAATGTTTTTGAAGATCTTTTTACTTCTTTGAAGATTTCGAAGTTATTCTGATATTTCAAGAACTTCTTTAAGCTCCCGCAATGAAATAATTAGAATAGTTCTATGATTTTCACTGAAGTTTACAAGATTTGTCAATTTTCGAAACTAATTCATAGCTTTTTCAACAGTCTAGAGTTTCCTGATGTTTTAAAAACTGGCCAAAAAATTTCTCAATTTCCTTAAAATTCGCTAGGCTGTCCTTAATATCTTAGTATTTTTTTAAAGAATCCACAATTTTACTGGAATTGATTGAATTGCCTTTGAGTTCTACGATTTTCCTGAAGTTTTAGAAAGTTTATAAACACTCACGGAACTTTGTCTTGAATCACTAATATTCCCTGGAAAGTCCAACCTTGAAGTTTTCTATGCTTACCTTAATTTCTCTATATTAATCAAATGTTCCGGTAAATTTTCTGATATATATTTATAATTCCCTGAATATTCTCAAGTTTTCAGTTCAATCCTAGAATTCTTGGAATATCCCATAATTCCAAGGAACTCCTTGTCAGCCGCTGCTGAAAATTTCCTTAAGTTAATGGGATTTTTGTGATGTTATCTGATCGTCCTCGAAGTACTCGGAACTGCACTGAATATAACGAAACAATCTTAAAATATCTAAATTTCTTAGAAGTTCTCTGGAATTTATTGAAAATATCTGGAATTTCTTGAAAGTTCTCGTATTTTTTTTTTAATTAATGAAACTCAACTTAGCTAAATTTTCGAAATTTTTTAGATCTTTAAATTTTCATGATATAACACTCTTGAAAAAAAAAACACTCTTGAAAAACTCTCACATTTTCCGGATGTTAATATAATTTTTATTGCGTTCCAGAAATTTTCTCTGAGCCAAACGAAGCTTCCGGATATTCGCGAAATTTTTTTTGAAACTTCGCTAAGGTTTCTGCAATTTCCTTGATTTTTTTTTAACTGCCCTTTAAATCTATGATCTGTCTTGATGTTCTCGGAGCTTCGCTAAAGCTTTCAATTCTAATGAAGATCTCGGTTCTGCTTTTAAAATAAATGGAATTCTAGTGAACACCTTTATACTTCCCTGGATTTCTCTGGATTTTTGTGGAGTTTCTGAAATATTTGTAAAGTTTTCATAAATTTTCTGAAGTCTCTGTACTGGATCTCTCGGAATAACTTAAGGGTTCTCGATTTTATTTCAGCACATCATGGAATTATCCTGAATTTGTCTAAACTCACGCTTATAGATTGTTTAGCCAATCCAATAGTCTGGGCTAAAATTTCGGGACTTCCACTTAAGATCTCTGGAATTCCCCATGATCTCCAGATCTAGTTTTTCTGAGATAAATATAATTTCTTAAAAGTTTCCACAATTTTCCTAGTGCGAAACTTCAAGACATTAAAAATGTTGTGATCTTAGACTTACTAAAATGAAGTAAAGCTGTTTCTTTAAAACTGATTGCCATGTCTTAAAAACGTTTGCGTTAATTTTTGTTGTTGTTGTTGTTGTCGTTTTACAAAAAAAAATCATATTTTTAACGCATTTCATAAATAGTTTTCTCATAAGAAACCTGGAAATCATCCGCCAAAGTTATGGAAAAACCTGAAAACCTCAGGGAACTATATTTAGCTAAATGAGTGTAGATAGAGAAAGACAATTTAACGTAAAAAAAACTCTATACAAGGTCGTTAGCTTCGAATTATACAAACATTAGAACAACATGTAGGCCTTTCCTACACACTGCAAGAAGAATGATCAATCTTGAAGTAAATTCACTTTAAAAAAAAAAGTTTAAAATTGTGACTGATTACAAGAAAAAGTGACTTTAGTGACTTGGCATTAAAAATGAGACTACCCCTGAAATTTTTGGAGCTTACGCATTTTGCTATTGTTCATGAAAGTTCCAGAATTTATAGGATCTTCCCCTAAGGGGGACACCTATTGAGGTCTCTAAAAAAGGCTATTTTTTGTTATTTTTTTAGTACATTAGAATAAATGCAATCAAATGAAACCAACAGGAACTGCACTTAAGTTACATAGACTTATATGAAGTTCTCTGCTCTATTGTGAAGTTTTCGAAGTTTACGATGTTTTTTTTTCTGAAATTTCAGGAACTTCTTTAAGCTTCGGCAATTTTTGGAATCAAAACGAAATAATTAAAACAGTTCTATAACTTTCACAGAAGTTCCCAAGATTTTTCTGGAGATCATGGAACTGCCCTTTATTAATCGACACTAATTCATAACTTCTTCAATAGTCTAGACTTTCCTGATGTTATGAAGAATGCCCAAAAGATTTAAAAATTTCCCTAAAGTTCTCTGAATTTCTCCGTATTTTTTATAAGAACCCTAAATTTTTCTGAAATTAGTTGAATTGCCTTGAAGTTTCCGCAATTTTCCATAAATTTCATAAACGCTCACGGAACTTTGTCTTAAATCACTAATTATCCCTGAACGTATCTGGACAACCCTGAAGTTTCCTATACTTACATGAAGTTCTCTTCGTGTATTGTTCCGGCAGATTTTCTGATTATATTCATAATTCCCTGACACTTTGGGAATTTTTGGATCCATCATAGGATTATCGTAATACCCCATAATTCCACGGAACTCCTTGTAAGTCGCTTTAAATTTCCTTTAGTTAACAGGATTGTTCTGAAGTTATCTGCTCGTTCTCGAAGTACTCGGAACTTTGCTGAATATGATGGAACCATCTTTGAAGCTCTCTGGAATTTTTTGAAGATATCGGTGCTTGCTGAAAGTTCTCACATTTTTTTAATCAATGGAACTCAGTTGATGTTCCCTATTCAACTTAACTAAATTTTTGCATTTCCTTGAAATTATTTAAAGTGTCCTTTGATTATCCGATCTGTCTTGATGTTCTCGGACCTTCCCTGAAACTCTCAATTCTATTGAAGATCACGGTGCTTCTCTGAAATAAATGGAATTCTCGTAAACACCTTTAAACTTCCCTGAAATTCTCTGGACTTCTGTGAAGTTCCTGAAATATTTCGGAAGTTTTCATAAATTCTCTGTACTTTCCAGAAATACTCGGAATATCTTAAGAGTTCTCAAATTTTGTTCAGTACAACATGGAACTAACGGGTGTTCAATAAAAAATGAGAATCATTTCAATACCTTTCAGTACTTAAAGTACAGAGCGCAAATTTTTTTCTCTCCAAGAGAAACACCTTTAAACTTCCCTGAAATTCTCTGGACTTCTGTGAAGTTCCTGAAATATTTCTGAAGTTTTCATAAATTCTCTGTACTTTCCAGAAATACTCGGAATATCTTAAGAGTTCTCAAATTTTGTTCAGTACATCATGGAACTAACGGGTGTTCAATAAAAAATGAGAATGATTTCAATACCTTTCTGTACTTAAAGTAAAGAGCGCAAATTTTTTTCTCTCCAAGAGAATTGCTCTCTGGACTCCCTAAAAATGGGTCGCATATTTCATTTCGCTCGAGTGCTGTCAGTTCAATCGAAGATGGCGTCGAAACAGCAAGCACTCCGCGAGTGTGTTGTACGGTTTTACGAAACGCATGGTCATCGAGGAAAAAAGTTTACGGTAGACCACTTTCGAGACGAAAACGTGCCCGTGAGTACAGTTTACCGGATCCTGGCATCCCTGAGCGTGGAGCGGAAGGCCGGTAGCGGCCGTCCGGCGAAGAAAATGACGAAGAAGAAGAAGGAAGCGTTGAAAAAGCTGTTCGACAACAAGGACGGAAGCGTGATTACCTCTCACCCCAGCAGGCCTGGGTTCAATCCCAGTCGGCGCCACCGGGATGTTCTGAGGCATAGCATCTCTGATCACGCCTTTCTTCGGATGGGAAGTAAAGCCGTTGGTCCCTGGTTCATGAGTTAATGGGTCGATAGGTAGGGTCCAGGTGTGGGAGCTGCCTTCCTGGCACGTCGGTAGCATTGGTGCTCAGCACGGAAAACAAGATCGACGGAAAAAAAAAAACAAGGACGGAACGAGTTTGCGTGACGCCGGCCGAAAATATCACTGCTCCCATACCTTGATTCACCGAGCCCTCAAGATGGAGGGTATCATCTGTCGGAAGAAGAC
This sequence comes from Ochlerotatus camptorhynchus, assembly GCF_037179485.1. Lineage (NCBI taxonomy): Eukaryota > Metazoa > Arthropoda > Insecta > Diptera > Culicidae > Ochlerotatus > Ochlerotatus camptorhynchus. The sequence continues at coordinate 751,564 of NW_027040620.1, forward strand.
TCGGTCCCCCGAGTACACGAACGAGGGGCGATATCGATCGTGAAAACGCAGTGCCTGTGGATGACGAAGAACTACCGCGGGACGTCGTTCATGCTGGATGACGAAAGTTACTTTCCGCTCTCGAAGACCCACATTCCAGGAAATGACAGCTACTATTCCAGCGACAAGTCGGCCAAATAATTGGCGGGCCAAGCATACGAAGCAGTTGACCACGAGGATCCGGAATTGTATCCGGAAGATGGACGTCAGTGCCGTCCAGCGCTCTTGTGAGAGCATCGCGACTAAGTTGCGTCGTACGGCTGACCAGGGCCCCTTCTCCAATATTCATTGACGTTTTTTTTTGAAGAATAAACATTATGTTTTTAATAAAAAAAAATCTGAATTCGTTGAAAAAAAAAATTTGTTTTACTAGCAATATGACTGAAATTTTTTTTATTTTTTAATGAACACCCATTATACTATTTTTATTTTTTTTCAAACTCACGCTTATAGATATTTCAACTACTCCCAATGTCTGGACTAAAGTTATGGGAACTGCCTTTAGATCTCTGAAATTCCTTAAATATATCTAGATCTAGCTTTTCTGGGGTAAGTTTCTAAAATTTTCCTCAAGTTCTCTACATTTCTGAAGTACTCTGAAATTCTAGGAGCTTCTGCAGTTTATCGGATCGAATCGGTTCTCCATATTTTCAGGATGTTATCTTCCCTTATGTTCCCGCAGTTTGTTCATGAAGCTTCAATGAAATTCTCAGCATTTTCTTGCATTCCTCAGAACTTTTGTAAAGTTTCTAAAATTGTTGTGAAGTTAATGGGATTTCACTGACGAATTCTAATCTTCCATAAAGTTAATTACAAACTTGAAATAAATCATTTATTTTCAGCGATTTGCAAATGTAAGTGTTAAACTTCAACATTTAATGGATTTGATTGTAAAGCTGTTTTTTTTAAACTGATGTTCATGTTAATTGCTGATTTGAACCATTTAAAAAAAAGCTGGAAACTATCCGTTAATGTTCTAGAAAACTCTGGAAATTTTGACGTAGTACTACGTCTGTGATTTCTATATGGGGGTACACTTTGTGAAAACCGAAAATGGATTATGTAACGAAATTATGAAAGATTTTGAACGTTAATAACTCCGCTGCCTCTGGACCAATTTCAATAATTTTATCACCAATCGATCAGAAATATTTGTACGACCATTGATTTTTAATAAAAAAAACTATTGAAAAAGTGCTGGTGGACATACTGCAAGTATTGAAAATCTGAACTTTTCTTTCCACAGTAAATCACGAATAACTTTTTAACGGTTTAAAATGAAGTTAAAGTATTTTCGGCAAAGTTTTTGCTTATAAAATTTACCATATATCTGCTGCATTTGATTGATAATAGCGCTATGTTTGATAACCACTTTTGATGATTGAATGCAGTGATGTACGACAAAAAACATCATTTTAGAGAATTTGAAAAATTGTAACTAACAAATTGGACACAGAACATGCCGTAGCAATTTTTTCTCTTATAGTTTTGACCCTTGAGAATCTGCGAAAAATATTAAATGGTGAGATTTCAATGAATTTTAAAGAACTAAAAATATTGATTGGATAATAGCTATGAAAAATGAACTTTTTTCAAAAATCTCGTCGGGGCGACCTCTAAGCAACATTTCCCAGAGTTGCCGCCATACAAAAGTTGGTTTGTAACACCTTTAGCTATCATTTGGAGGGTGAGCCCCCAGATTTCCAAACATAGTGCAATTTTGGGACACCCTACTGTAGATAGAGAAAGACGATTAAACGTCAAAAAGCTCTATAGAAGCACAACACCTTCGAATTGTTCGAAAATTAGAACAAAATGTAGGCATCTGTTGGACTATCAAATACTACTCACTGCAAGAAGAATGATCAATCTTGAATTAAATTCACACGTGTAGAAAAAAAAAATGGAAAATGGTCATTTATTATAAAAAAAAATTACTTTAGTTACTTGGCTTTAAAAGAGGAGACTTTTAGACTTTTAAGTGACTGACTTGAAAATAGTAAAGGCGCAGCTTCAAAACAAGACCATGCTGGAGGTGACTGGGTTCGATTCCCGGTCCGGTTTAGGTATTTTTCGGGTCGGAAAATTTCTCGACTTCCCTGGGCATAGAAGTATGATTGGACTGCACAATTACACTAATGCAAAAATGGTACAGGCATCGAAAACTCTCAATTAGTAACTGTGGAAGTGCATCTTAGAACACTAAGTTGAGAGCACGCAATAAGCTAATATGCGATAAGCAATAAGCTTAAAATGCGAAGAAGAATACCTGCTACCAGCCGTGCACAACACGTTTAGTTAATGATCTTGAGGACAGCCATTTTCGCATGACGTACCGTTGTACCTTAAGTTCACGAAGAATGAGAAGGATACGGCAAAATAGCACTCAGGTTTCGTTGAACTCGCTTCGTCTGGCGTTTGGAAGGGAGAGCTGGTAGAATTGAAAGAGGAGAGGTTTTCTGACAGATTAACTTTCGGTTGTTTGGAGAGGTGAGACGCAGATTTCGCTGATGAGTCATGGAATGTTCATTACTGTGCAGTGATCAAGATGTAATTAAATGTAGAAGGTGTTCACTCTTGCTCACTTTGTGCGAAGAAGAAGGGGTATGGAGAGTGACAAGAGAGGCTAGAGAACCGAACAATTTGTTTACCCACATGCAAGATTCTCGCAGCTCGCCACCCATTAAATGTTTGTAAACAGAATGTTCAGCAAAACGGACAAAGAACAATATGACTGCTGATGACGATTTGTCATTGGAGAACACCTTCTACATTGACTTACATCTTGCGCCGTTTAGGTGCAATTTCAACATTGCTTTTGAGCTGAAAATTTGTTTTCACTGCACTGAGAAAAATAATTCCATGTCGCCCAGTGTAGTCCGCTACATAATGGAACTGAACTAACTAAGGCGGAGGCGTTGCTGTCAGACTAACTTCACAAAGAAACTAACAAACGAATAGGGTTCATGACCCTTTTCCGCAGTTCATATTCTTTGTAAACCTATCCTTCAAATACAAAATCACTATGATTCATCAATTACAATAAATTCAACCCGAACAGGTTCCAATGACGCAAGGACGGCGAAATTCAGGAAGCTGTTCGCCGTCCGTCGCCGCTTCGATTTAAAACTTCAAGGTCACGAGAAGGCAGGTTCATCGAACAAAAAAAAACCCGTCAAATGGACAAGCCGCACTTTCAGCCAGTTCAGTTAGTTCGAGCTGGGGACGGACAGGGCAAAAGTAAACGTACGGCTGCTGAATGTTTGTAGTTGGAAGGAACTTGTTTTGCCTTTTCGTTTCCGTACCGCCGCCGCGATCTCGCGAGACAACTTTCGTTCGCCTGTTTGTAGGTTGGGTGCCGATGACCAGCATTGTGATCAGGGCTGGCGAGGGCCGAGCTAGTTTAAAAGGTGGCCCTTTTCAGGTAGACGACCATTCGTGGGATAGAATCTTAGCATTGGCGGTGAGACAATGCTGACTGGAATTGATATCCAACCTGAAGGGTCAAGTTCTAAGAGGAATTCCTGCTAATTTCTGTTTTAGATGTTCAATTCATATATTTTAAATGCTTCAAAATCTTACAATCCAGCTCTCAAAGGACAAAGTACGATACACCGTTGAACTTTCTTCCTTGATTCCCACATTTGTGCGACGCGCAATAATCGAATCTGCTTCCTTTGTGAACAGACCTGCCAGCCACTTCCTAGAGCGATGATAGAATTTATTGCGGTCACAGCGACGAATCGGTCGACGCAATTAGAATTAGCACCCTCCGCGTTACGAGAAACAAAATTCAAACCTTGACCTTGTTGAATCTCTTTATCCCCGCGATCGAACGTCACATCCTACACAATTTATAGCCGCTTTTACAAATAGCGAATTCGTTTATTATTCAGTTCCAACCTGGATCGGGTATCAAGATTGGGTCTGCTTGTTTTGTGACAAACGTCAGTTTGCTCGTTTGTTTTTAAAACCTAGCTCAGGTTGAGGTTCGCACTGACAAAAAGTTCGGTTTCGCACTGGGTTGGAACTGGTGTTAACCCCGATAATAAACGAATTCGCTAAAACACGTGTGACCCAAACTGTGCGATACCACTCCATCATGAACAACACACACACACACACAAAGTGGTCAAGTTCAAGTTCGTCACAAGGGTTTCCGTGTTGTTTTTGAAATTACAAACGTGCCTTATTTCGGCGGACTCGAGAACACCGTACGACGCCGAAGACGACGTTGGAGAAGAGAGCAACAAACTCCGATCGCATACAACCGGACAAGCTTCCTTATAAGGGAGATATGCCCCGTAAGGTATGATCACGTTGTGGAGTCTTTTTTTTTTGTTTTGCGAGGGCTTAACGTTCTTTGTGCACGCTTGATTTACGCTTAGATAGTGGTGGAGGTGAATGGATCGTTGGAATTTCTGCGTATCTAATTCTTGGTCTCTTTAAATGTGAAATAAAATACTATTTAATCTAGGAAAACATATCAAGAAGACCGACCACCCCTAAGCTTACAATCGCTTAAAGACAGAAACAATTTCGCCAAGGTAGAATCTACGAACGAATTGATGGCAACGCTACCGCATTTGTCTCTTAGATTCCAGCAGGGTAGCCAGTCTGCTTGGTAAGTTGTCTTCGATCCACTATTGTGATCATAGATTTTTAGATTCACTACGGATCTACGGGGCCTCCCTTAGCTTAGTCGGTAAAGGCGCAGCTACAAAGCAAGACCTTACTCGAAGTGGCTGGATTTGTTTTTTCGAGTTGGAAAATTTCTCGACTTCCATGGGCCTAGAGTATGATTGTACTTGCCACACAATTATACCAATGCATAAATGGTACAGGCATCGAAAGCTCTCAATTAATAACTGTCGAAGTGCATCTTAGAACACTAAGTTGAGAGCCCGCAATAAGCTTATATGCGATAAGCAATAAGCTTGAAATTCGAAGAAGAAGAAGAAGAAGAAGAAGAATAGCTATGGACTGACCATACAATTCTACGGATTTTCCAGATTTTTAGGGATTTTTTGAAAAGTGCCGAAGAAATGCTACGGTTTCTAAAAACTTTGGCTCACCCACTCATCACTTTTGAAAATGTTAGCTTTTAGAATGACTGTTTATGGAGAATAGACATTAAATTAACCAATAATTATTAAACGCAGTCGTATTCCACGAAAAGCTAACAACACTGACCATAAAAGGTTTGTTCGAAAATACTGCCCTTGGACGCAACTTGCTCTTCCTTATTGCATTGTGAATCGAAATGGACTGCATTTCAATCGTAATCAAGTGCAGCTGGTTGATGACACCAACCACGCAACCGAGCAAATCCAAAAACAAAGACTACACTGATACAAAATCCATTGGCAAAAATACTATATTGCTGGTTTAAATTAAATACCCTCACCAATAGATTTGTGCAGAAAACAATTTCATTTAATTTTACTATTATTTCTATCAAAATTACTATGCATTTTGAGCAAGCATAGTAGTTTCGTCAGAATCATAGTAAATTGTTTTACATTCGTAGTCAACTATACTGAATTTATAGTAGATTTAACAGTAATAAGCGCGGTTATATTGATAATAAGTGTTTTCTGCAAAATAGTATTTCTAACTATGATCCTTGTTTCAGTGTACAAAGTGAAGCAAATTATCAACAGATCATCCCGCACATGCGGCGGGGAAGAGAGAGAGAAAGCATAAATAAATTCCAGTCTTATCAGTTCGTTTACGGGAGAGGAACCTTTACAATATAAGTTCAATCGTCGTTCGTCATGAGATGCATTTGGTGCTGTTGCACTCGGCAACATGGAAAGATAGGTTTGATTTTATAGAAGTTTGTGTAAAAATACGTCGTTTTTCATTGATTTTGAATACGAGACGGCCCCGTAGAGCATTTCCAGGCTAAATGGCAAATAAAAATTTAATTTCATACTTTACCTTCTCCGATTTACATAAAACTCATTGCATAATTGTTTGTTGTGGTCAACCATTTACTAAACTTCGGATATTTCGAATCTCGCAAAAGCAAAATTCAAAATCGCAATGCAATCAAATCATAACTTGAAAACGCCATGTCTAATATAAATAGCGTCTGAGACACAGTTGTAGGAAAAATATACACAGTTAAAAATTTCAATCAATTTACGACTAAAAATAAAATAAAAAGTGATTAAAACTTACGTAACAAAAAATGGCCGTCTTCAATATTTTTAAAATATTTTTAATTACAGGGTGATTCGGAATAACTGTTACCTTTGAAAAATGGTCATAAGGATTGAACGCTTGCATGATTTTTTGATATCACTATAGTCCAGATTTACTACATATATAACCAGCCACATTTGTCACGAAAATGAACCACAGTTGGTACTCACACCACCGGCGCCGCTAATAAAATATGGTTTGATAGAATTATGTTAACTTGTTAACTGACTTGTACTTTTCAGAGGAACGCTTATCGACTTAATTTTCCTTAGTCTGGGATAGAAAAAAAAAGTCCTTAGTCTCAGGCATTTCAGCGTCTCACAACACTTTCTGTCCTGAGGTGGTTTTCCAATCAGACTTACACATAATTGGGTCTGAATCATGTCATGTGAATCTGGCTTTCTTTTTTGAAGAATTTTCTTTTTAAATGAAATGCTAACAACTGTTCGGCCGTAGAATAAAAAAAAACAAAATTTCTGTGCTCGGAGTCTTGAATTTTTTTCAATGCTTTCATTTTCTAGATAATTTCAAGATTTATATAAGATGTAATTCTCCATAGGATTTCTAGGGAATTTTCTCAAGAGTTTTCTTAGAATCACCGCAAGATGTCTTCAGAGTGGCTTTAGGAAATACCCCTTTCGTTTGAGGTAATGCAGCGATGTCAGAAGTTCACGGCCATATATAATCTCGTACACCTGTGTACGTGTCGAAGCGCAGCTCTGCAGGGAATTTCTGTTTACCATTCGCATAATGGAAAATTTAATCTCTCGAGGTATACGATAATGCACAAAATTGTCAATTTCGCTCATCGATTCGGACAATGGAAACAAATGGTATTCTTCACGACAAAGTGATCGATTTGTAGGCAATGTATAAAACGCACCGAAACAATACATACTATTGAATATACAGACAATAGCGACATTCACATTGAAAGGTGCAACAACTGAGAGTGAACTGATCCTGCATACTTAACTTGGTTGTAGTAGAAGAGCAGAAAATCATACCTGAATATATAAATATAAAAATCATATATAAAGGGTTTTCCAATCTTAAAAATATCCCGGTTATTGACATTCAACGAAATTCGAAATTGTACGCATTTTTTAAAACGTGGCCAAAACTGTAAATTTGCAGTGATTATTTGTGGGAAAAATAGAAGCCAAATTACAGTAAGTGTTTTCTAAAACTATAGGAAAAATTCAACTCTATGAGTCACTAAATGTATTCAAACCAATTTATTAATCTTTCATGATACTTTGATAAATTGAATTCTACCACTTTTTATGCTCGATACATCTTAGGATTTCAAAACCCTAGAATTTATTGAATGAATAAGAGATTTAATTAAAAAAATGTTTCAGAAGAATGAACTTGATACAAATGAGAATTAGAGCAAATTGATAGTGCTTTCGGATAAAGAAAATTTGTTTTCACTCCATTGTCTATACTAACATAAACATTAACCTTTCAGTACTCGCGCTGATGTAAAAAGTTGAACACGAAAAAAAAAATGTGAAACCTACTGACGTTTGAGCTCGCTTAATGTGAAACTAAACATGGTTCATGAAATTTAATACGCGCGACCAATAGACCAATATCTGGAAAACATAAATTACTGAAAGATTGTTTACTAAAAATATAGATTCCCAAGATTATGGAGCTTTAAATTTGTGTACAGTCTGAAAATAGAACTTTTCTTCAAAATTTGGGATAAATAACAATCTTCGTGATGCAAGATTTGGAGAAAAAATAGTTAAAATGTGAGAGTTTAAAATTTTTCCTAGATCACAGATTTGAAAAAAAAAATATCATATTTATTAAATAGTCGTGCAGTCATAATTGTCAAGGCTCTGAGACTTGGAAGCATTTTGAGGGTTAAAACAAATTACAGAAAAATCGATATAATCTTGCGGACAAACCGGATTGGATGGAATTTTTGAGTCAAATTTAAAAATATTCAAAATGTTGATTTCAAACAACTATTGAGGAGGATTCCCACAAAGTTGTCGAAGGAGAAGTTCTGAGCAGAATTCCAGAATTATTCTGACATGAAGTCCTTAGAAATTGTTAGAAGAATTTGGAGGGATTTCTGTGGAGAAGATTGCAAGTTCTAAATTAAATTATCTAATCTAAATTGAAGAATCCCAAGAGACAGACACAGAGTTCTAAGAGTATTCTGGCGATTATTTCAACCCTAGTGTGAAAGATTCATCAAAGAGCTCCAACAAAATTTATTGCAAAAAAATTGCTAATAATTAGAAAGAAATTCTTTAAAATACTGCAAGGGGTTTATAAATAATTCCAAATTTCGAAAGATTTATGCTGTTTTGAATAGAGTTAAAAGAAAATTTTGAAAACGATTTCAATGAAATCCAAGTCTCCGAATAGGTTTAAGGGAATTCCAAACAATTTCTTAGAAGGGGTTTCAAGGATATTCCAAAAAGAATTCAACGGTAATTACTACGCATAGTGTTTTCTGCTTAATTTTAGAAGAATTCTATAATAATTCAGAGGAGAATTCAAGTTCATTCTGAAATTCATATCATGAGAATTTTGAATAAAATTAAAACCCGGGAAAAGAATAGTTCACCCAACAAACAATTTGAGTTGATTAACAGCTGAATAAACAATTTTTTAGCTAAAGAAGTTTATTTTCGCATGAATAAGCTCTTATTAAACATTCAATGTTTGTTAGGCAGTTTCAGTGTTTACAAATATTTGTTTCTTAAGTCCAGCATCTTCAATATTTTGTTTTAAGGCCCATGCACTTTACATCTGAAATTGAATCGGAAAAATCATTTTGAAATATTGCTGAGTGATTAAATTCTAAAAACAATAAGGCGGGAATCTGAAGAAAATTAAACATCAAATAGAGAAAGACATTCATTTGGTAAAAAATCACTCTGTTTTAATGGTTTATTTTGAAATTCTGTTCTGAAAATTTATTCCTATGGTGTGGTTAATTTATTTTTCCCGGTTCTCTCACCGAGTTCCCGGGGTTTTCCCGGTTACTTTTCAAATTCCCGGATATTTCCCGGTATTCCCGGTTCTGTCCCTGTAACTTTGACAGTTCATTGTGGCCGTGTTGTTGAATCTACAAGTGTCAAATTAACTATCAATTATTTAGTGTGTCTTGCCAAATTACCATGGAGAGTTATAGCGTCCAACGGCACGTGCAATTGATAACATTGTTTTATCAATGTAAGTGTTCTTTGCCAGTAACGTTCCGAGCGCCTCGCCAATTTTACGGTCCTACCGAGAGCACTATTCGCAATGTGGTAACCAAACTCGAGGAAACTGGTTTGGTGGTTGCTCAACAACCACCCGTACGTGAACGGAGCCCAAGGTCTGCCGAGAATATCGCCGCTGTACGCGAAAGTGTACAGGAGAACCCGCGGCAGTCGATTCCTCACCGCGCACAAGAGCTGGGCCTTTCGCAGGCTTTTTTTTTAAACTTTATTAGAGAGATTTTTAGCCGTTGGCTAGTTCATCGCAGGCTTCAACTTGGCGAATTCTGCGTCGAGACTTGGGTCTGCACCCATACAAGATCCAATTGAACCAAGAGCTCAAGCTTAACGATCATTGACAGCGCCGTGTGGCTGATTGGGTTTTGGAACAGTTAAAAACCGATTTTGCCCGAAAAATCTTCTTGAAGAACGGGTGAGTGAACAAGCAGAATTGTCGAACTTGGGACAAGGCCAATTCACCCGAGGATCATCAAGTGGCAATGCATCCCCATAAAGTCACTGTTTGGTGTGCATTTTCGGTCCGTACTTCTTGGAAAACGACGCTGGCGAGGCCATCACCGTCAACGGAGAGCGCTCCAGGTCGATGATTACCGACTTCTTCTGGCCAAAAGTGGACGATATGGATGCCCAAGTATCATTGAAAGTTTTATAGTGGTTTTAAAGCATGCTACAAGTCCGAATCATGGTCTACAGAACCCTCATAAAACCAAAATTGTTACTTGGGTGTGAACGATATGTGGTTCCAACAGGACGGTAAAATGTGCCACACAGCGCACGAAGCAATCGATATTCTGCATGAGCGATTTCCGGGTATGGTTTTTCGCGCGGAGGCGATGTCAACTGGCCACCAAGATCGTGTGATTTAACACTGCTAGACTTCTTCTTGTTTGGTTATGTTATGTTATGGTCGCCAATAAGCCACAAACCACCGATGCCCTCAAAGCCATCAACGAGATTCAGCCCAATTTATGCGCCAGAGTCATAGAAAATTAGACCTTTTGGATGCACGCCACCAAGCGAAGCCGACCCTAATACACAAATACCATAAACGAACTGTATCCCGGATGGAAAACTATCCCACAAATGGTTTGAATGATACCCCGAACACGTCGTTAAGCCTTTTTCATGGTAATTTTTATTAGGGTAGGCGGTCATTTGAACGATGCCCAGGTAACAAATGGATGCTTAACAAGTGTCTTAGTTTGAATAATTGTTGTACATAGACCACTTTAACCTTTGTTCAACTTTTAAACATCTAAATCTGGTGATTTTAATCAGCCCAAAGCTCAACAGCAATATGACTTATAAGTTTTTCAAGGCATTAACCAACAGTCTTTTCCAACCCTTGTTCAGCCTTCTTGTTTTATTTAAAAAAATAATAATGCAAGACCGCTTCATATCTCATACTTTTTATGAAACTGCTTTAGAATGTTGCTAACTGATTGGATTTACATATTTATATTGTAATAATATGCCTTAAAATTACCTTCACATTTCGGGATTTGAACCGGCAGTCGCTGATTCACAAGCGTCAACTATACCCACTCGACCACATAAGCATATTTGTGGCAAAAGGTATGATATTTAACAATATTGTGCAATAAATTCATATTATTCTATCAGGCTATCAAAATATTTGTAGTGCATTGCTGGTTTGTGGAGTAATATTAAGTTTAAATAAGTCTTGTTAAGTCTGTAGATCAGCTAACTTGGTTGAACTAACTCAGCTAAGAGGTTGAATTATGGGGATACAATTCGCTTTATGCACTACTAATCAACTATATATTCAGCTTGGTGTTAATCAGCTTCGTACACCTTAAATCAACCAATAATCAACTTCTGTTCTAACAATTCAGCTTGAATTGTTACTTGGGTGTCATATTCCATACATAATGGTATTGATGGGTCTTTCAATCGAAAAATAAATCTCGTAATTGTCGCACACACAGTTCGTTTCATTCAACTTTAAAAATAGAAAACGCTTAATGGAAAATCGTTTACAAGGGATTCCAGGACAAGCAATCAACGGCGGTGGGCCATAAGTAAATTCAGAAATCGACTAAATTTTCAATAGCGACCAAAAATATCCATTAGTACCGTCCCAATGACGCGTTCATCTAGATACAATTGATAAATAGTATGTTTTTAGTGATGGGCTCAATCTTAGATCCATAGGCCAACATTAGAGCCATTTCCCCTATGTGCCAGGTTTGAAAAGAATATTTGCGAACCGGGACGTGTGTATGTAATACCAATATCCATTTGATACGGGGCTTATTGTAAGTGAAAGTGACCTCGGAATGGGCATGACTCTCCAGATATTCTGAAATGGGTTGCTGGATCTGCAATAGAGCTACCACCTTCTAACTCCTGGAATAAAGCTGTCTACAATTACCGCAAACGAGAAATTGTAGATGGCTTTCTTCCATAAAACCACTGCCGTGGTTTTCGTGTAAAAACCCTAAATTTTAAAATTATGAATTTTTGGAAAAAACAGTTATTTTTGAAAAAAAAAAATCGAATTTTCGGACGGGTCAAATATTTTGCGATAAGGAAGAAAACTACAAATTTTTACAAAATTCTGAGAACCACTATATCGTTTTGCTATGGAATGGCTGAATATAAAGAAGCCTGGTACTGAATCCACGATCTGCTGCAATCTTAGCAAGCAAAAATGGTCACTGCTAATCCACCGAGCTCCTTACCTCGGAACCAACTACTACAAACGACTATTTATCGCTCTACCCGGGCAACATGAAGCTATTCAAATGAAACCGATTTGATACATCATGTGTAAGTTTGAGCCTGGGATTGGACTTAAGATTTTCTGTTCAGTAAGCAAAAACGATTGTTATTAGGCCACGGAGACCCTCATATCACTATAAACCACTGCGACGGTTACGAACACCTTGATCGTGTGTTGGTATTACCAATCGGTGGAAATTAACGATTTTAAATTTGCTCACTAATTGACTAGCCTATTGGTCCCAAGCAAATCGATTAACATACCCCTTTCAAGTTGAAATTCTAGTACTACACTATGTTTGTTTTGATTCGGTATGAAAGTTTGACAGATAAAATTAGGAGTTCGTGGATTTTTCTATGCTTCGAGGGGTGCATCGATTAGCTTGCGACTGAAGAGAGTACCAGAGCTGAGCCAAAAAGTTGATCACGTTTCTTCGGGACTTTCTGGTCTTAGAGTTACCTCTATGGTATTACCATTGACGACTATCAAGCTAAATTAAATATAAATTAGAAAACGACAGCTTCAAAGATATTCACATAGAATTCTCTCTTTAGAAGGTTTCAGCTATGATTTCCGATTAGGAGCAATCACGCTTCCCATTCTACCACAAATATCGCTCATGTTTAAGGGATTAGTCATGAGGAATCATTGTTCCGCTTCAGAAAACTCCAGATGATTTGTGGATTAATGATCTTGTGCGGATTCAATCTTGGCCCTAACTATAGACGAGTCAACTTCAGAGGTGTTCAAAATCTTTAACCTTTAATTGAATATGTAAATCCGCCATAATTCGAGCAAAATCCACATACCGTAGCTGTTGAAACTCCACCAGAACACCTACCCTATAGAAACACATTTACATGGTCTTGATCTATAAGTTTTAAATAATAGCTAAAAGGTTTTGCGACCATGCTGCACGGAGAGCATGTTGGAGCATAAGAGATCCAATACGGCGAATTTAAATAATATATTTGATAATTAAATCGATTCAATAGACGTCCAAAAACTACAATCAAATTAGGATTTGGAGACGAACCAGCCCAGGGCTGAAAGTCTCTTTAATAAAGATATAAAAAAAAAGTTAGGATTTAAAAGAACATTTTATAAGTGATCTGAGATAAACTCAATTTCTACATCTAATAACAAACTCGGAATCTTGGTGTGATCGAAATTTATCAATATTTTAATGCTTTCGAATATTGAAAATTTGTACAAATTCGGGATCTTCTCATTTTCTCAAGTCCTACAACTCAAATGTTTGTTTGAGGTTTGGAGTTGATGATTCTATGCCTAGATGTTTATCTTTTCAAATGCTAGCTCTCGATGTATTATAAGTCTCAGATTCTTAGTCTAGAACCTCTGGGATCCTGATAATTTGTTCGAGTACAATATCATGAAGAATTGGAAAATTCAGGACATTGATATTTTTACAAGACCAACAATCTTTAAAATTGCTCCAAGCTATGAGATTTGGCTATGTCTTGGATCTTCTTAATATCATATCACGGGCTTTGTTTTTCTAAAGTCAGGATCTTGGTTTGAAATTTGGAATTACTCTGGACCTTGATATTTTTCTGTTTCCAAGTCCGGGATCGGATCATTTTCAAATGTCTCACAACCTGGGTTTTAGTTGTATGTCTAAAAAAACTAAATTCAAAACTAAAAAAAACATCAGTACGAAACCTTGCCAATCTTTCAGGTTGAGAATATTAAAAATAAGTTCAGGCCCCTGGCTGAATGAAAGCTGGCAAGCGAGCTGACAAAAGATTTTATTAATAATTGTCTTTTTGCAGGTCAGCTCGGTCACCAGCTTTCACTGTAGCAGTTACTTAGTCGGAAAATTGTAGAAACTCAAATGATCCAGAACTTTGGATTTTAATAAAAATATAAAACCGCAATCTTCCAAAAATTCCTAAAGGCGAAACCATGAAATAGAAATACTTCCTAGAATATTGAAGAACTTGACCATGTTTTAGATCCTTAGTCCAAGAACTTTTTCCATGAATTTTAATTGTTCGAGTCTAAGGCTTCTAAAACCTGATTTTCCAGGTTCTTCAAGATACTGACACTGAGAATGGTTTTCTAATTCCAAGCTCCATTCATTTGGTTCTTCGTTCCAATTTCGCAATGCTCATGCTCTTATCTGCGGAGACCTGCAGGTATCTTTTGGGTTAATTAAATAGGTTAACACAGCATCTTGCCTCCGGACTTCGAAGATCCTACGAGATAACTATAGAGGGCTTGCGGATCAACTCCTGCAGCCTTATGATTAAATATCAGTGACTTCATAAATAAGAGTTCCAATGATTCCAGTCCAGACTTTTAGCCTGAGACTGTTTCGTATCCGAACTCAGAATCTTTATGGGTTAAATTCAGAGACCTTATGAATATTTTTTTTAATTCTACGGATCAACTCAAGAGGGGCTTATATGATGAGATCACAGACTTTGCGGTCTATAAATAATCTATTTCAGAGGTCTCATGGGCCAGCTTCAGATATTGTATGGTACAATTCTGGATCAAGACTTTAACAGATTATATTTATATATCTCATTGATGAATTCCAGAAATCTTACGGTTGACCGTAATGATTTTATAGATTAATTCCAGAAACTCCGGTGGTGTTTCAACGTGGTTGAGGCAACTTTGATTGCTGCTGAGACCTTATGGACCAGCTCCGCTATGATAATAGATCTAATGAGTCATCATCATGCCTACAAACCATACATGTCAACTAAAGAGACCTTCTCACACAAGTTCTGAGGATTGGTCGGTTAAGTTCAGAGGACATAAGGGAGAAGTCCTGGGATCTTGCTAGTCATATCAAGTCCAGTGGGACGATTATTGGTCTCAGTGGCAAGTCTAGAGCTCTTTTGAAGCAAATCAGATATCTTTTGGGGCAAATATATCATATTTATAAATCCCGACATCTTTAAGAAGTGTCCCATCACCAATAGACAACTTTACGATTGCTTACTGAATAGACTGAAAGAATTTTTGGGGTCAATTTAACACATTTTAAGTTACGCTTAAATTCGTGACATATCCGGAGATGTTAACCACTATGTCGGGCCCATCCCCAGCCTGGAAGAATATTAAAGAGCATGATTGGAGTTTGGAGAACATTATATCGAACAACGGTGTCGGTTTCAGTTTGTATGCATTCAGTAGTGTTTGCACTCGACAGGGAACGTTGTTTGCATTCTTTCAGTTTCTCGTTTACTTCGTTCTACTGCTGTCAATCCAACGTCTACATGCAGAGTGACTATTTTGCTGTAATTTACATTTCTTCGGCAAATTTAGGCTATCGAGGATGGCCACCCTCAAGCAACACAAATTCATAGAATTATGTTGAGTAAACTTCTATACAACCAAAACTAGTCATACAAAGGTTATCTAAACTTTAATTTTAACTTGCTTGGCATATTTTGTATACGCTCGCGTATACCATGCTAAATGTATCTTTGTTATCATCAATATTTATTCTAGCGATGATGCCGGCACCGAAATTGAGCCTAAAAATTGTGCGTTTCTTGGCTTAAATTTTAAATATTCAATCTGAAACTGTCTTGCACAAAGCAATCCACATTTCAACCATGACCACACCCATCGTCGTACCAGTGCACCACCAACGATGTGCTTTATCACGAAAATAATGATTCAGAGTGTAGCTACACTCACACAGGAGATAGCAAGTTGAGGGTACATTCTCTCCAAATAATCACTTCAATCAAATCCTCACCCAAGAGAACCATCGACGGCGACGACGACGACGTCGGCCGAGACGGTCCGGATCCCTCGGATCCGGATGATGTTACAAGCGTAAACAATTACATCAGCTAGAACAACATCAATAATTGATTGGATTGCAGTGCATTCATCGCCCGCTTACCATTGATGACTGCTTCTTGCGGAATCTGGGTCGTTCCCGTTAAGATTGCGATGATGAATTGACCGCAAGCAAGCGTGTTCCCAAGACCTTGTGTGAGAATTTCATTGGGAGCTAATTACTCACTTTCGAGAGCGTAATCTTCGCAAACTCGAACTAACGACGACCTCAACCGTCGACGAATGTGAAGTTTTCCCGGCAAGGTCAATCTCCTTTTTTCCAGTGAATCGTGCCTGCCAATGAATGGCTTAAAATCATACCGAACGAACCGAGTGTATTATAGAAATATTTCACCGCCAGTCACGCATCACCCAAAAAAAACGCCGACAAACCGTAATAACAAATCAAAACAAACCTCCAACTGTGAAAATACCCAGTTGATGGAGGGGGAAACTCTGTTCACAAAATTCATTCATCGAACGACGGTGGCGCACCCTTACGTGAAAGTAGGTGTAGGTTAAATTTCGTATAATTTCCACCCCACGCCACACGATGGTGGGGTAGTGGGTGGTCCTTATTATTCGCTTTTTATGCCTTCATTCGGAATCCACGGCAACGACGAAAACCGATGGCCCCACTACTGCCGCCCTTGACATAGTCTAGATTTGATTGTTGTTTCCCGTTAAATTCGTTCGTCCAGCAAATAGTACCGAGTCCCACTCATGCGGCAAGACGAAGACGAACATCACTTCCTTCCTACGCAGGAGGACCATTACCTTCTTCGGCTAACCCAACATATGCCAAGTTAATTAGCAAGCACTAGGACCTTGGCTGACGAAGAATTATACTGCCGGTATTAATTCCATAATTTATGTCGGTCGACCTTCAGCGAAGGCCTCGAAGCGATTTATCGGATTTCGTTTCCGTTGGCTTGGCAGGTGATTTTACTTACCAATGGAAGGATCGTTTCTCGCTTCGACATTATCAAGATTGGGGGAAATTACCTGGAAAGAAAGAAATTGGGAAAAGTTTGTTAGTTTGATGGGAAAGTCAGCACGGACAAGCGATTAGTGGGAGAAATTCAAAGGATTTGTTTTCCAGCACGCGCACGAGTCCCCGTGGAAGCGAAAAAAAAGATCGGAATTCGATCGATAAATCACGCGGTTGCAAACAAAGCCTCTCACCCATTAGCATTATCTATAATCGGTATAAGGTAGACAAAGAATCCCACATGCAAGTGAGTGTAAATAATCTGCCAATCCGATCGGCAGCAAGTTTATCATTAGCTGAAATCTCCTTTTTGGGATCTAGAGAGAGAGAATCACTCACACCACAACTAGTTGTTTCAATTAATCCGACTGTTGTTGCATAGTCGATGTTTTGATGTTTTCGTTTGTGTTGTACTTATTTGTTTGATAATATACCTACCTCACATTTACTCTCACGGAGAGCGTTGCAAACAAAGCTTGTCACAGCTGGGTAATGCATGGTAAGTCATGCACACCCGGTGACAGACCCGGTGCACAATGGCAGTGTAGGGTCGTAAATGATGAGATGTTGTTATTTATATTAATATTCATATCATTCCGTAACAGTGGATTTACGGTGGAATAGTTTTCTGTCTCAAACAGATGATTGTAAAAGAGGCGAATGTCGAGATGATTTATGAACTCGTCGTTGGGGTTGGTTAGAATAAATGCAAATAGGTACCTTATTGTACAGAGTCAGTTTATACATTCTCTATTTTTTTTATTTGTTTTCCGTACTGAGTACCAGTGCTAACGACGCCAGGGAGGCAGCTCCCACACCTGGACCCTATCTATCGACCCATCAACTCATGGACCGGGGATTAACGGCTTTACTTCCCTTCCACGCAATTCCAATGAGGTATCTGAAATCCTCGACCTTCTCCGATTTTTATAATTGTGTGTTATGGATAATCATTTACGTTCTGCAATTAAAAAACAAAACAAAATCGACTGCGTTACGAAAAGTGGTTAGGCTTTGACCATTTAAAACTCTGTCAATATCGGATGGATTTCAATTCTAAACGAGCCATTCGATTGGATATTTTTCTACGAGTCTGTCTAAAATGAAAACTTTATCAATTTCCAATAGATCACTATTGACAATTACACAAATGTCCAACTGTTGCAATGGTGATCAAAATGATAACCGATTGCATGCAAAAAGCACTTTCCCTAACACAGATTTCAAAATCGAATTCCATCCGGTCTCGCCGAACGGTGCTTATTCAATCGCCGTGTATGGTGGCGTCCGGTTGGTCGTCATCAGCAGCAGCAACAGCAGTGCGTGGCATTGACCATTGTTCTCCAGTACACAAGCGAGCTGCAGCCCACATGAGCGTCCATTCACCCAAGAAGGAGGAACAAGCCGCACCGTTTCTGATCGGATTCAGTAGCTCTTCGTGAGTCGCATCTATGTCAAACGCGTCACCCTCGTTCCAAACAACATACAGCTCATCTGTGTTGAACACCCTAATAGCTCAGCATTACTCAACCATCACGACAAAACGGTCCTTTTCAGGACCACCATAAATTTGTTAAAGGTTATTTTCTGGACATTTGTCAAGGTCATCAATCCCCTGCGTCGTTGTGACAATTTGATCGTGGCACATTTCGAGTATGAGAGAGTTATTGCAGTTAGATCATGCAAGTACTTTCGCGGATTACCCGAAGTTGCGAGAGTGAATATATAATCACAGACAAGCAGACATAGCACTCTCAACATGTTCATCGAAATAGCTGTAAACGATAAATTTAAAAGTTTCTTAGTTGGTAGTATCCCAAGTAACAATTTTGGTTTTATGAGGGTTCTGTAGACCATGATTTAGACTTGTAGAATGCTATAAAACCTCGATAAAACCTCCAATGTTTCTTAGGTATCACCCCTTGTCAATCAATTCCCTCGCGTTTGACGTTTACACAATTAATTAATTTCACCATCACTAAAGAAATCCCACAGTTTCTGCACACTTTGTTCCGCTTAGCCCCTCCGAATTACCCAGTAGCATGCCGGCCCTGTGACACAGTGCAGGAGTCTCATGCTACTGAGCTAGTTATCCGGGAGTCTTGGTTGAGCCACTAGGGTGAGTCTCATCTAGTCTCAAGTTCAGAAATACTTCACTTCGCAACCGATGAACCATTCTGACACATGAGTACCCAAGTAACCGCATAGCCACAATATAGATTATATATACTTGGTCTTGCTTGAGTATGGTTAGTTGATGAATCCGATGAACCTGTCACTTCATGAAACTAATCCCTTTTGTATTTCTTTCAATCTCTTTTCGCACTTTGCATATAACACCATCTCATACTAATTTCTACATCGATCCAATGATCCATTCCGAGTGCCCGGTGGACCAGATGACCTTGGCAATGCAAGCAAATTTGTTTTCGTTTAAGGACGTACCACAACACAGGTAATTGCTATTCGATATTTTTGCAGACAGTGACAGACGGTGGACATGAAGATCCAGTAAAGGTGCCGGGCAATGGTAAGTTCCAAGTTCGCTGTTGGAACAGCATTCGATAAGGTCAACCATCAAATTGCTGTAGCGAAGCTTGAAAAACTTGGAATTCATGGAACTCTTTTGGATTGGTTCCAGTCCTACCTGAACGGTCGTAGTCATCGGCGAATCCACTTCAGCTTCATTTCCAATCACGTCAGGGATTCCGCAGGGAGGTCATCTTGGACCACTCATCTTCCTTTTATACTTCAACGATGCAGTGCTGGATGGACTAAGGCTTTCGTTTGCTGATGACTTCAAGCTACATTTCAAGATTCGTTCTGAGGCTGACGCTCAGTTCCTACAACAACAACTTGATGCATTCGCTCATTGGTGCAAGAAGAATCGTATGACCGTAAATCCTGCAAAATGCTCAGTTATTACGTTTTCTCGACTGAAAGATCCACGATTATTCATTTTCTGGAGTACCACTGGTAAGGGTGAACGAAATCAAGGACTTGGAAATTATCCTCGACTCCCAGTTGACCTTCAAGCAGCACGTGTCGTTCGTAGTGAATAAAGCTTCAAAATCTCTAGGCTTTATCTTCCGGTTAACAAAAGAGTTCACGGACATTTACTGTCTAAAGGCGCTCTACTGTGCATTAGGTTCGGTCGACATTGGAGTACTGTTCGACTGTTTGGAGCCCTCACTACCGAAATGGAATTGAGAGAATAGAATCAGTGCAACGGTGGTTTGTTCGATTTGCACTTCGTCGACTACCATGGCGGGATCCATTTCGTCTCGCAAACTACGAACACCGATGTCAGTTAATTCGTCTGGATACACTTAGTACACGAAGAGACTTTGCTAAGGCTATGCTGGTTTCTGATGTCTTGCTGGGTCGAGTTGATTGTCCTGAAATCCTACAACGAATCAACTTGTACGTGCGACAAAATCTCTACGGAACAATGCGATGCTACGACCTCAACCTCACCGCACCAATTACGGAATGAACAGTGCCATTACTGGGATACAGAGAGTTTTCAACCGGGTTGCCAGTCAATTTGATTTTAACGTTCCGCGTGACTTGCTACGTACTAGATTTATTAATGTTTTTGAATAATTTGAAACATATGTGTAGTTTTAATATAGGGGAATTTACGTATTCTCGGCAACCTAAGCAGCGACCTTCTTTCTATAGCCTTTTTCTCTAAGGAACGCACACATATGCAGTATTGGTTTGTTTACAATCTTTTGCTGCCAGCTGCTCTAACAATTTCAGTCGAACGAATTGTCAAAAACTGTTTTGAAACGCTTTTACAAAGCTCCAATCTTCTCTAGTGAGAGCGAGTATTGCCGGCAACCAGTTTTTCTTCGGCAATCGTTCCATTTGAACGGCATGTAAATCTGCTGTTCTATTATCGGCAACTCGAAATCAGCTACAATTTGTAGTGCGTGTGTTTCATTTCAAGAAAACCTTGCTAGATTGCTTTTTCTCAGTTGTAAAAATATAGTCAAATTGAAGCTGAAAGCATAAAGAATCGTTTGCATGCATTCAGCGAAGTGTTTTCGTAAGAAAATCCAGTGAAAATAGTGTTTCAATTTGGGTTGCCGAAAATAGTCTGGCATGCCGAAGCCGTCATTTCCCCTATATTAATTAAGTTCATTGGCAACAACTTATCCATCATTGGGCCAAGAAGCCTGTTGATGAAGAAATAATAAATAAAATAAAATATCATCATATCAATTCATTGGGTAGGGATGGTCCCATCGTATTAAAGCGATTTGGATGGGGAGAGTGAAATTGCCTGTTGTTAACATTTCACGAATTGAAGGTGGGCTTATTGGGACATCTCCTCGTATGATGGCTTGTTCTGTATCGGGTTGGAACATTTTTATCATTGGCAGGAGATTATTCTTGCTCCCGTGGATCATGCGTAGGTGTCTCTGCCTATGGGTTCACCCTTCGTTTTTGGCACTTCATACAGTGGTAAATTGAACACAACCAGGTACTTGATCAAGTAATACGAGCCATTGTTGCAGGGCACAGCCTAATGGCTGTGCTCTGCAACAATGAGCGGTATCCTTTACATTCATACATACATACATTTGTCAAGGTCATCAATTAGACGTCGGTTGAAAGTAGTCTAATACACCAATCGATTGGAAATTAGTCTACGAATCTACGAATTAGTCTACTGTTGCATTTATTTTTTTATTTTACTCAACTGTAGTTAAATAAGATTCGTGAAGATGCTATTCAATCAAATCGCGTCAAGGCAACTTGTTGTTGAGTAATTTTTTTCTGTGACCAATATTATGACATCGAGGTATTTTAATGGTGAAAAAATAAAGTTGATTATATTTATTTCATAACAACGATTGGGACCTCGATTGTGAGAGCCTTGAAAGCTTACTGATTTTGAACGAGCAATGATCGTTTGTTTATGCTTTTTGTAATGAAATGTCCGGATCTCATAATTTTAAGCATATCAATTTTAAGAAAATTCTCAGAGTTAGGTAAATCCATGAATTTTGTAAAAAGGATTTTTTTAGATTCTGAATATTTCATCATCATTTTATCTCAGACATAGAAACCAATGGCGTCGCGTAACCTCACTTTTTACCTGTGCACCAACTTTCAAAAACAGATTTAAAGCCATATTCATACTCGAATCGGTTCAAAAATACACTTAATCTTATAGTTGACTCGATATCTATCCATTGCAAGCAATATTTTGAGAATTGTTTATGTTTTGATAGTTGGTGCACAGGTAGATTAAGGTTAAGGCGACGCCACTGCACTGTGGTCCAAAACAGCAAAAAGTGGAACTTTATTCCTAGAGCCTAGCCTTTACATTTTAGCCATATAGTGTCTTCAGAAAAAATGTTTGTATAAATATCTTACATAATATAAAATTGTCAAAAATTAGTCATGTCTTACTATGCAAAAAATAAAAACACTAACTTTTTTCTTTGAGGATATAGGGGAACGATGTCTTCAGCAAAGTTGTAGACAATGTAAAAACAAGCAACTTCACTCAATACGTCAAAATTCTAAATCCTGTATTTTCAGAGTTATGGAGCTTTTTCTATGGAAGTTCCCTTAAATTTAGTTTTTTATACTTAACTTCTTTAAATTTCATTTTTCAAGTATACAATGTTCTAGACAATTATTTGAACAATCAAAACACACGTTTTTGCTGAAAATCATGAATCATTATAATTACTCCTTGTAAAGTTATAACAACTTTTATCTTTATTTTTCCATTACTTCATAAGCTTTTAGGAGAGAATGGGGCAAGTGAGGACACAAAACCAACTTTTTTTCTTGAAGCTTAGCTCAAGTACTATAAAGTTGAGAAGGTTTCATTTGTCGCTCCCTTCCCAAATTTGAGTACAATAACCTTATTATTTATGGTTTTTCATATATTTTTCACTTTCTTTTTTAGGTTTTTTATACATAATTTTTTACTCTTTTATATTTGAAGTATATAATGTTCTAAATAATCTTAAAACAGTAAAAACACATGTATTTGTAGAAGACCGTTAGTCTCTAAAATAATGCATTGCAAAGTTATAGCTTATTTTAACTTTATTTTGCTTTATTTTTTGTTTATATGGGAGAATGTGGCAATGGGAACACAACATCATCTAGCCTTCTTGAAGCCCAAGTACCAAAAAGCTATGCAGATTCAACTTCACCCTCTCCTCCTTCTATTTGAGTATGACAACTTTACGCTGTTACATATTTTCTTGTTTTTATAGAAAACTTAATATATTGAACATTCGCAGCATTAAATTATAGCTCAAAAATAATACACCATGTATTATTTTTGAGCTATACGCGAATAGCATAACAGTTTGTGTGATTTCACTGCCTGTTGGCAGTGTTGCTGATATTTAGGTGTACGTGTCGTGAGCATTTGGACAAAGAAAGAAACTGAATATATTATTCGCGTAAGTACATGGTGTATTATTTTTGAGCTATAATGTTATTGCAGCGAATGTTCAATATATTAAGTTTTCTATAAAAACAAGAAAATATGTAACAGCGTAAAGTTGTCATACTCAAATAGAAGGAGGAGAGGGTGAAGTTGAATCTGCATAACTTTTTGGTACTTGGGCTTCAAGAAGGCTAGATGATGTTGTGTTCCCATTGCCACATTCTCCCATATAAACAAAAAATAAAGCAAAATAAAGTTAAAATAAGCTATAACTTTGCAATGCATTATTTTAGAGACTAACGGTCTTCTACAAATACATGTGTTTTTACTGTTTTAAGATTATTTAGAACATTATATACTTCAAATATAAAAGAGTAAAAAATTATGTATAAAAAACCTAAAAAAGAAAGTGAAAAATATATGAAAAACCATAAATAATAAGGTTATTGTACTCAAATTTGGGAAGGGAGCGACAAATGAAACCTTCTCAACTTTATAGTACTTGAGCTAAGCTTCAAGAAAAAAAGTTGGTTTTGTGTCCTCACTTGCCCCATTCTCTCCTAAAAGCTTATGAAGTAATGGAAAAATAAAGATAAAAATTGTTATAACTTTACAAGGAGTAATTATAATGATTCATGGTCTTCAGCAAAAACGTGTATTTTGATTGTTTAAATAATTGTCTAGAACATTGTATACTTGAAAAATGAAATTTAAAGAAGTTAAGTATAAAAAACTAAATTTAAGGGAACTTCCATAGAAAAAGCTCCATAACTCTGAAAATACAGGATTTAGAATTTTGACGTATTGAGTGAAGTTGCTTGTTTTTACATTGTCTACAACTTTGCTGAAGACATTGTTCCCCTATATCCTCAAAGAAAAAAGTTAGTGTTTTTATTTTTTGCATAGTAAGACATGACTAATTTTTGACAGTTTTATATTATGTAAGATATTTATACAAACATTTTTTCTGAAGACACTATATGGCTAAAATGTAAAGGCTAGGCTCTAGGAATAAAGTTCCACTTTTTGCCGTTTTGGACCACAGTGCACTGATAGGAACCAAAATTAAATACTAGGAGTTTGAATTTTATCATTTTCTCAAATTCTGGAAGTCTCAAAGAATTTAAAAAAATTCTTACTGAGGATATTTTAAGGAAAATAATAAATTTCAAAATACAAACATTTAATTTTTCTCGTTATTTTCATTCACACTTTGAACTTTAAAGATTCACAGTGGATTAATCTTCAGTAAGAAACAAACTTAAAACATAAATAATTCTTTTTTGTTTCTGAAGACCACTGTCCTTCTGTGAAGTTTCCGAAGTTTTCGAGAATTTATAGAATTTTTGTGCTCTCGCAATTTTCTTGGAATTAGAACGAAATAATTAATATAGTTCTATGATTTTCACTGAAGTTCTCCAGATTTTTCTGAAATTCATAAAACTTCCCTTAAATTATCGACACTAATTTAAAACTTCTTCCTGGTGCCTAAGCGACTATTGAATTTCTTTAAAGTTTCTCTAGTCTGCCTTGAATTTATCAGTATATTTTAAGAACCCGCAACTTTACTGAAATCAATTAATTTGCCTTGAAGTTTCTAAAATGTTCCTTAAGTATTATAACCATTATTAACACTCGCTATTCCCTGAACTTATCTATGCTTTCCTGATGTTTTCTAAATTTGTTTAATAATCCAGCAAATTTTCTGATATACATATATTCATTATTCCCTGACGCTTCTGACGTTTTAGGATCAATCATAGAATTCTTGGAATACCCTATAATTCCACGGAACTCATTGTAAGTCGCGACAAATTTGCTTAAGTTAATGGGATTATTCTGAAGCTATCTGATCGTCCTCGAAGTAATCGGAACTTCGCTGGATATCATTAAACTATTTACTTCTCTGGAATTTCTTAACGATATCGCTGCTTGCTAAAAGTTCTTCGTTGATGTTCTCTAATCAACTTAGCTAAATTTTCGCATTTTTTAAGTTCTTGAAATCTCCATGATATAACACCCTCAAAATACTCTCATGTTTTCCGGATGTTCATAAAATTTCCAGGAATTCTCTCGGAGCTTTGCTGAAGTTTTCGGAAATTCACTGAGTTTCTCGAAACTTCTTTAAGGTTTCTAATATTTCATTGAAATTATTTGAACTGTCCTTTGATTATCTGACCTGTTTTGATGTTCTCGAAGCTTCCATAAAGCTCTTTGTTCTATTGAAGATCTCGGTTCTGCTCGGAAGTAAATAGAATTCCCGTAAACACCTTTAAACTTCTCTGAAATTCATTAGACTTCTGAGAAGTTTCTGAAATATTTCTGAAGTTTCATAAATTTTCTGAAGGTCTCTGTACTTCCCTAAAATTCACGGAACATCTTAAGAATTCACGATTTGTTTTTCAACACACCCAGGAACTATCTTGAATTTACCCAAATTTACGATTATAGATTTTTAATCTAGCTAGCTTTTCTGAGGTGCTTAGAACTTCTTAAAAATTTGCACAATACCCCTCATGTTTTCTAAATTTCTCAAGTTCGCTTTACATGAAGTTCTTTGAAATTCTAGGAACTTCATAAAAGAACCGCTTTGAGGTTCTTACAGCTTCTAGTAAGTTTCCCATATTTCCAGCGTGTTAACTTTCCTTACGTTCCTACAGTTTGTTTATAGAGCTTCACTGACATTCTCAGCATTTCCTTTCATTCCTCAGAGGTTCTCCAAAGTTCCTACAATTGTTGTAAAGTTGATGGAACTGCATTGAACTTGAACGCAATTGAAATAAATCAATTATTTGTTTACTTAATGTTGGCACTTTGAATATTTTCAATATCCTGAACTTTTACATGGAATACGAAACTTCAAGACATTGGATATTTTTAGATCTTGGACTAACTTGGAAAACTCAGGTAATTTTACCCAGAAAAATGAGTAGAAATCCTGACAATAATTAGCTTCCCTGAAATAAAATAATGTTCCCTTAACTTCTACGAAGCACCTCAAACTAAAATAAATTTTTCACTTCTACGCAGTTTTCAGAACTTTTCCAAGTTCCTTGTTTCTATGATTTTTTCGGAAGATCTATGAAGTTCTCAGAATTTTTACTAAGTTTACTCAATTTCTACGATGTCTAAATTTTAATGAAAAATATATAAACATTTTGCACCCTCTGTCTACAAACCATAAAAAAAAACAAATATAATCAATGTTTCTCAATACAAAATCCCATTTTTATGTTATTTTATTTTACCTAAAAAGTATTTTTTAATTACCTTTCATTTGATATTTTGATCTTTGAAATCGGCCCAGTTGTTTAAAAGTTATGAATTTTTGAAAAAAAATGATTTATTGGACCACCTTTACATGGAAATGGTCACCGTGATGACAAAAAAACGTGCCAAATATTTTGAGATAAGAAAGAAAACTACAAATCTAGATAGAGCTGGAATTAGGGCGTAACAGCTTTTGTAAATAATGACTTCTCTCGATGATTTCTAGAAACCCAAGACTCGCCCAAGAAAATCAATATCACCATCAGGTAGATGAAGTCTTCCCATACCCGATGGTTATTTTGGTTTGCGTGGGTGCGCCTTGAATTCCTAGAAATAATCGAGAGAAGTCATTGTTTACAAAAGTTGTTACGCCCTAATTCCAGCTCTATCTAGAAATGTTTACGAAATTCTGAGAACCACTATATCGTTTTGCTATGGACTGGCTGAATAACTACATTATTT
This sequence comes from Ochlerotatus camptorhynchus, assembly GCF_037179485.1. NCBI lineage: Eukaryota > Metazoa > Arthropoda > Insecta > Diptera > Culicidae > Ochlerotatus > Ochlerotatus camptorhynchus. The sequence continues at coordinate 778,791 of NW_027040620.1, forward strand.
ATTAGTTCGTTTTTCGTCGAACATTTTTGAGGTATCTAACCTCTTATGTCCGGCTCGTCAATACCATATTTAGGCAGCCAATTGTGCTATTTTCATACCTGTTATTTGGTATTAATAAGTTATTTTCTCCTGCTAGGGAAACCAATCAATCGAAATGGACATATTTATCAGCAAACGCGACAGTTAACGATGATGACCAATCACTGGTAAATGACGGCAGCTCTCTCTCCGTCTGTCTCTCTCGCTTTTCCGTTGTATAACGATTTCATTCCAAATTGGCGACAAACAATTCGAAAGCTAAACGACCTCTCCATCATTGTTGCAGTTTAGCTAATGCATCTTTGGAACGCATTCTCTTGTAATCCCCACGCGAAGCATAAGATCCAGAGCTCCAATTTACCAATTCAAGCCATCAAGCCTGTGCGTGGTTCGTTTGGTTTGCTTGTAATAAGCTATGGAGCGCGTAATTCACCGTCACGAAATGGTTGCGGTTGCGATTGAATTTTTTTGTACTGGCATATTTGCTGTCATGCAGTAAACGAAACGAATGAGTCAATTCGTAGGAGTAGGAGTGCGCTGCTTGAGGGAGTGGTCCAGTATGTTGCAATTGCAGAGCTAACAGCTCGTAAAATTACTACTAAAAGAGTTAGAGCCCAGTGCCGCGGTCTGGGGTGGTCTGTGCTGGCAATGCAACGCTTTGGATTAAATGCGATTTCAGGAGCAACCCTACGACACACCACACTCGTATGGAATGGGTCTCATCTATTGTAAGCATCGTATCTATCGGGTGTAATTTAATGCAGTTTACTTTCATTGAGCTCACATGCCCCGCACTTCCACGATGGCCGGTCTGCTTGTAGGTAGAGGCTAGCAAACAATCGTTGTAGCATAATAACAATGCTCTGAGCCTTGTCATTAAACTAGCATATTCGCTCAGACAAACACACACACACACACACACGCATGGAGGGAGCAACAGAGAAGAAATTATGTCACAGCCTGCAAACCGATAGACACTGTTTCTAGTCAGGCCCTGGATTTGATTATGGATGTTTTATGTGGACATCATTTTGTAGAATTGGAAGAATGAAAATATAAATTTGCTATCAAGAAATGAAAATAATAAACTGAAAATAGAAAGTTAACAATTGAAAATTGAAGTTCGGAAAACAGAAAAGTGGATATTGCAAAAATTAATGATACAGAAATAATAACAACAAAATTTGAAAACTACAAACTGCGAACAAAATATGTCTTTTTCTTCTTCTTCTTTTTCACATTTCAAGCTTATTTATTACTTGTGCTCTCAACTTAGTGTTTTAGATACACTTTCACAGTTATAAATTGGGAGCGTTCGATGCCTGTACCATTTTTACATTAGTATATTGATTGGACCGAGAATCGAACCCAGCCACTTCCAGCATGGTCTAGCTTTGTAGCTGCGCATTTACGGACTGAGCTAATAGAGGCCCAATAAAATACCGCTAAAGTGCAAATCTACCCCAAGTGATGGTCCATCCACCATTCATTATTCATTTATTGCACTCACTGATCAATTTCCTTGAAATTTCAATTACCCCGCCACTGGCAACAGTTGATCCAATATTTACCCAAACTCGCCTAGCAAAGATCAGCATCTTCTATAAAATTAAACCTCCCCATCGGAATAAGTTGCAGTTCGCTTGCAGAATGATTTCCGTTAAGTTTTGTGCTCTCATTGGACTGACACTAGCTCTGGTAGCTGCTTCATTTCAAGCATAAAGCCATACAAATCCTAACCTCCCACCCTTCTTCCAGCTCCCCTCAACTCTGGGAGTGCCAATCTTCTGGTTCCCATGGAACTACCTACTCCCAACAACTAGCACCAGCGGAAGTAGCAGCAGCAGCAGCAGCAACAGCAATTCGGCCAGTTCCAGCAGTTCCTCAACGACCCTTCGTCCGATAATGGCTAGCATTGCCATCGGAAATCGACTCAATACCAGTGCCATGACGGACAACGGAACCGTAATCAACGGCTTGACCATCACCCGTGGTCGTCGGTCGGCGGCCGCTCAGCAGACTGAACTTTCGGACTACGTACGTTCACAAACAAGAGAATCGTTCATCCAGGTGGGGAACCAAATCATTCGCCTACCGCCGGGTGATGTAGCCAACTTGACGATCAACATCGTCGATGGAGTTCCCTACGTGTTCGGGAATACTGCCCCTACGACGACCGGAAGCGAAGCCATGACCACCGGGATATTTTCCCAAATCAGGAACTTCTTTGGAGAATTCTTCAATCGTGCCTGATTGATGGAGAACTTTGACCCTTGCGTTCTATTTCGGGTTGAACGGCACCAGTTGCCCGATCGTAGTGAAATATATCCCCAGTGTTGTAACATGGATCGAGTGCATGTTTATTTTTAAAAATTTCATCGTTCTACTTATGTGATGATACTGCAGCCGGCGGTAGACTAAATAGGAGACTGGGGTGGTGATGGAGCCGATGCCAAATATAAAATTCAAACACAAGCTTTGTTTCCTTCCTTCCTTGTGGTTTCGTTATGCGATGACTTAGAATGACAGTGCATTTTTTAGTGTCTTGAGATTCAACCGTCTTTTCGTCAATTTTGCTAATTTGTACACCTAACCGGGGGATGTAAGATTTGCTTGCAGAGGGATTTATCATCGCAGGATGTTAGTGGATACTGCATGATATACCGAGCTGTGATCTAATGTAAGAAAATGGGGACCGAAAAATTAGGAGCGTATTAGTGAGTGAAATTAATTAAATCGAAAAAAAAATGGAGTTTCTAACTGAACTAGAAACAAGAACGATGTGATAATCAGACCTGTGCTTTCTCTACTGCTCTCTCCATGATTCGGAATATGGATAGGCTAAAGCGAATAAGAAGCGCTTATTTCATCTCATACTCGATTTCGTATGCTTGTTCTGCTGAACGGGAATTGGAGCGAATCGTGGCAAGTGTGTGCGTCGTCAATGTTATAAAAAAAATGTTAAAATGAATGCTTGTTGTATAGTCGAAAGCGTAGACAGAACATGAAATGAAAAAGATAAAAAATCATTACATCGTCTGCAAGGTCAACCTATATCATCCAATTAGGAGTGTATTAGTAGAGAATGATAAGAATTGCAACTGACATTCAATGTAATACATTTTGGGTTGCGTGTACAACTTATGCAATTTATCGTATCGTGTCAAGTTGGTTTATCATCAGGGCCGGATTTGAGGGGGGAGGAATACTTTGGCAAATACCCAGGCCACTCCAGCCATGTAGGCTGAGGCTGAGCAAATAGTTGTTGTATTTGCCGATTTCTCACGAATAAAAGCTCAAACTCGTAAACATACTATACCAAATGACAGAGCAATAAATCCTCTACCTGATGGTGCTATTAGTTTTCGATATTGAGTATGTATGATGTATGTATGTATGTATGTATGTATAATAGTTTGTCCCGTAATTGGAGCACATTTTCCGCGATTCTAAATGCCAGTGATTACCTGTGATTAACTGTTTAAATGAAATGGTGCTGTTTCGTGTTGTATTTATACTTCGGTGCTGATCCGGTCAACAACCATATGGACCTGGATTCGATTGCCCGGTTCTGGGTTGACACCAACGCCGAGATTCAAGATGTAATTTGCACAAACTGCACGAGCAGCTCAATTTCTGACGCAAATGGTCAATCATCAGCTACGGAAGATCATCCATTCGGAACTCAGCGAGTGCTTTCTTTCGTCAAAAGAAATCGGTGCTATGGTTCAGTAGGCACTCAAACTCCCGCAGACTAACAACTTTTCCCATCTTGGATTTCAAAATGGCGTCAGACATGGATTTCTTATAGATACACATCAACCTGTTTCCAGAAATACCAGTGGCGTCCCGTAACCTCACTTTTTACCTGTGCACCAATTTTCAAAACCAGATTTAATGCCATATTCATACTCGAATCGGTTGAAAAATACGCTTAATATTCTAGTTTACTCGATATCTATCCATTGCAAGCAATATTTTGATAATTGTTTATGTTTTGAGAGTTGGTGCACAGGTAGATTGATGTTAAGGAAACGCCACCGAGAAATAAACAGAAATACTGGGTTTTCAAAATGGCGCCAGACAACGTTTTCCGTTCCCTACATGTTATCCCGATTCCACAAATACCTAATATTATGGGGTATTTGACACCTTTTTTTCTGTTTTCTGTAGCTGGAAGACGCCATATTACATTTCAATATGCCAAAAATACCCATATTGTGGAGTATTTGACAGTATTTTTCATTTTTTCTGTACCGGAAGCCGCCATCTTTGATTTCAAAATGGAGTCAGACATGCATGTGGGGTTTGAACAGTATTCCCTAGTTTTTCAACAACCGGATGCCGCCATCTTGAATATCAAAATGGCGTCAAACATGGATTTCCGGCTCCTGCACGTCACTGCGATTCCAAAAATACCCATATTGTGGGGTATTTGACAGTAACTCCCAGTTTTTCTGTAATCGGAAGCCACCCTCTCAATCAAAATGGCGTCAGACAACGATTTCCGGTCCCTACATGTTATCCCGATTCCAAAAATACCTATATTGTGGGGTATTTGACACTTTTTGTTCTGTTTTCTGTAGCTGGATGGTACCATCTTGGATTTTAAAAATGGCGCCAGACATGGATTTCTTGTCTCTACACGACACCACGATTCCAAAAAATACCCATATTGACGGTGTTTTAACAGTATTTCCTAGTTTTTCTACAACCGCCATCTTGAATATAAAAACGGCGACAAACATTTATTTCCGGTTCCTGCACGTCACTGCGATTCCAAAAATACCCATATTGTGGGGTATTTGAAAGAATTTCCATGTTTTTCTCGAACCGGAGGCCGCCATTTCAAAATGGCGTCAGAAATCGAGTTCCGGCCTCTATACACGTCACATCGATTCCAAAAATTTCCGTATTGTGGGGTATTTCCCACTTCCCAGAATCGCACCAAAAAAAACTCGTTATTGGGCATTTAATTCGTAAAAAGAGGGACGTAAACTGAATACTGCGTAAAAACAAGACTTCATAAACGGAGGTTTCACTGTACCTGGACAAGGCTGGTCTGTTATTAATCAGAACGTGACGCAAACGCCATTGACAATATTTCATGCTTCACGCCGTGTCCGAAATGATGATTTATTGAAATTTCAAGTACCTCGGGTTCTCCATCATCAAAAGCTAGTTACATTCCTGAATCGGTTGGTTTTAAAATTTTCCATCAGGGGGAAATATGATTTATTAAATTATAAAACCGTCATAAAACCACAGTCAATCAGAGTTAAAGTCAAAAGGCTGGTCAATTGTTACTTGCGCGATCATTGTGGGTTTGCGATTAGCGCAGGGCTGGTAGTGTGGATATGTAATATAACAGTAGTGACTTTAGTGACTAAAATAACCAATTAGTGACTTTAAAGCAATAAAAAGTGACTAATAGTGACATTTATTGATCGGAAAAAAGTGGTTACAATATTTCGTTGACTGCGACCCACTTCGAGAAATTTTATAAACTCACAATCACAACCCATCGTGAGCATTTTTTATGCTCCTTTAAAATAAAACAAATAATGGTTAACCTAACCCATAAATTTTACAGTGAACCAGGAATTCAGGAAAACCGGGCAAAAGGCGCGAATTCGAAATCGCCGGGAAAAAATCGGGAAAAGCCCGTGAATTTCGATGACAAACCGAGAAAAATAAGATTCTGGACCTTTAAACAATTGCAAGACCCCTGGACTGGAAAATGTTTTCAGGATACAGTCTCTTTAAAGAACTAAATATCATGAGAATTTTGAAGGGATTTAAGGATAACAACAATGTTTTTTAGAGAAAATTACCAATAGATCTTTTTTAAGAACTCTAAGAGAGAACTCCCAGTCATTTGTGAGACTTCAGACGTTCAGAGTACAATCTTTAGGTAGTTGTTTTGGAAAATTCATGGCGATTGTGAAGCGGATTCCAGGTCTATTTCAAATGAATATTCAAAATAGGTTCTTAGAAGAATTGTGATGACAATTCGAAGGATATTCGTAGAAAATTTAAAGATTATATCAAGTGAAATCTATAGATAGTTTCAAGGATCTCACGATAAATACCAAGGGAATCGAACTTTTAGGGAACAATTCCATAGGAATTCTGAGATGAGTTTGATAAGAATTCCGAGTTCAATTCCAAGAGCATCTCGAGAAGAATTTCAAGGGTGTTCTGAGGAGAATTCCAAGCGAATTTTCAGAAGAATTTAGTGGAGAGCTCCAAGATAATTATGAGCAGAATTGTATGACAAAATTATAAGGAATATTCAAACTAATACTAAATAGAATGCAAGGAGTAATGTAATGAAGTTTCAGTAAGTATTTTCGAAACTAATCTTAGGATGAATTCTTCGATCTCAAAACAACCGGGAAAATCACCAAAACTCCGGGAAAACCCCGGGACGAAATTGGGATTTGCTGGTCACCATGATTATGACTAATGCAGATTTGATTTTTGTTTTATGTCATCCAAAATTTGAAAATTTTGCTCTTTTTAAAATCGTTTTCAACTCTACGCTTTATACTAAAAGTACACAAAATATTTTTTTTTATTTTTAATTGAGTTGCTTATACGTAAATTTATTTCTTTTTAGTTATTTAATATTTGCCCCTCCTCGACCTATTTGAGTGATGTCGGACATAAAATGGAAATATTATTTGCATCATCCTTATGCCTTATAAGGTAATCAATAAGGTAAACATAATAAGGTAATCAAATAGGTAATAATAACAAGACAAATGTTGACAATTTTTAGACAATCAATTTTGAAGACCTCGGATATAGAAACTTTTGAAACACTTCAAATTTTTATAGCTCCAATTTTTCTAGATAGCGGTCCAAGAAGAAATCTCATTATTCTGGATCGAGGAAAATTTTCCAAGTTGGAAAAATCGAGAATGCACACGGCAAATTGATCTAACTCATATTTGAGTCAAGTTCACTTAAATTCACAAAAACGTAGGTCACAAGAATGAGTAAATTTTTACACAAAGATGCATAAATGTCACTCATATATGAATGAATGTCATTCAAAAATAAGTGATATTTGCTCATATTTGAGAAAAAAATCTACTCACATATGAGCCAAATTTATTTGCCGTGTAGAATATTTTGCATGCGTCTCGGACTTAACATTTGGAGAAAAATTAAAGATTCTGGGATAATTTTCATATTTTGAATACAGTACTTTCCCGGTTTTTGTCAGCCCCATCTGAAATTAAGTTTAACCATTATTTATCCACTATTAATGGAATTACTGATAAATTTTTACTATTCATACAACAAAGGGTACACCAAATGTCTCGAAAAGTTTGCGTACGGTTTGTTGAGCCGGTACGTACTGTTCGGTTTCCTTAAATTCCACTTGGTTTTCAGCGCTGCAACCAAGGCTGAACCTCCATATCTCAGAATCAACGTAAATACACTAGCCAGGAGCCGTCCCGAGATGTTCGGTATGATTCGTAGGCGTATTCTAGGTGGCTATTGAAGCCAACCGGTCGTCGACCATCACTCCCAGGCATTTCAACAAGCACTTCTAGTTTATTGTGTGCTCCCCAATGGTAATTTCTGGCCACTGCAGCCCTTTAAATTTACTGATCAATACCACCTCGCTTTTGTTGTGGGCTATCTGCAGCTTCGCTCCATGCATTAGGTTTCCAATCATATCGACCGCCTCGGTCGCCAACATTTCCATATATTCCAGCGTTTTGCCAGTTACCGTAAGACGACGTCGTCCGCAAAGCCAACGATTTCAACTCGTTTGGGTAGCTTCAGCGTTAGACCGCCGTTTTAAATCACGTTCCAGAGCGTTGGACCAAGGATGGAGCCTTGTGGAATTCCCACCGTGATTCTAGTCGATCTCTGTCCCATATTTGGCTCGTAGATCAGAACCCGGTTCTGGAAGTAGCCTCGGCCTCCCAGCTGGAGCTGTTGAACGTATTCTTGACGTTGATCGTTATCACAGCGTAATATCGATCTCCTCTCCACTTCTGTTTCGACGCCTTCACGGCTCTCTAGAATTGCATCCACTTTTGCTCTTCCTTTTCGAAATCCGAACTGCCTCTCCGACAATGCTTGCTCACTCTCTGCGGATTTTATTCAGCCTGTTTAGGATCATCCTCTCCAAGAGTTTTCCGAGTGTATCCAGCAGGCACGGCTACGAGTTGCTCGTTGGTGACTTCGTGACTTGACATCTGATCTTCGTCATCACGACACGGTGTACGTTGTTGGCAGCAGCGTCTCGACCCAGCTCCAGTTGACAGTTTGACTTGCTCTGCTTTATCTCTCGTTTATGTGCTAGGAACATTCCTCTATATTCCTCTCTGTCTGCTTCTGTTCTTGCTCTCTGAACACGTCTTCTGGCTCTGAGACAACTAGCGCGGAGGGTGCTAATTGCCTCGTTGCAGCAGTAAGCTGGAGGTTCCACTTCAGGTCGCAAGTTCTCGTGCCCTGTACTGCCACAGGATTCCGTTGGCCGATGCCATATTGGATTGCCTGCTGGTCACTATGGGTATATCCTTCACACACTCTCCAATTCATGTTTTCCACCAGCGACGGACTGCAGTCCGCATGAAGTGATGTCGATAATGGATTCCCGACCATCTCTGCGAAAAGTGCTGGTGGTGCCTTTATTGAACAGCCGAATTTCCAGCTTCGCCAGAGCTTCCAGCAGAATGTGCCCTATTGCGTTAGTACATCTGTTTTCTCACTCCTCTGCCTAAGCATTGAAGTCTCCTCCGATGACTACCGGTCTTCGTCCGATCAGCTCTTCGGTAAGTCCAACAAGCGTCTCGTGGAATTGCTCCATCTGCAATATTCTGTTAATTTTGGCGATCACGAAACCTTCTTCTTGAATGGGGTATCTGCCCATAACTTGTATTGCAGCCAGCATAGCTCTATTCGCCACCTAGTTACCTTTATCGGGAGGAACTAGATACAGTTGTGCAGTGTCGCAATAATTGATGTTCATTTGAGTTACCTCTGTTATTGTTGCAACAAAACAATTAAGTGTCATTTGGAGCAAAATGCTTGAGAATTCATGCTTAAAAACCAAAAAGTTCAGCAAAACCTTCAGGCTGACAAAATCGGGAAAAAAAGCTGACAAAATCGGGGGGTAGACAAAATCGGGAAAGCACTGTATATGAAATGTAAGTACACAGGCCTTGAAAAATTTAAATACTTCTGAAACGTGAATAATATTTTATGATCTTGGGCATAGATTTTTTTCTCTAAAATCTAGTCTTGGAAATGTTTGGACGAATATTAAAGCTACCGAGCTTCAAAGATTTTTCAAAATTATAGTCTTTGAAAAAAATGTCTAGCGCAAGTAAATTTTCCTAGACCATTTTTTGAAATTAGGTCTGCGTTTCTCGTTGTCTAGTGATAAGTGTTCAATCTGTAAAATCTCTGATTCAAAACGATTTGAATTGCATTTTTATAAGTAGTTTGTTGTTATATAAGGGGTTCAGTGGCTTTAGAGGGACCATTTGTGCTTACTGAGCTGGTTGTAGCTTAAACTAAATCATAAATGATCTGTTGTGATATGACGGGCTCGGTGGCCTTAGAGCGACTATTTTTGCTTACTGATCAGAATATAGTAGTGGGTTCAATCCTAGGCCCCTTCATATTCGTTCGTTTGGACAAATCTTTTCTTCAGTAGATTTGAATGACGTATGTTGGGCGATTCATTTGAACTTACCGGACCACTACTTTAAACTTCCGCTAATCTGAACGACACTTCAATCAGATTAATAGACCAGTGTAAGAAAATTGTGGTTTTGGTAATTTGACATTATTTGCCTGAGTTCAATTCAAGTGGGGATCAGATTAAAAGTCACCACATTATAAGGATCCCCTGTTACGTGGGATCTCAAAGCAAACTTTCGCCGCAAAGAGGTCTGCTTTGTCTTAGCTATTGTGACTCAACCGATCCGATTTGGGATCGGAATAGAACCTCTTGAGCAGAGCCGAAATTGTTTTCAAGAAGCCTCCCACCACAGCGTCGTCATAATCCGTTATTGTTATTGACTTTGCAGTCAATTTCAAATTCGACCAGAGGCAAGTGTCGTCGTTTTTGGGCCAACTTCACTGCTAAGCTCCGCCAAAGTTTGACCGATTCTATCCAAAACCAACCAAGTGGATTCACACTCTTGTCTTACTTTTCAGCGCTTGTGGGAGCTGGAATAGTTAATCAGGATGATTTATTCTGAAAGGGGAAACACATCCAGATATGGATTACTGTAATTACCTAGGTGTGCTACTTTGGTGGAGGGTGCTGACGACGCATAACTTAAATGACGAATTTCAGCAAAAATTGAACATTTACAATTGTGGAGAAATTTTTCCCGTCGATGCAATTTTAAAGCACAACCAAAGTCAAAGCAATTAGTTGTTCCATAACCTGCCGCAGAGGGGGTAGATGGCAACCTTCGGATAATAGCTACACTTGATGAGCTCCGGTGTTCGGTGAGTGTGTGTGTTCGTGTTGTAGAAGGCATGCAAAAATCCAATAGCCAACTCCAAGAGCAAACTTTGAACGTTCCTACAATACACATTGGAATGGCTGAGCTGGTGTAATTATGTTTAATTTCAATATTTAGAACCGGTTCCGTGGCGCGCAGGGCTAGCTGTAGGTAGGTAAATACTAGTTAATGAACTCTCACGAACGAACGAACGACCGTCCTCGACTGCAACTACTTCAAGTGCCAGGCTAGTTCAAGCGACTGGGTGACGACGACGACGACGCACCTTGGCGGTTGCAAACAGGCCAAGAACTTTCAAGATGCGATACATGGATAAATATTGGCCAGATAAATAGTTTTTCTCCTGGATGCGGGCGGATGCTTAAACAAGCAATAATTTCATGCACTCTTATTCGCTTTGTGCCATGATGAGGATTGAAGAGTCTCCTCGACAAGTTGAGACTAGGATTGTTGGGTAAGTAACAGGGCTAGAGTAAATGCAGACCTTCCTGGGCTTCGAGTTAGCTGTTTACCTTCCCGAGTAAAGTTTTATACCAAATTGGGAACAAGTTTTGGAACCCGGTTATCAAGATTTGATAGCCGAATAATGCGAGCAGGAACGAATACATTGAAATTGTATGGATTACCCTGACATAAGAGGTAAAATACCAAAGAATAATAACAACAAAAAAAATGTTCCCAGAATATCATAACATCTATAACAAATTAAGCAAATGTAATGCCAAAACGATACCACACAGGTATTATTTTGATATACAAATATCGATTTCCGTTATTTAGAAAGTATTTTAGAAACAAATTGCAGTTTGAATTACACTTTGATATTTTACGTCTGATGTCAGCCTGATTAACACCAAATTTAGGTATTCAAAAGTTAATTTATTCAGCTCGGAATGTTATTATTATGGTTGAATAAATAGCGTGTTATCATTGATAACATCTTGATAACAAATCCTATGATCTATGCAACCAACTTCAAATTATGTTATCAATTTGATAATAAAGCCTTACGGTGATAACTGAAAGATGATTAGCGGTGTAAGCAAATTTTGATTTACCATGCGGGTAATATTTAGAGAGTTGAAATAACCTTCCACCGTTCGTAAACAAATATCACTTTCTTTCATGATAAAAACTGATAGCAAAATTAGTCAATGTTGATAACTAAATTAGTCAATGTTGATGACTAAATTAGTAATGCGATAACAACTGAAAACAAAATGCTTTCTCGGATAAAAAGACTTGTTATGATGTTGTTATTTTACTTTTCTCGCCTGTGATACACTGGGTTGGATGTTGACACTTTCCCATTATTGGTTAGCTGCTTGCGGTGTGAATAAGCATTCAACAGTAGATTTTTGATAACTAACCTGAAAGGAAATAAAAAAGAAATTTTATAAGAATTTGTTAATTAGAGCTGTTTGATGAGATATATTTGATGAACGCATATTTCGGCGAACACGAGTAACTTAATATCTTGTTTCTTGTATCGCAGTAGTTGCATTAGCCTGTACTTCATTTATTTGGCTTCAACAAACAACTCGGAACATTCAAGTCTCACCAAGTCAAAGGAATTATCTCATCGACTATCATTTTAAATAAATACACCAATGGTAAACAATCACCGTCTCTAATCACACCACCACCACGACCATTGCAGGAGAGTAACATTCATTGCATCCATTCGTTTTCTTGAACAGCTTCCCTCAGTCAGCCAGTCAGTCAGTTAGACTTGTTATTATACAATAGTCGTACGTTTCACCACCTCCCTTCTTCTGTGTCTCAATTTTGAATAGTTTCACTGTCTCTGTCAGCACATAGACGCTTTACTTTCTAGTAGCTTGGTACCCGACGAAAAATTTAGTATCTCCAAATCTCATCGATTTACAACATGAAGTAATTATTGAAAAATTGTACATTGTAAAACAATCACACATGAGTATTGAGTCATCCAAATTGAGGTAAAATTAACCCTTTCGTGGCACTAACCATGGCACAAATTTTAGAAATCCAATCCAGAAATCTCACGCTAGCGAATCAATCTACGAAAAATCTTTTCTTCATTTCACGCATCTAAATCGATCTTCTCGCATCGCGTTCCATCTTTTTGCAGGAAATCTACAGAGCCTTCATCAATCTTCTAACGCACAGCATCTAACCCTATGTTTTGGATAGAGTCGCCCCCCCCCTCGGAATGCACAGATTACTTTTTATTCGGGTGGCGAACTACACTTCTTGGCATCGTGACAAACGTGAGCTCTCCTGCAGCTGTTTTCTTATCGACGCGTGGTTGATTCTTTCTCTTTTCTGTTGATTCCGACTCAGCTTTCCGCGTTTGGTCAATGTTGATGTTTTTGAGGCGGTAGGAGACGTGACTAACGGAAAAATACGAATCAAATGCTTGCGATCGAAACATTGTACTGTTGTTAACGGCATGTTGAACCTGAATTTCAGTGACATTTTTTTCGAACATGAGTTTTCGTCTAATTTCAATTGTTCAAATTGCAATTTGAACTTTGAATTTGTAGAGAAAAATCATGAATGCGAGAAACGTCGCGATTCAGCATAGTCTTCCATAAGCGCAAAACGATATTATCGAAATTTCACTCTCGCACGGTCGTCGATCGAAAGCCGGAATCCCGTGCTAGTAGGATGTGTCATTTCCGAAAAATTTTAGTAATGCAATTTTTCAATTCCGATTCACACTTGGATGTGTGCGCACCATGCAGCCATTTCCGATGGCACCAGCGGCGCGAATGCCGTCTGAAGTCCATCCTCTATACTAGACGTGATAATGCTGTTAAATCTGCTGTAAATCCAATTTTTCTTTGCACCGCGCGTCGTCGTCGTGGTTGTCGTTCGGGGAAGTCGAGCGAGTATGCGACGTGGTGTTTAATCGAATGACAACGGAGGTAATCCATTCAAGCAATGGATAAGTAAATGGAGTTGTTTATCGCACAGAGAGGATCGAAAAAGGGATGAAAATGGCTTTGGAGTGTAGTTCATTGCATCGAATCTGTGGACGAGGAAAGACATTCGGCTCTTGATGGGGGGCCTTGATAAATGTGCTAGCGTTTGTTGATGCAAATCGTTTCTTTGGTGTTACAGTAGGGGCTGAAAATGGTTCCTTTAAGGTGTCTTACTTATTTTGCTTAATAAAATTCCCTGAGATTTCCAGGATTTTTATTACTGTTGTTTTTGGATCTAAAACGCGCTTTTGAAACAATTTCTAATCCCTTATTGTTACAATTAATCAAGCGCTTTGGAATGACGAGTACTGCATACAAATTGTTTGAAAGCTATTTGTGTGACAGAACTCAACGGACGGTTTTTAATGATTATGTTTCCAGTCCCGTGGGGAATAACCTTGGAGTGCCCCAGAGAAGTGTATTAGGGCCCTTTTTTATTTATTATGTATATTAACGACTTGTGACGAGTTTTACGATTTTGCGACATTAATCTTTTTGCAGATGATACTGTGTTTTTCATTGCAGCTAAGGATTTTGATGATGCCGTTTTAAACTTGGATTAAGATTTCCATTCTCTAAGCAGATGGTTGATTTATAAGCTATTGAGCTTCATTATAAGTAATACTAAATCCATGGTAATTTCGTGGAATCGGGTAAATGAGAGCATTTCCGTTGCAATTGACGATGAGGCTATTGATCGCGTTCGGGAGATTAAATATCTTGGCGTGATTATTGATGATAAACTTAAGTTCAAGTCTCACATTGACAATTTCTTCAAGAAGTACGGAATTCTATGTCGATTTAACTATTGCTAGTAACATACAGCTATAAAAATCAATCATCTCTCCACAACTAGAATTTGGCCCTTCCATTTTATTTCTGGCCAATGAAACACAAATATCGAGAATACAGAGCTTGCAGAGTAAAATAATGCCTTTACCTTGAAATGTAATAGATTCACTTCCTCAACTTTGATGCTAGACGCTTTAAAATGGGTGTCGGTGAAGCAAAGAATTGTATATTTAACTATGATGTTCATTTTTAAAGTAGCTAACGGTTTGCTGCCTCGATATTTGATATGATGGATATAATACAAGATACGCAGATGAAATAAAAACACTACATTTCTTGACCTTTCCCATTTATTCAAGTCTTACAACTCAACTTTTTGTTTGGGTTTTGGAGCTATTAATTTGTCAAGGCCCGGACTTTTATGTTTTCACCTTCGAGGTATCGATTTATTATATTTTAATCATTTTTCCAAGCCCTAGAGAAGCAAAAGTTTCTTAGTATAGAACCTCCGGGATCATGTATTTTTTCGAGTTCAACATCATGAAAAATTGGCAAATTCAGAATATTGAGTATTCTTCTTAATTGAGGATATTCGATTTATACACAAGTTCGAAAATCTTTAAAACTGCTCCAAGCTCGAGATTTTCATTGTCTGGGATAGTTTGATGTGACCATCCCCACCTTTCCAAGCGTTTTCCAGCTATTGTGTCCCAGTCTTATTATCCTTCTGTTTCTGTGCTACTTGCTCCTGCTCAGCCAGGATTTGGTCAACCGTCCGAGAGTTCTGAAGGAGGCTTCAGAAACCAGTTTCCTACCTAGCTCCTTCCAATCGAAATTGTTACCCATTAAACTCGAGCCCGCCACGAGTATTTGGTACCCAATACTAACCTAGAACTACTGCTGTTTAAAATGTAAATTCAAGCATAACTGATTTCTGGCTCCGCAAAGTGTCACATACGACTGAGCCTATTAAATAAACGAACTAGTTAAAAAAATATCTGGGATATTTTTAGTATTTTGAAGCCCATGATTTTGTTTTTGTTTTGGCTGAATCCAAGATCCTGATTTGAGATTATGTTTTAATCTGGACCTTGAGTTTGTTTTTACATGTTCCAAGATTTTAATTAAGCTATGTCCACAAATCCGAGATCCGATTATTTTTAAATGTCTTACAACCTTGGTTTTTGATCTGATTCTGGAAAAACTGAAGTCAAATAAAAAGTCATCAGTATGAAACGTTGCAGTTCTTTAGGTTAAGAATTTTAAAAATATGTATAAGTTCAGAATTTGTAGAAACTCAAATCATCCTATTAATGCTACAACTAGGTATCCTTATATGAAATCTGTACAAAAATACCTAGCTGTAGCGCTAAGGAGATGAAATTATATAGTATCTTGTCCAACGCTTGAGGATTTTAATAAAAAGTTGGCCTGCAATTTTCAAAATTTTCCTAAGTACGAAATCATGGAGCCCAAATACGTCCCAGAATCTTGAAGAAATTTTTCATGTCTTGGATCATTAAAAAATGCTTCTCTGGATTCCAATTGTTCAACTGTAAGGCTTCTAACCAGAGGCGCTAACGAGACTTATTTTTACAAAAAATATCACTATGAAAACGCATAGGGGAAAAATGTCATGACATTTTTTTCCCCATATAATTTACATGACATTTTCCACCTCTGTCTATAAAATTAATTCATTGTTTCACTTTCCCACATGATTGGTGATATAATTATAGTTTAATTGCAGTTATTAATAAGGATTGAGAAATATTTCCCTGATGTTAATGAAAATTCACTGACATTTTCTGAGTTTCCAGGGTATACATGGAATTCCCTGAGATTCTAGGGTTTCCCAGGTCGACAAACTGTTTTTTTTTAATTTGCCCTTTTGGACTGACTGAAAATCAATCTAATAAACAAGAAAATAAAATAAAATAACAGAACGATTGAAAATTGTGTAACTTTCCTGTGAGTGAAATTCAATGATCTTCTTGAGAAAAGTTTACTGCACTAAAATGACTTCCAGGCGGCCAAAGCTGTCAGTAACAATTTAAGACAGATGAACATATTCACCTTTTTTATAACAACAAACCATGTGATGCCAAGGTCAAGGCGTGTAGCATCTTCTTCACCCGTCCGCCGGTGCCGAGAAAACAAGTTTCACGGCTGCAGCCGGTGGTGGTGCGATGACATTCAAACCGAATTTAGGTACATGTAAATCAAGGTGAAAGAAGCCAAACCGGTCATAAAGTTCACCCCGAGCCCCGATAAATTAAGCTAAAAACCGGTTGAAAGATCTCCCTCGTTGGGGCATTTTTCACCTCCTTATAATCGATCACCAAGAACCCCCCCCCCCTTCTTCTTTTTCACCCGGTAGCAGCGCGCGGGAGGACTTAATTCAGCCAGTTTTCGTCGATTCATTTTTGGCTATCGTGGCGTGCGCTATGCTACAGCATTGCGGGGGAGACCTTGGCCCCGATTTTCACTTTCAATCAGCAGCAGAAGCAGCAGCAAACGGACCAAAAACTCGGACACAAACCTGGCGGCCCCAACAACGGTGCCTCCGATAATTATTATTGAGTCAGAGTCAGCAGCGAGCAAGGCGGGAAAGCGAAATTGCGTTGCGTTTGTTCAAGACACTACTGCTGCTGCTGCTGGGGGGCTGGCTGGCTGGTGTATGTCGGTTTGAAATTTTGAATCCGCGGTGGAGTCGAAAATGTAAACAAATCGGCGAGGCGATGATGGATGCCGTACCGTCAGCCGATACCGGGGGGAGGGAAATATCTACGCCCATCAAAAAATGACCTTTTGTGTGCGCGATTGCTTAGCTATTAGCTACCTTACACGTCGCCACCAACACCGGCAGAGCAGTGCGTGTGATTCGGCGGATGGGATCGGCGGAAAAAGAGCGGCATTCACGTGTGTGTGCAAAGGAAATGAGCGGACCTGTGGACCATGAATTTGAATGCTATTGATGTAATTTGGGATTATGAAACAGAAAGTGTTCGGATGGTCAATGTCAGCATAATCTTACCTTTGTGTGAGGTTTTTAAAGGTAAAGAGAAACTATTTTTAAAACTACGCGGAAGCATCCTCTAGTAGTTTCGTGCAATCAACAAGCACTATGTTTGTGGGCAAATTGAATCAACCACAAATTGTGTTGAAACATACAAAGGATTTCATTTCATTGTGTCATTTTACTTCGGAAATCGCAATCAGTTTGTCGTTGGAAATAGAACATTGGATTTGGTCTGTGTTTTTGATGTCTGTGTAAGGGATTCATTAATCAACCTTAATTCCTCGCGGACTATAAAGTTCAAATGGTGTGCTAATAGTCGATGTTCTACGATTTTGGAAATTTCGAATAGATGAACCGTTTTCGTGCTATGATTTATCGAAAAATATCGAATACGTCATTTTGTACGATTAGACGAGAATCAAAATGACCGAGTTCCAGCACACAATTGGTTAACAATTATTCGAAGTTTCATGGGATTCGAAGAGGTAAAATCGTTTAATGTGTGATGTGGGATTTTCAAGGCGACTTTTTGACCTTTAGAAGGTTTTATTTAAATCTTTAGCTGAAAGGTAAATGTTCCAACCGAATGTGATAGCAAAGATTCCAACGTCTGCAGAAAGGTTTGTGTATTTGCTCTCCTTTCTATGTCGATCAAACACAGCGCTACTGTATCTGTCACTTGGATGCTGGTAAAGTTATCAGCCTTCTTGATATGATGCCTTTGATTAATCCTAATGCGATTGAGCTGAAGAGATCAATAGGTTAAATGGTTCATTACTCATTACTAAGACAGCAGCATTTCAAGATCAACAATTGAAAAGGCCTCATCAACTTTTGTAAACATAACTTTTTGCAGCCTCTTCTCGTGAATCAGAGCTCAACTATTGTGTAAACCTAGAACACCGTCAGATCTCCCTATCCGATAATGTTATTGGTATGCGTAAACGAGCTCCACTTCACGAGAAAATGCCGCAAGAAGTTTCGTTTACAATAGCTGATGAGCCCTTTTCAATTGATCCTCTTAATTTTTCCTGGATTTTAAATTTGGTTCTGCGTTCAAAATCTTCAAAATTTGTCGAAGTATCAACTACCTGTAAAATTAGGTCAAAACTCTTTAAAGGATTTTGTTGGCGTTTTTCTAAAATAAATATGATATTATCTCTGGGAGTCCCATGAACATTTCTTTAAAACGGCTTAAAAACGGCGAATTATATAGTTTGAGCATGAGCATGAGCATGATTGACCACCCACGGTTGCTACTCTGTTATTGCCAGATCAGCTGTAACTACACAGAGAACCAATAGACGATACTTGGGACTAGTAATCATTCTCAATGTGTAAAAACTGGTGATCTAAAACTAGGCAATACTAGCACCGGCCGCGCCCGAACGCATGGAAGCCGAGGAGTCCTCTGCACTTCCACGAGGAATCACAGGGATGTTGGGTAAGAGGGTTGGGTTTGCAGCAGGGTTCGTTTTGGTAAACGATAAGCTGAATTGATGTCCTAACCATCATACAACACGAAGGAGCTTGGGATTGAACCCACGGTCTTCTGCTCAATAAGCAAAAACGTTTGCCAGTAGGCAAACCAGCTCCTCTTTAATAATAGAGGCGTTATTATTACTCATATAGTCATATTAACAAATGAAACGATTGACGAATCTTGAATTTGGAAGGGCCTGACTGATTAGACTCATGGTGTACTCCTCAGTAAGCAAAAACGGTCGCCCTAAGGCCACTTAGCCCCTCATATCACATCATACAAGTTACTCGAGTTGTTGTAACTGTTAAAACCCGGCACCGACGACGACAAGTTTCGCAAAATACACAATAAAGAAGCGATTTGACTATACATTTCTTTAATATGAAAGGACCTGGGACCGCGTTTTTCTACTCAATAAGCCACTGCAACCGACGATCTTTCAAATCCGAAAACTAAGGGCTACGAAAAAGCACATAGGCCTTCATTAGGTTCCACTTTCCCGCGACGTTCAATGTTTCGATTTGCTCTTTACGCATTGTTCAGACTACCGTTCTTACATCACAATCTCTTCGAATTATAATGTTTGTTCCAAGAAGTCATTGAAGCTTCCTTCTAAAATTCTATTCAAAATTCATTTGAATTCCCCTTAGAATTCCTATACAGTTCTCATCAGAATAGGGTTTAAAAGTTGCTCAGAATTATCTTGGAGTTCTCTTTCAAATTCTTCGGAAAATTCTCTAGAAATTCTCATTAAAATTCTACAGAAATTCCTTTCGAGATGTTTCAAGAATTATTCTCAGGATTCCAGACTTTATTTGGCACGTTACCCTACAAATCCGATTTACGAATCTTGAAATCCTCTTCTGGAAAAAAAAAATTCAATTTCTCTTAATAGTTCTTCAAAGTGAATGTATACTGAAAATCTAGTCCACTTCGACGGTCTTGAATTTTTTATCAAGGTACAATATTTTATTGTTTTCGAAGAGAGGACAAAGTATATTTTTCCCGATTGTCACACGGCCAATGAGAGTAACTCAAAATTGAGTCAAATTTGACTCAAAATTGCATAAAAAGTTATGTAACTCAGTGAATGGAGCACAATTTTCCTCGATTTTCCTGGAAAAAATCTTGAATGTGAGGAAAATAGTGGGCTATTTCACTGTACATTAGTATACTTCTAGTAAACCACTTTTAATTTTTTTAATTTATCAAGTTTTGAGTTTTCACTCAATACTCCAAAATTGAAATAAGTATAGACAAGGTTGCAAATACTCATTTCAGCTAAAATAATGTTTTTCGAATAATAAAACCAAAATATGGTGTGATGGCATGTTTTACTTGTAACTTACAAGAAGAGGTTACAAAGTATGCGTTTGAAACATAAAACCTGTAAATTTTGCTTTCTATGAGTCACAATCAGCGATTTGCTGATCGCTGAGTGAGTGAGTGAGTGTGTGAAAAATCGCTGATTGTGACTCTCATGAAGTGCAATAAACAGGTTTAATATGTCAAACACATTCTTTGCAACCTCTTCTTGTATCCTACCAATTCAAAATATGAATGACATCTAATTATTTCATAATAAAAAAAAAAACATTGTTTTAACTGAAATGAGTATTTGCAACCTTGAGTATAGATAATGAGACCATATTACAGTCGCTATAAATCAATGGAGATGCATGGTAGACGGTAGAAGCGAAAACCGAACACTTGATAACTTAAAAAAAAATATAACTTAAAAACGAAAAAAAAAACACATCGCCGATTAAAAAAAGCCTAAATTTTCAGGGAAAAATATAAAAACATATTGCGCCTTCGGTATACAAACCAAAAAAAAAACAAATACAACCATTGTTTTTAACACAAAATCCAATTGTTTTGTTACCATTATGTTTTTTTTCTAAAAAATATTTTTTATTGTCTTACATTTGATATTTTGATCGTTGAAATCGACCCAAAGTGGTTCAAAAGTTGTAAATTTTAGAAAAAAAAACGATTTTTTGAACCATCCTAACATGGAAATGGTTAACCTAATGACAAAATAAAAGAATACGGTTTATTTCATACATCAGCTTGAATAACGTAGATCGATATTACTTTTTTTTTTTTATGTATAGGAGCTTCCTAAAGTTTTATCAATTATCCTGAAATATTTCAGGTTTGATGGAGCACTACCCTGAACCGGGTTGTTAATGATGATATCGTCACTAACGACAGCGTCATCATTTACAATGAAAATTTTCATTGCAGACGTTGATGCTGACGTTTTTGGTGATAGCGTTATTGACAACCCTGGTCCTGAAATTAGTTTTGAATTAAAAGAAAACCCTAAACTTCCTAGAAGTTCCCACAACCCAAAGATTCTCTGAAGTTTTCTTAACATCTCTGGACTTCTTGAAAGCCTGGAACCTAAAATGTTTCTCTTTTTTTCTGAAATTAACGGAACTACTATGACCTGCTCTTAAGCACTCCCGATAATTAATTCTCGTACTTTCCTGATGTTCACGAAACTTTCCTGAAGTTCTTGAAATGCATCTCCTCAACGATCGCAGATCTTCCTTGAAGTTCTCATTTACCAAAAATTTGCCCGAAGCTCTCCAAGTTTTCCTGAATGTTTATAACTTTCCCTAAAATTTCAGATCCAATCAAGTTTCTTAAAATTTAAACGAAATAATTAATGTAGTTCTTAGATTTTCACTAAAGTTCTCGAAGAAATTCTGACGTTCAAGAATCTGCCCTTAAATTATCAAAACTAATTATTCGTTGTATTAAAATCCCCTCGGAAATCAACACTGTCCAGATGTTTTAGGTGCATTCCTGATGATATTGAAACTGGGAGTTTGATCCGGTAATTTTGCTACTGTTCGTGCTTTAATTTTGAAATGAAATCTTATGAATCAAAATGTGGTTTAAAGCGAGTGGGAGTGATCAGTGTTCGGAAAATCATTCTCAAATCTCATTCATTGAGCCTCCCTGCGAGAATAAACTCGCGTGCGAATGCGGCAAACAAAATTCACGCTTGAGATTCTCATGCATATTCACGCACTCACACTCATAACGCCGAAAAATCATTCCAGCTCTAAACTCATAAAAACCACTCAAACGTTAATTGATATCATGCCTATGCATGTTATGTTAGTTTTCCAACCCTGATGCGCAAACAATAGTAATAACAATGAATAACGCCAAAATATAAAAAGGAATGAATTTTTGAACCCGAAAACTCATCGGTGATTTTTGCTGCGTTGAATTTTGCAAGGCAAAACTCATAGGCGCATAAACTCATGCATGAGATTTGAGTTTTTGAGATTTTCCGAACACTGGGAGTGATAAATAAAATGTCAATTGGGTGTGGTTTGCTGCGAATTCGGGAGCTCATGAACTCTATTACCGACTTTAACGGGCTCCCTAATTTGAAGATAAGTAGATTCAATTGACATGTATCTTTCAATCCCACTCACTTTAAACCACAGCTTTTAAGATTTGATTTTAAAATAAAATACGAACAGTAGCGGAATTACCAGATGAAACCTCCATTCAAACTGCCCGAAAGATCTTTGACCTTCCCTTAAGCTCTCTAAACTTTCCATAAGTTTCTGACTATTTTTTTTTAATTTCCCAGAATTTTAGTGAAGTTAATTGAATTGTTTTGAATTGCTTCACAACAAGTGATTTAAAGAAAAATCGTGGAAGTCTAGAATCATTTTTATGAATTGACCACTGTTACACTTTTACAACAATAATTTATGGTGCTCCTGAAAATAACCATTTTGTCGTGATGGTTGAGTAATGCTGAGCTATTAGGGTGTTCAACACGGCGAGCAACTGAATCCGGTCAGTAGCGGTGCGGCTTCTTCCTCCTTATTCGGTTAATCGAGGGCTCTTGAGGGCAACCTTGATAGCTAGCTGCTTGCGGGGAGCCTTTCATTGTGTACTGGAGAACAATGTACAACGCCACGCGCCGAAAGCACTGCTGCCGCTGCTGATGATGACGACCGGCACCAGCACTCACCGCACACGTGGTGTTTAAATAAACACCGTTCGGTGAGACCGGATGTAATTTGATTTTGAAATCTGTGTTAGGGAAAGCGCTTTTCGCAAGCAATCGGGGATAATTTAAATTATCATAGCAACAGTATCACTTAGCACATTTGTGCAATTTTCAATAGTGATGTGTTGAAAATTGATAAAGTCTTAATTTTAACATCTCTGCATCAAAATCAGACCACTTTCATGCCGCGACCGACCTTGGTTTTCTTTAAATTGCACCCCCAATGTTGCTTTAAAAATATATGGTATGTTAGATTTAAACTTATGCGAACTGATACCGATTGATGACCTGGACAAATGTCCAGAAAATACTGTTTAACAAATTTATGGTGGTCATGAAAAAGGCCCGTTTTATGGTGATGGTTGAGTAATACTGAGCTATTAGGGTGTTCAACACAGATGAGGCTGACGAGCTGTATGTTGTTTGAAACGAGGGTGACGCGCTTGGCATATAAGTCCCGCAGCAACTCACGAAGAGCTAATGAATCCGATCAGTAGCGGTGCGGTTTCTTTCTCCTTCTTCGGTGACCACCACACACGGTGATTGAATAAGCACCGTTTGGCGAGACCGGATGGAATCCGATTTTGAAATCTGTGTTAGGGAATTTTGATCACCATTGCAACAGTTGGACATTTGTGTAATTTTCAATAGTGACTTATTGAAAATTGATAAAGTGTTCATTTTAGCAGATTCGTCGAAAATTTTCCAATCGATTGGCTTGTTTAGAATTGAAATCCATCCGCTAGTAACATAGTTATAAATGGTCAAAAACCGACCACTTTTCGTAACGTGGTCGATTTTTTTTATATTGAAACTCTGCAATCAGATCAGCTCAAAGTTCTACGATAGGTTTAGCAAGTAACGCACCATATTTTTGCTGTACAGAATCTTACAGAAAAGTAAGTACGGAAACAGACCAAATTTTAATTACTCTTATTTAAACTGCTTTGCTTTGATTACAATACACGCGAACTTGAAAGTACAAATAAAGGAGCAAAATTCACCAATTTTAAAGCAAAATGGCTTACTCATTAATGGGTTCCTGTAATTCGATAAACTGGCATTTTAACCTTTTTCAATGTTAGCTACTTTTCTTCAAATGGGTGATATTATACTCATTGTGTGTTCTTTCAAGCTAGCGTGCAGACAAAAGACAGACGAGAAGTCTGACAAGTTTACTGCGGTTATTTCATTATAGATTTCGTATAAAGGGTGTCCACGATGAAATTGCCACACTATGAAATTGCTCTAACTTTTTAACCGTTGGGTAGAATTTAATGAAAATTTGGGTGGATTTAGTTCATAGTGCATTATTTACATCCTGCAAGTTTTAAAGTCCTGTGATCAAAACTCGCGGAAATGGAGTCGAAAGAACAGCTCGTGCGTGATAAAATCTTGCGCATTCATCACGAGAACAAGGATCTCTCGCATCGTTCCATCGCTAAAACGTTGGGAATCGCGAATTCCACGGTGTCGCGAGTGATTAAGCGGTTCGAGGAACGGTTGACCACCGATCGGAAGCCCAGAAGTGAAGGAAAAAGTATTCCGTACAACACCAAAAATCACAACCGCGTAGTTGGGGCCTTCAACCGAAATCCGAACGCCTCCGTTAGGGATGTGGCTAAGAAGCTGCACCTAAGCCGAAGTTTTGTCCAGAAGGCCAAAACTAAGGCTGGGCTTCGAACGTTCAAGGTACAAAAGGCCCCTAATCGCGACGAGAAGCAGAACAAGTCCGCCAAAACCCGTGCCAGGAAGTTGTACCTCAACATGCTGACGAAAGTTGAATGCTGCATGATGGACGACGAAACATATGTGAAGGCCGACTTCAAACAAATCCCCGGCAACCTGTTTTTCACGGCCAAGGATAAGTTCAGCGTTCCGGAGCATGTCCGCACTCAGAAGATGTCCAAATTTGCGAAGAAATTCCTGGTTTGGCAAGCCATCTGCACGTGCGGGAAGCGGAGTGCACCTTTCGTGACCCAGGACACGATGAACGGACAGGTGTACATAAAAGAGTGCCTCCAGAAGCGGCTGCTTCCTCTCCTGAAGGCCCACAACGTCCCAACAATCTTCTATCAATGCCACTACTCCAAGGACGTGCTGAAGTGGTATGCGGACAATAAGGTCAATTTCGTGCCGAAAATGTTCAACCCTCCCAACACTCCGGAGCTCCGCCCCATCGAGAAGTACTGGGCGATTATGAAGCAGCACCTTCTTAAACGACCTAAGGTAGTGAAGACAGTTGAGGAACTGAAGAAAGTATGGGTTTACATGCAAAAAACGGTTGATTCACAGGTTGTGCAGAATCTTATGGCCGGGGTTAAGGCCAAGGTGCGGGCATTTGCGTATGGACTGTAAATAAAATACGAGTAAAATGGTAAAATGAAGTTTAATAGTTATTTCTCAATCCCTGAAAATTTGATGGCAATCGGATGAAAACTCGAATTTTGCGAATCAATTTTGTGTGTGGCAATTTCATCGTGGACACCCTTTAAGCTTATAATGTTAGCTGTAACTCATCTGAAGTTGAGAAATGCCGTGGATTTTGTTTACCATAGTTCAGGTTGTGTTCTCTCAATTTGCATGCAGTAGTGATGGTCGAAAGGGATTTTCAAATGATGAACACTCGACGGGGAAGGTGAGGTAGTTTCAGGTTAGCTTGCCAGACAAACATTGCCATCACATTTCATTTTGCATTGTTGAGAATCAATACCCATCTATTATAGATCGCATGACGTTCATGACAAGCATTGTCTAGTGCCTCCCAAATCTAGCCGTCGTTACTGACTGTAAATAACCACTCGTTCGCCACTAGTTTGCTTGTTCGCTATTGTGATTCTGTTCACCTTTCCACCTATTCGCCAGGTTATGTTCGGGTTATAACCAGTGATGCCACATTTTTCATGTTTTTTTTTTTTTAAATATCGACAATGATTTTCAGCTTAAGAAACCCTTAATATCAAGATTTTCCGAAAATCTGTTATCTGTTATACAGATTTCTGTATCAAACATTGTCTAACAATCTGTACCATTCCATACCATTCACTGCTTCCAAAACGGTTAAGTCGATTCCCATCAAATATTGAACCTTTCTCTCGGTTTCGGTTCTGAATGCGCCTCATTTGTGCATTTCTGCTGTTTGCTACCAACACAAGAGCAACCGTGGCAATCGAATCCCAATAAATTGGTGCATTGTTTCTGCTTGCGTTGCTGTTTTTGTTTTGCAACTTGAAGCCATTCGCTCCACTAACTTACCCCACTAGGTTCGAGTAGGTAGGTACTGCTGCTCTCGTTGCATTACCTATTTGGAACCTCCACCTTGCCACCTCCCTAGGGGTGATGCTCAGTGTCTATTTTGCTTGGTTTCTTTTCGATTTGCGCTCCCTCTTACTCTTTGTGTGTTTCTGTTTGTCTGTCTGTTTGTCTCTCGAGTTAAATAACCGGGTTATGGCATTTTAAGAGTTGCGCATTATTATTTTTAGGTCGTAGGCACTCGCTGGTAGCTAGCCTTTACCTTTTGCCCTTGGTTTTTGTTGTGTTTTCGGAAACGACTTTCGAGCGTTCGTTTTCTTAGCTTCGAAATTACTGGGTTCCAATTGAAAGGTTTAAATGTTATTAAAGTAATTACCCATCGATTGATCTCTTGGGTGGTGAATCATAGACGCATGGAAATGTGTACAATTAATATTCATATAATTGACTCGAATTAAATTCAATGAACACAATGAGCAAATGAGCAAAACACGATTTTTTCCAACGCAAAACAAGAAATGCAAATTGAGAACCATGAATCTTATTACGCTTATTTAGAACTGACGTTATGTATCATACCAACCAGCTTCCATGTGAAGCCTGAAAAATCAATTTTCCACTTCATTTCCCATCTCAACCTCCCTCAGCCCGAATGACCCGGCGGGCAAATCACTGTTCAACCCTACAGAGCAGTATTCAGGAAAATGACATACTACGAACCTTCGCCCAGTAGAAGTGTGCATGGCATCCGAGCGAGCGAGCAGCAGAGATATCAAATGCAACGACGATGACGACGCGGAGTACGCCTTCAACTCGTTGCTGAAAGGCAGGCTGGCAGGCACGGATAAGAGATGAAGATGACAGCGCGAGCAAAACAAAGAAGACGAAGAATCAAACTGGGTCACTTCCTTGTAGTACCTCGCCCGTCCCCTCGGTACCACCCATCCACCCACCACCCCCCGGTTCAGAGCACAGAGAGTTTGTTATTATTCGGTTCGCCTTTTTAAATTGCACATTACAGAGTCTCAGTGTCTCAGTGTCAGTGATTGAAAAATTCAACGCGTTTTTTTCGGCCATTTTCCCACACATTTCTGTCTCTGCATCACGTGCAGCAACAATCAGATCGGACGAAAGAAGAAGGTGGAAGCGAACGACGGGACTCTCGTAACACATTTTGCGAGTTGACTTTGAAGAAATGGTTACAGTCTACCAGTGAGTCAATCATAATTCGACGAAATGTGAGGATCAGCCTTCGGGCTTGTTAGTTATTCTAGTCTTCTCGAAAAAGCTGTTACCCTGACTTTTTTCTTCTTTGATTTGAACACCAATGCTACCGACGCCAGGAAGACAGCTTCCACACCTGGACCCTGGACCTATCGACCCATCAACTCATGAACCGGGGACCAACGGCCTTACTTCCCGAAGGACGGCGTGATCAGAGACGTTATGCTACACAGAACATCCAGGGGGCACCGACTGGGATTGAACCCAGGCCTGCTGGGGTGAGAGGTAAACACGCTTACCAGTACACCACCGGCGCCGCTTGTTATCCTGACTTGATTTCCAAAATACTTTCCAATCTTAATTTCCAAAAGCATTCCATTCTCAGTTTGTAAATTTAGATGAATCAGTACTTTCAAGATTAATAGCGACACAAATCACGATCTTACGGTCATATGGAAGCGACAGATTGCTAGTATGACAGACTATTTGCTATTGGAGACTATCGATCATGGGAATGGAATTAATGTTAGTGGAAAGGTAGCAGATGAGGATTCAACATGTTATGTGATGTGATCGTTTGTTTGAATTGCAACCCTAACAACTTTATGGAAAGAAAGTTCTGGCAAAAACGGTCGCCACTTGGTCACGAGCCCTTTATAAAGCAATCACGGTTGTAAGATTTTATCCACGGATTATTTCTCGATCGCCAAAGTTGGACTGCTTAGATGTCGATTTCGGCGTGCAAATCCTCCAATCAGAGCCAGTATGAAAAGTTAATCCGAATTGGAGCTTACCGCCATTATAGTCGAGTTTCCGATCGAGTCACAGTTGGACCGTTCTGAAAAAAAAAGACGTTCAAAAGCCTATTCTCAACTCTATCAACAATTTAGTGCCTGCGGATAAATTTCTTGAAATGTTGTTCTGCAATTTTTGAAGCATTATGGTGGTATTACACTTGGAAACTGTGGCTTTTTGCAATAAGTTTGTTTCTGCCTTCGTCAAAATTGTAGAACAATGAATTTTGAAAAACTTTGCTCAAGATACCAAGTCTCTATACCTCATTTGGATATCTGTGACCTTTTACACAGAACAAACAGAAAACATGGGTACCTCGTTTTTTTTTTGCAAGTAAGCTTTAGCTGAATCTAGGTAATTTGACACACAGAGATCGACTCAATATTGAGTATAATTTCGCTCATTTTTGTAAAAGCTGGATCTCCCGAGCAAACTTTGAAATGGACGTGAGTGATTTAATTCTAAACAATGACTTCTCGAGTACCCTTTGAAAATGGCCTATGATCAAAATGTAAACAAACCAGAATTTTAATTGTAAGTTGTTTCGCTACTATTTTTATTCATATATAATTAAATTGAACTATTTTAGACATTAATATTGTTCAGAATAACAATAGTAACTGTATCTCAGTACACACACAACATCCAAAATATGCGAAAAGTTTTTAAAAATTCATAATAAATCGATAACATTTTAATTTCATAAATGGTTAGGCCCTTTTTGTTAAGCCGTTGTGCTTGTCATTCTAGGTCCTTTGCTAAGCCTTTTCATAACGAAAAAATAAATGAATAACAAATCAACGGCCCTGCCCCAACCGCGAAGCAGCAGTGGGGCCTAGCTTTGATCAGATAAATTTCAATAATCGGCCCTTCTACGTCACAAGACTTATCAATGGAACCTGATGGATCAAAAAAAAAATATATATGTTAGGCCGTTTTAGCGTGTGGTCCTATGTTTCGAAAAATTTCGTTAATCGGCCGTTTTGAAAATCAAGTTATTTTAAATGATTTTTATCGATAATGCGAAACTTTTATAACTGTTTATACTCTTTAGTATGATGCACTTGACATAGATGGCCC
Source organism: Ochlerotatus camptorhynchus (assembly GCF_037179485.1). Classification (NCBI taxonomy): domain Eukaryota; kingdom Metazoa; phylum Arthropoda; class Insecta; order Diptera; family Culicidae; genus Ochlerotatus; species Ochlerotatus camptorhynchus. The sequence goes on from NW_027040620.1 coordinate 808,009, forward strand.
ACAGCGACTCACGAAGAGCTACTGATTTCGATCAATAGCGATGTGGCTTCTCCCTCCTTCTATGGATGCTCATGTGGGCTGCAGCTCGCTGCTTGCAGGTAGCATTTCATTGTGTACTGGAGAACGCCACCACTCACCACGCGGTGATTTAATAAACATCGTTTGTTAAGACCGGATGGAATTCAACTTTGAAATCTGTGTTAGGGAAATCGCTTTTCGCAGGCAATCGGTGCTAATTTTAATTATCATAGCAACAGTTGCACATTCGTGCAGTTTTCAATAGTGAAATTTTGAAGAATGATAAAGGATTAAATTTAACAGATGCGTAGAAATATTTCTGATCGAATGGTGATAAAATTATTGAAATTGGTCCAGGGGCAGCTGAGTTATTAACTTACAAAATCTTTCATAATTTTGTTACATGTTCCATTTTCTGTTTTCACAAAGTGTACTCCCATATAGAAATCACAGACGTAGTCCTACGTCAAAACCAATTTGTTTACATTTGGGACAAATGCCCTTTTCAAATGTGATGCACCTTCCTAATAGTGGTGTTAGTGTGCGTGGGCAGAGCTATCAGTTTCGATTAATTGGTTGTACAGTCAGTCCACACTTATGGGCCAGCTCAGTCCAGTGTGTTAGTCAACTGAAAGTGATCCATAACCCTTATGTGCGGTGAGGACAACACGATATTTTATTATCCTGTTGGGTACATTTCTGACCAATAATGTGACCTATTATGATGAGGCTTTACTATAACTTTAATGGCGAAACATTTAATTTGATTATATTTATTTCATAACAACGTTTGGGACCTCTTTTGGGGGAGCCTTAAAAGCTTACTGATCTTGAACAAGCAATGATCGTTTGTTCAAGATTTTGTAATGAAAACACATAGGATTTTTTTTTTATTTTAGTAACTTTAACGCTCTTGCGTCATTCGTGACTTGTCCGGGGTGAAATTTGAACTCGTGATTTTGGCGTTAGAAGTATGGATGCTAACCACTACGCCGTGGTCGCCCCTAATTTTAAGGATCTCAAACTTAATGAAATTCCCATGTTAGATAATTCTCAGAGTTAGATAACTCCATGCATTTTGTAAGTAGCTTTTTTAGGTCTTAAATGTTTAATCATCAGTTAAATCTCAGTCATAGAAAACAAAATTATTTCGAAGGACATTGATTTTTTTTTAATTTACATTTTAATTTTAAACATTTAGAACATAAGAAAATGTTCAATATATATGTCCGTTGCATGCACAATTCCGAAACTACCCAAAAAAGTTTTGAGGTCCCAAACCCATATGTTTTCAAGATTTCATAACTTAAAAAAATAGATATCTCTGATGCAGATTGTAAAGATTGTCCTCGAAAAAAAAATGCAACACTTTCTTTTGTAACAACATGCAACACTCAAATTTGAGTAAAACTAGTTCAGAGTGTAATGTTTACATGTGTAAAATCTCGTCACAATCTATCAAGTGGTTATCGAGATGGCTTCCAAGCAAGAAGTGCTTCGACAAAAAAATATGGGAGCTGTCTTGGAAAATCCAGGCCAGTCCCACAGGTGGATCACGAAACAGTTTGGAATCGACAATTCGACCGTGTCCCGTGTGGTAAAATCGTTCTCGACGCAGCAGTTTTCAGAAGAACAATTGATAAAGTTTGCTGCACTTCTATAAGCTCACAGCGCGGTACTGGTGGAAGACTACATGGCGATTCTGAAGGAAGTTCACATGACGATTATTGGGATAGTCAACAACATGATACTGTAGAAAGTTCACAGGACGATGCTGGATGAAGTCCACTGGTCGATTTTTGAAAGTAATCCACAGGACGATTTTGGAGGAAGTCCACTGGATTATTCTAGTGGCGACTCACTAAATGGCTCTGGAAAAAGTTCACAAAATGACTCCAGGGAATCAAAAGGACAACTATGGAGAAAATCCACAAGACAAATCTGGAGGAAGTTCACAGGACTAAGGACTAAACGATTGTGAAATTCCACAGAATTATTCTGAAGTAAGTTTATTAGATGATTTCGGATAAGAGTCCAGAGTTAGTCTATAGGAAATCCTCACGACTAATATGGAGATTTTCGACAGGATGGTGCTGAAAATATTTCACGAGACGATTGTGGAGGAACCTAACTAACAACTTTAGTTGCAAATAAGCTTATATATGCAAAATTTGCCTTATTCAGCTAATTTTTGCCTGCTTAAGCTGGTTTTCAGCTAAAATTGCTTGTTGGAAAGTCCTCACGGGGATTATGGATGAAGCTCACTGATTCCGGACTAAGTTCATAAGACGATTCTAGAGAAAGTTCACAAGACGATTCCAGGGGAAGTTCACAAGACAATTCTGGAGGAAGTCTACAGGACGCAAAGTTCCAAGAAAGGAATTTCTTTGTACGTAATTTCCACAACTATCAAAAAGTGCCCTGAAATAATATAGAGATCCCCAATCAATAATGAGGCTCCCTGAAATAAAATACTGTTCTCTTAGCTTCTACGAAGATCCTCAAACTTAAATAAAGTTTCCACTTGTACGTAGTTTTCAGATCTTTTCCTAAAACTCTAAAAGTTCCCATAATGTCTACTAAGTTTCCATAATTTCTACGATGTTCCCTGAGCTTCTTAGAATTCGTGGAAGTTTTACGAAGATCCCTGATGTTAATGAAAAATCTCTGAACTGATGGTCAATTTGTTAAAAAAAAACCAATTGAATGAGTAAATCTGTTTAAGTATAACATACCTAAACTAAGTGAGTTTCGAAAACTGAGAGAGTTCCAAACGACGCGCGAAACAGCTAATTAGTAAAGAACCACCAAAATAAATGTGATAGCCTATGGTGGCAAGTAGATTAATTTTGGTTTCCTCCCTAAATATTCTACTACTATAGAGATTCTAAGATTTCTCGTCCGTACCGACTAAACTCCAAAAACGACATAAGCCCAGAACGCCATGGTTCATCAGAGACGCCCGCCCATGACAGATGCCGGCCATAAACCCACCATCTCCAACGCTCCATTACGACATGAGATTAAGCACCATCGTCAAGGTGCAAAAACTAGTACAAATGTATAACTTTTTTTCCACAAATTATGTGTATTGATTTTTATTCAAAAACACATTAATAAAAAAAAATGTTTCCTATGAACAATTATACACATATCGCGTGAAAAAAAAATAAAAATTTAATAAAAGTTTCTGTTTATAAAAGTTTGCATTTTCGATAAGCTTTCAAATAAACATCAGTTTGAACATCTTAAAAATGTACTTTTTTTGTTATTGATGTTTTTAGCAGGTTTTTTTTTTTTAGTTTTTGACGAAAAAATTTAAATTTTGTTTTTTTAGTGTGTATTTTTTTCGGAAAAGTCAATCCAGTTTCCTACAACTTTGTTTCCGACGCCATTTCTATTACAGCCATTATAGTGCTATGATTCATTGACAAATATCGAAAGCACCATTTTGAAAAAAATAGCCGTTAGTTAAAAAGGCCGAATTGCAGCACAAACTTGGTTCATTTCGCCTAGTGAACAATAAAATGGAATTCTGAGAGGTAAAATCTTAAATTTATTTCATTTTTCGCATTTGGCTTGGAACTGCTTGCCAAAAAACACAATCAATCCACTGCCCAGTTTCAATTTCCCCGACAAATTGCAAACCATTTAATCCGACCCGATTACCTAATTAGACGTACTGCCAAGTGACAGAGTGCAACAGCGAGTCACTTTGCGGAAAATGACCATTCGCCTCCCTTCGTTAAAACACCCGTTTCAAATTGTTCAGCATTCGGTTCGGCCACTATCTAGCAAAGCCCCATCATCATCATCATCATCGCCTTCGTCGTAAAACGCCGATTGAATCTGATTTGGCACTGCAGGCAGCACGAGTCAATCAACTGGCAAAGCCCACAGACCCACATTTTCCGAAATGCGTTTGTATTTGTTCACCGCACCAGCCCCGTCGTCATTGCCACGCCATCGCCGCCCCGGTCTAATAAAATAATTGCGCAGACTTGTTACATTATTACACATTTTTTTTTCCATTTAAAAAAAAGTATCAATATCTATACACCCAATCGGAAAGCAGCAGTGGTGGTATCGCCGCTCCACGGTCGGTCGTAGTTTCACTTTCGCTTTTATTTGGCACCGAGGGAAGTGTTTCGAGGAAAATTGTCCAAACGTGGGTTTTAAAGTGCATCGAAACAATTTCCCTCCGTGCCTGCATTGATCAAACACCGGCTCCTCGTGTTCGCTGGGCTGGATGCGGCATGCTAGAGGCCTGTTTTGACGACAACAAATGCCGGCTATGCAGCACCTGGTAGCAGAGGGTCGAAGAGGGGCGGTGGTACTGCAAAACCGATCGAGATTGAATTTCACTACCTACTTACAGGTGTAAATGGTGTAAATTTATGTGGCAATGGTGCAGCGGGGGGTGAGTATTATGCAACATGCCTAGACGAGAGCTAGCCTCCCTTACAGCACACGTTGGTGAAAGAGACTGCTCGCTGGAAAATAGTTCAATCGCATCAATGCCACCAACGGCGGAAAGCCTATTCTTGCATATTTCGTTTGTTTTTTTTGCACGTGGGAAAGGGAATATCGCGAGGTCGTACGGACGGTTGCCGCGGCAGAGCTTGCGAAAATCTCGTCGGCTAACGCGTGCTGCGAAGTGTTCAAATTTTTGATTTAATTTCAAACCAACTGCTCTGCGGGCAGGCAAATCACCGAAGGAGAAAAGTGTTGCATTTTGCTGGCTGCCTGCAATAAGGGGGATGGGAAAATTGCATCGCATTAGGTTGGTTGGTTGGTTAGTGGTGCGCGGTGTAAATTCATGTGCAGTCGCACGTGAGAAACTAGGCCAGAGAAAGGCAGACAGGCGTGAAGATTCTGCCGGAGTGGATTGTTGTGTTGCTTTCAGCGCGAATACCAACTGGAATCGGCTTGATTGACATTTAGGAAGCTGAGTTTCGTAATTGTCCAAAACAAGGTATTTTTTCGAAAAAAATAGGTTGCTTCATAAGATTCCTGAAGCGGCCTAGGAAGTCTTTTGGACTGTCCCTCGAAGGCTTCGGAGAGGTTTGGATGTTAACCACTACGCCGGGGCCGTCCCAAGGTTCTATTAGTTCCCTACACCTCTACACTTAATCTGATATGGCGTGATGTGATGTGTTCTCTGCCTGTTACGGGCCATCAGGTGACAAATGTCACTTTTGTTAGATGGCAGATGCCCATAAATTTATAAAAATTTTGGTAAGACGCATAACTAATTTTTGTTGAAATAAGAGATTGGCCACTTCCTATGGGGCCTCAGGAACATGTTCCAGGGACATTGGGTCGCTATTGTCGCTCAATTGAAATGGTCTCTTATATCCATAAATTTCTGAAAATGCTGATATGGGATCGTCCAATAATTATGTTACACTTTTAGGGGAGAGGGGGGTTTTAGAAACTGTGACGAGCCATACAAAAAAAAATAAGATCCATACAAAAAATGTGACAAAGGGGGGAGGGAGATTGAAACTGGGCCAAATTTGCGTGACATAATTAATGGACCTTCCCTATGCCGCACGTCTGGTCGACATCAGAGATTGGCCAAATCCTCCGGGATTTCCGAAACCTTTTCCATTACATTGGATGGCTATTGTCAGGTGCAGGCAATTATAAGATTTTCAAAATTTGATAAGCAAAATGCACGATTCCTAAAAAAAAACCAAGATTTCAACTACTGATCCCCGACAAATAAAAAACTGTTTTCATTGCTTAAAAAACATTTGTATTACTACTACATGTATTTTGTAGCTTATTGCTTATAGCATATTAGCTTATAGCCTGCTCTCAACTTGGTGTTCTTTAAAGCACTTTCAAATTTTAATTGAGAGCTTTCTATGCCTGTACCATCCAATGTTCAAGGAAGTCGAAAAATTTACCAACTCTATTAACTTTTCAAGTTGGTAAATTTCTCGACGGGATCGGACGGGAATCGAACCCAGCAACTTCCACGATGGACTTGCTTCGTAGTTGCGCACTTACCTTACCCTTAAGCTTAAGGATTATTGTACCCTTTGGAAACAAAATAACAATGTTTTCAGTTATTTATGTTCTTGAAAGTATAAATTCTGAGCATTTAGTGAACATGATAAAACACCCTTACATTATGAGATTCTATTGAATAAATGCGGCCTAGCTTTTCTGAAACATTAATTTAAAACATTTATGCATTTTCATATAAAATGCAAATTAACTTCAAAATGATTAACATCAAAATCCGAACGTCCAACAAAATTTTGAGGAAAATTTCTAAGAAATTCTGAGTGATAATTTTTAGAAAATTCAAAAGAGCGTTCTGAGGAAATTTTGAGGAGCATTTCAAAGAAATAATAGAAAATCTGAGCAGAACTAAAAAATAATTCCTATAGTAATTCAATGTGATTTTCAGGAGAATACTAAGTGAATGCTGAGGCGAACTCCTAATGGTTTATTCATAAGTGTTTTTCGGGAAATTGCTAGAATTATTAATAATACGATTTGCTTTGCAGAGTGAATTCAGAGACTGTTCTGGCAATCTTCAGCCAAGATAATTATTGAGGAAATAATAAGAGAATTCAATTTTCCATAAACAATTTCGAGATTCTGGACACAGAAACCGGATCAAGATTTGAAAAGGGGCGTAGCTTCCGAGAGGCTGGGACATTTTCGATCAATGGTTATCAACAATGAAGAGACTACTAACAAATCTCCCACTCCCAGTCAAACTACGCTTCTGGATTCAAAGTTTAAAAATTCTGAGGCTTAGATTTTTTAAGATTTCATGCTTAGGATAGTATAAGGTACTGTTTTATTTAAAATTAAATATCCCGGACATGGAGGGGGGGGGGATTGGATTAGGGAGAAAATCAAGGAACGTGAGAAGTTTTAAAGTTCCCAAACTAGCAAACATATTTGAAATGCAGAACTTTCAAATTTAAGGTTGAAAATTTGAAATTAATCAAATCGCTGAGACTTCATTCTTCTAATTCTGGGATGTTGGCACTTTGAAATGTTTTTAGATCTTGGACTTGGAGTTCAAATCTTTATGGCTTTGAAGTTTTATGAGATCTTAGACTTAAGTAAATGTTAAATTTCATCTTTTGATGGTTCTTCTAAATTGCTATCTGTGCAAAAATAACATAAAAAAGTTTGTTAATGTTTCAATAACTGACTAATAGCAAAACAAGATTTTACACCTCAAGCATAGTATCATTCCTAATAAAGATATTCATATGTTATCGCTTAGCTATCGGTTCTTGCTCGGATTTTTACGATTTGAAGAAACTCAATGAAGGTAAAGAAATATACCAAAACTTTAACGAGTTTCCTCAAATATCTACAAATTTCTATAAAACTTGATGGATTTCTAATAAATAGTTTGCAGATCTACGAAGTTCACTAACTTTTACGAAGCTCACTGGGTTTCTATGAAGTTCGCTGAGCTTTTGCAATAATAGTTGCACTCCTATAAAATTGAATGCACTTCTAGAAAATCTCCAGAACTTTCGTGAAATTCTTAATAGTTTTCTAAAATGCTATGCAATTTCTGAAGATTTATGAGGTTTCTTAAAGTTAAATAACAATCCCTAAACTTTTGAAAAGTTTCCTAACAATCTACTAGGTTCACTGAAATCAGTCGCTGAAGCCATAGCTTCTCCGAATATCCATTGATTTCCAAAAAGGACCCTGAAATTCTGTGTTAAAAATCTGAAAGAGTGTTCATCTTTCGAGCGATTTGAGTTCATCTTGGCTTTCTTGGCTAGTTTTGGCGTATTTTTAGTATGTTTTACGATGTTTTAAGGACTGTTGGTTAATTTCCAACATTGCATTGAAACACTTTATAATTTTTTAGATTTACTACCGAAACGAAGTTTGGATTCTCTTCGGAAAAAGATGAATCGCTCCTAAAGGCTCTTGCAATGTCCTTAAACAAAAGAAGCCGAGTAACATCGAATATTAAAAAAAAATCGTAAGTTCTTCTAATTGTTCCAGGTAGACCTTGATTTTTTTTCGTCGTTTTCCCGTATGAATTTTTCAAAATGTTTTTCCTTCATTGACGTCAACCGCTGGTTCTTTTCATCGTTCTTAACCCATTGCTTATCCATGGAGTCAACAATTCCAAACTTACGTTATTCTGATGTTTGAACACAATTGGCTGTAGTTTCTGGGCATCGCTTCCTTCCTCTCCACTGTTCTTCTAGGCCTCCAAAACACCACGCCCATATCCAGCACCTCATTCTCTTCCTAAGTGTACTTATGGTTAATGTCCAAAGATGCACCTCCATCCACTAGACCAGCGTAGCGCTCTGTTCTTTGTTCCATGATTGCTTTTCTGGCTACTTCCAAGCCTTACGATTGGGACAAGAATTCATCCGTTGCCCCTCCATCTTGCAAAAGAACTTACCTTACCTTACCACCCTAATAAAAAAATACCATACCCGAACGTTAAGCCAAATGATAGAACTATTCCACAAATGGTTTGGATGATACCCGGAATACGTCGTTAAGCAAAATAACTATACAAATTTTACAAGGGCAGTCAGGATAAGACCTGGATGTTCTTTGCTGAACACAGAAGGCTTGCATATGAAACACTTGTGTTTATTTCCGTCGTATAATTAATTCCCCTTCCGATTGAAGAAATGCAGCAGTTTTACTTTCTCATATCTAGTAAAATATTGCAGCTCCACGGGGAAGTCCTTCCGGATGACAGACCTAACATTATCGTATTTTCTGAGTACTAATGCTAGATCGCTTCAGAGTGTCAGTTTTGGCATCAGTTGTTCCTTTGTTGGCCAGATTTGGTCGTAGTGGTTGTTTCACCGGAGCATTCTTCCATTGCTAATAGATGCATGAAACCTCACTGATTTTGATAAAAATTCACCTTACAAATTTATAAAATTACATAGAATGAGTTTCAGTGAAGATTGTTCCAATCCTGATATGATTGATATTGCCGTATGTTGGGCAGTCGAAGAATTTTGTTTTTATATGATTTAGCACAAATCTAGAAGATGCACGAACCAAGCCTAGTGGCATGGCTCCTGAGTGCATGTTTTTGAATGGCCAATCGTTTTTGAATCGCACATGAGGAATCTGTCTCTGTTCATAGTAGCAGTTGTCGTTGTTTGTCCCCGAATTTTCCGATGGGGAAGTACGAACTCAAAACAATATCTGGTAAAGGACAATCGGTATGTCTTATAGACGACGACGACAATGTGTGATGGGTTGAATCCGATAGGATTGGGGTAACGTTTTCAATTAGGTCAATCATCATCGAATAGCGTGTCAGGGAACTCTAATTGAACTGTGTACTTAGTTCTGGAGTCTTGTTCAACGAGAAGTGCATATCACAGGGAATCAACGATCTGCACAAAGAACTTCGTACTACCGCTAACCATACCACACCACGTGCGAATCGTTGATTCCCAGCGACATGCACTTCTCGGCGACGTGCAAAAGAAAGGTGTATGGCGAAGCCTCATCACGACAAGCCTTACTTTCCTTACACGAAAAATGCTTTCCTTTTCAGACAGATCGGTGGGATCACGAGTTCAAGACTTCTTCCGTAAGTCCCGTGAAGGTTTTGTTCTTGAGCCATTCGATGAGTTTGAAGTTTCTGTGGATAAGTTTGGATAAATGGAAGTGTAGCAAAAAACAAACTGGCGCTGTCAAAACTACTATCACTAAACACTAGTGCCAACAAGCGCACTTTAGAATCAAAAAATAATGCGGAAAATTGAATTATTTCACATATGTTATTTTATTCATAATTCCAGCTAGGGCCAAAACTGGCTCACCTACTTTATACGTCAATTCATGCAGCATCGATTCTTCTAGTTTGAACTTTATGAAAAGTGTATTCTCTTCCACAATCCAGTAAGTTGCTTCCATTTGAATGGGATTCGCATCCAGAGTTTTCACAAAATTTGGTATATCGCACCCCCATCGTAAATGGGACAATTGAATTTGATCGTTTATTCACTTCTTCACCACTCACTAGCTAATTTTCGCATTCAAATGCGATGAAAAAAGTGACCGAGCTGCAGGCAATGAACAAAACGCACCGAAATAAAACCTGCTATTGAATGTACTACGTTACCCACACTGAGAGGAAAATTTATCTCAGACGGCACTCCGGTTAAACGAGACGCTATTTTGAAAAATGTAACTCGAATCAAAATGGCAAAATTCCAATACAAATTTTAATTATTGCCCATAGCGATGAAAAGTTTTTTTATTGGAAAGGGCAAAGTTTGAAATTAATTTTTATTTTATATTTTGCCAGGATTTGCTCAACGTTCGGGATAATAGAAGAAAAAAAAACAAATGTTAAAAGAACTAAAATTTAGGCATGAAAATGATAATTTAAAAATGAACGTTGAAGATTTTCAGTTGATAGCTTCAAATTGGTAATTGAAACATGAAAAATTAGAAACAGTAAATTTGGATTTTTTTTAAATTTAATACTAGGAAATGAACTTAAAATTTGAAAAATCTACCAATGTCACATTTTTGGATCTTTTCATAATCTTGACATAATTTTGAAAAAAAAAACAAAATGTGTCAAATTCTTCGGCCCAATTTGATTAGCTTGCCGACGACTTGTTCCGTTTGTACTCGGCGAGGAGGGTATAAATTTTCCCGACACTCATAAAAACTTCCCATTTTCACACGGGCCGAGTGTGTCCACAGATGCAGATATAGATACCTACACCGAAGAAGATGTTGTCAAACGATTCATCCGACGCAACGATCCAACAACGCAACAACACGGTTCAACGTAATACACCTAACTATACGGCCAGAGACAGGCGGTTAATTCACGTCTGGCTGCTGCTACTAGGCGTGCTAAAAATAGCTCACGCGATTTTTGTTTTGCTTTGCCAACCAAGCCGCCGCCGATGCCGGCAAGCGAAGCTTTTCATTTACACGCAATTTGTTATGGGAAAATCCATCCGAAAGACGAGTTGCCAAGCGAGGCAATACTGCTTACGCGTTTGTTGGCGCAAGTTTTGCTTGGCAGTAGTTTGATGATCATTTTTTTTTTGAGATTGTGAAATTTAAGCTGAGAATTTTAAAAATCAAAGGTAATTGAAAAAATATATACAGTATCAGCTGTCTTCTACATATTTTCATCTCAAAATCAGTGCTGCCACCTATGTCTCACCAATGCTAACAGTCGGTACACGATCCTGTACGACTGTTTATATTCCTAAGAAACAGATGGCAGAAACCAATATTTCCCCTGTGAAAAAACGAACAATCAGCTGCTGTTGCTCTAATTCTACCAAAAACAAAATCCCAAATACTTAAACAAAAAAGCTATTCATGCAACTGATGTCCATATTCATTGGGTAACCGTCATAATCTTGCGCAATTTTTTTTTCTTTCGACTGTCTTCTGCAGCTTTGTTTCGCTCGTTTGGCTCAACTTTTCGGCCACTACATACACAAATCGGTTCAGCTGGACTCCCGACGACGACGACGACGATGATTAATAACCAATCTATCCAACGGCTCTCACTCTCGACATCGATGTGATCCAAATCGTGCCGGTGTAAACCCAAATCGCTTACCTATAAATAGAGAGGAAAAAAAGAGAAGCAAAATAAAGTAATTAGTTTAGAGGCGATTGCTTGGGCTAAATGATGGAGAGCGAAAGCAAAAAATGCTAGGAAAATGCTGCAGAAGAAAACTTGAACCAGCGTGCGCGGGGAATAACAGGAGGAGAGGTTGCGGCGGTCTGATGCGTTCGTGGCCCAGGGGAGCCATGGGGGTGACATAATCTCACAGTTCACTGTGCAATTAGATGAGGTTTTTGCGTTTCGTTTCAGTTTTGCACCGGTCGTGTCTCGTGTAAGGGGTAAGTCAGTTTTGTGGGCAAGATAATGAGGGAAAGAGACCGTTTTAAGTTGGTTTTATGTAATTTCGAAAAATTAAGCCATTAAACGGGTTATTTTGAAGAGATACTGTAAATGGCGAATGCTTAAGCAGTTTTGCATTTTGCCTTAATTTTTTGAAATTCAATAAACCCTTTTCAAGTTTAAAATTTTCATTTGACGCTATCAGTTTTTTTTTTTTTTTCTTTGGTTTGTTTTTTCCGTCGATCTTGTTTTCCGTGCTGAGCACCAATGCTACCGACGTGCCAGGAAGGCAGCTCCCACACCTGGACCCTACCTATCGACCCATCAACTCATGAACCGGGGACCAACGGCTTTATTTCCCATCCGAAGGAAGGCGTGATCAGAGATGTTATGCCTCAGAACATCCCGGCGGCGCCGACTGGTATTGAACCCAGGCCTGCTGGGGTGAGAGGTAATCACGATTACCCCTACACCACCAGCGCCGTTTTAACGCTATCAGTTTTCAGTTTGATATTTTCTGTTTTCGACTTTCCACGTTCCATGTGTTATATTCAACTATCAATTTTCAATGTTCAATTCCCATGTTCAATGTTCAACTCAATAGTCAAAGGACATCGTTCAATGTCCAATGTCCAATGATGATGATGATGATGATAATATGGAACAACCAGATTGTAGACTGTCCTCACTGTTCGACTTGATCAAGCTTAATAGCCTCTAATTGTACTCAATCTGCCATTATACGAAGGGCCAAAAACGGGTTGGTGGATCCGTGGGCAACTTCGCCTACATGCATCCACGGGATGATTGAGAATCTCCTTCCAATAATAGGATCTCCTACAACCGGTCAAAAAACAAGCATTATAACATGAGGATGTCCCAATGAGTGGGGAGAAGAGCCCGCCCTCTATTCACGAAATGTTACGACAGGGAATTTGCACTCGAACTCTCCCTTCCTACTTAGCTTTAATTGGATGCCCTGATGGTCCCTCTCGTATGCTGGGTTTAGTGATTAGTGATTAATATATCAACGTTCTATGACCCTTAAGGTCACGGGTTCAAATTTCATCCCGAATAAGTTACGAATGACCTAAAATGTGTCATCACTTAAATTAAAATAATAATAATAATTTACTAAAATGCTAAATTTACGGGCACAACATCTTCACGACCATGACAAATTAAAAACGCTTGTTGAGACTCTCCCAAAACAAATTAAAAGTGAGCCAAGGGGATTCAAATCATGACATTCAATAATTTAATTTACTTTCCCCATCAAGTGCACCTTCCGTGCATTCCTGAACGCCCTAGTTCCTAACTCTATCTCTCTCTCTACCAATCCTATCGTTCTTTTTGTACACTAAAGCTAATTTTTCTGCCGTACTCAGGTCGCTGCAACCAGGGGTTGAAACTGTTGACGTTTTTTACTACACTCGCTCCGTTGTCGTGCGCGACAGTCTTTTTGTATTCGTACTTTCATGCTCTACCGTCGTCTCTCTTACACAAAACAAACGGTAGAACAACATTCGAGCAAAAAGAAAGTTATCAAATAACTATCCTATTACATGTGTGATTTCATTCTAATTCCTCAGTTTGGTGTAAATTAAACCGTTTCTGATAAGAAATGTTATTACTTGGACATCGCTGCTTGCTATTTTCTGAATTTACACAAGCACAACTCTTATTATGAGAAAAACTAAAATACATACATTGATGACGGTCTTCGGCGACAGTGTCGTATGACAGAACCTGTCATATGACATTTTAGTTTGATACTGTAATTTGATAGCCTGTTTTGCAAGTGTCGGAAACAAAGGCAGGCTACAGAAAATGTGTCGACTACGGTGACCGCTTGCAGGACTGGCTGCAAAACACCCGTGTCCGTGCAGAAACCGCTTGATTCGCGCCGTCCATCAGTCGATCTTCCGCCTCAGCAATGCCATACACCGTCGAAGGCGAACCAGGTCAACGCCCTGGTGCTCGTTCGCCACCGTCTGGAAGTTTCACTTGTCGCGTTCGCACTTAGTCTTCTCGCGCATGCAGTTCCGTTAGTTCAGCACTCTGGTCGCCGGCGATTCTTCAGCTACCCATCGTCCTGCTCGCTCGCTCGCTGGCAAACACGCGATCTCCCTCTACTAGCAATCACATCTTCTATGGCGCTATGGCACTATTACTCCATCCAGCGAGGATTCGTTTATACGTCCGTCTTCACTAGGCTCCAGCACCGAAGCGGGGACTTGAGTCCAGCATTAAAAAAGGGATCCTTTGTGTGAAAGAAGGTTACAGTTCAAATTTATCAGTTCTTCTCCGAATCAGTCCGAACAACCGACGTGACGACGACGCGAGTGTCGTGCTGGTTCGACCATCAGTGGATGTTTTATCTCCTGCACCACCTTTGAGTGTGGTCGGTTTGGGAACCGTGCCGTGAACCGTTGCGACTGTGTCAATTCCCGGCCGGTCTGTCGGATTCGCTTCGGTGATCTTCCTAGGTGCACTGTTTAACAGGGTGCTTGTCTCCCAGTGTCGCAAACTCTAGCGTCGCTAATTTTCCTGCGTCGTAGAATACCGTGCACTTAGTGTTGTGCCAGGTGGCAATCGTACCGTGAACCGCTCGGATTCACGGATTCAGATATCGGGATTGCGTGCACCTGGTTTACCGGATGCTGATTTGCTCTGGGAGGGAGGGAGCACGGAGGTTGTGATTCTAAAAACAACTCTCAAAAACGGTCTACGTAGTTTATGAACAGCCCCGTAGGCGGATTTCCCTGACATCGGCCTAACGGCACTCATCCAAGTAACAATTTTGGTTTTATGATGGTTCTGTACACTATGATTTAGATTTGTAGAATGCTCAAAACCTCGATAAAGCTTGCAATGTTACTTGGGCGGTTCAATATCCATAAAGGTGGCCAATTCGCGAATCTCATGGAATCATTCTTACATCACAACTAGAATTGTGACAAGGGCTTTAGAATCAGGTTGATCATTTGATCACTTTTAGGGTTGCTTCGGAACTTAACTAGTTAGATCACAACCGCAAATTAATTCTCTAGGGTCAATTACTTGATTTGGCTACGGTTGGGTCAGGATCGTGGTTTCCGTTAAAATTTAACCGGCAGGGAAATTCGATGTGCACTGTAACTATGGTGAGTGGGGGTGAGAGCATCGACTAACACTCCAGTTGATTTCTTGCTCAGAACTTTTCGGTTTTCGCCTAACCGCCACTAGGAGTAACTTCAAGGAAAAACCTTGCAACTGGGATTTGGATTCATTGACCTGGATTATTCGATAGTTCATTCTGGAATTATTTATAATCAATAATTCAGTTAACTCTAAATCTAATTTACTACTACTACTAACGTAATATATTTAATCCTACTTATTTCCAGTACTACTTACGGAATATTTCCCAAGATTTTCTTCGAGTTATTATTGATTCATCCATGAATTCTTGGATGCAGCTTCCTTCAATAATTCTACATATTTAAAATAAACTTGAATTATCTTACAATTTCCATGCAACTTACCTCAGAATTGCCTTGAAATTGAGCTCAGAATTATCATAGTTCTCTTATAAAACAACTGGAATTCTGCTTAGAATTCTCTAGAAATTATCCTCAAGATATCCTTCGAACTATGCTCGGAATTCTCATAAAACTCTTCTCAAAATTCCGTTGGAACCTTACCTTAAAAATTCAAAACTGTTGGAACATTCTGCAGAATTTACTTGAAATTATCTTTCTAATTTCCCCAGAATTCAATGCCCTTCGGAATTTCTATGAAGATTTCATTAGGACTATCTTCACACTCTCCTCAAAACTTATTAAGAATACACCTTATTAAGTTGGTTTTCTTTTAATGCTACTACTATTGTATCACTAATTCACTTTCTCTATTTACTTTCACTATCACTTTGCAACCCGGTATTTCTGACACCTTGAATGTTTTGGTTTGAAACCGCAAGGATAAATCGGATTGAGGATGACGCTGGAAGTGACGGGTGTTGGTATTTTATGTTCATAGGATGATAAGGCAGACCAGAAACCTAACCTATCGTGACTGATGAATAGACTTCTGTAGTTTGTTTTGTGTGAGTTGCATCATTATTTGAAATAAGGGTGCTAATGGGGTCTGAATAACTGCCTCTTTCTGTTGAGCCCACTCTAGAACCTACATTTCGTATTTATATCTAAAAGTAAACTGTTGGTCTGAGTTCCTCTGGTATATTCAATTAGAGGATGTTCCTGAATATATATTCAAACAGCAAGTCATGTTGTGAATAACTTCAATTACAGTTATCGAGCAGTGCTCCCATTTTATTTACAACAACCTAATGCCTAAGAGATTGTGCCGCAGGTACCGAAGGTATGTCGAAAGTGTGCCGATGAATGTGCCCAAGCTGTGTCGAATCTAATTTCGGCGCAATGTGCTGAGTGACTTACCCCTTGACCCACGTCCTATTGACCAATACTTGAAAAAAAAAGTACTGAAAGGTTATTCAATAAAAGAATAAAAAATTGATTTACGTATATTCCCAAGATTCTGGGGCTTTGAAATTTGTGTAGGAACTGAAACTAGTTTTTTTCTTCAAAATTTGAAGCAAAAAATAGTTAAAATGTGGGATTTTGAATTTTTTTCAAGATTACAGATTTGAAAAAAATATCATATTTATTAAATAGTCGTGCAGTTATAATTGTCACGGCTCTAAGATTTCTAAGAATTTTAAGAGTTATATCAAATTACAGAACAATTGATATAATCTTGCGGACAAACCCTGGAATTATTAATAAAATTTAAAAGTATTCAAAGTGTTGATTTCAAACAAATATTGAGGAGGATTCGCACATAGTTTTCGAAGGAGAAGTTCTGAGCAGAGTTCCAGAATAATTCTGAAATGAAGTTCTTAGAAATTTTTAGAAGAATGTGGTGGAACTTCTGTGGAAAAGATTGCAAGTTCTAAATTAAATTCATAGGTAATTTTTGAAGATATCAAAAGGAGCTGTAAAAAAAAACTTTAGAGAAAATTCCTACGTGATTCCGAAGAGATTTGTATGTGGACCGTGAAAAAAAAGAATTATTCCTAGAGAATTATGATGAGAATTCAACAAGACACAGAGTTTTAAGAGTGTTCTGACGATAATTAAAACCCTAGTGTTGTAACACAGAGTTGTAACAAAATTTATTGCTAATAATTAGA
This sequence comes from Ochlerotatus camptorhynchus, assembly GCF_037179485.1. Classification (NCBI taxonomy): domain Eukaryota; kingdom Metazoa; phylum Arthropoda; class Insecta; order Diptera; family Culicidae; genus Ochlerotatus; species Ochlerotatus camptorhynchus. The sequence goes on from NW_027040620.1 coordinate 825,105, forward strand.
AAGAAATTCTTCAAAATACTCCAAGGGGTTTCTACATAAAATTTCGAGAGATGTCTCCTGTTATAATTATTACGCCGAACGTTTTCTATTTAATTTCAGAAGAAATCCATGATAATTCAGAGCAGAATTCCAAGTTAATTCTGGAATTTATTTCATGACATTTTTTTTTTCAATAAAATTAAAACTCCGGAAAAGAATAGTTCAGTTTCAGTTTTTACAAATATTTGTTTCTTAAGTCCAGCATCTTCAATATTTTGTTTTAAGGATCATGCACCTTTCATCTGAAATTGAAATGACAAAAATCAATTTGAAATATGACAGAGTGATTAAATTATTAAAACAATAAGACGGGAATCTGAAGAAAATTATGCACTTATAGAGAAAGACATTCATTTGGTAAAGAATCACTCTCTTCTAACGGTTTATTCTGAAATTGTGCTCTGAAGGAATGAATTTCTGATTGTTCCGAAGGCTTCTTAAGCTCCGGAACTATCAGAAATTCATTCCTTCAGAGCACTTCTGGATGTGTTTTGGAAGCTATTGTAGCCCTCAATGTTCCAAATTCTTTTAGATCTGGCAAATCCAGAACTTGTAGGGGTTCAGGAGTTCCGATGCAAGAATCTCTGGAGATTTTACATACTACATAGAGTTCTGCGAGCATCTTGAAATTCCTCCGAGTTTAAGGTTTCTTTGTTTTTTTGTTTATCTAATCTCTTCAACACTCTTGTGTCATTCATGATTTGCCCGGGACGAGATTTGAACTCGTGACATTGGCGTGAGAGGTATGAATGTTAACCTCTACGCCGGGGCCGTCCTTTCCGATTTCTTAAGTTCCAATAAACGCGCCTAACACAAAATGCGCCCTGCAATTTTGAAACTTGATTTGTTTTTAATTTTGAATAACGTAAAAAATTGCTCTACAGGCACCTGCATCACTACACTACGTATAAATCAGATTTTTATTTGTCACCTCCATTATTAATTTCCTTATTTGAAATTCATTACCGCGCGTCCGCATGGTGAATAATTGATTGCAATTTTCACATGGACATTAATTTATCGGTACATGGATTCTAGTGCTGGAATGTGTACTAATATACAACGCCATTCGTGGCAAGAGACTGAGCATTGCATATACCAATAGGTACGTTTGAATGAGTTGTTGATTCATGAATCTTGTTCACCAGCAGAGATAGAACGATAATGATAATCATTTGGCTTTCTATAGGCCACCTGGCTCGTGGCAATCAGAAACATGAAGGGGTAAAAAAGCTTCTCTTCTCCTACCGTGATCCACTTCCCGATTAACATTTTCCTTCATAATTATAGGTTCTACGGTTTGTAACAGCAAAGCTTCATGGAACTGTATACGTTTAAAGTTCAGATTTCCTGTAACACCTCTGTCGATTTTTACTCGGGTACCCAGAACCAACAACAAGGTCAGCTTTCTACCCCATTCTAACCATATCATTCGCCCTTATTGCAATAATTGCAAAGCTTCATCATGGAAAGCAATCCTCTATACTATAGTCTATACCTATCTACACCATCAGGGGGTCGTTCGTTGGCTCGTTGAGCACACTGTGACATGTGTTGCGCCTTGTGCTTTCAATTTCCGTTTTTATCGATTTCTATACCTTCATCGCCGTTAATCCTAGCCAGGGTAGGAGGGCTAGCTATTTATAGAGAAAATACTAGAATCCCAACCATCTTGGATCCGCAATCGCGCAATTTTTCTGTTGACCCCGGAAGAGATTACCGACGACGAGGCGGTCGTGATCGTTCGACAACTGCCACATGCCCAATAAGGAGCGATCGTCGAAGGGATCGGGTAGTTTGGCGCGGTTTAGTATTGGTATTTATTTTCCGGGTCACGATCCCCTTCTCCACGGTTCCCGGATGTGCCTTTTCCGTCGGAAATTGTGGCGTTGTTTTAACTAGTAAGGATGATACGCAAATCTTGCATCCGTTCGATCTTCGGTGACCTTGCTGGGAAGGATCCGAATCGATATTTCCTCCTAGAGATTATCGAATTCCAACGCGTAGATCATCTTTGGCAAAACAACAGCCGGTACTGCGATCGATAGCTGGGATGAATCTGAGTAGTCATAATGACGTGCTTATTTATGTATACAATATAAGCAGAAATACTCGAAAAGCAAAGGCGCGAAAACCGGTAATCCGAGTCGCGTCGGGTTCTGTTTGTTTACGAGCGGTGATTAATACGTCAGCGCCTTATTCGGAGCTAGTCGGTTGAGAGGATCACAAATGAAGGAATTCCGTGTTGGTTAGGCTGGGTTCTCTCTTTGTGTTTGGGATAATCCTTTTAAATTCCATTAGATCAATTTCTTCTATGGTGTAATTTATTTGAAAGAACAAAATTTCCTGTTTGAATCAATTTCATGCTAAGAGAAGAGAATTAATTCCTTTGAGATGAGTCAAGATTTGGTTCATGCCATTCAAAAATATGCGAATAATTTACAACATTTTCGTCAACTCAATGTCTGACGTTACAGGTTTTTGAAAATTGATCCAAGTAAAATTATATTTAAGTAGAGAAATAAAAAAAATTGTTCAAGTTTGCAATTTGTGATAAGTATTCAAATTCCAGAACATGAAAAAATAAACAATTCAAGTCTGTGAATTTTGAAATTTTAATTTATTACTGAAGATAAATCTGCTCACGATCATAACATTTGAAAATTCCCTGAGAATTCCAGATTTTTTCCAGGAAAATAAAATTCCCTGGATATTTTGATCTTTGAAATCGGCTCAGTGGTTCAAAAGTTATGTCATTTTTGGCCCTACCCTCCAGCTCCGTAGCACTTATGAGGCTGTCGCTAAGTCGGTGGTCCCTCGTTAAGTAAGTACAACATCAACATATCCTTCCCTATCCCAAGTTATGGTAAGGATGGGTGTGGCCGGGAATAGCGACAGTCATGCTTCTTAATCTTATTTAGATTGGAATCAATGTTTACTACCCGCATTATTCCTGAAAAAAGTCTGGCTGAGAATTTCAAAAGAGTCTTGAGTGTCACTAGTATCTAATCTACGAAGAATATCATAACAACGCTAACGCTAACTCGGACTTAAGTAAATCTACATTGATCAGCATCGAGCATTTGCTTCCAGAGATTTAACCAAATAGTAAATTTAGTCAATACCTTAACATTAACAACAAAGGCAAAAATCACCATTAGGTGAATTAATCACGGAAAATTTTTACCGTATCATCACCACCGTTTCATGTATAAATAAATGCCCTATCGTTAGCATTCTCTTGTTTCAATCTTCCAGCTTTGTTGAAATACTAAAAGACAGGCCCGATGAGACACCCAAAGGTTAAGGAACTAAACAGCTGAACGTAAGCATGTTTTATTCGCTCTCTCATGCTTCCCATCGGAGCTGCGGTGGTGCGACCTTGAATGTGGGATTTTATTTTTCGCTTCCGTTCCTTTTTTCTGCCACTTGCGAGGAAAGGCAAATAAACATATAAAATAACAACACACCGACCGTCCGGTTACCTACACGGAATTAATATTGGTTCGAGTCGTACGGTGCTTTGCTGCAGCAATATTTCATTTGAGGAGGATGTTCGAACGGTATTTCTATTCTTAAAGTTTGTTGTTCTTAAACGGAGATGGCAAAAAAATCTTCCAGCAATTCATTGGTTGTTGTTTTTGTTGCTATCGAAACAAGTACGATTTCCATATTCAGTTAGTGGAGCACTTAGTCATAATCGTAGTGTGGTTACATGCTTCCCTCGCCCCCTGCCGTGGTGGACGTCGTTTGTGTTAATTACTCTCGAGCCCCTCGGCGATATCCATTTCCAAAGTGCCCTATCATGCCTCATCATATGAATAATACATATGAACGTATGTATGTACTGTGCATACATTTAATGGACCCGTAGCTCACGCGAACCGGGATGACCGCGCGCGCGCTAATTGTGAGTGTCCATCAGCCTCCTCATACATAATCTGAGCTGTCACTTCCTTATTGCCTGGTCTCATGCCCGATAAAACTTGCCTTCTGAACAAGCTTCGGCGCAGCGAGGAGGGCCAAAATGCGACACCGACCGGTCGTTAATCTTCTTCCATGTATGGAAGTAATACCAATTACCCTACTACGAGCGATCAACAGCCCAGCACTTGATAACAAAAAAGCAAGAAGTCTCATATCAATAGAATCACGCTTGGCTAGTACCTATACCTATGTCCGCGTGTCGCCGTTCGTTGGATGTTCCCCGGGTGGCGTTCGTGTTTTGTTATTAACCGAACGATGCAAACAAGTTAAAACAGCGGAAAGCGAATACACAAAGGTCATGAAACCACAGAACCATGTGTGAGTATATGTGAGTGATTGTGCATTTATTGGAAAACCACTCCCTTCCCCTTTGTCGAGTTGTCGGTTGCTCAGAGAATCATCGCAGTAGTACATGTGGTGGATGGTGGAATTCCGATCGGTGCACTTCCAAACAACGACTCGGCTAGACGACCGACGGCGATCGATCGAACAGTCGACAATCGACCGACCGAATCGGGGAGCTGTTGACCTTCACGGCTGGTGCTTAGTGGTGCTGCAGTGGTGCGACGACGACAAAGGCTCGTTGCGGCTTCCGGATTCGCACCTATATAGATGCAGAGAGACGGAACGGGAGAATGGATTCTTGTGGCGATGGGCCAGGGTGGTTCGAAGGAAATGAGGTCCATACAGGTGTGGCAGAAGAGGGTATTTGTTGGTATTAGTAACCAAAAAGAGGTAAACAATCGGTGATGACGTAAAACTCCCAAAAAATTGTTATGAAACAAGTGGAGTTTGACGGCACGAAAGGTGTACTTCACAAACACTTTGACATATTTTGCGCTAAACGAACACTATTTTGCGATCATTTCCTCATCAGTATACACCTCATTGGTGTTGTTCGAAGTATGTTAGGATAATGTATGTTTTATGGAATACATATTGTGGAAAATTGCAATTCTGGGCAAATGAAAAACTGCAAACAAAAAAAACCAGTTAAACAGTCCTAGATAAATCCAGCATTTTTTTTAATCTGCCCGACGAATGTGCGTCGTGGGAATGATGAATCCTCCTAAAAGTGAGAAACAGAATTTATTTCTTGAATGAGATGAGATAAAGTAAAGCTTTGTTACGTAAAACTGTAGAGGGCTTCGCTGTGAACAACTTTGATGAAAACTTAACTTGCTAGCTCTTATAGTTACCGTAAACGGGGTAACATTGATAGCTTTTTGAAGTATAGTCTAAATATTTTTTACAGCAATTCATGTTTTTCAAATTTTATTTTTTTAAACAAGTACTGGGGATCCTAGAGTCAATTCGTTAGTAATATGTTTAACGGAAACTAAAACATTTGCAGTATTTTTCTAGTCTTGTAACCGAATATCAGTATTTTGATTTGGGGTTACGTTGATAATGCTCGATGAATGTAGAAGAAAATGCGTTCCTGACATATGAAACTTTGACTGGGTATATAATCAGAAAGCATCATAAGCAATAAGAATACAACATTGATAATGACAGAGAGAAGGATTAGTAATTTCCATTTAATTCCACTGCCTTATTTGGTTATCCTTGACAGATCCTTCTCTCTCTCATTATACAGGTATTCCACTAAGACGCCCACATTCATCAGGATACAACATTGAGTTTGTGATGGCTATTAAGAAAATACATTTCATAAGTGATGGTTTAAGTGCTTTTTCAAACAGGTGAAAAACAAGAAAATTGTTTTTTAATATGTTTGTAAAATATGTAACACAAGCTTTATAAAAACTATATACCATATCAACGGAAATACCCTAAGCTACAATATGGGACCAATATTTCCAATTTGGGAAAAGCGCAGAGAATAAATTCAATCATTATATTATACTATCAAAGTTATCCACATTATCAAAGATACCCCGTTTTACGGTACTGATATATTGCACGTTTTAAGTTCAAACTTCGTGAAAATTAGTTTATCGTTCGGCATGTTCTACAAAGTTGTTTAAACTGTCAAATTACGTAACTTTTCAGAAGACAGCAACTTACTATCGTCAATATTGGAAAAGTTATTCCAATTGTTTGTGTAAAAATTACCCGAATTCCAATACCAATAGCTTCTGAACGCCCAAAAACAAGCAGGCCATTCATTAAGCATGGTGAAATTACAAGGAAAATCAGCTCCTATCTTATATTGTTCAAAAAATAAATTTTGCATCTTGCTTATTGGGGGGAATAATCATTCAATTGCTTGTACCATATGAAGGAGATTTTCATATTGAGAAACTTTTCTGAAGTTGGTGTCTGCTATAATGAACAGGGTGGCCAGTGAATTTTCATTTTAAAATTCCCGGTTTTTTTCGGTTTTCCCGGTTTAAATCTTAAAAAGATTCCCGGTTGTTAATATAAAACAAAAAAACCAAATTGAACGCATTTTTAAGAACGCTCTTAAAGGAATTTGCTGAAAGGAAAAAAATGTGTTTTAAGAAGATTCCCAAGATTCTGGGGCTTTAAAATTTGAGTAGTGTCTGAAACTAGAACTTTTTTTTTTCAAAATTTGTGATTACTAACAATCTTTGTGATGCAAGATTTGGAGTAAAAATAATTAAAATGTGAGATTTTGAAAAAATTTCTATATCACAGAAATGAAAAATTAAATAAATATCATACTTATGAGTCGTGGAGTCATAATGGTCACGCTCTGAGACTTGGAAGCATTTTAATGGTTATAACAAATTACATAACAATCTATAGAATCTAGCGGACAAACCCTGGAATTTTTAGTAAATTTTAAAATAATTCAAAGTGTTGATTTCAAACAAATATTGAGAAAGATTCCCACACAGTTTTCGAAGGAAAAGTTTTGAGCAGATTTCCAGAATTATTCTGACATGAAAGCCCTAGTAATTGTTAGATGAATTTGGAAGAATTTCTGTGGAAAAGAATGCAAATTCTAAAAAAAAAGATTTAAAGAGGAGTTGTCAAGAACAAAACATTGCGGAAAATTCCTACGTGATTCTGATGAGATTTTTATGGGTATCGTGAAGAAAATTAGAGATGAATTTTAAGAAGAATTCCAAGAGAATTATGATCAGAATTCAACAAGAAACAGAGTTCTTAGATTGTGCTGGCAATAATTTAAACCCTAGTGCGAAAGATTCATCACAGAACTCCAACAAAATGTATTGCAAAAAATTCTGAGAATTAGAAAGAAATTCTTTAAATACTCCAAGGGGTTTCTAAATAAATTTTCGAAAGATTTCTGCTGTTTTGAATAGAGTTAAAAAAAAAATTTGAAAATATTTTCAAGGGAATCAAAGCCTCCGGATAGGCTTAAGGGAATTCTAAGAAGCATTCCAATTAAATTCTTATAAGAGGTTGCAAGGAAATTCCAATAAGAATTCATCGGCAATTATTACGCGAAGTGTCTTCTGGATTGTTTCAGAACAATTTCAAGATAATTCAGAGCAGAATTCTAAGTTAATTCTGGAATTCATGTCATGAGAATTTTGAACAACGAAAAATTAAACCCCCGGAAAAGAATAATTCAGTTTCGGTTTTTACAAATATTTGTTTCGAAAGTCTTCAATATTTTCTTTTAAGGACCATGCACTTTACATCTGAAATTGAGACGACAAAAATCAATTTTCAATATTGCTGAGTGATTAAATTCTAAAAACAATAACACGGGAAACTGAAGAAAATTATGCAGCAAATAGAGCAAGACATTCACTTAGTAAAGGATAACTCTGTTTTAATGATTTATTCTGAAATTCTGGTGTGAAAATTTGTTTCTATGGTATGGTTAATTTATTTTCCCGGTTCTTTCACCGAATTCCCGGGTTTCTCCCGGTTACTTTTAAAATTACCGGATATTTCCCGGTATTCCCGGTTTGCTGGCCACTTTGAATGAACCATATTGGAGTTATTGAAAAAAAAACGCGTGTTTTGATATTAAGCTCAAATCCAATAACAAAATTGACTAACCAAACCTTTGCCAACCAACTCTAAAAACGTTGTAAATAAAAGGAAAAAATATCAAAATTTTAGAAATATATGCATCAACAGCGTATTGAAAGAATTTCCACAACAATGTATGGTAACAGAATCGTATATCTTATATATGAATAATAAAAGTGACAACTTGGCTCTGTTATGTTTATTCGATTGAGCCTGAACAATTAAAGTACTTTACAAAAAAAAGTCTCCTATACCTAAAAGCAAAATGCTTTATGATTCTTGCTTATTGCTTCTTAAAATAAATCAAACTGAATTCCACAAGTTTGCATTATGAAGCGTAATTATTCCAACAGTTTATTTGTTCTGCTCAAAAATCCAAAAGCACTCCACGGAGCCGAGAACCTTTAAATAATTTAAAAAATACATCGAACTATTAAGAGGAACATAGTTTATGAGTTCTTCTTACTCTCCCTTGGAGGCGACATGAGTTCATCTTGCACTTTCATCCGATCCCTTAACTCCCTTTCTTACTTGTAACCGAAATTGAAGGCATTTTCCAGTATTTTTCCGGATCTTTTAAAGTTCCTTAAAGTTCCTTGAATGTTTGCACTGGTCACCCTGGTTAAAATTGTCAATTTTTCAACAGATTTGCATATTTTGCCATAACTAGTGCAGACTTCCTTAGTGCCCAGTACTCAATTTAAACATTTTGTTGATATTTTTTCAATTTCACTCTATTTTGTGGTTGTGAAAAAGTGACTTTAGTGACTTTTTGGTTTAAAAAGTGACTTTGTAGTGACTGACTTCAGAATAGTGACCAAGTCACTAAAAAGTGACCTGTTACCAGCTCTGAATTGAGAAATTCTTTAAGAAATCATGAATTTGATACCAATGCAATCTTGGGAAAATTTTTGGAGATCTTCTGGAATCTCCGTAGTCTGTACCAACAAAAAAAAATTTCCAAGATTCTGTGGCTTTATCATTAGTAAGTTAGCAAGCTCAGATGTGCTACTTCATTCAGACTAGCTGGATTCAAAAAAAATGTTCAAAATTGTTATATTTGAAGAAATTTTTTAGATGCTCCGGACCAGGCAAAAGTAACTATCTAATTTATAATGGTCGTGTTTTCAAGCTACGCTAGTTAAAAGGACATGGACATACAATAGAAATAAAAAATCCCTTGTTTTACAATGATTATGTCTAACGCATCGTAAATTTTAGAACTGCCCGACGATTGCAAATCCATTAATCTCCAAACAACTGAAATTGCTCAATTTTTCCACAAGAGTTCCCCCCCGTGTGGCATCCACGGCTCGACGGCGTGGCTTAATTTTTACTCATACATGACCGTAATTGTGCAATAAAATTTAGTTCATTATCACACAACGTGCTCAGCGAGTGAGTGAGTGAGTGAGTAAGTGAGGCAACTAGCCGCTCAGCTGTGTCTTGTGTTGCGGGTGGGAACCCAGAGGGTTTTGGAAAGTCGTGGTTGCAATTGCGACGACAACAACAACGACGACGACGACGATGACGAAGTAGCAATGGATGGCGGCGGCACGCTACAGTCACGCTAAATTAGTCACGAACGTTCGTTAAATGTGTATCAGGTAATGTTGGGAAAAAATTCGAATGATGAAACATGCAATTTGACACAGTGAATACGACGGTAGATAGATGCTCAAATCGATCATCGCGATATGAGAGGGTAAGATTTATCGGGCGACAATGTCCTCACTCGTGATTCTCTCACATGCAGAAACACAGGAAGGGTCGTCACACTTTGCTGACGCTCGTAGGACGGCCAATATACTCGCAGGATAAAGTGGTGCCGAAGCAAAACCGAAAATCCATTTAATGCCCAAAGGAATGCTTTTCCGCATTCGGGTCAACCATGTGGAGCGAAACATGTTTCCCTGGCTGTGGTCATCATCGATGATGACGGCCATCCGTGGCAATCAATCAATTATTCTCACTCGACTGTTGTTCCACTCGTTCTGTCGAATTGCACGATTGAGGGGTTCACTCACAATTTTCGATTTTACTATTTCAATGTTCAACTTTTAAATTTTCCAATTTTAATATTTTAATGTTATTTCAAAAAAAAATCAGTCAATTCACAATTTATGATCGGCTTCCGGTTTCCGATTTTCAATTTAATTCCACCCCTCACCTCAGTAGTCAGTCAGCCCCGATGAAAAATCGCACATTATCGACCAAATAGCTGCGTTCCGCACCGTGTTCGCGCCGATGCTGTCGGTGGCAGTATTTTTCCGTGCAAAAAATTCGGAAGATGCCAAAAACAACAACCACACGCCATCCACCCACTCACGCGTTTTTCCCATTCGGGTGGCGACCTAGAATCAGTGCCAAAACCAAACACTGCTGCTGACGTTTTTCCTTTCGGCACATTTTTCTCTCGTTGGTCTGGTGGTGGACTGGATTTCCTGCTGCTGGGCTGCATCTTTCCGATCAATTTCAGCTTTTTTTTGTGGAAGGTCAGTGAAAAATCAATTTTATGTTGATTTGTTCCGAGTTATATGGGCGCACGTGTAAGTGAACAAACTGTAACCAGTGGATTCGCTTTTCCAGACACCCCCCAGCCGCACGATAATGGCAAGCATGTGAATCGATGATGGCAATGAAAATCCTTACTTTATCGCTAACTGGGCGCTAAATTTACTCAAAACTCACATACATAGTTGGGGCGAAACTAGTCAAGTGTGTTGCCCACACACCCCGGCGTGTTTCCTTTTCGCTGATTTACGTCCTTATTCTGAACAGCGAAGCGTAAACACAACCGTTCACATTTCCAAACAGTGTTTCTACTATCGGCGGTGTAAATGCTGACCCTGATGGGCCAGCAGCAGCGTCGTTGGATTGGGTGTACAAACGTCACGTGTCCTACCATTCCGGATTCACATTTTTCCGGTTGTTGTACGTTGAATTCTTGTAATCTGATTAGATGCGTTTCGTCAATGGGGACTGATACCACGATCACCATCACCTCTAGGTCAGTCGGTTGGAAGCAATTACTAATCAGGGTCACGGGCAATGATCGGTGTAAGTCACGCGATTGTGACGTTCGGTGATGGGCGGAATTTTAAGCCGATGCAGAAGGAAATCCATTTGGTGTCACCTTGGATTTCAATGGAAGAACATGTGAACATGTCCGGACATTGACCAGTACTCCTGTACAATTAATATGATTTCCTCAATATCATGTGTTTGATGACACATGATGGTGTGATAGAATTTTGAGCTACAATGCATCCTGGACATATTCTGGGGGGCATTGTTCAGAACCGTAAGACGAAATCAAATAATTAGGTTAACCAGAGGCGAATGCACAATAGTGTAAAGCCTCTTAAATACAACAACAACAAAAAGAATTATGTTGATTCGTTTCGAACACTGTATCATTAAATTGACTGTGAAATAGTGCAAATTGGCTGGTCTTCGAATACAACTCATCCAGTGGCGTCGCGTAACCTCACTTTTTACCTGTTCAACGACTTTGAAAACGTTATTTAGGGTCATGTTTACATTCAAATCAGTTTCAAAAGGCTTAGGGTCTTCTAGTTTCACTGATTTTTATCCATTGGAACCCATATTGTTTTGTTTGTTTACATTTTGAGAGTTGTTGAACAGGTAGATTGAGGTTAAGGCGACGCCACTGAACTCATCATATTTTGGACACTCTGAGCGGCCGTTTTGTTCCACCATCTCTTCATCTCTGTCCCATCCCGAGTCACCGTTCCACACTTCTTTAACTTCTGTTTGACAATTGCCGAATGTTTCTCAATTGGGCGGAATTGCGGGCAGTTGGGTGGATTGATGTCCTTTTCGAAGAAATCTACCCCGTTGTCTCGATACCACTGTAGAACTTCTCCGCTGTAGTGGCAGCTTGCCACATCAGGCCACAACTTTAAAGATCCATTGGTAGTCTTAATGTTCGGCAGAATACGTTTTTTCAGGCACTCCTGCTTGTACATTTTGGAATCCATAGTCTTGGGACTTCTAGGGACATGCCCTCAATCAGTGGCTTTATAGAAATTTCAAAAATCCATCTTCACGTACGTTTCGTCGTCCATGAGGATGCATCCTTCGTACTTTGTAAGAACCTCATTGTACAACTTCCGGGCACGTCTTTTGGCCACTAGATACTGCTTCAGTGTTCCGTTTGGTTGCTTACTGGCCCGAAACGATCGAAATCCTTCTCGCTGACAAATCTTTCTGACGGTGCTTTGGCTGGCATTGAATTTCTTGGCGATATCATAATCCGACAGCCCTGGGTTTGCCCTAACCGTTCTCAACACCTTCAAATGCAGCTTCCGATCCTTAGTTCCACTACGACGCTTGCTATGATCCTGCCGATCGATAGTATGCCGCTCACGGAAACGTTTGAGAACACTGCACACGGTCGATTCAGACAATTTCAACGACTTCGCAATTTTTTAACCTGACCAAAATGAATCTTGACGAATTTATCAGCACTGAAAGAGGAAACATTTCAAAACAAACTGCTGTCAAAATATTCCAGACCCGACTTCTAGGAGTAAAATAAACAGTGCGTCCAGATATAAAATGCCTCAAGCTTTAGTAGTGACTAAAATAACGATTGACTGTTTCCAAATAATGACTTTAAAACTATAAAAAAGTGAACAATAGTGACATTTATACATCGGTAAGATATGAAAGATATGGATCCAATCTTTCGTTGATTGCGATCCGCCTTAAGAAATATTCAGCCATTCCATAGTGGTTCTCAGAATATCGTTAAAAGTATCAATTTTTGGGTTTTCACTCAGTACTCCTATACGATTAGACTAAAATAAGTCGTGACCATGATACAGTCGCTATAAATCAATGGAGACGCATGGTATCTTTCATTTGATATTTTGATCTTTCTAATCGGCACAGTGGTTCAGTGGAAATAGTCACCCTAATGACGAAATTAAAAAAATTACGGTCTAATATTTTGCGATGAGGAACAAATCTACTAACTTTTATGAAATTCTGAATTCAAAACCCTCCGAGAGCATTTTTCAAGCTCTTTTAAGGTGTTTCCTTGTGGTGTCTATTTTTCCATCACACCTCACAATTTCATGAGCAAACAACTCAAGATCTACGAGGTTTATGCATCTGTAAATTTCAGACATTGCTTGCTTCTCCGCAGTAAACAACAAGTAGTAGTTTCAGCTACGTGCATTCACAGAAAGCTTAATATTTTCATATGTGAAATTGCTAAGTGTAACACGAAAAAGGACGCTACAGGGAATCACCTTAACATACCGAAAATGCTAGAAGGATCCTATAAATTTGTTTTCGGAAAATCAGTATTTATTGAATAATCAAGAGCACGATTCATTTCTAACCTCCATTTCCTCACACAGTACTCATTTTTTGGAAACAAACCATTTACTATGGCGAATATAGATGCAGATCGCGAATTAATTATTAGAATAAATTTTAGAATGCGAAAGTTTGGGAAATCTTAAACTGTGGAAAAATTGGAGCGCAGAAAAAAATGTTTAAAGTCTCGGACTTGAACAAATTTTGACAATTTTAAGACATGCATTTTTAAAGACCTGAAATATAGGCTGGCAATGAATTTACATTTAAAAATTCCACGTTTTTATCGGTTTTCCTGGCCGAAAATAAAAAAAATCCCGTATTTACAAATCGTGTTTTTAGAAAATAACTAAGTTGATTTTTTGTTGAGGCCTTTTTTGCATAAAACTTAGCAATTTCATAAGCCATAAACCTTTTTGAAAACCGCAATTAAGGTTTCTGTGATAACACGTAGCTGAAAGCAATAGTTAATTTTTATTGGCTTAAAATTAATAACAGTGATATGGAAAAGAGCTCAAAGAAGCACTTTAATGCATAAATAAAATTTTCCGCACTTTATTAACAATTAAAACTTCGTTCCGATTTAGCCTTGTTGGTTGTAAGGATCTTATTCAAGCACAATTTTTATCACATGCAACCTGATTTTTAAATCATATAATTTTTAAACAATTAAATAACTCTCACAGTACCAAGGTTGCAAACTGCGTGTCGATGTTGTGAGCAAGCTCGCTACTCGACAACAGGACAGCATCGACACGTAGTTTTCACCCTTGCAGGGCTGGTAGTGTTGATGCGATATAATAGTAGTGACTTTAGTGACTAAAATTACGGAAATAGTGACCAAATAGTGACTTTTGAATGCTAAATAAGTAACCATTTATATGGTAACTTAGAAATTTAAATACTGTTTGATATTAAAATAAACTTTTTATGTCATGGAACTTAAAATAAAATTTCGTAAATTCCTCTAATTTAATCGAATCTCACAACGGAATCTCCTGTTAAGACCATTTGAAGGGATTTGAATAATTTACTTTTGCCTACGTTATACATGATGACTACCAAATAGTAATTCTCATTTTTTTATGATCTTGAATTTGATTCTGCATTCGAAATCTTTAAAATTTGGATATATCTAGGTAGATAACTTTGATAATTCGCTGAGAACATTTCACAGAATTTCTTCAGAATGATCTCGAGAACTTTTTCAGAATAATTCCCCTTCTCATAAACGTTGAGGCAAATAAGCTTTTACAAAAATAATATTGCATTCTTGAAATTCTTTGCAGAACAATCAACAAAATTCTTGGAAATATATTATTTTCGTAGTTCGAAATGCTTAACATCAAATATGAGGATTAAAGTGGACATTTAATACGATAGATGAGGAGATGAAAGTAAAGAATTAATAGTTCCGTAATAGTGTGAAATTTGTATACAGAAAGTAGAAAGCGACCAAAGGATAATTTTGAGGAAGGTACGAATCGGGTAGAGCATCTCCTTTACCAAGCTCATCAAAAAAAAAAAAAAAAAAAAAAAAAAAAAAAAAAAAAAAAAAAAAAAAAAAATTAAAAAATTAAAAATATTTTAAATGACCTCAAAAATTTCATAAATTTGCTGCTTAGAATAATCTTAGACTTCTTCTCTGCATTCGATTGGAAATTCAATTCGTATTCTCCTTAGAATTCCAATATTTAGTATTTCCTCAAAATTCTCAAAACAAAAATCCATAACAGAACCCTCAAAATTCGATTCTATTGGAATTCTTCTAGGAATTTATTTCAAACTCTTTAGAATTCTCTTGGAAGTATCTTCAGAAATCACCCCAGAATTTTTTTTGAACTACCATCTTTGGAGTTCACGAGATTTTCATGGAATTTTCATCAGAGCACCTTATGCAAAATTGCAGAACCAATTTTGAATTCTTATTAGAATTGGACCTAGAATCCTCGTCCAATCATCATTATTTTCAAAATAGCTGAATTTTGCGTCTCTATTAATTTAAACAATAATCAAAAGCAACTCTCGTATGTGTTAAGCCAAGTTTGACTATATAGGTAAACCTGGCTTAAGATTTAAGTTGAAATAAAGAAATTGGTCCTCAGAGCACTTAATTTTACACGAAACTTACGTAGTCTGTGCTTTGGTATTCTTCTCTGATATATCTTGGTGTCATCCCTAGAATACTTTAAAATTATCTTAAAATTTACTTTGGATTTTTTAAAGTTCTTAATCATCCTTGAAAGGCTTTTGAAAATCCATCGCAGACAAATACCTTTGGAAAGTTTACAAGATTTACAATCTATTTTCTGGGAAAAAAAGTATGTTTTGCCAGATTTTTATTCGAAATTGATGGCATTTCCCAATAGTTTTCTTGGTCTTCTAAAGTTTTGGTCATCCTGGTTAAAATTTTCAATTTTTTTAACAGATGCGTATATTTTGTTAAAACGACTATAGACATTCTTAGTGAGAAATACTCAATCAAAACATTTTGTTAATATTTTTAAATTTTACTCTATTGTAGTAGTGAACAAGTGACTTTAGTGACTTTTTGGTGTAAAAAGTGATTTTTTAGTGACTGGCTTCAAAATAGTGACCAAGTCACTAAAAAGTGACCTGCTACCAGCCCTGCCCTTGATACTCTGAGAGCTAAATGCACCATTCCGTACAGAGTACCAATGCTACCGACGCCAGAGAGACAGCGCCCACACCTGGACCCTACCTATCGACTCATCAACTCATGAACCGGGGACCAACGGCTTTACTTCCCTTCCGTGATCAGAGATTTTATGCCTCAGAAAATCCCGACGGCGCCGACTGGGATTGAAACCAGGACCTTTTGAGTGAGAGGTAGTCACGCTTACCACTACACCACCGGCGCCGCTATATAAATTGGAGCTACAATGAGGGCATTTATGAGCAGGGCACTTAAGTAGAATCAGAATGTATTCCGACATTCAATATTACTTTGAAGTATTATTTTTTTCTATAAAGTTGTGGAAACGATTGTGTGTTTCGGATGAAAGAGCATTTGAACCGATTTAGAGTGGTAAATACATTCACTCTAGTGAGCAGAAAAATAGCCATGGTTGGAAGCTAAAGGATAGTTGAACAAGTGTTGATTCTACCAATATGACTGCACATATTCTCAGAATTGACAGCAGTAGAGCGCATCAGGCGAGAAACTGAAAGAATATGAAAAACATTCTCACCGAGTGCAAACTAGAAAATGATAGATTGAAGGCTGAACGATTTAGATCTAAAATCAGCGAGAAATTGGTTTTGGATTAGACTCCCCCCATTTGGATTAATTTTATCTGCTAAAACATAGGTAAAATAGTATAAAGGTAGGAAGAAAATTATTGATTCGCTCTACAAAGCGACCGCTTAACTGGTACAAATAAATGCTCTTGAAAACGGCTCAGCAATTAGCAACGGTATGTTCAATTTTCGCTCAATTCTGCGATCAATGAAGCATGTAGCCATCCTTACCGAATCAAAATGATCAGAGAAAAAATAAAAATAGATATAAATACGTAGCACGTCTACTAAACACTTGGTCCTCTTCATTGTTCTTCATCAGCAGTTCTGTCGGTCGATGCGTCGCCGACTTTGGAAAGCAACCGTTTCGTGATGAGTGTGTGACTGATGACCACGTTTTGCGTCCATTGCTGCAATAGAAGCGCTCTGCCCCCCCCCCCCCTTTGGCGATACTGCCATACAATGAAACCATTGGAAGCGGATCCCGTTCTGATGGAGGAGGCTTATTGGATAGTGGAAGATAAAGTGTTTATTGTGTTGTACCTTTCGACTATAGTTTTACGATGTTTTGAATAGTTAACAAGAATCATCGGCTCTTTAAAGTTAATTCGATTGAGCCTTATCAAATAAATCAATAGCAAAAAAAAAAATAGAGAAGATTTCACGATCTTTGACATCGAAATTTTTCTAAGATCTGGGCTTGTAAAGCTTTTGAATTCGGACTTTTAAAACATACAATTTGATGGACTTAAAAATGAACTCAATATTTTGCTACATGAGTTTTTGATTCGAAGCTACCGGACTTTCAAACAAAAAGGTAATTCCAAGGGAATTGAATTCACAATTCCGAAGATAGGTAGTTCCAACAAAATGGTAGTTCCAAGGAAAATTTCTTAGGAATTTTGAGGAGTGTTCCAAGCAGAGTTGTTAATCGATAACTCGATAACGTCTTTTCGTTAACGTTTGCTATGGTGATTTCCCATTGCAGACGTTAACGAAAAGACGTTAACGAGTTATCGATTAACAACCCTGATTCCAAGAATATTCCGGTGATGATTTTTAGACAATTTCAAAAAAGAGTTCCAAGGAAATTATAAGTTGCACTTCAAAGAATTAATTGGAATTATGAGCAGAACTAAAAAGAAATTCCCATGGAAATTCCTTGGGATTTTCAGGAGAATACTAAATGCATACTAAGGAGAATTTCAAGTGATTTTTTTTCAGGCGTATTTTTCGGAGAATTGCAAGTACTATCAATAACGTGAATAATATGAATTCAGGGAGTGTTCTTCTACTGAAGATTGTCAAGAGTATTATGGAGCAAATTCTAGAGTATTCAATGTTTTTATAATAAATTACGACATTCCGGACACAGTAAAAGATCACAATTCGTGGGTTGAGAAAAAATTTCAATTCTGAGACTTAGATTTTTTAAGATTTTATGCTTATAAAACTATATGATCCTGGATTTACACAAATGTTAAAGGTACAGGGTGTTTTATTTCAAATTAAATATTTCGTCCGATAAAATAAGAAGAGTAGGGAACGTAAGAAGTTTTCATGTTCCAAAACTAGCAAAAATATTTGAAATGCCAAACTATGAAATTTAAGGTTGCGAACTTGAAATAATCAAATAGCTGAGATTTCTGGAATATTGGCACAATGAAGAGATTTTAGATCTTGGACTTGGAGTTCGAAATTTTTGATATTTAACGACATCTTAGACTTAGACTTAAAACTGATTGTCATGTCTTGAAATCGTTTGAGGAAATAAAGTTGTTCTTCTATGTACCAAAAATAACGTATTTTTACCGCAATAAGAAAACAGCTTTCTTATAAACGTAATAATTATCCCAAAAGTTCTGGAAAAACCTGAAAAACTCAGGAAATCTTATTTAGCTAAATGAGTAGGCAACCTTGCATTAGAATCAACTAAAATGTTGATTCAATTTAATCAAATAAATTCAGAAGAGAATGCAACGAAGGCATAAGGTTCCCTGATAATTTCCAATAATATTAGTAGATAAACTAGAGATACATCATTAATACTGACGGCAAGTTGACAAGTCCCCAATATCAGTTAGGTTAAATTTTACATAAAGTTATATTAACTCTCATAAAACCAAACCTGCTAAATGTGTGTCGAAGCTTTGACACAGCACGCCTGCCGTGAAGCGAGCTTGATCGTAGCATTTTACACATTCCAATTGCAATATTGTACAGTTCCTTGCATCGAAGGAGGACTGCTCCCCTTTGATCGCTTCATCTATCTGCCAACGAGCCATCGGACTTAACCAGAAGACATCACGAGACGACGACGAAGATTCCCTCCTCACGGAGACCAACAATTCACTCAGGGAAGCATCCAACCCGACTCTTCCCCGAGTATCCAAGGTTCACTGGGTTGGAGCGAGGGGTTGGAACAAGCCGAGACTCCCGGATCAGTGGTCAATTTTCTCTGCGGAAGCAATTGCCAATATCTTCACCGCACCCGCTAGTGTGGCACTGGAATCCGATACGAGCAAACAACCTTGGATCCAGGCGATACAGGAGTATGTTCCAAACAACACAGTCTTTGTGTGGATATCTGGACACTGCGGGGTCGTAAGGTAACGTAAAAGCGGATCACCTAGCCAACTCAGGTCGTTGCATGGCCAAGTACACGCGACTTGTACCTGGTCCGGACCTCAAAAAATGGGTATCAACAGTCACCAACGAAGGATGGGCCCGCGATTGGGCGGCCAGCGGAACCCCTGCCATTAGAAAGATCAAAGGAGACATCACCAGATCGGCAGACCCACCGTTACATCGAGAGCAGGTCTGCGATCAATACCAAATTCCACAAACGGTGGATCACATTATCCGCTACTGTCCGAAATACAAAGCACTAAGAACACACTACGACATCCCGAGAAGCACTCGCGATGCCCTCGGAAACGAATCTACCAGAATTACAACCCTTCTAACTTTGCTGCGGGATCACCATAAGACCAAACGCAACGACAACGGACCACGCTCGGAATCTGAATCTCACAACTAACGACCCACATCATCATCAACTATACAGACCAACACAACGAAAATGGAATTCTCGAACAAAATGACAACCACCTTATGTAACTAATAGCGAATTCGTTTATTATCGGGGTTGGAACCAGTTCCAACCCAGTGCGAAACCGAACTTTTTGTCAGTGCGAACCTCAACCTGAGCTGGGTTTTAAAAACAAACGATCAAACTGACGTTTGTCAGAAAACAAGCAGACCAAATCTTGATACCCGATCCAGGTTAGTACTGAATAATAAACGAATTCGCTATAAGGGATCCTCTTTTGGGGTCCCATCTCTTTGTTAATTCCTTTTAAAAAAACTCTGTTTTTGGGGACCCTTTTCCGGGCCCCACGTTCTTTTCGGAGATCCCCCTCTGGGATCCAAACTATGTTATTTGGGTAAGTTCCCAGAGACAAACCAGCCTAAGGCTGAAGGTCTCTTTAATAAAAAAAAAATAATTAGACTAAGTACTGCATTGACAGATTTCAATTTCAATATAAAAGTTTAAAGTGTAAGCATCTTTATCATTCTGTACTGGTAATCATTATTCAAAATATTTTGCTATTAATTATGGAAAATTGGATGAATTCTAAAAAAGCTGGATAAAACTGGATGAGTTTTAAAAAAGCTGGAAGATTTCAAATTTTGACGGTTTGACTGGATGCGTCCAAAATAGTTAGAAAAATCCAGTTTAAACTGGAATGTTGGCATCATTGCTATGTATACCATAATGCACAATAAAAAGAAAATCGTGTTAATATTTCTCTAAAATTACCATAAACAATTCGTGCCATTAAAATGAATTCCGTAAATTTTGGGATAGTACATCACGCTCTTTGCGATTTTCACGACTTAAAGTTCAAATCCGCGAAGATCACGAAATCTGCGCCTGTTGTAACGTATTGTTTATAATCCCTGCTAAATTTTAACTGAAATGGTTAAATGGTAAAAACATGAACGTTTGTGTGATAAAGTTTTAACCTTATGTATTAAGGTTTTAGTTCCATAACCATTTCAGTTAAAGTTTAGCAGGAATTGTAAACAATTTTTAACCATTTTAGGTAAGCTCGAGTTTTCAAATCTTCATCAAGAGGCTTTTCAAAATGACCGCGAGAGGTCTAGTTTTTTTTAAGGGATTGGATCCCGTTTTGAATGTTTTCAGTCCAGAAGCCTTATAAGGGAAAAATCCAGACACTTCATGTGTGTGACAAATCCAGAGTTTTTGCGGAACAAGTTCAGAGCAATACTGTTTTAAATAGGCCTTATTTTAAAACCTAGCACTAATTCAATTTAACCAGTGATGCCAGTATTGGTTAATTCTTCTCTTTTATTTATTTTTTACTCTAACATGGTCCGTAAAATTCGGCTTCATTCTCACGTCAATCCGAAGCTATTCGCTTCTGCATTCGGTAAGCCGTGCCGAGTGTTCTTATCTTATCGAGCCCTCTTGACCGCAACGCTGCATTACACGTAGCTCTGCTGGTCCTGATGTTGTTGGAAATGACCGAAGCTAATTTCCACAAACATACAGGAACAGAAAAATAATCACCGGCAGACCACTCACCGTGGTTAATTTTGTTATTATTGTGTTCACACCAGGCCAAGAAACGTGATTTGTGGGCCGACCTAATCATAAACACGACACGTTATCTATCGCACTTGCTTCCACCGAACTGAAGTTGTTCTACATCGTTTTTTTTTCTAAAGAGAATGCTCTTCATGGCCAATAACCGAGTCGAATTCGCGCTCGCTCACCCCGGTCAGCTGATATTGGCAAAATTAAATGTAGATTGTTTTCCACATCTGACTCGGCAACACAAAACGAGCCCAAAGTGGAAGTGTCGCGCTATCATTGCGGCTTTTTTGGAAAGAATTTTATTGCAATTCAGCACGCGACTCGAAAAATAGCTTATCATCTCGCCAAAACCATTTTTAATTGTGGGTCAACGATTTTCGGTACGGAATATAATGTTTTGGTCATTCATCATCAAACAACGAGCAATAATAACATAACAATATTTACATACAAATTTTCAAGACTGTCCCCCATCGGCCATATCATTTACAGTTACTATTCCTTGCGATGGCCCTCCTTGGTATTTGTAGTCCAGTCTCAGTCAGTCAACAGTTACTAAACAGTCAGTGGTTTACGATGCAATCTATTTGTTCATGCTTGTGTTGGTGTCGTCACACGATGCAACACAACAAACAGCTGGAGAGAAGGAGTTAGTTAGCAGCAGCAGCAGCAGCATACATTGAAAAGAAATTGCACTCTCGTCATCGCCGTAACAACATCGGCTGGGGCCAAACACGGCAATTGCATCAATCTGTATTTTATTTTATTTTTTTGCTTTTCTATCAGCACCATGGCAATAAAGGCAACAAAAAATAAATAGAAACATAACAAACAAGACAAGTCGAGAGTCTAACCGACAGTCAGGAGGAATGACTGATGAGTTTCTGAAAAAGAAATAACATTATGCCTACACCATCACGGGTGTGAGAAGGAAGGCACACTTTGATGATAGGATGTTCTTGTTCGTGTGGCTGGTTAGATTTTCTCGCTCGCTTTAGCGTCTTTACGATATCGCGTGCTGCTGGCTGTTTGCACCAACCAACAGAAGTAGAGAAGAGAACCCGCATATGACGATCCAAGTGGGAGGAATCGTCGCAAGTGGATTCGCCTTATTGAGATTTGACCGATAAGAGCCGGTGTACAGCTATGTGGTTTCATATCAACATGACTTCTCGATTACTTTTTCGAAGGGCATTTGATCGTCGGTTTGGCGTAACTGATAGCTCACCCACGCATGCTAACACTTCCATAAGATAGGGAAATTTACCCCTATCTGATAGTAGTGTTAGTATGGGTTTGCAAGCTACCAGTTACGCCAAACCGACGATCAAATGCAATGTTTACAAAAGCTGATACGTCCCTTCGAAAAAGTAATCGAGACTTGTAAATCGAAATTGGATGTTGAATGTTAGGGGGAGATCGAAATGGATTTTCTATATGCTAAAGATTATTTTTGTGTAGGAAATTCGTTTCGATCAAAATAAGAAATTTGGTGTGATTCCAACCAGGAGGTGAACAATAACTTTCAACGATCCATTTCTGCCGTAATATAGAAAAATGAGAATGCCATGTATACGTAGAGCAAAATTCCACATCCCTGTCAAGTTGACTTTTTATTTCCCATACAAATTTTACTCATTGTTGTAAAAAGTGGAGCTACTCATAGCATTGAAACTGAGTAAAATTTGTATGAAAAAATAGGTAGGGTTGTGTACAAGACCCGACCACATGGTTGACGTAGACTACGTGAAGCTGTTTAGTGATCTTCTCGTGCATTTTTGTTGACATTGATTTAAAATACAGTAGAAGTAACTTATTATGTTGGTCATTTTGGATTTGATACCTAGTAAAACTTGGCCAAATTTAAAACCTCAAAAATTTCAAATACATAGCGGAAATGGCTCTAATGTTGGCCTATGGATCTAAGATTGGGCCCATCGCTAGAAATCAGGTATTTATAAATTTTATCTAGATGAACGCGTCATTGGGACGACACTAATTCAGGCATAACATTTGATAAAGGCACAAAAGCATTTGTAAACAAACGTTCTAAGACCCTTTACACGTGAACCAAAGTACGCCCACGCAAACCAATGCCTCTGTCGGAAAGGTGATAGTTGCCCCTATCCGATGATTTTGTTGGTTTGCGTGGGCGTACTTTGGTACGCATGTAAAGGGCCATAGAAAGTTTGTTTACAAATGCTTTTGTGCCGTTATCAAATGTTATGCCTGAATATTTTTGGTCACTATTAAAAATTTAGTCGATTGCTGAATTTATGTATGGGCCCAAGTTAGGGGCATTTAGGCCGACATTACATCAATTTCTCCTAGTGTATAAGATTTGGTTCCTAAACTGTAATCGGATATGAATATTAAAATAGGAACATATGACGAAATATAAACAAACTCCCCACATAAATTTAGGATTGAGGACTGAAATAAAGTTTCAATTATCAGAATACTTTGAAGTTCTTCCAGCATTATTAATTGTGAGCTTACGATGTTTTTACAAATGCATGAAATGGTATATTGTGTGGAATGAACAATGATACTCTATGCCCTAGGTTCTAGAGCGGACCGAGAATCAAACTAGCCTCCTCCGGCTTAGTAATTTATTTATTTATTCGACAATCAATCAAATGATAGACTATGACTTCGCAGGGTTCTGAAATATATTTTTAATTCCTTTGAGGGCATATTCAAGTTCATCCTACAATTTGCTGGCGATCAACTAAATACGATTTAATCCAGGTGAGGAGCTTCATCTCAATTCTCAGCATTGGGATATTAATTTTGGCAAACGCTTTGCTGAAGTCCTTATAAAGAGCTTCTACTTGGTTACCTCTGTCCATAGCATTTAATACGAAGTCCACAAATTCCAAAAGGTTTGTGGTGGTTGAACGGCCTTTAAGAAAACCGTGTTGTGCACTAGTTATTCTTTGTTTTATTTGGTCAAAAACGTTTTTATTTACAATTGATTCGAAGTGTTTTGGAATGCACGAAATGATAGCAATCCCACGATAATTTCGAATATCGGATTTTTTACCAGATTTATACATGTAGTAGGATTTTTGTCCATTCCTTCGGGAATGTACCGGATTCAAGTGACATATTAAACAGCCAGAATAAAGGGGTTGTGAGTTCAGTTGCTGAGTGTTTCATCAAAATAGCTGGGATTCTATCTGGTCCTGAACCTTTAGTGAACCTACAACCGGACCTTAACCGACAAGGCTATCTGAGGCTAAGCCTTCCGTCATGCAAAAAAAAGCAAAAAACATAATTGACATGCACAATTTTGCACCTATTTTTAGTGAAATTTCGCAACTGATACATATTTTATCTACCGATTGAGCAAAGAACAATGACAAACTGTTACTGTTTTTAAATGTTTTGAGCGTTCTGTGGACGCACATCAATCATTTTGCATCAGAAAACGGAGCTTTTCTGTGGTGGAAAAAAAAGTGATTTCCGTATCACAGAGTACACATTTCAGTACCTTGCCTTTTTTTTTTCTTAATTTGTTTTCCGTCGATCTTGTTTTGCTGAGCACCAATGCTACCGACGCCAGGAAGGCAGCTCCCACACCTGGACCCTACCTATCGACCCATCAACTCATGAACCGGGGACCAACGGCTTTACTTCCCTTCCGAAGGAAGGCAGTACCTTGAAAAACAAAAAAAAAACAAAACCTATTCGTGCTTTTAGAATAACATTGTAAGAGTTATGCTAATGGAATGGCTTGCTATACCCCGCCCCCATCGGGAAATCAAAATTGAGGCGGAACAGGGAATAGGAAAATCAGTAATAGAAATATTGCACTTATTGCAGGGTGACCAGTAAACTGGGAAAAGTCCGTGAATTTCGATGACAAATTGGGGAAAATATAAGATTTTGGACCAATTTTAAGACCCTTGGACTGGATTTTCAGAATACAGTCACTCTGATGAACTAAATATTAAGAGAATTCTGTATAGAAATCTGGAGATAACAACAATGTATTTCATAGAAAAATACCAATAGATTCAGTTCAGAGTACAATTTTTAGGTAGTTCTGTTGTAAATTGCATGACGATTGTGAAAATGAGTCCAGGTCCATTTCTAATGAATATTCAAAATATGTTATGAGGATAATTTTAAAAGAGTTAATTTTAATATATTCTAAAGAGATTTTTGTGAGAATTCCGCGAACAATTTCATGGGCATATCCTGAAGAATTTCTAGATAATTCTAAGTGAATTTACAGGTCAGCCCCAGGATAGTTATGAGCAGAATTGCAAGGCAATTCTTAGGTGAACTGCATGGAAACTCTAAGGAGGAATCAGGCTGATTTCTAATATAATTATGAAAGCAAGCTTCAGTGAATTCTTTCGAAGCGAATCTTGTGATGAAACGCCGTCAGCTGCAAGGCAGTTTTTCTGCACGACGGCAAAGAGAGCGAAAAATTTCACCTTTTACCGCTGGCGATGATGTTGCTACTGCTTGAAGCTGGCATACTAAGAAAATGAGCGGTGGCGCGACATCAGCGCTGTTTTACAGCTTTACAGGTTCAAGCAGAACGATGCGCAACTAAATGGCACTCGATTATGACAACTGGGTTAGGGAAAACGTTTATTTAATGAAAACAATGATAACATTGAATTTAAAATTGAAAAAGTATTTATTTCAGCAGATTTGTAGAGTCATGATGTATTTGGATTATAATTTCATCTGTAAATGATAAAGTTTTGAGCGTTCAAAACCTAACACCTTTTCGTGACGGTCGCTGTTAGAGATTTTCGTAGTCTACGTCAAAAAAAGAAAGTTAGTCAACTTGACCTAGTCTCTAAGTTACTTTCGACGGGCGTGCATGGGAATTCTGAACGGAATTTTGAGAGGAATTTACGTTAGATTCAAGCAAATTCTACATAAGAATTCGAAGACAATTTGCTATTACTATTGAGAATACGAAAATAGTTGTAGATGGAACTACAAGAGTAACTTAGAGGTATTTTGTTAACTGATATGCAGAGAAACTCTATACTGCATTGAATTCTATTTTAACGCGATTTTGTTTCGTTTTGTGCGTATTTTTGATCGTGTGAACTCAAATTTAAACCTTACCAAATTTGATGCAACTTGTTCCAAAAAATCAAAAAAGATCAAGCAAAATAACAAAGGAAGTTTAAATATCTGTACTCATCTTGATTCGCATATTTTTTTTCCTTTTCCAGCTTTGGTTCAAATAGCTAAATCTATTGATTTAGACTGAATACTTTCAGCCCATCGATAGTGGAATAGCGTAGGATCCACATTGTAAAGATTCCCTATTTTCAGCTTTTCTACAGGCTGGAGTTGTTGTTTGAACTATTTAGTTTATCAATTCAATTTATCTGTATAACAATTATTCCCAAGCATTCTTCCAGGTTAATTCAAGAATAGTTTGATGATGATAAATCTTCCTAATATTCACATTATAGGTAGGACCCGATCCTGTCAGCCTCTCCGCGCATCAGACTGTTATTTTTCAGTAACTCCACATAATTGTGATTTCATATTTTCCTCCTTCAAGATGGATGATACTTTGCTAGCTGACAAAATGAGGTCATTGCTGTATAATTATTCTCTTTTTTCAGCCTTTATTCAGACTGGATCTATTGATTTAAATTATTTAAGTTTTCTTCCAGCTCTTCGATAACGGAACATCATTAGATTTATACTGTAATGATTCACTCTTACAGCTTTCACCCTGGTTTTGTCTGTTGATTTGATTTGTTTGAATTGATTTTCAGCTCTTTGGTGTTGCCAGTCGCGGGCGGTCAATTTTGCTCATGCTCATGCTCTAAGTTTTTTTTTCAGCTTTTCGATGATGGAACGTCTTCAGATTTATGTTGTAATGATCCAACATTTTGTTTAGGCTTCAGGCAAATTCAAGTATGATTGCACTGATTCATTTAAAACCATGGTCGCATCACTTATCAAGATGTATCCAGATCCAACGAACCCAACTTACTAACAAAATCTCCTTTCCTGTGTCTTTTGTTGGGGTGCAGAG
Source organism: Ochlerotatus camptorhynchus (assembly GCF_037179485.1). Classification (NCBI taxonomy): domain Eukaryota; kingdom Metazoa; phylum Arthropoda; class Insecta; order Diptera; family Culicidae; genus Ochlerotatus; species Ochlerotatus camptorhynchus. The sequence continues at coordinate 852,341 of NW_027040620.1, forward strand.
GTAAACACGGCCCACAAACAACAAAGGTAACTCAAATATTCCTTCCCTACTCCCACCTGATTGCAAGGACGTGGCCGGCGCCGTTATTGATCTACAAAATATAGAGTCACTGAAACTTGTACAATGAGAATGGACGGTCACTCCCAGCCCCATTCAGTTGATTCATTGTACAATTTCACTGATTCTGATCAATCACGGAGTAGCAACAGTCAGTCTAAGCTAAGCAGTAGTGCAGTCAGTCTAAGCTAAGCTAAGCTAATAAATATATCAATAGAATTCTGCCAATAATACTTATGTAAATTTGGGGTTAATTAAAAAAGGAATGCACGTTCGAAATCAAAAGAAATGCTGAAAAGGATTCCTAACAAGTTCTGGGTTATATTCTGAGGGACCATAATTCCAAGAGAATTTTGATATAATATAATAGATTCTGGGAAAGATTGTATTTGAATCTCAGACTTCTCAGAATTTTAAGAAAGATTCCAATGTTGTTCTAATGAGAGTTTCAATGGAATCCTTCGTGGAATCCTGAAGATAATTCTAAGCTTATCAAGAGGAGAGTTCCAATCGAATTTTCTGGGTAGGTTAAACGAAAATTCGAGTGCAAAACTTTCTTTAAACTGTTTGCATAATTTATGAACAGCCCCTTTATGATTAAACAGAGAGACTTTTAACTGACAGAACCCCAAGAGTAAAGGTGCAAAGTGCGGGTGGCGATGCTGTGAAACAACACACCTGTCCTGTTGCCGAGAAGCATGCTTTCTAACAGCATCGCAATGAACTTTGCAACCTTGGGGTTGGAACTACTGGTGGAAGATCATAAACTCGCACATATTGATTATAATTCTTCGCATGTGACATACAGTGTATCGCAAAATTGAGCGTACACCCTAGTAGAACATTTTTTGAAACATTGTGATAAACAGATGTTTATTGATTTATCGCTTTAGTTTTGGACTTTATTAGGAGAACCTGTATAAAGTTAGATTTATTGTAGTAAATCGGTCGATTTTCAGCTTTTTACCTAGTGGACGTAATTTTAGTAAAATAAGTGAAATATGAATAATCTTTATTATGACTAAAAATGGGCAAAATTAAAAAAAAAAAACGTTTAGTTCATTGTATTTCAAAATATTATGGTTCTTTCAAGGAAAAGGCATTTTTCTCAAATATCTCTTACTTCTAATAAAAGCAACCAAATAAGCCCAACACTGTACCAATAATTGATAAATTAGAGACGAACCAGCCTACGGCTGAAAGTCTCTTTAATAAAGAAATCAAATCAAATCAAAAATTGATAAATTAATGATGATTCAACAGCCACAAATTCAGAAACGTATCTCTTTAAATTGTAATTTTAAAGCTGTTTTACTAAAATTTAAGGACATCTGTACGCTTATTTTTGAGATACACTGTACGTACATCGACTGCCTTTCCATTCGCATAATGGAAATCAAATCTTCCGTACTAAACGACAATGTATGGAACATCGATTCTTCAGATTTAAACGTTATGAAAAGGGATTTCTCTTCAGCTATCCTTTATGTCGCATCCCTTAATACGGGATTCGCATCCAGTGCTTTCACGAAATTAGCATGGTGGGTTTCGCACTTCCATGCCTGAAGAAAAACTTGACGCTATTCTATTCTTAATTTCAACGCCACTCATTATCAAACTGGCAACGACAAAAGCGATCGAGTTGCAGGCAAGAACAACAGCGCTCCGAACAATCACTTGATTGAGTAATAAATCTGTTGATAGCGATCGAAACCGAGAGATACAGCTGCTGCTGCCTCTACAGCTGAAAGCGAACTGGTTTATCTTTATTGATAGTGAATTTCGGCCTGGTTCGAAGGGGGATCCCCCTATGCGCTAGCTTGCAGCTAAAAGGGCCCGTTCAAATATTACGTAACGCAACAATATAATTTTTACAAATTTTTTCACTTAGATGTTACATGAAAACATACATAGATTTGTTCCATCTAGTTTTCACGTAAATTTTATGTTTTCATATGTAGATCGGTTTGAAAGTTCTAATTTCAATCCACATACAACTCTAATAGGTAGTATAGGCTTTCAATTTCAATCCACATACAACTCTAATAGGTAGTATAGGCTTTGGAAGTAAATTTCACTTTATTTTCATGTCTAAGTGAAAATTAATCAAAGTGAAACAGATCTTTGCCCAATCCACTAGAAAGCAACATAGACTTATGGTAGTTTCTAAGTAAATCTTATTATGTTTTCACTTAAATTTTAGTAAATTTCTTCGTAGCATGATCCATTGTTATTTATTTTAAAATTATTTTTTTAAATAATAAAAATTTTACTGTTCAGAAAGCTGATCATATGCCTTATGTATTCCAGTAACCTCCGGCCAGCTACACTTCCTCTGCCAATCTTTCGGGTGAGATCATTCCTCGTCCGTCGATTCCTCGTTCTATAAACATACCATAAATAAATGGTGTATCATGCCAAAAGAAAAACATCATACTTATCAGAAAATTCAACAAATCCGATGGTATTTGTGAATCCAGCAACAACTCGTCAGCAATGCACCGTTCGGACGCCATGTTAGGTTTTGTTTGTGCCATCACCACTCAGAAATTTTCACACTATTAATTCATGTAGAATCGAAGTGAAATTATCTTACATGAAATTCACTTGAAACTTATATATAAGGCATAACATTTGATAATGGCACAAAAGCATTCGTAAACAAACATTCAAAGGCCCTTTACACGCGAACCAAAGTACGCCCACGCAAACCAATACCACTTTCGGAAAGGTGATAGTTGCCCCTATCCGATGATGTTGTTGGGCGTACTTTGGTTCGCGTGTAAAGAGCCTTAGAAAGTTTGTTTACTAATGCTTTTGTGCCATTATCAAATGTTATGCCTGATATATTCATCTAAGTTTCAAAGCTTTTTTCAAAGTGTTTTTTCCAGTGAAATTTATGTGACATTTTTTTTTTTGAGAGTAGAGTTCCACTTACATCTCTACCGAATCATGAATACAGCTTATTTGACACTTTTTCAAGCTCATCCCTTAGTATAAAAAAAATATTGTCTAGTCTCAAATTGCGAGATATTTCTGCTTTAAAAAAATAAACTACTAGAATTTTAAAATAAACGTGTTCAATTAATTTTTAACGATCTCTAGAATCGTTTTTTTTCCACATCAAATGACAGATCTCATCCAAAGCTTTTTTCCCAACCAACGACAACAAACTAATGCTCCCGAACGTCACATTTCCTGTTTGGGTGTGAAGAAGAGAGCAATATTATGTAACAATCTCCCATTCGAAGATAAAAATAAATCTCGGTCTTCGTTAAAAGATCCGAATGCCCGCATCCCATTTCGACACCGACCGAAAACAAAATCAACACGAACAGATAAGAGATAAAAATTAACGTCATTCAAACGTTAGTTCGCATAATATTATATCCTTGAACCTTCCCCGTATCGGACAGCAGACCTACCTTCAGTACAACCAAATTGCCGTCCCGAGCTCCGTTGAAAACGTTCTCTTTGTTATCCATCGCTGTTGCGAGCATCGATAAACTGAACACACAATATTCTTCCCCTTTTGAATCCACACAATATACGCTGCACACACACACACTCACAAGACGCACGATCTATAAAACTGGCCCCAAATTTGATTCTAGATTTTTCTCTTTCGCACTTGGTTGTACAACTCTTTCTGCTTCTCTAGAAACACTCTTTTAATTTCGGTTTGGGTGTTTTATTTTTAGCTCTTCCTTCCTGAATCGGCACTCTTTCTTCTATTGTTTTCTTCACAGTTTCACAAAATTCTACGTTTCGATCACTTTGTAGCTTTGCACCTTTATTTTTCTTTGTTACATTATACACTTTCTCTATGGCATTCTTCTTAGTTCTGCGCCCTTTCTGTCGTTCATCCCAGGCGTGGCAGAAGACGGAAACAAACACAAAAATCACCTATTTCGGATTTTGTACCAATTCTTGTGCACACTCTGATACAGGATCAAACAGATGGTCTCGGCTGTGGGTCGATTATTTTCCTTAAACTTTTACTCCGATTTGCGGGTCAAGTTCTTCAGCGCAAAGTTCACACCGTTCCGGAAGTGCACCAAAAATTTACTCTCCAAATTTGTGCGAGAGTAACTATTTTACGTGTAATCCTTCGAAAGGATCCAAGCAATCCTCTTCTGGGGGGGTACTTCTTTCCCGATTCAAATAGATGAGGGGCCTCCTTTGATTGCCCTTCGATGCACGCGCGAATCACGAACTACTAATTTTGCGAACAACAAATCCAATTGAATGCTAACTGCTAGATTTAGACTTTTTGTTCTTGGATTCTGGTTCAAAGAATCGCGCTGACTCTATTTTGCTATTAATGCACACGGGGAAAGCGAAACCCTTCTGGGGTGACTTTGTTTCGGTTTTCTCACTGCGAACCTAACGAATGCGAGCGAGCAACTGAGCGACCCAGCTGGTAACGGACTGCCAACAAGCCCCAACCCAAGCTCAAAAATCGTTCGACAAACGACGACGACAAAGGAGGCAACGGAAAAGCAGAACCGCTACTTCTTCTGGCTGTGTCAACGCTTTGTCGCGCAATCATCCCGCTGTCGTTATGGCCGTTAAAGAGAGACTGTATATAGTTGCGAGTTGTGAAAATATTCGTTACATCAATGCTAGATAATTTTCAACATATTTTAGTTGTTATTTTTTGCCCATCAATATTGGCAAATCAAAGTTGGCACTCGTGGAGAATAGAAGAACTATGAGAGTGATGATGGTTTCAAAATTTTACACGGTGAGGTATACGAATGCAATCTTAAAATGCTTTTATTTTGCAAATGGAGCATTTTATTTAAATCTGGTTAATGTTACGCTAGTAGAAAACTTAAGGACTACTTAATAGACATATAATATAGAAAAAATAATTTCTTTTCAGATTTTTATGTGTAGACATAGATTTCAGCTTTTCTACAACTGTAGCAGCAACCAGATTTAAATAAAATGCTCCATTTCCAAAATAAAAGCATTTTAAGATTGCACTCGTATACCTCACAGTGGAAAATTTTGAAACCATCATCACTCTCATAGTTCTTCTATTCTCCACAAGTGCCAACTTTGATTTGCCAATTGGCAAATCAAAGTTGGCACTCGTGGAGAATAGAAGAACTATGAAAGTGATGATGGTTTCAAAATTTTCCACGGGGAAGTATACGAGTGCAATCTTAAAATGCTTTTATTTTGAAAATGGAGCATTTTATTTAAATCTGGTTACTGCTACAGTGGTAGAAAAGCGGAAGTCTATGTTTACACCTAAAAATCTGAAAAGAAATGATGTTTTCTGTATTAGGTATATGTCTATTGAGTAGACCTGAAGTTTTCTACTAACGTAGCACTAACCAGATTTAAATAAAATGCTCCATTCACAAAATAAAAGCATTTTAAGATTCCACTCGTATACTTCCCCGTGGAAAATTTTGAAACCATCATCACTTTCATAGTTCTTCTATTCTCCACGAGAGCCAACTTTGATTTGCCAATTAACTGCCTATTACAGTAATTTTTAAGTAAAATACGAATATTTCACATCATAATGAACACAATTTTAAAAATGAGATAAGTTTTCTTGCTTTTAAATATGTTACATTCAGATTACTGTTTGGTATCATTTGATTGCATTGCATGACAATTTACTTTCGAACTGTATGACGATCACCCTACCTTCTCAATATAAGTCATACGGTTTGTTCATTTCTAATTTTTCATCCGATTTTCAATATTCAGCTGAAGTAGTGAATGATAATTATCCCCAAACTGACACAATATCCGTATGGGGCTCCAGTGTAGTAATTTAATCATACACTCGTGAGGACAATTTGTGCACAGAGAGTGGTTGACAAATTTCCGTAATTGTTCTGAGACTAATAAATTTGAAAGATGGATCATACCTTGTTCTAAGTATATTTTGCAGAGTTGAATCGAATCTGTTGAAGGGTGAATTTGTATTACCTATTCATAACGAATTTCATAACTGAAACATTATTGCAGGTTTGTTTAAACCGAGGTTTAAACTCTGTCGATTATGCGGTCTTCGTAAAAACCCCAAACGCTAAATTATTGCATTGATTTAACGACGTAGTTCAAATTCAACACATGCACAAAACTTTATTCAACCTAGTGTAAAATTCATAATAAACGGATCATGACCGAGTGTTGGAATCCACAGCGCATGTGCAGACTCACTCAAACACAACATGGCTGCCGTTGAACGGAATAATGTGCTCTCCTCGTTGCTCTCCGTATATGGTAACGTGCTAACGGATCGCCTGCGTTGCCACGTTCAACGGAATCAACGGATGTCATGAAACGGGGAGATTGATTGAGAGGAAAACGATAAGAATCCATTGAAAGAAAAACGATAAAATTTTGAACACAAAAAACGCACATTCGCTTTCTGCAAGGCACTCGAAGATGGCGCTGCGGGGCAATAGAGTCGGGAACTAATGATAATTTATTCTCTTATTGATCATGAAAGGAAACATCATTCACATCGTTTGTTCACATTTAAATTTACATGGACAAATTTCTTATACATGTTACGGTTTCCTACAGACCTGAATTATTGATTTGCAATTTAACTGAAATACTCACTGACCCACACAAAAATATCGTCAATAAAATTAAAAAAAAAACATTGGTAGAATTAAAAGTTAGCATTGGCTCATTTTGGTAGAAAGTCTTCAGCATTCAAAACAAAAGTCAGCCAATTGTCAATTCAAAAGTACATCGTTCTCCACTTTTACAAGTTCTGGATTGATTTTTTTTTTACGTATGTTTTTTAAATTTATTCATGAAAGGGTTTAATTCAAAATATACGCATTTTTGTCGTAATTACGTATGTTTTCATCTTAAGTACACATTCTTTTCAATTCAATTGCTCTATGCTTTGAAAACAAGAGCCACAGTAATGTTTTTTTTTCTTTCCTTTGTTCGGGACATAACACCACTGCGACCAGTAATTTGATCTATTGTAGCATAGCCCGTGTCTTTAGTTTAGTGGATGTCGTATTGCTATTGAGAATGATGAAGTATTCGATTTTTTTACAGTTGTCATTCTTGCATTTATCGCAAGGATCTGACTCTAATTGAAAGGTCCCGCTATTTATACCCTTCGGAGCACAAACGAAGTGACAGACGACTAACTGGCGAAGAAATCAATTAAAATATTGTGGTTCGCTGTAATAGAATTTTCTTAGAAGCTTGTGCCATCATCCACCAGATGGGATAGTATTTTTGTTTTGGTTTTGCACAAAGTTGATTTTGTGTACAATGATTCTTTGACAGTGTGCAAAGAGTGCGTATCATTTTGTCATGTTTTTATGCATTTCAGTTTTGAGTAGAGTGAAAGAGATAGAACCAAAACATTCTAGTACATTTGGTGAAAATGCTAGTTCAATCCAGTAGTAGTGTTGCCATGTGGTTCAATCCAGTAGTAGTGGTCTTGCCATGTGGTACACTGAAAAATTGCAATAGCAGGTTAGTCACCAAAGTTTTCGAGCCGCTCCGTCTGTCACTTCGTTTGTGCTACTACTGAATTGTACCACATGGCAACACTACTACCATAGAGGTAATTCTAAGACCACTGGGTCCCGAAGAAAATCATTATTATTTTTGGCTCACTCAGTACCAGAACAACGGTCCCAAGCAGTCCCAAGCTATTTCACTCACCCCTGCATGTTCTGCATGAATCCACACACCCCTGATGTTATCTGTCAAACTTTCATAGCGAATCAAAACAAACATAGTGTAGTAATAGAATTTCAACTAGAATAGGGTACGTTAATCGTTTGCTTGGGACCAATAGGCTACTAAAGTGGTGAGCCAATTTAAAATCGTTAGTTTCGTATTGATTGTTGCTACTACTGGATTGAACTAGCATTTTCACCAAATGTACTAGAATGTTTTGGTTCTATCTCTTTCACTCTACTCAAAACTGGAATGCATAAAAAAATGACAAAATGATACGCACTCTTTGCACACTGTCAAAGAATCATTGTACACAAAATCAACTTTGTTCAAATCAAAACAAAAAAACTAACCCATCTGGTGGATGATGGCACAAGCTTCCAAGAAAATTCTATTACAGTGAACCACATCATTTAAATGGATTTCTTCGCCAGTTAGTCGTCTGTCACTTCGTTTGTGTTTGACAGTGTGCAAAGAGTGTATCATTTTGTCAATTTTTTTATGCATTTCAGTTTAGAGTAGAGTGAAAGAGATAGAACCAAAACATTCTAGTACATTTAGTGCTGCCATGTGGTACAATCCATTAGTAGTGTTGCCATGTGGTACAATCCAGTAGTAGTGGTGTTGCCATGTCGTACACTGAAAAATTGCAATAGCAGGTGCGTCACCAAAGTTTTCGACCCGCTCCGTCTGTCACTTTGTTTGTGCTTCGGAGTGTTGAAACACCCTCTAAAGGCGTTCCCTTTTGTCATTCAAAATTGGATTCCTTAGCAACAAAATTAAGGAATGACGCCGATAATGACCATGCATCAGAACCCTAGTCTTAACCACTTCAAACTAAAGAACAATGAATAGAAGATTAGGCATCACATAGGTGAAAACTAATACCCCGTTCACATTACAGCGTATATCACGTGATATACGCTGTCTTGCAATGAGCTCTCATACATCTAGTTTTCACTGGAAATCCCATGTATGAGTGCTCATTGCAAGACAGCCTATATTACGTGATATAGGCTGTAATGTGAACGGGGTATAACTAACTCATTTTTTCCTTGTTTCAAGATCATCCTCGGTCCAGGCAACCCGAGGACTTATCACTATCAACAAGGCATAAAATGTAACAAGGACTAAGATGTGTTCCTTTGATTACTGAAAAATCCTGTACCCCTAGTTTGAAATAGTCAAGACTAGGAATCGGTGGTAGATCTAACATCGCGTAACGTACCACGAAAAGGTGATCTACCCACGTTGCGGGGCAGTAATGGTTAAAGTGTTGGTTAAAGGCTTCACTATACATTTCCATAAATACTCATCCCACAAACAAACTTGAACCCGCCGAGGGGGGTGACACATCTAAATCTCAATTTTAGATGCTCAAAAAATCTCACACTAGCGAATCAATCTTCGAAAAATCTTCTTGCATTTCTCGCATCTGCTTGCATCGAGCAACATCTTTTTGCAGGAAATCTTCAGAATCGTCATCAATCTTCTTTCTATCTACTCAGCGTGCGAGCAGCTAGCCACAGCACAACACAATCTTTCCTGCAGCGTAGATAGAGTCGTCCCCCTCGAACCCGACCGAGAGTTGAATATCCATACATTTTCCTATGAAGTACCCTGAATTGTCTTTTATAGTCATAATTACTTGCGCCTTTTCCATTTCATCCTATCGGAATATTCGTCATTTTTTACTACAACCCTATGACAAACTTTAACCGCCGCACAGACCATGATGAGATCGATTACCTATAAAAAAAAGCATCAAGATGTCATACTAAAAAAACCTATATTAGACTTATTTGCTTGAATTAATCCAATCCCCTCAAATCACTATCGCCCTCTAAGCTGTTAACGAAGGCCCTCATAATCTGGTTTCACATCCACCGGAAGTTACATCGCTCAACTCTGGCATTTCCTTCGAGGTCAAACATTTTAACAACCCTACACAACTGCCCCTTGCGTGTGTGACAGCAAGCTTCCTTGGAATTAAACTCACAAAATATTATCAACAAAGACGCGAACAGGTGACTGATTACGATTAGAAAAGCAAAACATAACCTAAGAGAAACAGAAGTCAACTGGCTTATAAACAACAATTTCGGCATCAACGGGAACCATAATGCTGGGTTTACACAGGGCAAGTCAATTGATCAAGTCAGTTGAATTCAACTCACTTGAACGCGAATTGAACGTGTAAACCATGCCATTCAACTGACTTGATCTACTCACTTGAATTGAAAAAAGTTGAACCAGGCTCTACTTTTCAAGCCAATTGAATTCAACTTAGTTGATCATTTGACTTGCCTAATCTAAACGTAGCTTAACAGTTGGCCAAATTTTTCGTTGTAAGGGGAACTCAACTATCATTGCTCGGATTTGAAACGTCACAGAAGCTGGACCTTATCCGTGTGGGCCCTCCAAAAACAGATGAAGATAGGAGTGGTTATGTTCAAAAATCTCAAACTCTCCTGTCAAGTTCAAAATGGACGATTCGGTAACTCCGAAACAAATTATCAGATATAACATTCCGAACGCTTTTGAGAATGCTACTAGCGATAGGCTGCGGACTATGGAGTTGAAGCACAGACAAACAGACGTAACTCTTTGAAAAACTTGTTCTTGAAAACATCGTATCTCAAAACATATAACCTCAGTAGCGACATCTCTCTGGCTTCTCGCGGAAAACAAGCTTGCTCGCTAACTCGTAAACAATATTGCATGAAAGTTCTATAGAATATATAGAAACGTCAAAGTTATCCGATGCCAGCGCTGCGGCGAGTAGTTCGCGGAACTGATAATATTCAAATCAACCGTTAAATGCATGAACGAAGATACACAATGAAGAGTTACGTCTGTTTGTCTGTGGTTGAAGGGAATAATTGAGCGAGCAGATAAGGAACATGATATTATTACACACGTCTCACCTCTTGTACTAGGGGAATTTACGTATTCTCGGCAACCTAAGCAGCGACCTTCTTTCAATAGCCTTTTTCTCTAAGGAACGCACACATATGCAGTATTGGTTTGTTTACAATCTTTTGCTGTCAGCTGCTCTAACAATTTCAGTCGAAAGAATTGTCAAAAACTGGTTTGAAACGCTTTTACAAAGCTCCAATCTTCTCTAGTGAGAGCGAGTATTGTCGGCAACCAGTTTTTCTTCGGCAACCGTTCCATTTGAACTGCATGTAAATCTGCTGTTCTATTATCGGCAACTTGAAATCAGCTACAATTTGTAGTGCGTGTGTTGCATTTCAAGAAAACCTTGCTAGATTGCTTTTTCTCAGTGGTAAAAATATAGTCAAATTGAAGCTGAAAGCATAAAGAATCGTTTGCATGCATTCAGCGAAGTGTTTTCGTAAGAAAATCCAGTGAAAATAGTGTTTCAATTTGTGTTGCCGAAAATAGTCTGTCATGCCAAAGCCGTCATTTCCCCTAGTACCAAAATGCACAAATGATTTCCGGATAATTATCGATTATAGGGCCGCACGCTATGTATGATGATGATGATGCATGATAGTGGTTTACCACCCATTGTAGCACGGAAACTAAGTCCGACAGCAGTGGGCTCTCTTCTCTGTTTGTCTTGATCAAGCTTAATAACCTCTGATTGTCCTCAACATGTCGCTGTATGAAGGGCCAAAAACGGATTGGGTAGATCGATAGGCAAAGTCGCCTATACGCATCTACGAAACAAGAGAATCTCCTTCCAGCAACTTGATCAGCCAATTGGTCAAAAAGACAAGCCCCCAAACAGGAAGATGCCTTAATGAGTGGGGAGAAGAGCCCGCCCTTTATCCACGAAATGTTATCAACAGGGAGTTGGCATTCCCACTCTCCCCGTCCAAATCGCTTCAATCGGGTGCCCTGTTGGACCGTCCCTTCCCTTTTATTTATGTATTTCAATGTATATACGAGTTGATTGTAATGATTATTGTCAATAATACTTACATATCGATGAAAATCGTGATACTTATCATTTCAGAAACCAATTTTGAATCGTAGACCATGTCGTTCAGCAATCCACTCGTTCCGAGACGTTGCTCTGTGATAAAGCCATATTCTTCATCATGTTCGCTCGTCACCCGGAATCATGCAAATGAAAAAGAGATACAACCAGGATTAGTTTTTTTTTTGCAATAGTCCTTGTTACACATTCTCTGTCTTATCTTTTTTTCTTCCAGTGTTTATAATTTCCTTTTCCTCGATCTTCTTCCTCTGTCGATACACCATCTGAAATTTCGCTATCCTCATTATTATAAATTTTTTCCACTTTCTTTTTTAATTTTTCTTTGTCCTTAGCTAGTTCTTCCCATTCTTCTATATTAAGTTCTTCATATCTATCAAAGTCCTGATTTAATGAAGTAATGAAATTGGGTTGTTAGCGGAATGCTAAATAAAACAGCAAAAGGGTTTATCTTCCATTTAATTCCACTTAATTAATTTTGGTATCCATGACAGATACGTATTTCGACTACAATGTGCAGTCTTCATCAGTGTCATTCCCACTAAAGAACTTATCAAAATCTAACCCCCTTAAGTACTCATCCCCTAGGTAAAAAAGTCAAGATCATAGGTATAAAAATGAAACTACAATGTGTTGAATCGGAACCTACCTAACTAATAAAAACCAAAGATTTAAGTAATGGCTACCAAGCCTTTGGGGATTTTCCTTATTAGAGATTTGTTTAGATTTTTCTCCTTTAGCTTACTTAAATCTTTGGTTTTTATTAGTTAGGTAGGTTCCGATTCAACACATTGTAGTTTCATTTTTATACCTATGATCTTGACTTTTTTACCTAGGGGATGAGTACTTAAGGGGGTTAGATTTTGATAAGTTCTTTAGTGGGAATGACACTGATGAAGACTGCACATTGTAGTCGAAATACGTATGGATACCAAAATTAATTAAGTGGAATTAAATGGAAGATAAACCCTTTTGCTGTTTTATTTAGCATTCCGCTAACAACCCAATTTCATTACTTCATTATGATGGCTACCAAGCCTTTGGGGATTTTCCTTATTAGAGATTTGTTTAGATTTTTCTCCTTTAGCTTACTTAAATCTTTGGTTTTTATTAGTTAGGTAGGTTCCGATTCAACACATTGTAGTTTCATTTTTATACCTATGATCTTGACTTTTTTACCTAGGGGATGAGTACTTAAGGGGGTTAGATTTTGATAAGTTCTTTAGTGGGAATGACACTGATGAAGACTGCACATTGTAGTCGAAATACGTATCTGTCATGGATACCAAAATTAATTAAGTGGAATTAAATGGAAGATAAACCCTTTTTGCTGTTTTATTTAGCATTCCGCTAACAACCCAATTTCATTACTTCATTATGATGGCTACCAAGCCTTTGGGGATTTTCCTTATTAGAGATTTGTTTAGATTTTTCTCCTTTAGCTTACTTAAATCTTTGGTTTTTATTAGTTAGGTAGGTTCCGATTCAACACATTGTAGTTTCATTTTTATACCTATGATCTTGACTTTTTTACCTAGGGGATGAGTACTTAAGGGGGTTAGATTTTGATAAGTTCTTTAGTGGGAATGACACTGATGAAGACTGCACATTGTAGTCGAAATACGTATCTGTCATGGATACCAAAATTAATTAAGTGGAATTAAATGGAAGATAAACCCTTTTGCTGTTTTATTTAGCATTCCGCTAACAACCCAATTTCATTACTTCATTATGATGGCTACCAAGCCTTTGGGGATTTTCCTTATTAGAGATTTGTTTAGATTTTTCTCCTTTAGCTTACTTAAATCTTTGGTTTTTATTAGTTAGGTAGGTTCCGATTCAACACATTGTAGTTTCATTTTTATACCTATGATCTTGACTTTTTTACCTAGGGGATGAGTACTTAAGGGGGTTAGATTTTGATAAGTTCTTTAGTGGGAATGACACTGATGAAGACTGCACATTGTAGTCGAAATACGTATCTGTCATGGATACCAAAATTAATTAAGTGGAATTAAATGGAAGATAAACCCTTTTGCTGTTTTATTTAGCATTCCGCTAACAACCCAATTTCATTACTTCATTATGATGGCTACCAAGCCTTTGGGGATTTTCCTTATTAGAGATTTGTTTAGATTTTTCTCCTTTAGCTTACTTAAATCTTTGGTTTTTATTAGTTAGGTAGGTTCCGATTCAACACATTGTAGTTTCATTTTTATACCTATGATCTTGACTTTTTTACCTAGGGGATGAGTACTTAAGGGGGTTAGATTTTGATAAGTTCTTTAGTGGGAATGACACTGATGAAGACTGCACATTGTAGTCGAAATACGTATCTGTCATGGATACCAAAATTAATTAAGTGGAATTAAATGGAAGATAAACCCTTTTGCTGTTTTATTTAGCATTCCGCTAACAACCCAATTTCATTACTTCATTATGATGGCTACCAAGCCTTTGGGGATTTTCCTTATTAGAGATTTGTTTAGATTTTTCTCCTTTAGCTTACTTAAATCTTTGGTTTTTATTAGTTAGGTAGGTTCCGATTCAACACATTGTAGTTTCATTTTTATACCTATGATCTTGACTTTTTTACCTAGGGGATGAGTACTTAAGGGGGTTAGATTTTGATAAGTTCTTTAGTGGGAATGACACTGATGAAGACTGCACATTGTAGTCGAAATACGTATCTGTCATGGATACCAAAATTAATTAAGTGGAATTAAATGGAAGATAAACCCTTTTGCTGTTTTATTTAGCATTCCGCTAACAACCCAATTTCATTACTTCATTATGATGGCTACCAAGCCTTTGGGGATTTTCCTTATTAGAGATTTGTTTAGATTTTTCTCCTTTAGCTTACTTAAATCTTTGGTTTTTATTAGTTAGGTAGGTTCCGATTCAACACATTGTAGTTTCATTTTTATACCTATGATCTTGACTTTTTTACCTAGGGGATGAGTACTTAAGGGGGTTAGATTTTGATAAGTTCTTTAGTGGGAATGACACTGATGAAGACTGCACATTGTAGTCGAAATACGTATCTGTCATGGATACCAAAATTAATTAAGTGGAATTAAATGGAAGATAAACCCTTTTGCTGTTTTATTTAGCATTCCGCTAACAACCCAATTTCATTACTTCATTATGATGGCTACCAAGCCTTTGGGGATTTTCCTTATTAGAGATTTGTTTAGATTTTTCTCCTTTAGCTTACTTAAATCTTTGGTTTTTATTAGTTAGGTAGGTTCCGATTCAACACATTGTAGTTTCATTTTTATACCTATGATCTTGACTTTTTTACCTAGGGGATGAGTACTTAAGGGGGTTAGATTTTGATAAGTTCTTTAGTGGGAATGACACTGATGAAGACTGCACATTGTAGTCGAAATACGTATCTGTCATGGATACCAAAATTAATTAAGTGGAATTAAATGGAAGATAAACCCTTTTGCTGTTTTATTTAGCATTCCGCTAACAACCCAATTCCATTACTTCATTATGATGGCTACCAAGCCTTTGGGGATTTTCCTTATTAGAGATTTGTTTAGATTTTTCTCCTTTAGCTTACTTAAATCTTTGGTTTTTATTAGTTAGGTAGGTTCCGATTCAACACATTGTAGTTTCATTTTTATACCTATGATCTTGACTTTTTTACCTAGGGGATGAGTACTTAAGGGGGTTAGATTTTGATAAGTTCTTTAGTGGGAATGACACTGATGAAGACTGCACATTGTAGTCGAAATACGTATCTGTCATGGATACCAAAATTAATTAAGTGGAATTAAATGGAAGATAAACCCTTTTGCTGTTTTATTTAGCATTCCGCTAACAACCCAATTTCATTACTTCATTATGATGGCTACCAAGCCTTTGGGGATTTTCCTTATTAGAGATTTGTTTAGATTTTTCTCCTTTAGCTTACTTAAATCTTTGGTTTTTATTAGTTAGGTAGGTTCCGATTCAACACATTGTAGTTTCATTTTTATACCTATGATCTTGACTTTTTTACCTAGGGGATGAGTACTTAAGGGGGTTAGATTTTGATAAGTTCTTTAGTGGGAATGACACTGATGAAGACTGCACATTGTAGTCGAAATACGTATCTGTCATGGATACCAAAATTAATTAAGTGGAATTAAATGGAAGATAAACCCTTTTGCTGTTTTATTTAGCATTCCGCTAACAACCCAATTTCATTACTTCATTATGATGGCTACCAAGCCTTTGGGGATTTTCCTTATTAGAGATTTGTTTAGATTTTTCTCCTTTAGCTTACTTAAATCTTTGGTTTTTATTAGTTAGGTAGGTTCCGATTCAACACATTGTAGTTTCATTTTTATACCTATGATCTTGACTTTTTTACCTAGGGGATGAGTACTTAAGGGGGTTAGATTTTGATAAGTTCTTTAGTGGGAATGACACTGATGAAGACTGCACATTGTAGTCGAAATACGTATCTGTCATGGATACCAAAATTAATTAAGTGGAATTAAATGGAAGATAAACCCTTTTGCTGTTTTACTGATTTAATGATTTCCTCCAAGTAATGCTTGGTCTACCCTCTTTTTTCTTGTTGAATTTGAATCCATACGCTAATTGCAGTGGATGATTCATCTCTCTTCTTCTGATATGTCCAAAATAACTTATTCTGCCTACCCTAACTCGTCTATTTATTGTTTTTCCTGCTAAAATTTTTCATGCATTAAATTTCATATTACTTGGTTTTTTTACAGCTATTAAAAATGTTCCTTAGAATATTTTTTCGTAGTTTGCCACCCTGTTTTTCTTTGTTAATTCCGCTACCTTAGTTCCGTATAATAACGCTGGTGCCAAAACTGTATTATATATAAGCTTTCCTAATTCCCAGCTCGGATGAAATCTTGTACAAAAATTTACTACTAATCTTGAAGTTTTCAAAGCGTTTATAGATCTATGCCTATTGGTTAATTTCTTGTTTAGGGTTGCTGTCAGACAAACTCCTAAATACTTAATATATTCACTAGTTTTAAAAGCAGTTTCATTAAGCATTAATTCGTTTGTCTGTACTGCTTTGTCATTTGGGTATCTGACTAAAATTTGACTTTTCTCCCTATTGATTTTAAGACCTACTTTGTATAGTTCCTCTTCTAGTACTTTAAGAATATTCTCTAACTCATTTATACCAACAATCAATATGAAACTGTCGATTTGAAATTGGCTCACTACTTGACTAGCCTATTGGTCCCAAGCAAATGATTAACGTACCCCATTCTTGTCGAAATTCTAGTACTACACAATGTTTGTTTTGATTCGCTATGAAAGTTTGACAGATAAAATGAGGGGTTATTGGAATTTCCTATGTTTCGAGGGGTGAATCGATTAGCTTGGGACCGAAAATAGTACCAGAGCTGAGCCAAAAAGTAGAGCTCGTTTCTTCGGGACCTACTAGTCTTAGAGTTACCTCTATGTTTATACTTCTTGCTATTATTAATATGTCATCGGCAAATGCTAAAATTATCGGCAGTTTTAAGCAATCTACATCTATCAATTCTAATTCAGGAATATCTCTTGCAACGTTTTTAAGAACATCTTGTATTAAATAATTAAAAATTTGAGGTGACAGGGGACATCCTTGTTTAATTCCCTTACCTCTTTTGAACTCTTTAGAAAATTGAGGGCCGCACGCTATGTATAAAGGCGACTTTTATTCAAAGTGAATGTACCTAAAAAATTTTCATAATTTGTAACATTTAAAATATTTCATCGGTGAAAATTTGATTTTTTTCACGTAATTTTTTTTTAAGGGCTAGAGGAAAAAACTACTGTTTTTAGATTTGTGACATCTTGTTTCAATATTTTTTTAAAAATCAAAATGTATTTTTATGTCAAAAAACATAAAAAATGAAAAAAATTCAATTTTTACCGATGAAATATTTTGAATCTTACAGATTATGAAACTCTACAAGCCGGCGCCGGTGGTGTAGTGGTAAGCGTGACTGCTTTCTCACACCCCAATGGGTCTGGGTTCAATCCCAGCCGAGGTCGGTGGGATTTTTCTGAGGCATAAAAATCTCTGGTCACGTCTTACTTCGGAAGGGAAGTAAAGCCGTTGGTCCCGGCCCATGTGTGTTTGAATGGGTGCGATATCCTACGCAGGTGTGGAAGCTGCCTTCCTGCACATTCGATTGCCGTCAATAGATGGCAATCGATGTCCGTCGGTGATTGGCACTAGATTGCGGAATAGAGACCGACGTTAAATAAAGGAATGAAGAATGAAGATGAAGATTATGAAACTCATGGTCCCAAACTATCATCTAGTGAAATAAAATTTTAGGTACATTCACTTTGAATAAAAGTCGCCTTTAATCATAGCGTGGGCCGTCAACAAAGCACCCTATGCCATCGCTAGAGGACATCTGGTCAGACATTCCAACAGGGACAATGTTCTTCTCGAAGCTGGATTACACAAAAGTGTGCGCCATGTCACAACTTTCATGACCGCGAATGGACTTATGCACCCTTTCGGTCTGTCATGTGCACCCGAAAATTTCCATTTGTCTAGAGCTGAAGGTTGGATGTTGCGGATGGATCATTATTGCTTTAAGGTCGAGCATGTATCGGGAAATGACAACATTGCTGATGCGGTTTCAAGAACTGGCAGCAGACACGACGATCCGCCATTTGGTATGGATAAGGAACCCCATGAGCTATGTTCAGTTACAGCGGACCCAAGAATTATCAATGATCATCTACTAGCTTTGACCACGGTTGAAGTGAAGGAAACATTGATCAAAGATAACGAACTCCAGACTGTTATCAAATGGCTTGAAAAGACCGAAAAATGGACAGAACAAATCGCAAGTTATCAAGCTTTCCAACGAGATAATTTTGTTATATTATGATAGTATGTAGTAGATAGTAGATAGTAGATAGTAGATATTATGTTCGTGCAAGGTGAATTGTTGATGAAGCAGGAGAAAAAGATTATACCAAGTGCACTGCGTACTCGCGCGTTGCAGTTTGCTCACCGCAGCCATCCTGGAATGTCCACTATGGAAAATGTTTTACGGCAATGATTGTGGTGGCCGAGCATGGATCGGGAGGCGGTAAATTTTGTCCGAGGCTTCCCGGAGTGCCATTTGGTAACTGCAGCAAGTAACCTATTGCCTATTGACGGAACTACCAATCGATCCATGGGACTATGTCTCTATGGGTTTTTATATATTTATTTATATATCTTTATTAAGGTGACTTTCAACCCTGGCCTGGTTCGTCTCCTCTATGGATTTCTCTATGGCGTCGGACATACACAATTGGAAAGCCCTTGTTCTCACTGACAACTATTCTCGGTTTTTAGTTGCGTTGCCGATGGATAAGACGGATACGGAAGCAGTAATGAATGCACTTAAGCGGGTTTTTAACATATACTACATACCAAAAACAATGAAAGCGGACAATGGTCCTCCATTTAATAGCACTGATCTCAAAATCTGGCTACGGAGCGTCTGGAGAGTGACACTTATTCACAGCACTCCATTGAACCGCACAGAAAATGGGCTAGTGGATCTCTTCTACAATAGATGCTTTATTAAAATTTTAAGATAATTCCACAATCTCCACTTTATTATCACCGACGAACCGACGTGTCAGTTCATAGAAGCTACATTCAAATTTTTGCCCAAGACGTCATATTTAAAATACGGTATATCCTACCGCCATCTACTCATCCGATTGGGTCATATCGCAAAGACACGAACTCACGTAAAATTTATATTGACTTGGTTTGCGTCTCACCTCGTTTTACAGATCTGATCGAATTGTGGACAAACGAAATGCTCCAGTGGCATGTCGGTTCCAATGACGTTTATATAAGGTCTGGCCAAAGGGCTTATTGGTGTTAGTGAAATGTGCAAATGTTTAGTGGTGTTCGTATTTTATTGCAATGTTTATCTTTTTATTCGAAACAGCTGTTGGCAGTGACGTATTTCTATCTGTTCAGAGATGTTCAGCAATGTTTACAACATTTTTGCTTCTAACACCAGCAAGCTGCCTGTTGGCCCAGACCTTATATAAATGTCATTGTGTCGGTTCGTCGGTGCACGCAGGCAAAAGAACGTAAGAATTCCACAAGAAACACTTGTGAATGTTAGCCATAAGAAATGAGTGTGAATTTCAATGATTTGCCTTATGAAAAATAATGTTGACGAAAAAATAATAAATCGGAGCAGACTGGAACCGGCAAATGGACGTTGAGGTTAGGGGGCTCGTATGTTGACCACTTATCTTTCAACGCTTGTGCAAATGAAATGGTTAAAGGCGTATAAGAACTACCTCATGCTACCCGAAAATCATTCATAAGTCGCGCTTATGAATTTCATATATGTTGTTCATAAGTCGAGCCTTATGAAATTCTTAGGTCTATTTGCCTCAGTGTGGTATTAGGTTCACACTCTTCTTTGCAGCCCGAGCAGGAACTGAACGTTGACAACACGCCAGAGATGACAACAGAAGCTTCTCCTCCTGATGATATAGGTAATGATGAAAAGTTCTTACCCAAACGCCGCAACACAAGAGACATCAAGCGGCCGCAAAGATATCTTAATACGTTATTGTGATTGTTGGACATTGAGTTTAATATTAATTAACATAGGACACTATATGACACTACACTATACAACGGTTATTTTGAAGAAGATGGTGGGATAAAGCATACACAAAAGTAGATAAAGCTCATCTATGTCGACTCGTTCGTGCTTTGTTCAACTTGACTGTGTGTATTGTTTCGTGATCGTTCTCTGCGTGAGAGATTAGCTCTCACGGTATGGAAAATACCAGCGTACGTTGTGTTTAGCCCCGCTACATCTGTTCTGTAATTAACGGTGTTAGATGTGCTGTTTATATGACACATTTCTAGCTTCGATAAAGCAGAACTTCGGTAGGTGCGATCGATTATTTTTGTACCTTCAAGATTGAACGTGTGCTGGTGATCTGCTATGTGTTGTATAAGTGTGGTTTTTGCATGGATGTGCTGCGTCGTTTGTAGGATTTCTGCGAGTTTGTTTATATTGGATTTGTGTCCACTTAATCGTTTTTTTAAATGGTTTGTGGTCATACCAATATAAACTTTTTCGCAATTCCAACATGGGATGCTGTAGATGACGTTGTGTTGTTATTGTGGTAATATTGGATCCTTTACCGGTTGTAGGAGTGTTTTGGTTGTTTTGATCGTTCTTGGAGCTATTTTTACTGTAGGGTATTCTGTTTTTAGGAATGCGGCAAGTGCTGACGTCAAGATTGGGATGTTTGGCATTGATCGGTATTTTACCTGTTCCGAAATTTGGTTGTTGTTTTCGTGTTGTTCATGGGCCGTGGAAGGCTGGACTGAAGGTGAACTATTGGTGTGATGCTGTGATGTTGTTGGTGGTGTTGATTGCGTAGGCGTTGGATCTGGATATTGGATGCTGTCGATAGATTTTCTTGTGATAGCGGTATCGATGATGTTGAGTGCTGCGAAGGTTTTTCCTGAGTTGTATTACGGGTTTGGTTAATTAACCTGTTTATCAACGATGAGGGGTAATTATTCTGTCGGAGATGTTGGAAAATTATTTGTTTCTGTTGGTTTCTTGTTGTTTTAGTGCTCAGCTGTTGAACGCATTTTATGAAGTTGTTTGCGAGGTTTATCTTCATGGTCGTTGGGTGGAAAGAGTGTTAATTTCAAACAAATGAAATATCTTTGAATTGATATTCGGTATACAGAATATCATGCTTTATAGTGCCCAATATTGAAACACAATAAATTAAAAAAAAAAACGTTGAGATGGTTATCAGGCGGATAGTAACTATCCGGATATCCGGATAGTGAAATTTCAAATTTATTCTCTCTTTAACAGTTTTCTTTTTTACTGTTCTAAATATTTGTCAAAAAGTTGGTTTTTAGGTGCCCATGTGACCTGATGTGAAATAGCAGATCTTTTTATTGCCAAAATTTAATAAAATTGAAAAATAAAAATATCCGGATTATCCGAGTCCCAGCACTAGTTACCGCGACGTTCTGCGATTGGATTCCTTCCCCTTCAATAAACGACCAATTTAAAATCATCTGTCATACACAAACTTCCACCAAAAGCCGCTGAGAGCCCCACAGAGAAAACGGTCTTAACGATATTTTTGGGCAGCCATTTTTGATTCTCTCTGTTTACCAACAAGTACTTCGGGTGGATACACGCACACATTTACACATTGCACGAGTTCGTTCGGTACTTTGAACTTGTTAAGTGCGCCCAAACATTTTCGGTTTGCTTTCTAGATTATAAAATATGAAAATAATAGTCAAAATTCCACATTATTTCAATGATTGAACATTGAACCAAGTTCTTCAATGTGCCGTTCACAATAAAAATATCGAATGTTTATATTACGTCGTTGCTGGTACCACACGTGAACCATCACACTCTCTCACACAACGAACGATCAAACACTCACCGCTGGGCAGCCGAAGTTTCTGCTCTCGAGCGAGAGAATGAGAACGGCGAGCGAGCATACCGGCACACATACGAAAATAAAAAAAACGTGCATTCAGTCAGTCGTACCGTTGAATCCATTCGGAGTGTACATGTGTCGGCAGTGTGCACAGAGATAATCAGTGCTCGCTCGTTCGTTCGTCGGAATTTCTGGCAAGTGTCACGCGCGCATTCACGCATTTCACACTTTCACAGCTTGGTGTAGTAATTTACTGTTTGACCATTCCGCTGCCATTCAGCCGTCGTCAGCAGCGCCATCGCCGTCGGTGCAAGGTGATTCGAAGTGCGTGCACTAACTTTGCTTGGAGCTCCTGCCGCGCGAGGGGTGTGTCAATTACGTGTGCTCGTAAGTGTGCAGCGGTGCGGGGTGGGTCCAATTTCAGCGCAGACGGTGGTGTGTGATTTCTCGGGTAAATGACCAAAGTGTCAAATAGCGCGAATTTTCCGTCAGTCGAAGTATCTCAGTAGGTTCGCTCGCAAATTCTTCTAACCGAGTGCTAGCAGTAGTGTGCTGTGATTGTTATGCAAATGCGCAAAAGTGTGTCTTTTCTTCGAAGAGTAGATTGAAAACAATTCCAGACCGAAACGGCGAGAAAGGCAATCACTGTGGTAAAGTGTGAATTTTAGTTCCCTTGTATGTTCGACGACACGACGACGATGATCTTTCGTGACGACGACAAGGTTGCCTTTTTCAACGGAAGCGCCATCTGCGAAGCGAAGGGGTCGCCCGAAGAGGAAGAGTGAAAAATAGAGTGAGAGCGGAGGTGAGAAACGTTTAACATATTGAGGCTTGTTCGCACCGGTCGTTTTGCTTTTGGTTTTTTTTTTCTGGAATGTTTTTGTGTATACCGATTATGGAGAATCTAAAGCAAAATGGGTTGACTGTATCGTTTTGTATAGCAGTGTGGAGAGCGCTTATTGTATTCTCACATCGGACGAGTACCTCTACGAGTACACACGAATTGAGGAGAGTGCTAATTGACTTTTCGAAGTGTTCTCTCTCTCTCTCTCTCAATTAGTTAATTAAAATGAATTGTGCGGTTTTCCTGACGTGCTATTAATCGTTCCTGACTTGGGGTGGTGGATTCCGGCAGTAAAAAAACGAGAAAACCAAACCAAAAGAGTCACATTCTACCAACCGCGAAGTGCAGAAAATTAGCGGAGCGTCAAATTAGCGGTTTCGTTCTCATTTTTGAAATTCTAAAATTGACGAGAAGCAAAGAAGCAAAACAAATATGCTACACTGTTTAACGTTGTACGAGCACGGGATGGCACAGAATCCGTGCGGATTGGGGGAAGGATTCGGCACACTTGAGTGTGAAACGAAACATGACTTCTCAAATATAGCCGCCACTAGTGTGCTTCTGCTGGTGATGCTGCTTGCCAGATCTGAACTGCCCCGTTAAATGGTTTGGCGCTGAGTGAGCAAGTGTTATGGGTTTAAGTGGGCGTGAAAGAGAAGAGATACGAGCGTAATGCTTTTCTCTACGGTTTAGTACTTTGTAGATAAAGTGCGAGGAGTGCTTCTACGAAGAGCAATTCGAGCGAGTTTAGATGCTTGAGGGGTATATCTATACAATGCTGCTGGTTTGCTCTTGAATGTGAGTCGAATTGATTGATTGAACAATAACAGAAAACATGCTCATCATCGTCGCCATCATCGCCGTGTTCGTCTTCTCCGTTAGTGAACGAGTTGGGAGTGGAACAAATTTGGAAGGATTGGATGGCGGTACAAAATTGATCGAGCTGTTAAAAGTAGACTGGAATTATGTACGTACATATAACAGGGAGGGATGTTCCGTAAAATGGATTGGTTATTGATAGAAGCGGATCCGCAGTAGTAGTAGTACTAAGGAGATGTTATGTTTTTCATACAGTGGGCTTCACAACTTGAAAGGAATTTTAAAAACGATCAATCCACAGACGGGTAATGCTGACGCCAGCATTAGAAATTCGTAAATCGAAGAAAGGAAATCATAAATCGAACGAGGCACCATTCATTTCAAACTGGACTCCAGGGCGAACAATCCTCTGGTCAACGTCAGACGACTCGGTTGTAAGGTTGGCGAGCCGTTGGTAACCAACGTTGCGAAAGACTATCTAAATCTGGTAGCCAAAAAAGAAGGTGTAATTAATGGCTACAGCAACCATTACGTGGTTTTGAACGTGTGCAAGGTACAACCGGATCCTCGCGAGTAGTTCCAGAAGAACAAAGCGATTTTGAAGAAGGATTGCTATTGATTGACATTAAGATGAGTGCTCCAACTGTCATTATTCGTCTGATCGATACACAGTTATGCAAGTTTTATGATATTGTACCAAAAAATAATTGTGTGATTGTAGATCAACCCGGTGTAAAAATGCAGCGAGTAACGTAACCAAGAAAAGAAATTGGCAATCATCGATCGAAAATCATGCTCTATTTCATGGACGTTGATGTCTCTGCAAGGGAAATTTGAACTCACAACCGACTTAACCCTCCTCGTTCAAAAGTGATATGTTTATCATTGTCAACATTGGTGCTTAAAAACAACGTCCTTGTTAGGGAAGACATCACGTGGCTGCAATGTGTCCATATAATTTGGTTCTCAGCAGCTCTTAGAGTGGTATTCCTAATCAACCACAGACCACCACCAGCTGTATCGATAGGTACTACTCTGAAGCTATTGGATCTCGGGCGACATTGTGCAGCTCGAAACGAAACATTTTTTGAACAAACACTTGTATGAAAATGTTTTTTGTTTCGTGCTTCGCAATGTGACCCCTGATCTAAAGATATCGGATCGTCAAGAAAGTTCTCTAGACATTCCTGAATATGTCAGATTTTTTAAAAGTTCCCACAATTTCCTGCCAACTGCCCCGAAACTCTTCGGTCCATCCTGAAGCTCCCGCTATTTTCCTGAAGTTTTCGATACATACTTACTTGATGCTCGCGGAATTTCCATCAAAATCTCTTAAATTCCCTAAGCAGTCGTTCCTTCATGAAGTTCCATTGATTTTCAAGAAATTCACCGTAATTTTCTTACGCCCAAACAACTTTTCTGATTTTCATAGGACTTCTCTGTTAATTCCACAAGTCTCCAGAAATGTTTGGAACATTTATGAAATTCTTGGAATATTGTAATCCGGACGTGGCAGTAACGACGAAGAAGGTGGCGGTGAAATATAAGTGGAATCCTAACCTCTCCATCCGGGACTACCCTTGCAAGCTCAATGTCTCCCACTACTGAACCGATATTACAAACAAAACACGTCGGCAAAGCAGCGGTCCCGAAAGCTGTATACGAATCTGCCCACAAAGTCATGGACGACGAAACTTATGTGAAGGCGGATTTCAAGCAGCTTCCGGGACAGGAGTTATATAACGCATCAGGAAAAGGGAAGGTGGCTGAAATTGTCAAAACCATCAAACTATCCCGAAATCTCGTCTGGCAGGCCATATGCACGTGTGGTCTAAAAAGCGGTATTTTCATTACTACGGGAGCCATCAGTCAAGAGATCTACGTTCAGGAGTACCTGGAAAAGCGGCTGCTACCATTCCTAAAGCAACATAATAGACCTGTGCTGTTCTGGCCGGACTTGGCGAGCTGCCACTATGGGAAAAAGGCAATCGAGTGGTACGATGCGAACAACAGGGTTGCTTTACCCAAACACCACAGCCCTCCCAACAGCCCAGAACTATGCCCTAGCGAACGGTATTGGGCCTTGGTCAAACGGAATCTAAAAAAAACTAATAAATTCATGGAAAACGAGCAGCAGTTTAAATCTAACTGGCGTTCGGCGGCGAATAAGATCTATGAGACCACTGTGCAAAATTTTAGGGAAGGGGTTAAGCGGAAGGCACGGCAGTTTGGATTTGGCAAACCAAAAGAATAAAAGAACATTTTTTTTTCTCTTAAATATATGAATTGAACTACCAAAAGAAAAATAATAAGATGTTTGTGTTATGAATTTTGACTGAAAGAAACGATTTTTTTGTCGACCAATTTTTGCGCGATCCAGTCTTTATATTGAGTTTATCAGAACATCAGTAAATTTCCTGAAATTTCTTTGAAGTTAATTTAACTGCCCTGAGTTTCAATGTGTTTCATGCCCAAGGAAAAATTTCGATTTTATTATGGTCTTCCAGTCAATTCTAATAAATAAAATAAACTATGATAAATATAAAATTGTTACTTGAGTGATGTTCTCAATGGAGTTTTCGAAATTCTCATGACATTTTTGGGACTGCCTTGACATCAATGGGCCTGTCATAAAATCTCTGGACTTTTGTAATGATCCGAAAATATGTCTGAAGATTTTAAATCTTTTAGAAGTTCTCTGGACTGAAGGTCATGATGCTGCCTGAAACTATAGAATTTAACATTTACAGATGTTTAAACTTCCCTGAAAGTCTGTACTGGTCTGTTATTGGGACTGTCCTCCAGATCTCTGAGCTTCTCTGGAGATCCCTAGAGCAAGCTTTCTTACAATTTTCCTCAAGTTCTGCTGACTTTTTTGATGATTTCTTGAATCCTCTTATATTTGCTGGATGTCCTTGAAGTCATAGAACTCCTTAAAATTTGCTGCAGTTTCCTCTAATGGATCTGCTTTCAAGATGTACCCAAAATTATAAATACGTTCCTGTCGTGACCGGACCGAGGTTTCCAGCCTCGGTCACGGCTACACGAATCTCGACTGATCTGCTTCCAGTACTGCTGCTGCTCTTGCTGCTGATGCTCCTGCTGCTGATGCTCCTGCTGCTGATGCTCCTGCTGCTGATGCTCCTGCTGCTGCTGCTACTGCTGCTGTTTGGTCTCCGTTGCTTCCAAAGTTAGTTACAAGAATGACCTCTACGAGCTTAGGTAGCTCGTTTTTATACCTCCGTGCTGTGTCAGAATTTCCCCTCACTAAGCATGAGATTTTGTTCGCATCTCTCTATTATCACTTCTGCCACGCTCCACTCTAATTTAGTTTAACTCAAATTGAGTGTTTCATTACTTGACTCACCTCTCAAGTTTTTATTTATTTCATTATTATTATTCCACACCAACTCTATCTACCACATCCTTCCCCTCCTGTACTCTTGAGTACACATGCATCCTATTTTATTATTATTATTATTATCATTATTGTTATAGAATTCATCATTTCCACTACAATATTGACATCAGTTTCAACTTTCATTATCTTCAATATTATCAGCCATAACTATTACTTTCAAAATTGTCACCTGCTTCAGCATTATAAAATACATCGTCATTAATTTCAATATTATCATTAATTTCAAAAACGCCATAAACTTCAACATGAAAACGGACTTCAGCAAAGAGATCAAATTCAACATCACCATGTACATCAACATTTCCAATCACTTCAAGCTTGCAAGAATTAACATCTTCAACATTGCCTGCAAACTCAACTTAACTGACAAGTTATTACTGTTATCATCAGTATTACTATCGCTTTACAAAATATGTCATTAAGTTAATCACTGATATCAATTTCAACAATGTCGTAAACATATCAGTGTTTACCATAAATTTCAGTTGCCTCATCAAACTCAACATTATCATTAACTGCATCATTGCTGTCGTCTGCAACAAAAAAAAAATCAGTGTCAACATTTCCATGAATGTCAACATGCGCATAAATTTCAACATTAACTGAAAAAATAAAAACGTCATCTTAAAAACGCATCTTATTCATCATTATCATCAACTTCAACATTGCATCTGACTCCAAATTCGTACTCACTTTCAACATTATCTTTAACTTCATTAAATGTAATATTATAATCAACTTACATATCCTCGATATCCCATTAACTTCAACATTACTATCAACTTCTATTATGTAATCAATCTCAACATCACAGTACAGTCCAAAATTGCGTTTCATTACCAATCGGCTTCAACACTGATTTTTTTTAAATATATAGCAAATTGGAACTTTGACAGCTGTGATAGAAATCTGCGATAGCCACCGGATGGAAATGATTCATAAGATCCGCACATTCACTTCAATCTTACTTCATTTGCATTAACCAATGACACTCTATCGTCAAATACAATTAAATTTTCAAAATTACAACAAACTTACAATCATTACCGTACACTTCAATATTGCCTACATCTTAAAATCATTATCAAATTCGATGTTACCATCAGGTCCCGCATTGGTACCAATACCAATATGTATTGTTAAACCACAACTACCATAACTACCTTAACTTAGATTTCATCAATACTTCACCTTTGCCAAAAATTTCAACTTAATCATCAACTTGTCTTTTACCATCATCTTCAATATTGCTTTTATAACTATAACAACCTGTGTTGAATACTGCATGGGAACCAGCAAATCCTGATTAGCAATTTCCCGTTTTCCAGCTTTGTTCTGTCTTGCTTTCGGAATTTTGGAAATTGTCCCGGTTTTGCGATATACCTACATTCAAACCAAATGCGATTGAGCCAAAGAGACCACTAGGTTAAATGAGTAATAACTAAGACAGAATAATTTGTTTTACAATCTTGAACCTGGTTCTGCGCTCGAAGTCAACTTGTCTCTTGAATACAGATATCTAACGAACCAACTAACTACCGAAGTCTTCAACACCCGCCTAAGAAAATCCTCTCAAAACTTTAGAGGCTTTTACTTGATTGATCTCAAACATCTTCTTGTAAAGAACGTCCCTTCGCAGAGAACTTATCAGAATCTTTCAAAAATTAATCTGAGATTCTCCTTGGGAGTACCTTGAAAAAATTTTTATAACAAATTAGAAGTTCTCTGCAGAATACTCAAAAAAAACATGGAATTCGACGAAGTTCCATACTTTCTCCAAAAATTTACTGAAATTCCTATTTTTTTATTTCTCATTAATTCTCCTTAGAATTCCCATGCAATTCATACTTGCAAGTTCCACAAATCCATTGAAAGTTTACCCTCAAAACTCAATTCCCTTAGTATCCCTTCGGATCCTGGATCCTTCACAATCGCCATGAAAGCTTCCACAGAGCAACCTAAAAAATTGCTCTGATATCACACTTCTTTCTGAAATACCGTGGAGTTATCTCTAGAATTCTTTCTAAAATTTACCTTACATTACTTTGAAAAAATAAATCTAAAATCTCTTAACAGCTCTTAGACAGCTTGTATCCTGAAAATTTAGTCCAGTGATTTTTTTTTATGGTCCAAAATCTTTTTTTTTTTACCAACATAAAATAACATCAATTAATTATAAACGTATTTGTTTGTTTCTTCTCCCGGCACACTCCACTGTTCCTCCGTCAGGGAGCCTAGCGGGAACATTCCGTTTTTGTTTCCGTCCTCCGGCCATTTCGCCAGCGTACTGGATACGCTCCTACTCCACCATCCCTCCGGGGAGCTTCCTTTTTTTCTATCTGCCGGCCTAATCCACTGCCCCATCAGGGGACACCCCTATATTTTTCTTTCGTCTTGCGGCCTGCTCCACTGGCCATTCTGCCAGGGAGCCTACCAGATACCCTACCGTCCTTCTAACGGTGAGCTTCTTCTTTTCTTTTTTCTTATCTCTCGGCCTACTCCACTGCCCTTCCGTCAGGGAGCCTACCTGGAATGTTTTTATTTTGTCTTCCGGCCTACTCCACTGGCCATTCTGCCAGGGAGCCTACCAGAGACATTTCTCCTCTACCGACCGTCTAACGGTGAGCTTCTTCTTTTCTTTTTTTCTTATCTCCCGGCCTACTCCACTGCCCTTCCGTCAGGGAGCCTACCGGGGATATTTGTTTTGTTGTCTTCCGGCCTACTCCACTGACCGTTCTGCCAGGGAGCCTACCGGTGACATTTCCTCATCGCTCGTGCAGGGTGGTCTATATTCATGTATTTTTTTTTTCATTCTCAGCCTACTCCGCCAGGGAGCCTACTGCAAACAATCATTACTGCTCCGCCCTTCCGTCGGAGAGTAAATTATTTCATTACACTTTACTTACATCGACACGGATTGATCTACCGACTGCGCCATTGTCGTGACCGGACCGAGGTTTCCAGCCTCGGTCACGGCTACACGAATCTCGACTGATCTGCTTCCAGTACTGCTGCTGCTCTTGCTGCTGATGCTCCTGCTGCTGATGCTCCTGCTGCTGATGCTCCTGCTGCTGATGCTCCTGCTGCTGATGCTCCTGCTGCTGCTGCTACTGCTGCTGTTTGGTCTCCGTTGCTTCCAAAGTTAGTTACAAGAATGACCTCTACGAGCTTAGGTAGCTCGTTTTTATACCTCCGTGCTGTGTCAGAATTTCCCCTCACTAAGCATGAGATTTTGTTCGCATCTCTCTATTATCACTTCTGCCACGCTCCACTCTAATTTAGTTTAACTCAAATTGAGTGTTTCATTACTTGACTCACCTCTCAAGTTTTTATTTATTTCATTATTATTATTCCACACCAACTCTATCTACCACAGTTCCCTCATTATCCCGCAGTCTTTTCATGAAACTTCCCCGAACTCCTCGGTATATCCTTTCATTCCTCGCAACTTCTTACAGTTTTTGTAAACCCCCTTGAAAGATCTCTTTTTTTTTCTGAAGTTCTCGCTACGCTTCTGATGATGTTGTTGGCATTTCACTACCTTAAAGATCTCTAAACTTCCCGACGTTTTCTGAATTTCCGTAAATTTCTCGCAGCTTCTGTGAAGTTTCCGAAATGATTGATAAGTTCTCTATGCTTCCCTAATGTCCTCAGTAGTTTTTAAAACTTCTAGGCTCCCGATATTTGCTGAATTCAATGGAACTGCCATAAGGCTGTCGAAACTTACCTGTAGTTCTCGGAACATCCTCGAACTCTGAATCAGAACTGGTCGAAGCTACGTAACATCCCTCAAGATCTTTTACCTCAACTGAAGTTTTGACAACTTCTATGATATAAGTGTCTGCACTTTCCCTTAGCTCAGTCGGTAAAGGCACAGCTACAAAGCAAAACCATGCTGGAGGTGGCTGGGTTCGATTCCCGGTCCAGTCTAGGAATTTTTCGGGTTGGAAAATTTCTCGGCTTCCCTGGGCAAAGAGTATGGTTGTACTTGCCACACAATTATACTGATGCAAAAATGGTACAGGCATCGAAAGCTCTCAATTAATAACTGTGGAAGTGCATCTAGAACACTAGGTTGTGAGCACGCTTGAAATGCGAGGAAGAAGAAAGAAGAAGAAGTCTGCACTTTCCCTAACGTTAAAGGAACTGCCCTGAAGCTATTTGATCTTCACTGAATTTCTAATCATTTTCCTGAAATCTATGGAACTGCCCAGAAGCTATCGGAACTTATCTGAATGATCTTGAAACTTACCCGTAGTTTTGGACGTTCTTGATGTTTTCGGTTATCCCCTCATGTTTTTGGAACTTTTATTTTAAATGCTTAGAAATTCCAAGAAATTCTCAAAATTTCTTGAAAATTCCCGCATTTTGTCTGATGTTGATGGAACAAGGTTTTCAAAATTTTCCTGAAAATATAGGCACTTCATTTAAATTTTCCTGATGTTTATGGAACTCTCTACTTCTTTGAAGTTTTTGGACTTTGTTCTTTGGAAAATATTCTCTCCTGCAGTTCTCAAAATTCGTGAAATTTTTGCAACTCTTTTTCAGCGAAAATTCGTGTATATGGCCGATGCGCAGCCGAGTGAGCACTCGCTGGTCGG
Source organism: Ochlerotatus camptorhynchus (assembly GCF_037179485.1). NCBI lineage: Eukaryota > Metazoa > Arthropoda > Insecta > Diptera > Culicidae > Ochlerotatus > Ochlerotatus camptorhynchus. The sequence goes on from NW_027040620.1 coordinate 884,206, forward strand.
TCCACTTGTTGGTTTCCCGTTTAACCTCCTTCAACTTGACTTCCGTTAATTGCGCCCAGCGTTCTTCCCATAGCAGACAAATGGATAATGGCATGGCATCCTTCCTCGGGAGTGGTGGACTGTTCCGTGCTTCGCCGGCGAGTCAATCTGCTTATTCGTTGCCACGGATGCTGGCATGGCCGGGAATCCAACAAAGTTGTATCGGGCGGTTTCGTAACACCCCTCCCAAGTAACGAAAAGTTCCGCATTCAACGATTAAAACCACTTTCAAGTTCCGTAAAGTTCAAATAAACTTCCGACCGAACCTTCAAGTTCAAATAAAGTTCCAACCAAACCTTCAAGTTCCATAAAGTTCAAATAAAGCTCCGACAGAACTTTCAAGTTCCATAAAGTTCAAATAAAGTTCCGACAGAGCTTTCAAGTTCCATAAAGTTCCGACAGAACTTTCAAGTTTCATAAAGTTCCGACAGAACTTTCAAGTTCCATAAAGTTCAAATAAAGCTCCGACATAACATTCAAGTTCCATAAAGTTCAAATAAAGTTCCAACCAAACCTTCAAGTTCCATAAACTTCAAATAAAGTTCCGACAGCACTTTCAAGTTCCATAAAGTTCCAGCCGAACCTTCAAGTTCCATAAAGTTCCGACAGAACTTTCAAGTTCCATAAAGTTCAAATAAAGTTCCGACAGAACTATCAAGTTCCATAAAGTTCAAATAAAGTTCTGACAGAGCTTTCAAGTTCCATAAAAATCCGACAGAACTTTCAAGTTTCATAAAGTTCCAATAGAACTTTCAAGTTCCATAAAGTTCCGACAGAACATTGAAGTTCCATAAAGTTCAAATAAAGTTCCAACCGAACCTTCAAGTTCCTTAAAGTTCAAATAAAGTTCCGACAGAACTTTCAAGTTCCATAAAGTTCAAATAAAGTTCCAACCGAACCTTCAAGTTCCATAAAGTTCCGACAGAACTTTCAAGTTCCATAAAGTTAAAATAAAGTTCCGACAGAATTTTCAAGCCACATGAAGCAATCCGCACAAGTCTTTATTAGTAACAAAATTTAATGTACGTAGATATTAAATGATCAGTGGCCCGAATAAACCATAATTCTTATATTTATGCAGTGCATCAACTTTCTATCCAAACATAAAAAATAATTAAAAAGTAATTTCCTGGATTCGAACCCGTGTATTCGGTATGCGATCTACTAACGCTAACCACTGCGCCACAAATGTGTTGGAATACCATGCGGGCAAATACCAATTTAAAATTCATCAAGGTGTTGTGTTTCGTATGCAAGTCAGTCAGCTGGCACTGAAAACTCCAACAGTAGGCGGGACAACAGCTCACTTTAATATATTTCAGATGACGCAGTGGTTCGTACTGGGGCTCTCACGCAGAAGGACTGGGTCTAATTCATCAAACAGCTCCAATTCTACTACTAATGCTGATAAATCAATACACATTAATACCTGCCTTTGGAAATAACTTTCATAAAAGTGCGAACTAAACATAGAATTGGTGTAGAGGACAAAAACCTTTTTTAATTTATTTTCTAAAAGTTCCGTTCAAGTTCCGCCAAAAGCTGCTTAGAATGCTCTTCAATTATGATACCGGAACTTTCAAGTTCTTATAACGACTTAAAAATGAGGCTGCTTAGAATTCTAAAGACCATCACCAACTAAGCTGCTTAAGCCACAAATGGCTCTTCATCATAACTTTTGGTTACTTGGGCTTCGATCTCTTGGATCCAGGGATGTTATGATTTGCCACTTTCTATGGCCAAAAGGCAACATTCATGGCGGTAAGCTCCAACTCGGATTAACTTTTAATACCGTCCCTGTCTAGATGATCTACAAAATGTTTGCTTAGAGTCGTGTTGATTAGCTCTGATGTCAACATCAATGCAGCCGGACAGTCTTGCCGATTGAAGCTTACCACCATCAGAGTCGGACAAGATGATCAGTTCGTTCGATATGCCCGTGTTGAGAGTCGATTTGATCGCAAAGTAAGAGGTTGTATCATAGACTCGACCGTAGATTTGACGTATGATTACGTGCTCGGTATCAATATTTGGCGAATATGTTAGGGAAACCACTTTTTGCAGGCAATCAGTGATAATTTTGATCACCATTGCAACAGTTGGACATTTGTGTAGTTTTCAATAGCGACCTATTGAAAATTGATAAAGTATTTATTTTAGCATCTTTGTGGAAAAACTACCAATCGATTGGCTTGTTCAGAATTAAAATCCATCCGCTATTGACAGAGTTATAAGTGGTCAAAACCTGACCACTTTTCGTAACGCGGTTGATTTTGTTTTTTTTTTGAAATTGCACCTCCAATATGTTGCCGAAAGAGGTAATCTTACATCAAAAACGCTACATTGTGACGGAAGGCCTATTGCTCTATGCAGGCTGCCGCTAAATACACCCGCACCTACTGCATTGTCACAATTTGACCCGAAGCACGATTGAACCGGTTTGAGAGTAATTCCTGCACAATATGTCGCACTGTGTGTGCTTTCACCTGTCGTTTCACGTCCTACACAATACGTGGCTTGTATTCATGCCACCTTCGGTTGGTGAAACGCGTCCGCGCAGCGATGTTCGAGAGTCGTAGATCGTGCTAGTTGTTCAACAGGAAGGTCGACATTTCTGTGATCCTTCTCCAGCATGCGGATAGCAGTGCGAACTAAAGCCTCAAGAACCATGAGGTCGAACGGTAAGGTACCCGCTTCAGCCATAATTGCTGGAATCGGGCTGGTGACGTACGCTCCAGAGGCGAACCGGATCATCCGGTTGTAGACGGGTGCAAGATTTTGGATGACGGAATCCTACGCTCTGCTGGCGAGTTCAATGCCATAGAGAAGCCGCGAAGTGATGCCCCGATCATTTTCAGGATTCTCAGTCTAGAGCCGCATGCAGTTTCAACTGTCTTGCAGTGTTGTTTGAAAGCCAGCGTCCGGTCGAGAGTAACGCCGATGATCTTCAGTCGCGTCGTCTTCGGTACAACTACCCGATCGATGCAGATATCGTTGCAATAGAAAAATTTGGATTTTGTTGCGACGTTTTTAGCCCACAGCTCTCACCGTAGCTTGCCTATCACGATACAGGGGTTGCTCCTTATTTCTCCGTCCTACAAGCAAGATATCGTCTGCATACAGGAGTACGGTAACTGTATGCGGCACCACTCTGCGATCAAATAGTTCCCTCCGTCTGTAAAGACTCAGTTTTATAAATCTGAAATATTGAACCACTCTTTGGATTAAAGTGGACCCTACACGATTACTTTTATTGACAATAATCGTATTGTCAATACATTCTATATTGACGTCAATATATATATCGAGATTGACAATATTTCTGAATTCACATCATCAATATTATTGTCAATAATTCCCCTTCGCGTCAATATATTGATGCGTGTGGGGTTTGCTTAAGGCTTTTACTCGAAAAAAAAAATGCACAATTTTTATCCGTGTGTAATTTTTTTTATCCGTGGGTAAAAATTGATGAAAATCTGGGTATAACTAGTTTGGAGTGAATTGTTTACATGTGCAATCGGTTCAGTGGTTATTGAGATGTCATCGGAACAAGAAGAAAATCGCCGAAGAATTTTGCGCGCCGTCATGGAAAATCCGACTGCGACCATGAAATGGATCGGAAGACAACTGGGAATCACCCATACAACTGTGTCTCGGGTGGTAAAATCGTTTAAGGAGTCCCAGAAGACCGAGCGGCGGGCTGGAAGTGGAAGAAAATCGAAGACAGCTGACCCTGTGAAGGCCCGGAAGGTGTTGGATTATTTCAAGCGTAATCCGAACCTTTCGATTCGCGACGCGGCTCTGAAGGCAAAGTGTTCCGCCTGGTTCGTTCAGCAAACCATGAAACGAGCTGGGCTTCGTGTATTCAAGGTCCGGGAGGCACCGAACCGGTGGCCAAATCCCGCGCAAGGAAGCTGTATCGAGAGTGGTTAACGAAACCGATGTGTGTGGTTATAGATGACGAAACCTACATCAAGGCAGACGCAATGCAGATACCGGGGCTGGAGTTCTACGTTGCCAAATCACGGTTTGATGTTCCGAAAGACATAAGGAAGAAGAAAGTGGACAAATTCGCCAAAAAAATACTTGCTCTGGCAGGCCATATGCCAATGCGGTAAACTGAGTAAACCGTACATGACAATGGGTACCATCATCAGCGAAATTTACCGCACCGAGTGCCTCCAGAAGCCTCTGTTGCCCTTCCTGCGGTCCCACGGAGACGAGACATTATTTTGTCCGGACCTGGCATCATGCAATTACGCGCGATCGACGTTGGATTGGTACAGAGACAATAACGTTGTTTTTGTACCAAAAACCGTCAAGCCCCCCAAATTCACCAGATATTTGTCCGGTGGAAAGATTTTGGGCCATAATGAAGGCCAAAGTTGGAAAATCGTCCAAGGTGTTTTAGAACGAGCTGGAGTTGAAGAAATAATGGATGAAAGTCGGGTCCACCATTGCACAAAATGTAATGAGGGGTCTTAAGGGAAAGGTGCGGGCTTTCAGCGATGGAAACCCTAATAAAAAATAACCATAAACGAACGATAACCCAAATCATTGAACTATTCCACAAATGGTTTGGATGATACCCAGAACACGTCGTTAAGCAAATTAACCATACAATTTTTATTAGGGAAGGAAATTGAATAAAGTAATTATGCCGAAACATAATCCATATGTATTAGTTCATTCCCTGAAAGTTTCAAGAAAATCCGACTTAAAATAAATTTTAGGCGAACACTTTTGTCTGGTGCATTTTTTTCGAGTACAGGCCTTAGTAGCGGTGAAGACATTATTTTCGTTGATCTCAGTAAAAAATTTTGTTCAAAATACACCTGGCATCCCTGTGCATGAAGTCAAAATCGATAAAATGAAAATCACGCATCATCAGAATCGAGTGTGATTAAAGCGATATCTCATCATCTGATTTGAATGTACCTACAAAACTGTTTATTCTAATAATAATTGATCACCTTAAATTTCTAAATATTTGTCTTTCTTATTAATATAATTTCAGATTATCCATCCCGAACATTCTCCAAAGAAAAAAAAATCGAGCTCCCCGAAATCATGACCCAATACACAACAGTGTACGTATTCAATTAGCTCCGGTCTCTGCGCTGCCACCAACACCACCACCACCACTACCACTTCGCTGTATTCATCCAGCATCCACAAGAGTAAACTATCATATCTCTATATAGTAGGCTAGATCAGCAGATCTCCGAACCGAGTGAGACCAAGAGACAAGCGACGAGAAATCAGTAGTTTGTCTTGTCGGTTCGGTTGCATCGGGATCCAATCGGATGAACGGAAAGTAGCAGCCAGCAGCGTGTGTACGTAATTAATTGCTCAGTTCCGCTCCCTATCCACCCCGCCACCACCTACCGTGTCCACACGTTCGAGCATCATCCGGTGCTGATGGTCACACTCGTTCAGTTACTCAGCTGTGCCGTGTTCAACCTACCACCCCGGGAGGTGTCGACGGATAAAAAGTCATAATAAATAATTAATTAATTCGGTGCCACTTCTGCTTACTGTTTTGCTTCTGTTGTTGCTGTTGCATTTAAAGTAGTTTTGTTTCAGTTTGCGGTGAGAAGCTAATTTGCACTCTTGTTTCTCTTGCCGGCGACGGGCTGATGTTGTATCAACATTGACCTGTCACGGTGTGTTTGTCCAGAGGAGCATAGCGTCACGAGACGCTGAGGTTTTGTGGTTTTGTGCTCGGCGGAAAAGGAAGCGAAGCAAGAATATACGGTAGAAAGGAAAACAATGTCGAAGGTGGCAGCAAAAGCCACCAATTAGCATACAATCGTGTAAATCCAACTACCAGAGTGTCATTGGCAAGGTAAATAAAGAAAAGAAAGAAGGATAAAGATAAGCCAACCGGAGGGTAGAAAAATGAAGAAGAAACAGTGATCAGAAGCAAGCAGTGAGCAGAAATAATAAAATTTATACAACACTCACCAGTACGACGGCATCGGAAAGATAAAACGTAAATATAAAAACACGGGAAAAGGAGACGCGGAAGAAGTGGAGCAAAAACCGAACGAAAGAAAATTACTCGTTTTAACGTCATACAAGCGGCGTGGCGGTCGTCGGCGGAGGAGAGTTTGCGGTCATTCTACGACTGCTTGGGTTGATTGTTGTATTTTTTCTTCATGTTCTATCCCTTTTTCTTTTCTGTGATTGTGTGCAGCAGCAGCAGCCATCGTCGTCGGTAGTGAAAAGAAAAAAAAAAGAAGCAAAAATCTGCAATTATTGCTGAAATTAAGCCGAATAAAATTCTGTTTACCGGAGAGAGAAAAAAAAGCAAAACAAGCTTAAAGTGCTAATAAGTAATAATCAGTATGTGTTAAGCCGAAGCAAATAAGAAATTACCCAAAAGAAGGTGAGTGGTGATTGCAAACGAATTAAAGCATCAATACAAATTTAACGGTTTCCGGGTCGAAAAAAAAGAGAGGAAAAAGCGCTGATTGATAAATTGATTGATTGCGTGTTTCTCTTCCATATAATTTTTTCGATCCGTCAGTGACGTGCTTGCGGATCGGGCAATAAAAAAGAAAAAAAAAAGTGCAAGCGAGTACCAATAAAAGGTAATTAATCGCAATAAAAGTGCGTGTGTAGTAGTGGTTTCGAAGGCAAAAACCCCAGCAGAAGAGTGTTAAATAAAGCTGAAGAAACCTCTTCTCCGGAGGTGCAGAAATTATCTTTCAATTTGCTCCGGTTTTTTTTTTCTTTTGCTGTTGTTCAATGTGAAACCGGTTCGCCGCCGATAATGGCGTGAGAGAGTGAAGATCACACGGCGATCGACGACGCGACAACGACGACGGTACGTCAATCTTGAATCGGAAGAACAACAACACACGAAGAAAAGAGAAGAAGAAAAGCCGAAAATTCAATTAAACAACAACAGCTTCGGGGAGGTGTCGGAGAGGTGCTGCTATTATTAGGCTGAGCTGAGTGAATTGGAGTTTGGAAGGTTCCGAGTGGAAGCCGGAGTCGGGTGTAATCGGAGTAGAAATTCCATTAGTATAGCAGTAAAGTGTGGAATTCAAGAAAAAGGCAGCGGAAAATGTACCCGGCGCCAGCGAGACACCCGTCAGCTACGGTGAGTTGGTTTCGAGATGTTTTGTTGGTTAATGTTTTGCGTCATGTTTTTGGGGTGATTGATTTTAGTTATGCGATTTTTTTTGGGTTCATACAGTCATATAAATCGGTAATTGATGTTTACTTAAGGGAATGGGCTTCTCATATTTTCTTTAATGTTTCTTAAGAGAATGGTTGTTCATTAGAGTGATGCAAAATTTGAAATTTTCGCTCCACAATACTTAAACGATTCCAAATCGGATCCTGACTAACCTCTCAAAATTTGAACCCATTTTGGTGAGAAACTGAGATGGCACAAACCATTTGAAGTTTGTATGGGAATTACTATGGTAAAACCAAGATTTTTGTTCATGTCTATCTAATAATTCACCATATCGGTCTGCTTCAAAAGCTTTCAACTGTATTTGTAGGAAATTTTCCCAGCTAAAACTTTGTTGAAGACTATTTTTCGATTAAATGCAAGGATAGAAAGTTATCAATGGTTCAATACGCTGATGTCTTATGATCATGCTCAATCAACTGCTCAGCAGTCAACATTGGTGTTTCTGGGGCGTTGAATAGGACACAAAAATCATGGCTACTATGTCACACTGCAAAATACAGTGTTGCCTACAAAGCAGCTGCTTGATCATGTCATAAGTTTACCAATCTCTTAAATAATATATAACTTTTTCCTGTCTCGTTTTACATGGAAATGATCTTCAGCAAAGTTGTAGCTGAGAAAATTTTCTATAAGAATGGCCATCGAACTGTTTCGCAGCTCAATTTGGAAAAACACTAGAAGGCTTGTGTGAAGTCTGTTTCTATCCAAATGAGTTGTAACTTTGGGAGGCTGACCAGGACCCAATTTGAAATCATTTAAGCACTGTGGAGCGAAAAAGTCAAATTTTGCATCAGTCTATTGTTCATACTTACAACTAGCGTCGCATAGTTTGCTAAAAATATTTAACCACTCTAGCTTGTCACATACATCTGATTATTGACGCATTTCGCGCCAAATCGAATCGAAGTTGGCAACACCCTCTCAGATTTCAATGAAATTTTCTGGATGTGTAGACTAGGATCACAGGAGTGGAACTTTGGATCAGAAAGTGGCTCCACTTGTCATTTGCGAACACTAGCGCACCTAGCGGTAGAAGGCATCTTCTGCCTGCAGTTAAGATAGGCAGCATGCTATGATAGTGTGAGTGCACATAGAAAGCCCGTGTAAAACGCTACCACAATACATTGCTGGTTGAGCAGAACAACGGACCACTTTTTTATTCATCGATTGTTTGCACTTCCCCTTCTGTTCTGTGCTAGGATGGGTCATCATGATCATTTTTTCAGAACAACGTTTTTTTGGCTCCATTTGGGGTCTCAAACAACTGTGCGAAATTCGGGGACGATTGGTTGTAGCCCGGCTTTCCGCATTGCGTTTGAAATTTGTATGGAAATTAGTATTGGAAAACCTACTTTTTGCATCTTTATTACTAGAGATCACAATTTCGCACAAACCACGCAAATGCCTTAAAGAATAGCACAGGAAGTGCCCAAAAACTTTGCTTAAGGATGTGTGGTTTTAGAATGCCCCTAAACAAAGTTATAGAGGCTTAAAGATTAATGTTTCGAATTTAATGTCAAAAATCCCTTTTTCTGCCAACACTGCCGTCGTACTAGAGCTTCCATCCCGGGATGTCCCGGGATTGTGGCATTTCCCGGGATTTCCAAATCCCGGGAAATAAATTTATAAATCCCGAGATCACGTGAATCACGGGAATTTTTTTTTTATTTGAAACTCTTTTACTCCACTCTTTTTTCCATAGAAGTTCGTGGAACTTTGTAAAACCTCAGGGACCATTATAGATCTTCAGGACAGTAGAATGTTAAACAACTTCGTAGACGATGATTACGGAACATCGCATGAATTATACCTTCGTACAAGTTCAGCAAGCTGGGCAGAAATTCAGTTGTCCCTATCGAAAAATTAAAAGATGTAAGCTATGGAAAAATCTTTGAAGTACTGGGAACTTCGAAGAAGTTGACGGAAAATCCCAGGATTTCGTCGAATTTTCTACATATTCAGGGAACTTTATGTAGACTTTGAGTTCATGGAACTGAGTTTAAGTTCAAGAAACTTCTTGAATATACAGGAATCTTCGTATAACTGATATTCACGGATTTGCAATGATATCTCTGGATATTATTCAAGACTTTACAACTTAATCAAGAAATTTTCTGAAGATCTGCATGTGTTCAAAAATTCAAGACATCTTTTAGACATCCTTCCAAGACGGAAGTTTGATTAGAGAGTATTTAAAGGATATACAGCTGGTCGAAGATTTAAAGACGACTGGATATTTTTCAAGACTTCAGGTTGATCAATTATTATTCTTAAGATATTCAACTGTTCGTAAAATTCAAATTAGGAAATCTGAAGATCTTAAACTGGTCAAACATTCAATTGGCTCTCTCAAGATGGCAGATCGGTTAGGAAGTACTTAAAAGATCTCCAGCTGATCGAAGATTTCAAAAAAGTCCTCTGGATATTTTTCAAGGCTTCAGGTATTATTGTGAAGGTATTCTCCCAAAACTGAACGTTGATCAGGAAGTATTCAAACGATCTCTAGCTAATCGAATATTTCAGTGAAGTCCTGTGAATATTCAATTGGATCAAGTTTTATTCTGAAATATCCGATTTTGGTTACATTATTTATATTCAACATATTCAGGAAGAAGCTTAAAATATGAAATCAAAAACTTCATTTATTTAACAAAAATCTTCATATGCCAGGTAACAATTTTAAAAATCCATCGGAAGTCTTCTTCAGCTTTCGCATGTCTTGAAACAACTTCACAAATCATGAGATGTCTTCAAAATGTCTGCATGAAAAAAATACCTTCACAGAATTTAATATGTCTTCAAAATGAAGATATGTCTTTAAATGTGTTGTCCCTATTAATTGAAGAAATCTCCTTTTTTAATCTTTCTTCGAATGAGATGATACATACGAATATCAAAACAATTTACTATCTTTATTCACTTCCCGGGATCCCGGGATTTCCCGGGATGGTAGAAGCCACCGGGAAATGGAAGCTCTACGTCGTACCAATGATAGTCAGACTCCAACTCAAATAATTTCGGTGTTTTTTTATCTTATCGATTGGGTATGTTCAGATGTATTCAAAAATATGTGCTTCATTTAATAGGCGTAGATATATATGGAAAGGGCTTACTGTATGCTTTCCGGTCCTCACTTTTATCAATGATAGTAAAGATAAAGACTAAAATAACTTCGGAGTTTCCCATCTCTCGAGTTGTTCGGATGGGTTATTCAAAAATATTTGCTAAATCTCATAAAAGCAGTCGTAAAGCGAGTCCCCCGTTCCCTTTCCTACTCTTTTGGTGCAATATACAATGTCATATACATTCACACAAATGTCATTGGATTGTAATGATTATATTTCATTTTAATATATTCTACGATTTCTCAGGGTACTCTTTTCGATGCTGTTCTATCCCCTGAAGCAAATATTGCTGTTGAACTAGGTCTCGGGTCGATCTCTTGATAAGTCAGAAATTAGCTTCACCCTTCATTCAGCCAGTCATCAAGGAAACATCTGTATCATTACTCCGCCGGTTTTTGCATGGAGCCGGTCGAAATTTCGAAAAGGAAGCAGCACTTTTAGAAATGACGTTTGACTTGGAAACCCAACTGAAACGTAGCCCACTTAAAGTTAGCCCAACAAGTGCAATCCGAATGTACCAGTGTCTGAGACTAAACCGGTGAAGACAGTTTTCGTTTTCTCCCGTTTTTGTTTTTTTACGTACGACTACTTCTGTATTTTCTATATGCGGGTGGGCCCGAATGGCAGTTTAATATTTCAAACAAAAGCTTTATAAAGAAATAATATATCAGTCAAACAACATCTCCACACTAACAAATGAACGGATATTAAATATTTACAGTACAACAACTTTCGTTTTAAAAATTGCATATAGTATGCCCCCACCCCCGCTTTCTAACTACGCTTATGAGATTGAGCAAATGTTTTTGAATATTTTTTTGTTTTGTTTATTAAGTTATTTGATAAGGCTCAACCGAATTAACTTTACAGAGCCGAGGATTCTTGGTCACTATACAATACATCTTAAAACTATAGTCAAAAGGTACAACACAATAAACACTTTATCTTCCGCTATCCAAAAAGCCTCCTCCATCAGAACTGGAGCCGCTTCCAGTAGTCTCATTGTATGGCAAATTGTTGTACGCCAATTGTTGTCAGAGCGCGTCCATTGCAGCAATGGACGCAAAACCGTGGTCAGCAATCAGACACTCATCACGAAACGGTTGCTTTCCAAAGTCGACGACGGATCGACCGAAAGAACTGCTGATGAAGAACAATGAGGAGGACCACACAATGGTTGCTGCCGAGAAAACAGACGATCGCGTAGCACACATCGAGAGTGGCCAAGCCGAGTGAACACTGGAATAATTTATCTAAACATACCAAATCGATAAGATAAGAAACTCCGAAGTTATTTCATTTTGAAACTTCACTTCTATTGATACGAGTGAGGGGGCGGGGTATATTATTACTTCCCCTCCCCCCCTCTTCAACTATACATATGAGATAGAGTAATTGTTTTTGAATAATTCATCTGAACATACGAAATCGGCAAGATAAGAAACTCCGAAAATATTTCAGTATGGAATCTGACTCCTATTGGTACACCGGCAGTGTTGGCAGAAAAAGGGATTTTTTGTGTTTAATTCAAACCATAAATATTTGAATAGTTATAACTTTTTTTTAGATACATTCTAGCACCGTACTTTCTTTGGCATAGTTGTTAGGAACTTCTTGAACTATATTTGTACATACTGAGTTGCATGGCTCATTGCAGGTTTTCCCATACTAATTTCCATACAAATTTCCATCAAAATGCAGAAATCCGAGTTACAACCAATCGTCCCCAAATTTCGCACAGTTGTTTGGGACTCCAAATGGAACCAAAAAGAAAAAGGGTTGTTCTCGATTGGTGAGGTAAAGTTTACGATTTTCCTTATAACGATGACCCAGTTTAGTGTAGACTTTGACTAAATAAGCACTTTTGCATACTCAGTTTTTCCAAAATGTATCTAGACTAACATTTGAAAAGAACCAAACTTTTTCGGCCGATTTTTCTTTCAAAAAAAAATGTTGAAAAATGACAACTCCTACAAAAATGTGTTGTATGGATGACTTTTAGGAAACTGTCCAAGTTTTCGAAAAAAAAAATACCGAAAAAAAACCATTTGTGACCTACACTGAAAATAATCGATTTAAAAAATTTAAAGTCGATTAAAAAAATGGCCATGTCTGATTTGGATGAAACTTTTCCTCAAGATATGTAATTATGTTTACTACCATCCGTCCATACATCGCAAGATGGTCACTTTTAATAAAAAAAAAAGTTTTTCTCACAACAACTTTTTCATGTCTGAACTGATTTTTTCAACGTACCATTTTCACACAAAACTAAACCAGTGAAGCTCAAAATCATCTCAGAACCCAATGAAGCTCAATTTGTGATTCAATTTTGTCTAATCAGAAACTAATTACTTGGATTAATCTAGAATTCCATATGAAAAGAGCTATATCATTAGAAAATAATATAATTGATTATATTGTCTACTACTGAGGCGAAATCCGATACTTCTATAGCAACTTAGCGAAAATTATCCATAAAGAATCAGGCATGAATAAAATTTAAATGGAAATCAACAGTTGGCCTATTGAATATTAATAAAGTGTTCAATTTAGCAGATTCTTAGCAAAATTTCTAATCGATTGGCTTGTTTAGAATTAAAATGCATCCGCTTTTGACAGAGTTATATGTGGTCAAAAACTGGCCACTTTTCGTAATATCGTCACTTTTGATTAAAAAAAAAAGACGTGATCCTACTTCAAAAACCTCATTCCGAATTTGAGAAGACATTTTCTTGTTCACTAGAAACGTCTGTTTCTTATGTTTCTTCCATCTCTAATTTTTCCAGCCGATCTTCGCTTTCTTGGATTAGATCTTCGATAAAAATGACCCTACAATGTTTGTTTACAAAATGGAGTTGAGGCCATTTCAATAGTTGGTCTTGATATACTCAAAAATAAACAAAGCATTCTAATATTTTTCATCAAATAATGTTCAAACAATCGCCGTCTGACAGAATGTTTTGATTTCAAGATTTAGTTTTCATTCTCTAAAAGATCAAAGTTAGATGGCTCTCGTCCAGGCCAGGGGATGTTTAGGTCTCTTTTTATTTCTAGGGATGGATGGTCTTTCTAGGAATGTCTTTGAAGTTTTTGGTAATGTGTTAGTGTTTCCAGCTGAAGACTCTTCCCAGTTATAATTTTCTGTAGCTATTTATTAAAACTTGAACTTCGTCAGGATTACTCCCGGAAGATTTTTTCGATAATTTCTGGAAGTTTCTTCCAACTTCCCCTTGAAGATTTCGACCAGCTTCTTCGGAAGGATTCTTATGATTTCTCTGAGAGGTTTCGTCTAACTTTGCAAGGAAGTTTCTTCCAAAATCTCCTGGAAGTTTTTTTTTTAAACTTGCCCTGGAAGAATCTTCTACCTTCTCCCGCAAATTTCTTCCATTGTTCAACGGAAGTTTCATCAACTTTTCGTTCCAACAGTATCTTCAGATTACCCTCACAAGACCTACTGGCTACCGCTGCAAGTGGAAACTATTTCCCATTTCATCCGGGCTTCCCCAACGGAAAACTTTTCTGAATTATTCTGAAAGTTTCATCCGGCTGCCTAAATTTGCATGGAAGTCTCTTCTAACTTTACCCGGGAATTTCTCACAGATTGTGTCAGAAGCGTCTACCGGTTTCGTTTGGAAGATTCTTCGCCAGGAAGCTTTCCTGACTTTGCACTAAAGATTCGTCAAAATTTCTCCGGCAAATTTCTATCAATTTTCCCCAAAAGTTTTTCAACTGTCTTTGGATGTTTCTTCCAGCTTCCCTGACGGTGGTGTATTTCTACATTTTCTCCAAGGAAGTCCTGGGTTGTGTGGTCATTTTTAATATAAAATATGCTTAACTTTGTTTTTGTACAAAAAAACCATGTTTCTCGGGAAGTCAAACTAGTTTCCTGGGAATTGGGAAATGATAATTCTGGTAAAATGCCCGGGCAGGAAACACTAGATAATGTGATTTCAAGACCAAGGAAGTAGGAATTTGGCCGAATGTTTTCAGAAGATTAATTTTAGCTCATGAAAATTAATACTCAATCTCGCAAAATCGGTCAAAGAGGTTTCACATTTTGTTGTACTACATGCCAGAAATGAGGAAACTCATCATTAATAATTATTATTAATAATTACGGTGTACCGTGATTAGCAACATTTTATTTGCTAGCATTCATAAAGGAAGAGGGATTTAAATCTCTGAGAATATTTAGCTGGAAAAAGTCAGACTTAGGGTCAACTCTCTCCAGAAGCGTTCGTTGTTTCCCCTGATACTCCTGCAAAAAGGCATCAATAGACACGTGTTGAAAAAGGTTGAACAGGAACGGTTTGAATTTTCATCGTCTGGTGTTGTTGCGGTGCTCGATATTTAACACAAAAGGAGCATTCTTGAATGCGGTCTTTAATTTAACTTTTCATCCCAGATCAAAATAGGTTAGTTCTGGCAAACTTCACAGTTGATTCTATTCTGAAATTTATATGAAACTAGTTGAGTGTGCCCGGTCTTGCTCGGGATTCAATATTAGCTTGAGTTTATGCGCCGATTAAAAAAAAAGCATGCTATATTGTACGTAGACCCCCCCCCCCCAATTATCTAAGGGGCTACCCCCTATGATTATCTCCTTATACCCCCACATGCCTAATTTGGTTCGATTTGCTTGATTAGTTATGCAGAAATGTCTGTTTCATTTGTATGGGAGCCCCCCCTTACAGAAGGGGGAGGGGTCTCGAACCATCATAAGAACCTTCCACGGCCCCAAAAACCCCTGTATACAAATTTTCACGCCAATCGGTTCAGTAGTTTCCGAGTCTATAAGGGTCAGACAGACAGACAGACAGACAGACAGACAGAAATTCATTTTTATATATATAGATTTGTCAATGAGCGATTGTCGAAGGGAAGTAGGAACCACCACGTGCCATTTTTTCATACTGGGAGTGTCCAGAATCCCACTTTGGATTGACTGGATTATTTGAAATCCCCCTGGACTGTCATGAATCCCCCTCAATATTGAGTGAAATCCTTCCTGTGATTGTGCGGAATCTCCCCTGGGATAGTCCATATTCCTTCTTTGGATTTTCCGAAGTCTACTTTGATATTGTTGGGAAGCCGAACTGGGCTTGTTCGGAATCTCTACTGAGACTGTCGTAAATGCCCTTTGCGATTGACTAGAACCCTCCTATGGAACCCTGTAATAGAACATCATCGGCATGGCAGTAAAGCAAGACAGCTCTGACTGTTCCGTTAGGTCACCATAAAAATCCTCCATCGATTTTGAGGGGGCAGCTTGTAGTTCCTTTTGTACACGTGCAATTGCTCTTCCATTTGCCGAAAGATCTTCCCGGTTAAGCATTGCAAACGCACCGTTTAAAATGTTGTTGCTTTGCTTTGCTTGACAGTATCGGTTGCTATGTGAATTTGATGTTGAGCAACGCGAGTTACCCAGAGTTACTCAAAATTAACTCCGATTTTACTCATGATCAATGGCTGTCTTGCCCCAAGGTTACTCCTGAAAAATCGGGGTTCCAACAGCATTTTTGACGTAGGACTACGTCTGTGGTTTCTATATGGGGGTATACTTTGTAAAAACCGAAAATGGTACATGTAACGAAATTATGAAAGATTTTGAACGTTAATAACTCAGCTGCCCCTGCACCAATTTCAATAATTTTATCATCAATCGATCAGAAATATTTCTACGCAATGATTTTTAACAAGAAACGATTGAAAAAGTGGTAAATGTCAAGCATTGTCCAAAAGCGTCGAAATAACTAACAAATCCAATAATTACGTACATGCATATGCTGCTTCCCCAACACAGTCATCAGAGAATCGAGAGTGTGAAAAATAGGGAGGATGCAATTGCGTAACATTTTGCACACTCATCGCCATATTCAGAACCACACGCCCCCCAATGACCAAACAAAATGCTCTCCAGAGCTGTAATCTTGTAACCAAACTTGGAAGCGGGGTGCAAGTGATTTTGATCGATTCTCTTCATCGACTTTCTGTTTCGTTAATATAACTCGACGGCAAACACATTCATTGATACGTTTGTTGTTCTGCTTCTAAGTTCCTTAATTCAGTCGTCGTCATAGAAATGAAAACTAGCATCGCACTGCTTTTGGTTCTTGGGTTGCTGGCTGCAATTCTGCTGTTCGGCATTTTCGAAGGATCACAAAAAAAAACACGAATTTACACTATTTTCTAGCCTAAAAGTCCAATTATTCAATTAGAGATTAATTGTAAAAAAATTTCCAGCCAGATTGAATATTTATCGAATTATCAATTATTCAAGCGCGTAACCGACATCCCTTTTTATTTCTACTCGTTTGATTTAGCGCAGTAGAGAAAATAAATAAAAGTACTAATTTATCTGAACAGACATAGAGAAGAACCATGACATGAAACATGATCATAAATTCGCCGAAAAAGATGCTAAGTGTCTTTATGCTAAATGCTAATATTTACGAACTTGTTGAGAGAAGGAGTTTAACGAGAAAAACTAAAAAGGGGAGGAGCTTTAGCTGATATTCTGCGACCTTCCAACCTATAGCAGACACCAGTTAATCCAGCAGGGGTCGGCCTAGACGGGCCTAGACTCTTGCGAGTGCCCAATGATTGAACCGACGAATATGGGATTGTCCTGTCCGATTTGCTGATCCAGCTGCTTACACGTCATTATCATCTTCCAAAGGCTTTAAGCCTGTCTCAACTAAAATTCATATCAAAAGGTTCTTTTCAGAGCAATAATAGTCATACTAAAGAGTATAAAGGGAATCACGAACTTAGGGGTGGGTTTTCGTTGTCTCATCAGAGCGTTGTTGCCAGTATGAATTGTAGTTCGGCTCTAGATTCGTCTGGAGTTTTTTAGAGTGTTCTACAGATAATTTTTGGACTGTTATAAAGTCATTGTCAAGGGACTTCCAGAGAGAGAGAGAGAGAGAGAGAGAGAGAGAAAGAGAGAGAGAGAGTTTCAAATTTATTTTATAAGAATTCTGAAAAGAGCTCTCAATCAATTTAAAGCCTGTAAAGTTTTAAAGAAGACTTCAAACGTGTTGCAGAACCAAATTAAAGATCCAGCAAAGGTGCTGATGTCTTAGAAATGACCCATCTAAGCTTCGGCTCAATCGCATTCAGTTTTATGCTTAATTCAAATGTGTATATCACTAAGCCGGGAAAATTTTGCGGCGCCGGTGGTGTAGTGGTAAGCGTAATTACCTCTCACAGCAGGCCTGGGTTCAATGCCAGTCAGCGCCGCCGGGATGTTCTGAGGCATAACAACTCTGATCACGCCTTCGGAACGGAAGTAAAGCCGTTGGTCCCCGGTTCATGAGTTGATGGGTCGATAGGTAGGGTCCAGGTGTGGGAGCTGCCTCCCTGGCGTCGGTAGCATTGGTGATCAGCACGGAAAACAAGATCGACGGAAAACAAATCAAGGAAAAAAAAAAAACGGGAAAATTTCAATGGTCACCATGAGGATGGAGGAGACCTGGATGATTTTATGCCCCCAGTGTTGAGTTCGGAAGTAGTCAGAAAAGAACTTTTAAGGGAGAGATTTTTTTTGACTGTATGTTTTGTATTACTTTTGCGTGAAGTCAACGATTTACATAGTTGAAGATGCTAATTTCAAATAACAGACTAAAGTGGTAATTTTTATATGAGGAGATGAAATTATAGAGCTGATAGTTCCGTTAGAGTACGGCAGTGTGAAAATTGTATATAGAGAGTAGAAAGCGATCAAGGACAATTTTAGGAAGGTACAAATCGGTTTGATCATCTCTCTTTACCAAACTCCCCTGTTGGAGAGGGATGGTGAGGGGTATTCCCCCCGCCACCACTGGCTTTCTACTCTCTATATACAATTTTCACACTGCCGTACTCCAACGGAACTATCAACTCTATACTTTCATCTCCTCATCTATCGTATAAAAATTACCACTTTGACTTTAGTCTATTATTTGAAATTAGCATCTTCAACTATGAGAGAAAATTGCCATGCGAAGGACCTCTTGATCTTGAAGGACGGATCATGAACATGCTGAAAACTTTAAGCGATTAAGCAAGCTTTGTTTGTAGATTTATATTGAGATGGTTGCAACCTGGTGTTTACCACGTTTAAAATTGTTGAATTACCTATTATGTACAATTTTAAGACCACATATTCCTACGATAGCCTCAAGATAGACTTGTCTGAATAATTACACAATAATTACTCCTACTTTGGAAGTATGTCCAAACACTCTTACGCCGTAGGATCCGTCCTAATGAACCACTTTAGCTCAAACACATCTCCACGTTAACATCAAACAATTCCCTCCGCATCTGTCAGCGTTCCCCAACGAAACGGAACGCCAGCCATGCTGGAATAATTACTCCTCCGTCGTCGTCGTCGTCGTCGTCGTCGTCGTCGTCGTCGCTGAGCCACTCCAAGCAGTAAATCCTTCGCTGATTTGCTCCTCCAGGCAACTGGCACCATAACATCCTGATGACTGTTATTAAGCATTGAATTAAGTCTCATTACCTGATGACTTTGACGACGACGACGACCACGGATGCAACCCAGGGTAACCTTAATTATCGGATCAAGGGGGCGCTAGCTTTCGTTCGCCATGCGGTTCTACCTACACACATAAACTCCCCGCTCATCCTCTTTATGCCCGGTCGGGGTGTAATGATGTCAATTTCGATGCGAATCGCATGCTCGCACGCAATTCACTTCACCACCGCACCACACCGGTGTCCCGTCCGTCGTCATTTGCTGCCAGTATAATTGAGCGACCACCAATGTTCGATAACGTAAGAAAATCGGTCCTCAATTGGAGCTCTGTTTGGCCAACGTACGCAATTCGTTCGTTGTTGGGAGAAATCGCGTCGGCTAGTGTTGTTGGGGCGCGATCCCTATCGCTGGCTTGTTCAAACAAGCTCATACAAATCGAATGTGGCACTTATTGCATGATGGACCCGACAAGCGAACAGCATGTTCGCTGGTGGTGGCAGGAATTTTCCACTCGCGGACCCGTTATCAGCCTCAGCGGCAATTGTAAGGCAGAGATCCGACGACGACGCTAAGAGACGCAATCAAACAATGATCAATTGAAGGCGAACTACAGCAAGTACGTACAAGAAGGCTGACAAAATTGCTGTCGTGACCTAATCTCGCACGAGAACGAGGAGCAGCAACAGCCCGGGCGGGCCTGGCTTCGCTCTGGTGATTAATTACTAGCGATTGGGTGCTGCGGAAAAGTGGGTGCTGGTGATAAGGACCGTACAATTTGACGCTCCTATGGAAAGTATCAACTGCGGTGATAACACGGTTGAAGTATTTAAATTCAATTTCGGATGGGCTACTCGAAATGTCCAAAGCTGCAATGATAACGACTAATTGGATCGAGTTTGTGCGGGCGAAGGGGGGGTAAGGAATGCATTAGTGACTTAATTAGAGATAAGAATTTCGGGGATCCCAAATAGGATGTCTTGATTGATGTTTCAATGGGGCTACGTGGGAATCCAAATATATTTTCTACGGGCACTTGTGGCGAACATTTAAAATTCTAATTAGAGGAACAAAAATGCTCTCCAAATTCTTGGGTGCGACACCGAAAGAAGCATAAAACTTTAGTAGAAGCCAACTTTTCCTAAAACAAACCCCGCCAACTATTAATTAGTAGTTTCGTTAGTTAGCCGTCCAACTAAGTCAGACCTGCATGTGCACATCCCGGAATGGCAAAACCGCAAACTGATGGCTTCCATAAAGTGAGCGAGGAAAATAAGCGAAACATTTTTCTCCGGTTTTGTGGGTGGAACGATCAGAGGCGGCAACAGCAGCAGCAGCAAGTAAACGCGATTCGTTTGTGTTTCAATTTTCCACTCGACGGAATTTTCGCCGCTTATTTGTTTTTTTTGCTGCATTAGTTTTCCTTTCGTTACGCTGATGCTTAATCTGTTTGTAGTTCGCTGCGATGCAGAGTTATAATTTTGCAGTTTGTTTTCGCCTCGGAAACAAGGAGGGAAACACTGATAAGCTTAAGACAAGCTGGAGGCAGTCGTTTCCGTTTTGCCGTATTTGCCAGAGAAAATTGATTTGATATTCATTTCGCTTAGTTGGGCGAGGAATAACGGAGCTGCATTTTACTTCATTAACATCCGAGTTTATTTAGAAATCATCCCTCTCAAATACTTACTCATTCATAGAGTTTACATTGGTCGGCCTTTGCTAACCACCCGGGATTCGGGAAACAGCTGATGGCTCTTCCCGGGAATTTCATATTCAAAGAAATAACCGCTGGAATTCGACGGGAGAGCCGGGAATAATCAATAAACCTTGATTTTTTACGTCAGAATTTCTGAATCAACTAATGGAACAGAGCGAGTTTTTGCTAGGAATACTCAGAAGCAGAGATGGGCGGAGAAAACAAAATACAATTTGGCAGCAGGGTTTTGTATGTAAATTATCTTGCAACCCTTGCTAGAAGCCTGCATTTCACATGACTTTTCTTTTCGATTCGATGTACGTGCAAAATAATAATTGAAAGCGTCGCAATATTGTACACATTTCTGGCACCAATTAATCAACTTACAAAGAAAAAATAATCAATAGAATTAGAATATTGTTTTTGATTCCAAAAACTAGTTGAATTTGAGAATGGAAAATATAGGTGATTGAGTTTATATTTGATTGCAAAACTCTCAAATTTAATGTAGTAAGAATAAGAAATCCTCGGAAAATTCTAATGCGAATGTTCGATTGGCTCAGATTTTGACAGTTCATTTGGCTCAAAACATTCTCTCCGCCCATCTCTCCCTCTGAGTATTTCTAATTTATATTATATTTATAGTTCACCGCCTTCGACCACCAAAATATGATTTTTCTGGACGATCAAAAACAGTAATTAACCCAAACGTAATTTCTCACTTCAATAAAGTTAAAATAAAACGTACTTAATTTGAGTAAGTCCAAGATCTAAAAATATTCAATGTTTTGTAGTTTCTTATTCCATGTTCAAGATATTGAAAATTTTCAAAGTGCCTGAATTAAAAAAAAACATCAAATGATTTATTTCAAGTTCGTTATTAACTTTATGAAAGATAAGAGATCTTCTTTGCAGTCCCATTAACTTCACAATAATTGTAGGAACTTTGAAGAAGTTCTGAGGAATGAAAGGAAATGCTGAGAATTTCAGTAAAGCTCCATATACAAACTATGGTTTCATAAGGGAAGTTAACACACTGAAATTATGGGGAGCTTACTGGAAGCTTTAAGATCCTCAAATCGATTATTTTAACATCTGAAAATTTTCAGGAACTTCTATGAAACTCCTAGAATGTCAGAGCACATCACAGGTGTTAAGGGAACTTGAGAAATATAGAAACCTTGAGGGGTGTTGTGAAATTTTTCAAGATGTTCTAAGCACCTCAGAAAAGCAAGATCTAGAGATTTTTGGGGAATTTCAGATCTTAAGAGCATGACTTTAGTTCAGACTTTTTGGAGCAGTTTAAATATCTATAATCGTCAATTTAGAAAAAATTAGAACCCTTAAGATGTTGCGAGAATTTCAGGGAAGTACAGAGACCATTGAAGAATTTATGAAAACTTCAGAAATATTTCCGGAACTTCACAGAAGTCAAAAGTATTTCAGGGAATTTTATCTTCAATAGAATCAGTTAGTTATCTTTATTAAGGAGACTTTCAGCCGAACGCTGGTTCCTCTCCGGGTCACAATGGAATTGAGAGCTTAAGGGAAGCTTCGAGAACATCAAGACAGATCAGAGAATCAAAGGGCAGTTCAAATAATTTCAAGAAAATTGTGGAAGCCTTAAAGAAGTTCCGAAAACTTCAGCAAAGCTCCGGTAGAACTTCTGGAACGTGATAAAAATTATATGAACATCCGGAAAACGTTAGAGTGTTTTAAGGGTGTTATATTATGCAGATTTCAAGAACTTTTAAAAATTCGAAAATTTAGCTAACTTGAATTAGAAGTTCGAAGTTACATTAATTTAAAAAAAATGAAAACTTTTAGCAAGCAGCGATAAATATCTTCAAGAAATTCCAGAGAACTTAGAATTTAGATAGTTTCATGATATTCAGCGAAGTTCCAAGTACTTCGAGGACGATCAGATAGCTTCAGAATAATCCCATTAACTAAATCAAATTTGCAGCGACTTACAAGGAATTCCGTGGAATGTTGGGGTATTACAAGAATTCTCTGATTGATCCAAAAACGTCAGATAATTTTGAATATATATTAATGTGGAGAAAATTTGCCGGACTATTAAACAAATTTAGTGAAATTCTGGTAAGCATAGATAAGTTCAGGGAAAATAAGTGGGCCTTAGTGGTTAGAATACTTAAGGAAAATTGTCGAAACTTCAAGTTTCAGTTAAGTTGCGGGTTCTTAAAATATAGTGGCTGTCTAGAGAACTTTAACACCAGGAAAGTCTAGACTATTGAAGAAGTTTTAAATTAGTGTCGATAATTTAATGGAAGCTTCATGAACTTCAGAAAAATCATGAGAACTTCAGTGAAAATCATAAAACTGTATTAATTATTTCGTTCTAATTCCATGAAAACTGCGGGAGCACAAAAGTTCCAGAAATTTATAAAAACTTCGAAAACTTCACAAAAGGACAGTGGTGTTCAGAAACATTTCGAGAACTTCATAGAAATCTATGGAGCTTAAGGGGAGATCCGCGAACTTCAGGATTTTTTATGAACATTAGCAAAATGCAGGAGCATTTGAAAGAAGTTTAGTAAGTCCGAAAATTGGAGAAATTTCTGGGAGAGGTCAGTTCCATTAGTTTTAGAAAATTAATTAGGGAAATTTAAAGCAATTCCCAGATTTTCAGGTAACTTCAGAGACGTTTAAAAATTTAATTGAGGTCTTCGCATAAGTTCAGATGTTCACTGAAGCTTAAACATTTTAAGGACGGTTCAATTAAATTCAGCGCAGTACAACAAGCTTCATGAGAACTGCAAACACTTTAGAGAAGTTTTGAGAATTTCAGAAAAGAACAGAGAACCTCAGCTCATAGCAGTTCCGTTAACTTTAGAGATGTCATATAAATGTTGAAGAAGTTTAGAGAACTTCTGCGTATTGTTAAACCTTTAAAAGAGATTCATAATCGTTAGAAAAATTAAGGAAACTTTAGGAAGGAAGTCCTATACAGTTCAGGGAAGTTTAAGATTTTGTTGAGTAGTATTGTGAGCATCAGGCTAGTTTCTCAAACTACAAAAGAACTTTAAGGCAGATTCATTAACTTCAGGAAAAAATTGGGAAGTTCTCAGAATAGTCCATTCCATATTCAATGGAAACTTCGATGAAGCTTTCCTCCGAATTAAATTTTCTTTTAGTTTTCCTCGAAATTACCTTGAAATTCTCCAAAATAAGACACCTTTTGGAAAAAAAAATATCAGAATATTCATTGAATTCATTTCAGATTTCCTTTTGAATCTCATACGTTCCCTTGGAATTCTACTCACATTGAAAGTCTCCCAAGAATTCAGTGGCATTTCTCCTCACAAATTCCATAGAATTCTTCTCATAATTTGTTTCGCAAACTCTCCTGAATTTATTTTCCGAATTCCTTTGAAAATGTTCTGGTGTTGTTCTCAGATTTAATTGTAATCCTCCATTTAGTGTTTTCAAAAAAATTCCAAGGACTTATGCTCCGGAATCGTTTTTCTCCCACAAATTTTGGAAATTATCCTCAGATTGCCCTTGGAATTTTCCTTTGAAGTTCACAGGAGTTGTGCTTCTCAGAAATTCATAAGATTTTTCAGTAAAATTCTTACTTTTAATTCAATTCAGGATCACTATTTAGTCACTTATTTCTTCAACATGGTCACTAAAATAACTATTTTCGATAGCAGCTACCAGCTCTGAGACTTCATTGAAGGCTCTGCAGCACGGGTCTAATGGATTATGTTGGCCGTAGTTGGTTCGGTGACTAGGAATCCACAGGGTTAGCTGATTTCGTTGCTGACGGGCAGGTGCATGTATGCACACATTCTGTACAGTCGATGTTGCCGGTTAAAATTTCGAAGATGTACAACCTCTGGAGCATCAACCGCCTGCACTCTAAAGTTTGCATTCCAATAAGTGCACACCATTGATCGTAAGGCGGTAGGTTGAAGGGATCATTTCAAGGTATTTAGGCCCCGTAAAACGTACCTGACGAAGAATTTCTGAACTCGTTCGATTCGTTGGACATGAACATTATGATATGGAGTCCAAACCTCTACGGTATATTCTAGGACTCTTCAGAGTAATACTTTCAAATTTTGTTAATCTAAACATCATAGGCGTAGACAAACTAAACTGATCTAGAAAAAACCAACTAAACCTCCGGCGAAGCAGCTGACGAGTCAGGTCAAAGGCAAACAGTTCGGAGACCCCATTGAAGAGTCTCTGTAAACCACCGATTACGCCAGGCGCAGCATTGAATTGCTCCGTAAGGCTCGGGGTTGAACATTGATGTCAAATTTCTCAAAGAGAACAGGGCAATCGGTGCTTTCTTGCTAAATATCCGCAATTAGCAATGCCCTTGCTGTATGCCACGGCAGTTTACGTAGCGCACATCTCAGGAACCGTCGCTGAACCAGACTTAGCTCTTTCGACACCGTTGTTGTAGTGAGGAGTTCAGACAACCGAGCAGTATTCTAATATGGAGCGATACAAGGAGCAGTACAACAATTTAAGGCAGTAGATATCCGTGAAGTGTTTGGCAATCCTGAAGATAATCCCTAGGATTCTGGAAGCTTTGTCGACGGCATACGAGATGTGCTGCTTGAAAGAGAGTTGTGCATCCGGAATCACATCTAGGTCCCTAATTTGGCTGAAGTGCTCAATTTCAGTGCTTAACAAAGCATTCAGCTGACGTTGAAGGAAGCAACATTCTTCAATTGAGTGAATTCGAAGGAAGAGTTTGAGGTCATCTGGACCACCATTATCTTACCCTCAATCACCAGATTCACGTCGTTGTAGTAAATCAGGAAAATCAGTGGTCCATGGTGACTGTCCCTGGGGTATGCCGGACGTGGCAGCGAACATACGGGACTGGTGATCACCAATGAGAACAGTAGGATAGCGATCGATAAGGTACGGCTGAAACCAATTGCAAAAGGCAGCCGTGGATACCAAGCCTGACCAGTTTTGCGATTGATTCAATTTATCGAAGACTGCAGATAAGTCAGTGTAACGGATGTCAGTCTGAGCCCGATCCGACATACTGTTAGAGATGTAGGAAGTAAGGCACAGCATAGTTAGTGGCAATGGAGCGACCAGCCATGAATACTTGGTCGATACAGTGAGCGAGTAACGGTTCCATAACAACGAGTTCGAACAATTTAGCAACAGTGCAAAGCGAAGTGATGCCACCGTAGTTGCCAACGTCCTGTTTGTTGCCCTTCTTGTGTACTGGACAAATGTGCGCTAGCTGTCAACAGGATGGGAAAACGCCGACGTCCACGGACTGTAGAAACATTGAGTTTCGAGGAAGCCCTGGAAAACATCTCGGGATTGATGTCAATTCTGCTCATGGTTTGGCCAGAGAGTGGTACGTAACTGGCAGTCAGTCACTCAGTCTCTCTTCCGTGAAGACACTAGCAACAGCTGATAGATATCTTGCGTAGATGAGGCTACGTTACCATTATGTATCATAGACTGCTTGGGCCGTGACTGAAGCTTTCTCTGCAATCCACGTCGATACTGAAGAAAGCACCGTTTCGCAAATCGTTTGTATTCGTGATTGATCCTGATATAGTGACGTTGAAGGGATAGTGTGTGGTGCTTGGTGAATCTTCTAAGAGCGGGTTGCTCAAAAATTGTTTCAAAGACCATCAGGTGATCAACAATCTCCGTAAAATAGTCGACAGTCTAAATCACATCCCTAGAATATTTTCTCATATACCAAGCGACACAGACATTATTTCATAAACAGGTAATCAGATATCGCCATAAAGTACTCAGGATGTTTTTCTGATTGATAAGTCATCAGGTTGTTCAGGTGCTATTTTGAAAACATCTGGTTGATCAGGTACTATTCTGAACATGTTAAACTGTCCAACAATTCATATAATGTCTGTCAGATATTCTTTCAGGAAACCAGATGACTTCTAATTTTTCGAAAAACAATAGTTCCAATAATTCAAACCATGTCTCTCAGATATTTTCTTTTGATATCAGATTGCGCAGAAAATATTCCAAAGTGATCAGAGATCTTCATTAAATCCTGCGGTTATTTCTTCTTTCCTTTATTTAACGTCGGTCTCTGTTCCGCAATCTAGTGCCAATCACCGACGGACATCGATTGCCATCCATTGACGGCAATCGAATGTGCAGGAAGGCAACTTCCACACCTGCGTAGGATATCGCACCCATTCAACACACATGGGCCGGGACCAACGGCTTTACTTCCCTTCCGAAGGAAGACGTGACTAGAGATTTTTATGCCTCAGAAAAATCCCACCGTCCTCGGCTGGGATTGAACCCAGACCCATCGGGGTGTTAGAAAGCAGTCACGCTTACCACTACACCACCGGCGCCGGCCGAAATCCTGCGGTTATTTGTTTCAAGCCTTCAGGTTAAACCATTCTGAAGGTATGCAACAATTCAAATAGCTTCTCTAAGATGTTATCTTATGATACCACGTGACTGAGAAATTATTCCAAAGACCTTCAGGTGATCAGATATCTCCAAAAATTTCGTTGTTATTTTTCCAATATTTCAGGATGATCATGTATTATTCAAAAGATCTTCAACTGTTCAACAATTCAAATCACGTCTTTCAGATATTCAACGATAGCACTAGGATGATCAGAAATTATTTAAAAAAGCATTTCCGTGATCTCAAAATGACCAATAATTCAGATCACAACTCTTAGATAATCTTTCAATTAAACCAGGTGTCTCTGAAAATATTCCTAAGATCATCAGGCGATCAGCGATCTCCAAAGCCTTCTCTCGGCCGTTGTCTTATACTTGGTGCCGTCGTAAACCACATCACAAGCATCTTCAATTCCAGAGCCCACTGTTGCATATAGACCTTGATTGACAGCAGCAAACCGTTTCTGGATGTATTGATGCTTACCACTTGCCTAATCGCAAGTCGAGGAGTTCGAGCGAAGCATTGAAACGAATGTAAGGATTGATAATTTCCATCAATGATATTATTCCTTACATTCATTTCAACGCTTCACTCGCCTCTGCACTTGTCTTCGCTCTCACTATGGCGGCAGCCTTAGGATCATCCTGAACAGTCCTTCAAGGACTCGCAATTCTGAGGTCCACCGCCTGGCTGGGACTCAGACGCTGAAGGAACGGAGAAAGTTCATCCTGAAAAGGTTCGGAGACACCTGTCTGAGATCAAATCAGCTCATCAGCAAGCTAGCTGAAGTTATTTGTAGCTAAGTAGGTTATCAATTGTTTAATGCAATCAAAACATACCCCCCTAAGGGGAATATTGTACCCTATTTCTCAAACCAAAACTAAAAAAAAACACCAAATCAAAGACGAAGAGCATGTCAGTAAGATCATAGTCAATGGAAATAAAAGACATTTTAGCAGTAGATAGTAGACTACTTCGCACTCAAAATCAACCTCGTTGAATAAAAAAAAACGCTTGATTGATTACGCTCGTTCGACAGGTAATTGCATTGTCCAAAATGCTCAAGTGTCACAAGGGATTCAGTTGCGGTCCTCTTTATCAGAAATACTAATAATTCATACTTCTTTTTCGTACGATACCGCTGCAATGTCAGGTACCTAGCAACGATTACCGTTTTCGTCATAAACCTTTCTTTACGGTTCCAGAAATGAATATTAAATCAGTCGTCCCTCTGTGCACCGAATGCCGCTTTTCTCTATTAAAATGAGCGAGGGAGATCGCGCACTTTACGCATCCATCTGAATCAGACCGTTCCCGCAAAGGACACGGTGTTCGCTGTACACCTCGTAAATTTATCTAAATTAATTTAAATCGCAGCACAGACACAAACACGCCGCCGACAGCGATACCATGTACGTCGTCGTCGTCGTCGTACAACACTGACAATTAAGTAATTTGCATATATGGAATGTACTCCGCTCTGCTCCCCCCGAACTCGGGCAGCACAGATTCGATCCAACCGAGGCACCGAGAAAAACGAGAGTCTCCTTAATGATGATGTGATGAATAATCAACTCTGGCAGTCAAGCGACACCGATATGGATGTGGCGTACCGAGCTAGGGTGGTTCTCGAATCACACGGACACCCACTTCACTCACACATGTGAAGCGTCTTGAAATGAATCTTGAACTAGAGCCGGTCGCTACTAATGGTTCAATTACGCCGGCGGCGCGGTACTGACGATCAGCTTCGATGAGCTTTACGATGTTCGACGGACCGCTGATTGTGGGCACTGTGCGTAAATATGCGACCGATGATGGGCGTACGGTTTTCGTACTTAAGGTGGTGGCATTTGATTCGGTAGATAACTTAATAACGCTCTGCTATCGGTTTCTTCCATTTCGGTGTGCTTGATTGCAAGCTAGCTTAATGGAGGTTATTGGATTCTTTATCAGCACAGTCGTGCCGCAGATACACTTGTAATGACAAACTATGAGCATTAGGTTGGCCCAAAATTGCACTGTGTCAGGAAATATGAGAGCTCACCCTCCAAATGATAACTAAGGGTATAAGAAACAAACTGTTGTATGACGACAATTTTGGGAAATGTTGTTTATAGGACGCCCGGAAGAGATTTTTGAAAAAAAAAGTCCATTTTTCATAGCTAATAGGTAGCTCCATTTACTCGCTGAACAATGTTAGCACCGAAGGCAGCAGGTATATATGAAAAATTTGAAGCAGGGGTGATGTAGAATGCAGAATTTGTTCCTCGCTGACCATTGTTAACAGCAGAGAAATTAGTAATTAGTCGGGAACGTGGAGTGTTTCCTACCTGTCGCTTAGAACGAGATTGTAGGATCGCTTTCCGAGTCTTACATTCCCAAAAATTGGATTGTGGTTTTCACAACGATTTGAACATTTACATTTCTTAGGATCTTCCTTCACAGGACAGTCGTCCTTTGCGTGAGATGAATCTCCACAATTATGCATTTCCCAGGTATGTAGCATCCCTGGCACTTACTTCACTGGGTGAGATTTTGGAAATTTCCTCCAGTAGTCTTCCTGAAGTGTTCCCTCTTCACTCGGACATGGAACATAAGGCTAGCTTTTTCTAAGGCCTTAAGGTTGTTTAGTGTCTAGTGCACTAGACACTAAGTGAACTAAATAAAAATCATTGGAAATCCCGTTGCGCGAATCGCCAGGACGGGATTTCATTTTCATTTTGATTTCTTGGACTGGCACAACTCCAAGTAATTTTGCCAGTTCATCTTTGATCTGATTCAGGGATTCACCACTGGGTAGACCTTTTAAGACAACCTTGAACACATTCAGTTTTGGTGTCGTAAGTAAAAAAAATGTGTGACTTGAGAAGACGTTTGAATTCGTCCAAGGTTTCAGCCAATACATGGCATTCACCCTGACGGCCAATTTGAAGTGAAAACTTAAATTTAACGAAATTCAAAAGTTCCTTGCGAAGAGTATGGAAATCGGAAGTGGTTACAACAATAGGGGGAACGTTTTCCTTTTTGGCATTAAGCCGGGAATGTTTGGTGGAATTTTGCCTGGATGATGGATCATTCTCATCATCCGTGAGCATATCAAATTGATTGCTCAATGGAATTTCATCAGAAGGGGGATCAAGCGATCGCCCTTTTCTTTTGCGCTTAGGCACCATGAGAATGCAGATAGTTTCTCCAAATCGACTTCCAAGCAGATTACTATAAAAATCCGAAGGATCGGAGAGGAATTTTACCTCGGGTAGGTTCCGAACAAGGATCGAGGAATAAGAGTCGAACAAGGTAGAAAATTTGCAGGTATATTGAGCACTGAAGAGTGCTGTTTTAATTTATTGTAGCTTTAGGTAGCAGTAGCACTTCCTTCAGAAAAAAGCAAATAGATCCACAAGGCAAGAAAGCACGATGCGGGCTGAGCTTAATAACCTCTGATTGTCATCAGTAAATCGCTGCATGAAGGGCCAAAAACGAATGGATGGATTGATAGACTATTCGCTTATTCATTAAGAATCTCCATCCAACAACTTGATCAGCCCATTTGTCAGAATACGAGCCATCCAACAGGAAGATGCCCCAAACGAAAGGGGGAGAAGAGCCCGACCTTTATCCACGAAATGTTTTTTTTTCTTGATTTGTTTTCCGTCGGTCTTGTTTTCCGTTGTTTGAGTACCAATGCTACCGACGCCAGGAAGGCAGCTCCCACACCTGGACCCTACCTATCGACCCATCAACTCATGGAACCGTGACCAACGGCTTTCATTTTGAGGTGTTATGAAGCAGGCACTACGGAAGCATCCCAAGGAGGTCAAAAGTGGGTTTCTGTACAGAAGAAGCTGCTGCCAGATGTTGTACAGAACCTAATGATTGGAGTTAAGAGTAAGGTGCGAGCGTACGGTTATGGTATCGAAGTTGAATGAAATAAATATGCCAATAGCTTACTAATGGGTTATATTTTATTGTCTGATAGTTTGAAAAAGATCGGTCAACTAGCTAATTTTCTACAGGCATAAAGTTGGACTCAAAAAACCATAAAAAATCAACTCTTCGGTTTTGCTGAGAGTCCAATATTTTTTCATGATGAGATAGAAAAACTATTTTTACATTTGAATTTTCTCAAGAATCTAAGGAAGAAACTGATTTTCTTGGATTTTTGATAATTTTTTCCAATGTTTTTAGAGAAATAAAAACGTGTCGAAAATATTTTTTTATTTTCGGGGCGATAATCTTCCCCTTAAACAACAAATTATGGTATTCTAGCATCTAACAATGCGTTTGTTATCCGTCAGTTATTATAATAACTAAATTATGTATTTGTTCATTATCCGTAGATCATTTTTGAGGTATTATTTGTGGTATTTTACCTCTTATGTAATGCTTGTCAATACCATATTTAGGTTGATATTTCCATACCTGAATTTGGTATTCGTAAGTTATGCTGTCCTGCTCGTGTACCTTGGAACCCTTCACAGAATTTATTTAGATTTTTTTCATGAATTACCTTCAAAGAATTTCCTCTATGTAGTGAGGCTGAGACTGTCTGGGGGAGAGGTAGCTCATCGATTCTTCCGGTTCGCCTCCTAGCATCGTGCTATAAGGTACCAGGCGATAACCAGGGTAGTTGATCGATAGCTCGATGACGTCATTTCGTTGGCGTCTGCAATGGGAAATTCTCATAGCAGGCGTTGACGATGGGACGTTATCGAGTTGTTGAATAGCAACTATCGTGGTAACTCACCGATTACCTGTCGATCTGCCAAATTTGGAAAGACGTCTGCATTGAATTGTCTCATATAATAATATTCCGCCCGCTATATCACAAGAAATTGCGAGTAGCTGAGTGGAATGGAGATAAGTTAAGCATTGGGTACAGGACCAAATCTCCCTGGGTGGTGCCAAAAGATGAGCGCAATAGAATCATAAAGTTGCCATAAGGCACGGAATGAGACTATTGCATGGCTGGGTAGTCAATGTCTTCCATTCGTTAGTCATTTCAGGTGGATTAGAACAGGTTTAGGTTTAGGGTGGGCGTTGGCCAGATTTG
This sequence comes from Ochlerotatus camptorhynchus, assembly GCF_037179485.1. Lineage (NCBI taxonomy): Eukaryota > Metazoa > Arthropoda > Insecta > Diptera > Culicidae > Ochlerotatus > Ochlerotatus camptorhynchus. Next base: position 916,232 of record NW_027040620.1, read on the forward strand.
GATTTTTCAGATGTAATCCTGGATAGGACCCTGTCATTGAACGTCGCGTGAAAGTGGAACTTAATGAAGGCCTAAGTACTTTTTCGTAGTTTTTAGTTTTCGGATTTGAAAGATCGTCGGTTACAGTGGCCTGCTTACTGAGCAGAAAAACGTGGTCCCAGGTCCTTACATATCAAAGAGATTTATGGTAAAATCGCTTGTGTATCGTGTATTTTGCGAAACTCGTTGTTGTCGTTGGTTCCGGGTTTGAATGGATATTATTATTATTATTTATCTTTATTAGGGAGGCTTTCAGCCTTGGGCTGGTTCGCCTCCAGTTTGAATGGATACACAAATTTGAGCAACGGTATAATGTGGTATGAGGAGCTCGGTGGCCTTAGAGCAACCGTTTTTGCCAATTGAGCAGAACATCATGAGTCTAATCTCAAGCCCATCCACATTCAAGATTCGTCAATCGTTTTATTTGTTAACATGAGAACATGGTAATAACAGCAACTCGATGATTAAAAAGGTGCTCGTCTGCCTAGTGGCAAATGTTTTTGCTTACTAAGCAGAAGACCGTGGGTTTAGTCCCAAGCTCCTTCGCGTTATATGTTCGTTAGGACATCAATTCAGCTTATCGTTTACCAAAACGAACCCTGCTGCAAACCCAACCCTCTTATCCAACATCCCAGTGATTCCTCGTGGAAGTGCAGAGGTTTTCTCGGCTTCCATCAAAGCGAGTGTCATGTCAACAAAATCCTTCCCATTCCTTTCTTGACCTGTGTTCGGGCGCGGCCGGCGCTGGTATCGCCTAATTTAAGATTACCAGTTTTTACACATTGAGGATGATTGCTAGTCCCAAGCATCGTCTATTGGTTCTCTGTGTAATTACAGCTGATCTGGCAGTAACAGAGTAGCAACCGTGGGCGGTCAATCAAGCTCAAGCTCAAGCTCAAGCTATGTAGTGAGGCTGAGACTGTCTCTCACTCTAGTTCAGTTTCTTCACAATGCTGTAGAAGTTCTCTACAAGTAATTCTTGAATTTCAAATTTGATTTGAAACTGTCCTACGAACTCCCCCAGAATTACTACATCGAATATTCCTCAGAATTGCCCTGAAATGTTACTATCTTAAAATTCACATTAGACTTCTCCAAACTTCTTCCATCTATTTCTTACGAACTTTAAATCCCATAATTATTATGGAATTCTAGTCAGAAAAACGAATTATGAATTTAACGAAATTTTTCAGTCGGAAAAACTCCTAAACCGGGCAAGGACTCGAACCCAGCCACTTTCAGCATGGTCTTGATTTATAGCTGTGGTTGTGTGTGTATTCCGGCAGTGTTATTTTGGATGAACTCTCTCTACAATGTCGCATTTATGGTCATTGCAGACAGCTTTAGTCCGGGAGTTAGAAAGTGATAGCTCTATTGCAGATCCAGCAACCCATTTCAGAATGTCTGGAGAGTCACGCCAATTCCGAGGTTACTTTCACTTACAATAAGCCCCGCATGTATGCATCACCGTTATCAAATGGATATTGGTATTACATACACGCTTCCAGGTTCGAAAATATTCTTTTGAAACCTGGCACGTATTTAGTTTATGTTTTTTTTTTTTAATTCTTAAATGTATTTAGACTGGTCTCACCATGTAAGTTTGATCCTCCAATGGGCTCCGTAGTTTTGATTTTCTCTAAGCTTTGCATCTCATTTCGTGATGCACTTTTGTCGTCGTAATACTTCCTTAGACGAACACAAATTTGCATTGCCATGGTCATCTCGGTAGAGGTTCGCGTCTAGTGCTTTCCCCAGGAACAGTTCGCGGCCACCAACTACCACCCGTCCAGTCTTGGGCGTATCCAGCGAGCAGTCGAGCACTTTTGCAAGCAGAAAACTTGCTGATTCACGGCAACGTTGGCCACCGAATCACCACCAAAACTCGCGACGGACACATTATCAACACATTCCCGGGTTAATTCACCAACCGGACCGATCTCTCAATAGAAATACACGCCAAAAGTGTAGCATCCGAACTCGGAGAACCGGGCTCCCGGGAGGCAATGAAAACCGACACCGAACAATAGAACTGAAGCTGCGTCGTATATTTTGGAGACAGGCAAAATACGATATATCACTAAATGATAACTTTATGAACACTTGAAACCGGTAGAATTAGGCCGGAACAAATATCAAGTTTTTCTTTTGTCAACCCCCCCCCCTTCAAAAATTTGGAATATCACCAAGGGGGAAATAAAATAAAACTTTCAATGTATATTTATTTTTCGCAAATTCATTTGGGTATGGATACTCGCTTTGCTAGATTTTATTTAAGTTGTTGTTGTTGTTGTTGTTGTATCACCTTGCTCTTTTAAAGAATTTTCACATAAATTGGTACTTGACCAGTACGGCATGACAGGTCCTTGAAATCGGATCAGCCGGTTTCAGTTGTTGAAAACGGATTTTATCGAACATCATTCCTAATCTTCTTTTGCAACTCACTAGGTAAGCCACCTTCAATCTGATCGATCCCTCTTGTTCGTTGCGCACATCTTCGTCTTGTCCCAGTCGGATCACTACAAAGAACCATTTTCAGTGGGTCGTTATCCGACATTATTACGATGTGCCCAGCCCACCGTAGTCGCCAGATTTTTGCATTCGATCAACATTTCTTAACTGCAATGATACTTAATGATTTCTACAGTGATTCAACAATTTCCGAGCTAAATCCAATCTTTTCAAAATTGGTTTAAAATTTTTAGAAGTGAGACCAAATCAGAAACGATTCAGGAAATTCCTAACTGAGGTGACACTTTTCAAAGCAGATTCAAAACTGAGTCTGAACTTTTTTGAAGTGAGTTCAAACTTTCGAAAAAATCATCAATATTTTTCTAACTGAGTCTGAACTTTTCTGCTATGTTATTCAATCCTTTTTCAAGATTTCAAAACTTTCCTTTCAACATATTCCAAATCCAATCTTTAAAGAATTGGTTTCGCATTTCCTGAAGTGAGGCAACATTAGCTGATCAATCCTTTTCCTAAATGAATCCAAGGTTTCCTACATTGATTCAACTTTTTCCGAACTGAACTGAAATCAAACTAGTCAGAACGGGTTTGATATTTTTTAAAGTGAGCTCCAGATTTTTGTTAACTGCTTTGGCATTTGGCAAGGACACAATATTGCTTAGTGAAAGTGTAGAAAGTTTTCCGAAGTGAACCGACAATTTTTTTAGCTTAAATTTTTCAAATGGTGTCCAACCTTTTCTGAAGTGGTTTTAAACCTTCCTTAGGGCGTCAAAACTTTTCTGTTGAGTGATTGAATTATATTGAATGTTAGTCCGAGTTTTCCTGAAGTGATTTACCTAACTTTTAACATAGATTCCACTCCCTTAGATCCCTTCCTCGTTCTTGTGAGATTCATATCCTTTGAAAATTAGGCTGAGATTTTAAAGAATGGACCTTCGTGTGTCCGATGGTAGATTTTTTTAAAAGCAAGCACAATTGTTGAGAAAACTGCGTTTACATCCACAAAAGTACGTATCTATATAGAAATTTAGGTTTCTTGATCAGCCTAGTTGGATTTTGGCTCCGTCCTTTGAAAAACAGACTTGGATGTTATGGAATAGACCTTAGTGAGTTCATACGTGATGGTAGATTTTTTTGAAGCCAGGTTGGATTTCGGTTCAATCTTTTGAAATTTGTGCTTGGATTTTATAGAATGCAACTTGCTGAATACCGGAAGGACAAACCTGGTTAATGTTCACAAAATTCTTCTGTTTTTCCGAACCGATTTCTGGCTTCTATCTTTGAAAAATAGTCTTGTATTTTAATAGAAGTTGCTGAATCCATACGTGAGGGTTGAATTTCATAAATTTTTGAGAATACCGAGTTGAAATTCACAAAAGTACGTATTTTCATAAAAACTTTGATTTTCTGTTCTGCCAAGTTGAATCTCGGCTCCGATCTTTGAAAATAGACTTGAATTTTATAGAATGGACTTTGCTGAATCCATACGTGATGGTAAATTTTTTGAAGCATGCTCAATTTTCTAGAAAACTGGGTTTGAATTCTCAAAAGTACGTATTTTTATAGAAATTTGGGTTTCTTGTTCAGCTAAGTTGAATTTCGGCTCCTTCCTTTGAAAAATAGGAGCGAATTTTACCTGGGTTGCTGACCCCATCCGTATTTTCATAGAAATTTGGTTTTTCGGTTCTGCCAAATTGCATTTTGGCTCATATCTTTGAAAAATAGGCTTGTATTTTTTAGAATGGACCTTGCTGAATTCATACGTGAAGGTTAAACCGGGTTTGTAATTCGAAAAGGTTATTTTTTGGTTTTCCTTTTCTGCTAAGTTGGATTTTGATACTGTCCTTTGAAAAATATGCTTAGATTTTATAGAATTGACCTTGCTGAATTCATATGTGATGAATTGGTTTTAATTGACAAAACTACGTATTTTTGTTAAAATTTGGTTTTTATGTTCAGCCAAGATGGATTTTGGCTCCTTTCTTTGAATATTACGCTTGGATTTTGTTGAATAGACCTTCCTGAATCCATACGTCTAGTTAGATTTTTTGAAGCACGAACAATTGTTGAGAAAACTGAGTTATATTTGGATAGGGAGGAAGTATCGAAAACAGAACGTTTTTTTTCATAAGAACTGTTACTTTTGTGGTATTCCGCTTGATGGTTTATCCAGAAATTATCAATACCCAAAAATCAATTGCTTTGATCCTATTCATCTACATTATTACCAATGTTCTTCCTTGAAAGGAGACAAAAACTTATGCGCGAAATGTCTTGTTGATAACTCGAGTGTTACACATAATAAATTCAACATTTGTTACATTAGTGTCAAAAATCACGGCTTCAAAGAAGTATAAGACTAAAGCGGAGGCTAAGAAAAAATGTTAGCGTTTGAAATATACAGTTTAGATACAATGTATTTTTTTTTGGTTTATTTTTTATCCCCCCCTCCCCTCGACTGGTGCGAGCATCGAGTGACAAAAGAAAAACTTGTGATTTGTTCCGGCCTTATAGAGAAAACACTAGCGAAATACCAAAGAGAAGGGGATCCATCAAATCTGAAGACATCTTGGGATGATTCTAAGAAAACTTCCAAGATGTGAAGAACTGTCTTCAAATTATCTAGTTAATTCAGACATTGATTTTTTTTTCAAAATCTCATCAAACAGTTGAGTCGTTGTGTGAACGGGAAAATACGAAGTGATACTCAACAACACAACACATTCTAAACTCAAAAACAGCACATCAGATTTGTCATCATTCCCTGTTTTGTGAATGCTAAGTTACCAAGACGAACCACAAGTTTAACAGTCAATAAACAGCACAAGCATCCAACACAACATATTGTCATGAATCTGCTACTATCCAGCTGCCAACACTTGAGGTGAGACACACTCCCGCTCTGCTACACCGACTTTGCATTTGTCCATCCGTCCGTTCATCCATATTCATAGAAAATGCACGCGCAATCAACACAGCCCGTAATGGATGCAAACCCTTCTAAACCATCAATCCAGAGTTTGAAGGACCGACATCGGCGAAGGTCAGGATGAAGATTCAAGGTACGCGGGGGGGGGGCTCTGTCGCTTCTCCCCGGTTTGATTTGTAACGCATCTTGCGGTAATTCTACTGTCACACATCCTCCGTGATATTATTTTACAGTTGACAGCTACTCTGAATAGTTTTGCTAGCGCATTCATCGTCGTCGTCGTTCTGTACATGACACGGGACGCCCGAGCAAAGTCGGTTAACAAAATGAAAGCAAATCGGTATGAAAATGTGCTGCTCCTATCATAATGAGAATTCATTTCGATTTCAATTGGGTTCTTTAAGGGTAAGTGCATATTCGCAACGTGTATTGAAAATGGAACCGAAATCCAAAATTCCATTAAATTTTGGAGCACTGGAATTAGTTTAAATAAGTGCGATTACATTAGCAATTTTATCCATTTTAGGCCACTCGTGACTTGTCCAGGCCTTTCAGCGTGAGAAATTTCGGATGCTAACCATTTACGCCAGGCCCGTATTCATTTAAATAGTAACCAAATTGATTTAATTGAATGCAGAATTAGTGTTCCGTTTGATTCCCCAGTGAACTTGCTTAACTCAACCAAGTGAATGATAAAAAAAAGTTACATCATAACAGCAAATTTCGATTTCAATTTGATCTCAAACTTTGCTCGGGCGATGTGTATCATCACCTCATCGTCGTCATAAGCGACCGAGAATTGCGTTGAGGGTGTAAGAGGCCACATTTAACGAGACATGTTCCGTTTTGCTACTTCGGTCCTGCTGCCATGCTGGCAGAGTCGGACTCTCGGCCGTGTTGATACGAAATATTCTCGGAAATCATACATCTGGCAATCACTCAAGCAAACGTGAAAAAACTAAACTCGCATCAATCATCCCACAGCCAGAAGTGCGCCCCTGCCTCATGTCCCTCGTGCTTGTGAAAGATATATTTACGCTCCACACTGTGTATTTATCGAAGTTATTTACATTCTCTGGTTTTAACAAAATAATCATAAAGATGTGTCAATATTTGCACACTCCGCAAAAGCAGCCTATCGTCGTCGTCGTCGTCGTCTTCGTCGCCGGTTGTCCCCGTGCATACCTCTTACGACAACTCGAGTAGCTTGTCACATTGAGTTTGTTCAGCTAGACATTAGCTTGGCCGGCGCACATTCAGCAAATTGAACGAGTGAACGCAACGACGATGACGACCGTATACACTTGTTGAAACACAAATGTCGACACCGTCGATGAGGGATACATTTAGTCTAATTAGAACACTTGTAGCTCGGGACCGGATCTTCCTAATCCGTAGCCAAGCTTACGGAAGGCTGTTTCCGTCGTTCAGAGCAGCGAATATGCGTCCATCTGCTTCTTGAGACGGCGGATGATTTGACTTTTCCAGCGAGCTGCAATTTTCTCACGTTCGGCAAAAACCCACAGCTAATTACCCCCGACGTGGTTGAACATTGCTCTAAGTACCAGCCGCTAATCACAGCCTTAACGGTCAGCCAACTTTTCACTCTCACCGTTACAGAACACGCCATGGTAGTAGGGCTGTGTGCAACTTTGTTGCATGGTTAAATTTTTACCTCTGTTTCATCCATACACCCCCCCCCCCCCCCCCATGATGCATTTGAGAAGGTGATGATGACGGCTTCTGGCGTGTACGGAGGCGTGAGCATGATAAAGTGACTACATTTGAAAGGAATATTTGTATGGTAACTGCCTGTGGTTGAACGGACGGTGAAGCGGAAAATAATTCCATGCCTACCGTGCGTTGAAGTATAATTGCTATGAATTTTGATAGAAATTGATATAACGCTGGCCTGCTCAGGCTTGAATGGATAGGAACGATGTGCAGACGGTCTTGGCTGAAAATCCCAGCTTTGAATTGAAAAAAGGTCTAAGCTAGAACTTGCGCTCCCAAACAAATCAATTCTGAGATTCATTCAAATGTTACCAAATTTTCCGAGATTCTTTGGATACTGATCTCAATTTTCTTCAACGGATTCATCCGAAAGATTGCGTGATATTTCCCGGAAAACCATTAGCCGGAAGACCATTTCCCGGAATGTAAACCATGACTTCGTCTTCCCGAATCTCTCCCTCGGGATGCCTGAAGTTGATTTTTTACGAATTCCTGCGGGCTGTTAATTGAGCGAGTAGCAAAGGGGTTAGTCATATCTTGAAATTCCTTTACTAGCCGTTGGACAAGCTTATGAGTTGGGGGATCCTTCAGTCGAGATAATCTACCTCATTTCGTTTCCTGGTTTGTGAATGTTTGGTAAACCTTTAATCCTAGGTAGAATAGGGTATGAAACTTTCAATTGACTCGTAGTGTTGCAGGTTTAACCATAGATAGGAGAGGGTCAATTTTACGTCATCCAATTGTCATAGTCCTCTTTGTACAAAACCACTACTGCATTACCCTTGTCCGCTTTTGTATAGTATACCGGTTTTGTTTTTAGTTGTTTGGGAGTTCGAATTTCTTATTTTTCGGTTTTACCAAGTGTTCCTTTCCCAGGGCTGGTAGCAGGTCACTTTTTATTGACTTGGTCACTATTTTGAAGCCAGTCACTAAAAAGTCACTTTTTACACCAAAAAGTTACGAAAGTCACTATTTCTCTAAAAATAGTCACTAAAGTCACTATTCACTACTAAAATAGAGTGAAATTTAAAAATATCAACAAAATGTTTAAATTGAGTACTTGGCACTAAGAAAGTCTACAGTAGTTTTAACAAAATATACATATCTGTTAAAAAATTGAAAATTTTAACCAAGGTGACCAGTGAACCGCAAAACTTTAGAACACCAGGAAAACTACTGGGAAATGTCTACAATATCGATAAAAAATCTGGGAAAATATACCTCCTTTCACAGAAAATAAATTGTAACCCTTGGAAACATTCCAAAGGTATTTGTCTGTGATAGATTTTCAAAAGTCTTTCAAGGATGATCAAGAACTTTAAAAATCCAAAGTAAATTTTAAGAGAAATTTAAAGAATTCCAGGGATGACACCAAGATATATCAGAGAAGAATACCAAAAAACTACGAAAGTCTCATGAAAAATTAAGTGTTCTGAGGACCGATTTCTTCTTCTCCGCTTAAATCTTAAGCCAGGTTTAACTATATCCTTATTTTTTTTTTATTATAGTCACTTTAACGCTTTTGGGTCATTCGTGACTAGTCCGGGGGTGAGATTTGAACTCGTGACGTTGGCGTGATAGGTATAGATGCTCACCACTACGCCGGGGTCGCTCCCAATATATATAGTTAATTATTAGAGATGCAAAATTCAGCTCCGAAACAATTTTGGAAATAATTCTAATATAATTGAGAGTGCATTTTAACGAAAGTTCTGAGAAGAATTCTATGATGATTGGATGAGGATTCTAGGTCCAATTCTAATAAGAATTCAAAATTAGTTCTAAAATTTTTGCTTAAGGGGGATCTGATGAAAATTCCATGAAAATCCCGTTAACTCCAAAGATGGTCTCTGCGGATAGTTCTAAAAGAGTTCTGGGGTGATTTCTGACGGTACTTCCAAGAGAATTCTAAATAGTTCGAAATAAATTCCGAGAAGAATTCCAATGGAATCGAAGTTTGAGGGTTCAATCTCAAAGGAATTCTGAGAAGAGTTTCAAAGTTGGTGATGGATTTTGTTTTGAGAATTCTGAGGAAATACTATAGGGATTCTAAGGAGAATACGAATTGAATTTCCAATTGAATGCAGAGGAGAAGTTTAAGATTATTCTAAGAAGAAATTTATGAAATTTCTGAGGTTAATTGCATGGAAATTCTAAGGATGGATTTATGGAAGGAGCCTTCAGGGAGTTCCTAGAAGAATCAATAAAAAATCCAAAATAATCTACTTTAACAAATCATGTGTTATTACTTCATGCGTTAATTTAACGATTTACATAGTCGGAGATGCTTAACGTCAAATATCAGACTTATCAGATCAGAGTTCCGTTATTGTACGGCAGTTTGAAAATTGTATATACAAAGTAAAAAGCGAGCAAAGGACAATTTTGAGGAAGGTACGAATTGGGTAGTTGTTTACGTCAGATGGCGACTTGAGTGCGAAACAATCGATAGAACTGTTTCCGCACATCAGAGGTACATGAGTAAATCGGCGATCGATCATCCCTTTTGCCAGTGGTGGCAGGGGGAAACACCCCTCACCATCCCTCATTAACGGATGAGCTTGGTAAAGGAGATGCTCTAGCCTATTCGTTCCTTCCTCAAAATTGTCCTTTGTTCGCTTTCTACTTTCTATATACAAATTTCATACTGTCATACTATAACGGAACTATCAACTCTTTACTGTCATATCCTCATCTATCGTATAATAGTCCATTCTGTGATGATATTTGATTTTTTTTATAAAACAATCTATTTCCAATAATTCTGTTGATTGTTCTGCAAAGAATTTCAAGAATGCAGTATTATTTTTGTTAAGCCTTATTTTAGAGGCAAGTTTAAGAGTAGGGGAATTATTCTAAAACAGTTCTTGAGATCATTATGAAGAAATTCGTGAATAGTTCATAGCGAATTATCAAAGTTACCTGCCTAGATATATCAAATATTTAAAGATTTCGAACGAAATGGGAATTTCTATTTGCAAGTCATCATGTATAACGTAAGCAAAAGTAAATTATTCAAATCACTTCAAATACTCTTCACAGGAGATTCCGTTGTGAGATTCGATTAAATTAGACGAATTTATGAAATTTTATTTTAAGATCCATGACATAAAAAGTTTATTTCAATATCAAACCGTATTTGAATTTCTTAGTTACCATATAAATGGTTACTTATTTAGTATTTACCGGTCACTATGTATTTACTATTTCCGTAATTTTAGTCACTAAAGTCACTACTATTATATCGCATCAGCACTACCAACCCTGCTTTCCGTTTTGTATTGGCTGAGAAACAATGGCAATGGCAATTTCGTGTAATTGAAGAGGAAGTTTGTGAGTAATTGCAGTCTCCATGTCTACGATGGCCTCTTCCACGTCAGGTTTTGAGGAGATCGCATATCCTAATCCCTTGTTGAGAAGTGTCAGGGGCCTTTTCAATTGTTGGTCTTGAATTTTTCTCCTGATAAATGCTGCGTCGAGAATTCCATGATAATTCTGTTGAGACTTTCAAGATGAACTTCAGGGGAATTCTAAGGAATATTCCATGCGTACATCTGCAAAGAGTAAGTTTTGAAGAGAATTGTGGAGACAAAAGTAAGCGTACTCTCGCGAGAATTATTGAAAATAAAGGTAGAAAATTCTAGCGTAAATATTAATAGCATTCTGGAAGGGATTCTTTAAGTGGTTTGCAGAGAATTACGAAAGCTTTTATGCCCAAAAATTTCAAGAGAAATTAAATAAACTCGTACACAATTCATTGACAGAGTGGCCATTAGATTTAAGTATTTCAATTTCCGTTTTTTAAATGTGATAAAAATATCCTAATAAACACTGCAGGTTTTATCGATGTTTTAAAAGAGCAGCTCTACAAAAGCATGATAAAACCAAAACTTTTACATGGAACATCGATTATCATTTCCGATAACTTTTGACCCTTAGGAAATTTGTTTTGAGTTCTGGGATTGAAATAAGTAGTTTTCAAGGGATTTTATAATCTAATTACTATGAAATTCCTAGGATCATCCTTGAGAAGAATCTCAACGTAATTTTTAGAAGAAATCCAAATAAATTCTGAGACGGATTCTACATGAATTTTGGAAGAATGGTTTGGTCAAGGAAATTTCCAGAAAAAATCCTGGTGAGAATTCCATGATAATTTTGTTCAGACTTCGAAGATGAACTGCAAGGGAATTCTCAGGGATATTCCATGCGTTAATTTCCAAAAGGTATCTTTTCAAGATAATTATGAAAACAAATTTAACCGCTTTCTCATGAGAATTATTGAGAAAACTAAGAAAATTGTAGAGTAAATATTAAGCGTTTTCAGGACGGGATTCCTAAAGTAGTTTGTAGTGAACTGCGAAGGCTGTTATGCACAAAAATGGCAAGGTAATGCCAGCGAGATTCATAATATTATTCAGGAGAATCCTTAAAGCAACTCCGAAGACATCGTGGGATTTTTTTGGGAATCTTTTGAGAAAAATTCCTATACAGTCAACTCCATATTTTCTATAACTCGATGGTACCTTTATTCTTCCATGCATCGCACCCTCCAGAAGTCGATATTTCTACAAGTCGATGTCTCCTTTGGTCGATGTTCTAGGTAGTGTTATTTTGATTCTATAGCTCGATATGTCAAAGGCAACCCGAGCAAAGTAAAGTAACAACCTGACATCATCTTGAAAACAAGTCTTGTTATTCCAGATATCATTCTGTTTTCAGTTGTTATCGCATAAATAGTTTAGTAATCAGCCTCGACTAATTTTGTTATCAGTTGGTATCATGAAAGAATATGAAATGATGCAAAGTTAGTTCAAAGCTCCAAATATTATCCACATGATGATACCAATCATATTTCAGTTATCAGCGTAAGGCTTTAATACCAAATCGATAAAATAATCTGAAATTTTGGCATGGATCACAGGATTTGTTATCAAGATATTTTCAATGATAACTAAATCAGTTCTTTTTGTGATATCACAGAAGTATTCTTTTGTTATAATTTTTGTTATGTTGGCTGTTTATTCAACCACAAAGATAACATGTTTAGTTATAAAATCTTGATAACCGGTTATCACAACTTGTTATCAATTTGGTATAATCCTTTGCTCCGGAAACCTTCTGAATTCCGTGATGTTGATGTTAAAATCAAAGAGACTTTCAAAACATGATAACTGGTTGGCATATTGAGTACCCAGAACCCATCGACCAAATCAGAACTTGTTTCTGGTGTCCTTGGGAAAATGGTCCTTATGTTTGATTCATACCAAAATCAATCATGAGGCTACCCGAACAAAGTAGAATAACAACCCGATATCATCTAGATAACAAGTCTTGTTATCCCAGATATAATTTTGTTTTCAGTTGTTATCGCATAACTTATTTAGTTATCAGCCTTGGTAAATTTTGTTATCAGTTGTTATCATGAAAAATTCACTATATATTTACAAACGATGCAAGGTTAGTTCAAAACATTAAATATTATTCGCATTGAAACAATAAAAAAATAGTGCTTTCAATCCCTAATCATATTTCAGTTATCAGCGTAAGGCTTTGATATCAAAATGATAACATGATTTGAAATTTGTAGAATAAATTTGCATGGCTTACATAATTTTTTATCAAAACATTATCAATGATAACAAAATTAGTTATTTTTGTGATATCCAACGAGCAATTTTTTGTTATCGTTTTTGTTATGTTGGCTGTTAATTCAACCACAATGATAACATATTCAGTTATCAAAAAGTGATAACCGGGTAATAGAACTTGTTATCAATTTGATATTTTACTTTGCTCGGGTAATCAAACATGAGAACTCAGGGCAGAAGTGCCAGGTATGGCAACAAGATCGATTCAAAGTTTTCACATGTCTTCACCTCTAAAATTAAATCATAAAATAGGGGTGCAGGGCAATGTTACCCTTAATACAGTAACTTCATATATTTCGGAATTTCAAAAATCTTTAAACATTTTATATTTCTGATGTTTTAAATTTCATATAATTTATTTGAAATCTTTGAACGCTACTGGGATAAATACGTGCCATAAACACGAATTTTGCAAATAGATGGAATACATTTTGAAATGTTCTCAGACATTTTGAAATTGAATTTATTGAGATCCGGAACAAGTAATTAAGGTTTGAATGATTGAAGAATCTTCAAGACTGTGATATTTAATGCAAATTTCAAATTCATCATTCAGATGCATCAGAAAAAAGAAAATTTGCAATTCCTGGACCTTAAAAAAAAAATTCAAGCTTGAACAACATTTTAAGATTCTGGAACAAAGATTCAGATGTCAACTTTTGAAATAATTTCCTAGAACCTACATTTGAAAACAAATATCAATATAAATGGATCATAGCAAATATTCATGATTCTGGAATTTCTTTCGAGCAAAGTCGGATATCAAAATACTATCAAAAAGGTATCTTATTTTGTTTTTGAAATCATGTTGACAACATATTTTGATATGCTATTTTTTAATTTCGGTTGAATTCATATTTTGATATTATTTTCATATTTCTAAAAAATATGATTAAAAACAAAATTTGATATTTTATAAAAAAAGCATCCACATTTATCACTGAGATCTGCATTTATTTTTATTTTTTCTTCTTACGAGTCAATCAGAATGCTTGTTGTTTTATTTATGAACATCACCAAGACAATTATGATTTTTACAGTGTTGTTTTACAACATTTATTGATATTAGTCTAACTGCGAATTGAATTAACAAATCGATATTAAATTGATTTCTTCCGTCTGTAATACTAATAATCTTCTTCGTCTGTTCGTCTGTAATACTAATACTAATACATTGTCGAATATTGTAATTTAACTTTCGTAGGTTTAGTCGGTTTCTTAGCTCATATTTAAACATGTTGTCATAAATCTCTCGCAATTTGTCATGAAAACGAAACTCTAAATTTAAACATTTCACATCGTCTATTTCTATGCTATATGCATATATATATGCAATGCTTCCAAGGTAATTTTGAGGACCTTTTGATTCCTGGTAAATGCTCAGGAGCTTTCCAATAGAATTCTTAGATAGTTCTGACACAAATTCAAACGAGAAGAGCTTAAATTTAATGCTGAGTAGAATTCCAAAGAGAGGAGATTTCAAAAGATAAGCAAAGGTGAGAATAGTTCCCAAAGAATTCTGAGAAGAAATTCAACGGGAGATCGAAGCATAATTTCACCAGAGAAGAGAAGAAGAACTTATTGAATGCCAATGATAAGGGCCAGGAATTGTGAGGAGCGCAAAAGGTGAATTTAAAGGATAATCAAAAAAAAAAAATCTGAAGAGAATTCCAACGGTTCTGGCAATAATTTCATGAGAATTATGAGGAGAACTCGATGGAAGTTCTGAGAATAAATCCAAATTAAATATATTCTAAAGAAATTCTAAGGAAATCTCCAAGGGAATTCTTAGGAGAGCCTGAAAGGAATTCCATATAGTATTCGAGTAGTGATTTAAGGAATAGTCCCTGACTATTAAGAGAATTATGCCAAAAAAATCTTGCCGAATTCTCTTAAGATGATGCTCTAAGGAAGCCTTAGCGTGAAACTTCAAAAGCACAAATATCAGCTTCCACAAAACATACAAATTTAAAATTGCTACTCTCTGTTTGTAGTAGCACAGCAAACAAGGAGTAGCAATTTCAAATTTGTATGTTTTGTGGAAGCTGACATTTGTGCCTTTAAAGTTTCACGCTAAGGCTTCCTTAGAGCATCACCTTAAGAGAATTCGGCAAGATTTTTTTGGCATAATTCTCTTAATATTCAGGGACTTAAAATTTGCATCAAAAGGCATAAAGATAGGTACCGTCTGGTATGCTCAGTGCTCGGAATCAATATTCGGCGACTGTGTTAGGGAAACCACTTTTCCCATCACGGAAACTCCTCGTTTTCAGATGACAAAATTACTTATTTTCGTGCACAAAACGCACGCAATTTTTGGTTAATTCAACAGATAATAAAAAATGCGAAAATTGCTTGGAGGAATTTCTTATTATTTTTTTTCGAATTCCATTAAATCATATAAATACGAGATGTTTTGCTTTTTTCTAGTGACCTGGAGAAAACTTTACGAAGTGTTTCTGGTTAACTTACATGTGGTATTCGGTCATTGCGAGTATGTTTATGTACCACTTCAATACTGTTACGCATTTGACCACAAATGTTTGGCTGCTGGGTACATTATCAAAGAGCTTTGGTGGTGATGTGGCTGGCAGCAAGGAAAGGGAACGTTCAATGTATGATTGGGCGATCTTGGATCGAGTTTTGGAAGATTCGATCTTTGGAAGACCGATATTCACGAATACAGCAACCTGTGAAGGTTTTCGCTACCTCCCTCCTGTGCTCATTGCTCCTTACCGTCAGGACAACATTTAATTGAATATTATAAAGGAAAGAATTTCTTGGGGTAACAACGTAAACAAGCGTATTGGCCATTCTATATGCAAGAGTATTGATGGTCCGAAAGTGAGGATAACAATAACAAACCAACATTCTCGGCTAGAGCAAAATTGAGGATATCAATCTAAGCACTTGAAAATGGAATTATACAATTATGCGAGTTATAAATGTTAGAAAGGTCAATACAAATAAAAACTATAAAAACGATCCACCAAATATCGATTCTTTGGTACCGATTTAATCAGTGGATCGATTCTAGAGCCAAATATATCTTGACGGATCGATATTTCTCTGAAGATCACTCAATCCTAGTTCAATTAAAGTTAACTCTTAAACAATAATAATTTATGGTGGTCCTGAAAAGGAGAGTAGTTCCACACAGATTCGCAAATCGTTTCGGATCGATGTTTTGTGATGACGACACAAGATTTAAGGGAATTAGTGAGGTAAAACTAGGAATTTCTTCATTCGCGAAACTTCGTCCTTAAATACTGCAAACTTTAAACCAGTACAGGATCACACAATGTCTGCGTTTGTACAAATCCTGAAAATATTTAGTTTAAAAAAGTAAAATATTTTGTATGACTTAAAGTCCTTGACTGAAAGTTTAATTTGTGAAAGAAAAACAACATATTTTTATCTTGGATGTTGTGAGGATTGTCCAGATATTTCGTCAATTGAGGATTTTTTAACACAGCTTCTAATTGCTAATAGAAAAGAAATGATTGATCAACTGTAATCCGAACAGTCGGTAACCACTGGTAGATGTGATATACAAACTATTGTTAAAGATATTTCCAAGATTGGACACTCACGAATAACATCTCAAAAGGTAAAAAAATACTCAAATTATGCGATTAGTGAATTTTAACCTACGAGTATCTCGAAAATAGCAACTTTGGGCAATTTAAGCATTAAGAGCTTTTTTGTTGTAAATTTAATGTGTTTCGCTATTTCAAAGGTATACAATAACTGTAGGAAGTATATTAGAAAATAGTACTTTTTTCAATAATTCATAACTTTTTTGTTTATGAATTGCCCAGAAAATACACATTGTCAGTTAGTAGCACTTTATCGAAACTACAATATAAACATTAAATATAAAAAAAAAAAATGCAATTTGAGTTATTTTAATTTTTTAAAAATAATTTTGATTTTTTTTTTTGTAAATAATAAAATATTTTTTTACGGTGTATATTTTTTTCTTGAAAGGCACAATACTTGTCCGCAATTTCGCCGAAGACACCAACACGATCAAACAAATCGTTCGTGAGATATATCCTGATGAATGTGGGCGTCTTAGTGGAATACACTAAGTATAATGAGAGAGAGAAGGATTAGTATTTTCCATTTAACTCCACTACTTTATTTGCTTATCCTTGACAGATACGCGTATTTCGTCTACAACGTGCAGACTTCTTCAGTGTCTTGTACTGATACTCGACTATTAGTACAAGACACTGAAGAAGTCTGCACGTTGTAGACGAAATACGCGTATCTGTCAAGGATAAGCAAATAAAGTAGTGGAATTAAATGGAAAATACTAATCCTTCTCTCTCTCATTATACGTGAAATATATGTTTTTCTGTTGATGCGTATCATGTTTTCATAAGCCCTTTTCAAGTGTTAATCGTGTACAAAACTAGGGAACCAAATATGTAAAATAGCATGTTGTACAATAACAAACAACTGAGCAAAGTTTCAACATAATCGTAGAAGGTCGATGAAAAATTAAAAAAAATCGTCATTTGAAATGGAACTGCTTAGGACCGTTTTGTCGTGATGGTTGAGTAATGCTGATCTATTAGGATCTTCAACACAGACGGTGATTGAATATGCACCGTTCAGTGAGACCGGATGGAACTAGATTTTGAAATCTGTGTTAGGGAAAGCGCTTTTTGCAGGCAATCAGTGATCGTTTTGATCACTATTGCAACAGTTGGACATTTGTGTATTTTTAAATAGTGACCTATTGAAAATTAATAAATTGTTCAACAGATTCGTAGGAAAATTTCTAATCGATTGGCTTGTTTAGAATTAAAATCCATCCGGTATTGACAGAGTTATATGTGGCCAAAACCTGACCACTTTTCGTTTTTTTTAATTGTACCCCTAATATGTTGCCGAAAGACGTAATCCTACGTCAAAATATCAGGGAAATGATCTATTCCGGGAAATGGTTCATTCTGGAATATGATTTCAGAAATCCAAGGAACTTAATCTATGATTTCAACCAATTTTGCACTAGTTCGATCTGTTGGTACCAATTTCGTCAGCATAATGCCGCGGCTACACTCGATACACAACAACTATGAGCATGGGCCTTATATGTATAAGAAAAGTCATGCACATCCATGGTCTCACTTGTGTAGTTGTTGTATACCAACATGCAATAATAATAATAATAATAATAATAGTTCAATAGTTTTTTTTTTATGTTTTGCATATTTCCAAACAAAATTGAATTTCAGCAAAGTTTTTAAGCACAGTAAATACAAATGTTTGTTGTGGTATCCAGTTGCTCGAAAGCAAATTTTCTCATTTTTAATTTGGCATTAAAATAATTGATATAGCTTCATTACAGCCGGAGATATTTGTATTTTAGTAAACATACTTTCATTAGGTGAAATTTCGTTTTTTAGCTGTATCTATAAAACCATCCTACTGAGATTTTTTCTTACTACGTTTTTGGATTCAGCGCACGATTTTTCATGGGAAATGACCATCAGCGTACGAAGTTCAAATATGCTGTAAACTAGTGTAATAGGTAAAGATATCATAGGCTATCCAGCTCCCATTTAAATAACACGGTGTGAATAAAAACAAACAATTCTTCACGCACATATGGGTTAAGATATGCAACAAACATATCACCATTGTTTAGCTTGCTTTTTACTGCATTCCGTTCCATTCCGTTTTTCAAACTTGAACTATGCTGATGTTGAAATGATCTTCAAAATTCCTGCATAACAGGTCATAGTTTGGACTAATGGCGTTCGGTATTATGGTTTTCGACCAAGTGAAACTCGGAATTGTGAATGGGCTTGAACGAAACGAAATCTATCCGTGTAGTACGAAATGACGTAAGATGTTTTCCAAGCTTCTACTTAATCTGTCGTTAGTGCTTTCGATGTTTCCGAATGTAATTCAACGCTCACATTTTCATCCGACCGACTAATAAAACCAATTGCTTAATTTTCTCAATCCGCCATAAATCCACTGCGCCCGGCTGAAGCAACCCCGGTGATCCGGGTGTGATCAATTGACACACGAAACGCCGCCCGTAAAAATTATTGCTCCCATATATCTCACTCGAATCCACCACATCATCAGCATTCCGATCGGGTCAGCAAAATTCCACATGGGCCGGAACAGCGATCAATCTGAGTTGGACAAACAGTTTTGGCATCAGCATCAGAGACGCGTAGAAAATCGGACCGAAAATTTCGTTCATACCTTTCGGCCGGTTCCCATTCCTCCCCAGAGGTACGGAAAATAAAAACACGAAAAGAAGCAAAGATACACATCAAAGTCACGCCGCCACCGGACCGAGCTCGAACCGTGTGTGTGTGTGAGTTGTTTGAAAGCGAAAAAAAAACCTCACAACAACCCCCAATCATCAATGGGTGGGGAAGGCAAGGACCGAGAGAATAGTCAGCCCCTCCGGGTGGAGCTCGTTGCCGCTGCCGCCACCATTCACCATTTGAATGGAAACAGCAGGTCGTAAAAAGCGTCAGTTTGCATGACTTATGAGCAGCAGCCAGTGATCTTTCATCGTCTTAATGTCGCTGAGTTTTTTTCTTCTTCTCCCTGCTGGTCGTAATATAAACGTTCTGCCCCGAAGAATCGTCCGAAAGAGGACGGAGCAAATCGGTTGTAAATATTTGGTAAATAACGCTCCGGACCTCGACCAGTCGGTCGGTCGGTCGGTGGTGCTGATGTCCGGGCTAATTTGTTGTGGTGCTGGAAATTTGCACTAATCTGGGCGCTCCCGCAGACGAATGGAAGCGTCATAAAATCAACCACCCACCCACAGAATTGAGCAGGTTTTCGGAAATTCGACGAGGGTGGCTTTATTCTTCTACAGGGAATGTCACCATTAGCTTAGGGACAATAGTAAGAAACAGTGCTGTAGTAAGGGTGAAGTTATCCAAGTGATCAATTGGATATGCATCGATGACTCTTCAAAATCCCAATTCGCACCCTGTCTGAAATCACTCTACACGTCACCGACATCACGGCATGAAAACTCGTGTCAGAATGCAAATAAAATTACCACCGGAATTTATCTTTTCCGCTTCCGTCTCCTGTAGCCTGATCCCATCCACCCACCAGTCCATCCGAAAAACCCACAGAAATCCGAAGAATCAAAAGTACACCGCAACAGCAGCAGCTGTGAGAAAAGTTCCTCCATTGGCCACAGTGTGACCTGTGCCTTGTGTCCTTTAGGGGCTCCGTACACGACCGAAAGAGAGCAAGAGTAGGACAGCTGGGAGAGAACACGCCAATATGGCTGGTTTGGCTGCCAGGAAACCCCTAAATCCTCAAACTACCACCACCCAGGAAGCAGCCCGCCAGCGGAGAAAACTCAATTTTACTCAATACATCATCGCTTAACTTTTTGCCATATCACACACTGGGCCACTCACTCTTCCTTCATGTTCCAAGGCTACTCGACACACGACCCCCCACAGGAGACCCAGCTCTCGGAACATCCGTGTTAGTTTTATTTAAACGCCTCTCAGTTTTCCACCGACGACGATGAAGAACGACGATTTTCACCCCACTCCCAAACCCTACAGCCTTAATTTAAGTTGCATTCTCTCAAACCCACCCACCGGGCCAAGGGTGGCCAGGGATCCGAAAAACGTTAAGTGACTATCGGTACTTGTCGACTCGACACGAATAACTGTTCGCTCGCCTTTTCTCTCGCTCTCTCTCTATCCCTCTCGCTTGTTGAGTTGGCTTCTGTGGTTTTGAGCGAGGTGAGGTGGATATGAAGGGTTTCTGCATTTACACACGGATTTAGTCCGAAGTGCAGAGTGCTTGCGGTGGCAGGGTTGCCAAGAATGGGAGTTTTTGTAGGCTTGTGCGAAATTTTAATTTGAGAACCTTCGTTTAGAGGTTTAGAAGACTCGGAATGGCAGTCCAGTCTGATCACAGAGGCTGCGAATGAACAGATGGGTGATCATGAACGACAGGAGGTAGTTTCGAAGCTTCCAGCAGGTCACAAATTGAAGTGGCCTGGATACAAACGTGCATTATGGAGATCGTACAGAATGCGTGCAGAATCAGCAAAAAAAATTAAATCGAGAAGAGGTATGCAACAAACCTGGGCACCACTTGTAGGAGTGTGAGAACTTCAGAGCTAGTGAATGTTGAAGAACGTTGGTGTAAAATTCGTGCTCTAAGTCTAACGACAAGAATTGGATGGATGTCACTTGCGCCATAATCCTCTACATGGTGTCGATTACCTGGAAAAACCTGTAAGACCAGGGTATATCAGATAATTCATTTTTGGACCTGTAATGTCAGGGGATCTCAGGGAACTTAATTCAAATTCAGGAAAATATTTCTTTATAACAGAAATTTGTTGATAAGAATAACTGACTTTGCTGGTTTCAAACAACTTAATTACTCGGTGTAATTTGAGGATGGTTTTCCATCTCAAATTTTTAATCGAGTTGCAAACTTGTGGTTGTTCAATGCTTGATGTTGCATGTTTGCAAGTTGAGCAAAAGTTACTCAAATAAAAGAGTATTTCGATGATTTTGAGTCTATTACAAATTCAGCTCCCACTGGGTGTTATCACATTCCTGAGTTAAACTGAGATAAAAACCCATTTCCGTAGACGCTAGAAGCTGCTAGTTGTTGCAAAATTTAAGCTGCTAATGGGTATGTTTGTCTCTTAATAAATGTTACACCACATTGCGTCTGACAAAATTTAACCTTCGAGTAGATTGGTGCGTCTGCTTGATCCAGCTGTGTCCAACAAAAATCAATCTTTAGAGCGGATTGGAGCGCCTTCGAGTCAATGCAGGAATGGTTAAGAGTTAAGCTGGGCTTAGACAAGGCAAGTCATTGATCAACTCAGTTTAATTCAATTGGCTTGAAGAGTTGAGTCTGGTTCAACTCTTTTCAATTCGAATGAGTTGATCAAGCAAGTTGAATGGCATGGTTTCAACTGAGTTGATCAATTGGCTTGTCTTGGCTGAACCAAGCTTTAAGAGAAGATGATAATGATGTTTTCTGAATACTTCTAGTTATTGTTCCTTATTGAGTTCTTAACAGCCTGACTAGCTCAGAGAACCAATTAAATGAGAATTTAGGATAATGGTCTTGCTTGGGAGGATTTTTTTTGATTGCTTGGAGTAGCACTTTCATGATTGAATAATGTTTCAAATATACGTAGACAAGCATTGCCTTGACAGCATAGACTGGCTTATTGAGTATTCCAGGGTGGCCAGCGAACCGGGAAAACCGGGAATACCGGGAAATATCCGGGAAGTTGAAAAGTAACCGGGAAAACCGGGAAAAACCCGGGAATTCGGTGAGAGAACCGGGAAAAATAAGTTAACCACACCATAGGAATACATTTTCACAACAGAATTTCAAAATAAACCATTAAAATAGAGTTATTTTTTACCGAATGAATGTCTTTCTCTGTTTGCTGCATAATTTTCTTCAGATTCCCGTCTTATTTTTTTTAGAATTTAATCACTCAGCAATATTTCAAAATAATTTATCCGATTCAATTTCAGATGTAAAGTGCATGCAAAATATTGAAGATGCTGGACTTAACAAATATTTGTAAAAACTGAAACTGCCTAACAAACATTGAATGTTTAATAAGAGCTTATTCAGGCAAAAATAAGCTTCTTTAGCTAAAAATTGCTTATTCAGCTGTTAATCAACTCAAATTGTTTGTTGGGTGAACTATTCTTTTCCCGCGTTTTAATTTTATTCAAAATTCTCATGATATGAATTTCAGAATGAACTTGAATTCTGCTCTGATTAAAATTATAGAATTCTTCTAAAATTAACCAGAAAACACTCTGCTTAATAATTACCGTTGAATTCTTTTTGGAATTTCCTTGAAACCCCTGCTAAGAAATTGTTTGGAATTTCCTTAAACCTATTCGGAGACTTTGATTTCATTTAAATCGTTTTCAAAATTTTCTTTTAACTCTAAAAACAGCATAAATCTTTCGAAATTTGGAATTATTTAGAAACTCCTTGGAGTATTTTAAAGAATTAGCATTTTTTTGCAATAAATTTCGTTGGAGCTCTTTGATGAATCTTTTACACTAGGGTTGAAATAATCGCCGAGACACTCTTCGAACTCTGTGTCTGTCTCTTGGTATTCTTCAATATTTAGATTAGATAATTTAATTTAGAACTTGCAATCTTCTCCACAGAAATCCCTCCAAATTCTTCTAACAATGTCTAAGGACTTCATGTCAGAATAATTCTGGAATTCTGCTTTTTTGTTAAAGGTGATAGTTACCCCTATCCGATGATGTTGTTGGTTTGCGTGGGCGTACTTTGGTTCGCGTGTAAAGGGCCTTAGAAAGTTTGTTTACAAATGCGTTTGTGCCGTTATCAAATGTTATGCCTGATTTGTTTTAACCCTTAAAATGCTTCCAAGTCTCAGAGCCTTGACAATTATGCCTGCACGATTATTTAATAAATATTTTTTTTTTCAAATCTGTGATCTTGGAAAATTTTTAAACTCTCACATTTTAACTATTTTTTCTCGAAATCTTGCATCACGAAGATTGTTATTAATCCCAAATGTTGAAGAAAAGTTCTATTTTCAGACTCTACACAAATTTCAAAGCTCCATAATCTTGGGAATCTATATTTTTAGTAAATAATCTTTCAGTAATTTATATTTTCCAGGTATTGGTTTATTGGATTTTGGCGTATTAAATTTCATGAACCATGTTTAGTTTCACGTTGAGCGAACGTCAGTAGGTTTCGCATTTTTTTTTGTGTTCAACTTTGTACATCAGCGTGAGTACTAAAAGGTTAATGTTTATGTTAGTATAGACAATGGAGTGAATACAAATTTTCTTTATCCGAAAGCAATATCAATTTGCTCTAATTCTCATTTGTATCAAGTTCATTCTTCTGAAACATTTTTTTTAATTAAATATCTTATTCTTCACAATTCTGTCTTATAACCTATTCATCCAGATAGCATTTGGCCCAGTGACCTTAATCTCTGTCATTCAATAAATTCTAGGGCTTTGAAATCCTAAGATGTATCGAGCATAAAAAGTGGTAGAATTCGATTTATTAAAATATCTCGAAAGATCAATAAATTGTTTTGAATACATTAAGTGGCTCATTGAGTTGAATTTTTCCTCTAGCTTTAGAAAACACTTTCTGTAATTTGGCTTTTATTTTTCCCACAAATAATCACTGCAAATTTACAGTTGGTCACGTTTTAAAAAATGCGTACAATTTCGTTTTTTGTTGAATATCAATAACCGGGAAATTTTTAAGATTTGAACCAGGAAAACCGGGAAAAAACAGGGAATTTCAAAATGAAAAGTCACTGGCCACCCTGGTATTCTAGGTATTCATTAGAAACCTGGTTAGCTCATAAAATTAGCTTCTCAGTGAAGTTTTAGTATTGTAACGTTGCTGCTATTGCAATTTAGATGACATTAACTTACAGAATATGGAGGTGAAAGCGTTGTTTTTACGATTTTCCAGTGGATTAGCTTTTGGTTAAACGTATTAGCATTTGGTAAAGCGTTTTATCCGGAATAATTTTTTTGCGAAGCTCAGTCTTAAAATGTGCTCAAACAAGTGTTTCATATGTAAAGTGCAGTGACCAGTGAACCGGGAAAACCGGAAAAAGCTGAGAATTTACAGTCACCGGGAAACACCCGAAAGATGACAAATCTCGAAAAATATACCTCGTCCTCTCTTCGAAAATAATGAGATTTCAAGACTCTTGGACTGGACTAGATTTTCAGTGAAGTAATGAAATTGGGTTGTTAGCTGAATGCTTAAATAAAACAGCAAAAAAGGGTTATCTTCCATTTGATTCCACTTAAATAACTAACTAACTAACTAACTAACTAAAAGGAATCTTCAGACTGCACATTGTAGTCGAAATACGTATCTGTAATGGATACCAAAATTATTTAAGTGGAATTAAATGGAAGATAACCCTTTTTTTGCTGTTTTATAGTGTTCGCGCACGAGATGAACGTTTTGTGTCATTTTCTTGATTTATTCTTATTAGTGCTGATTAGATTGATCCCCGTTTTCCGCCTCATATTATTTGGCAAAGTTCCATCCATTTACCCCGAGGCGACCTTGGGTAATCGGTCACCCCACTAACTTCAACCCTTTTCCACTTCAACACACGCACTACCCAAAGTGAGCATGTTGCCGCAAGCTTTGGCTCCTCCCACTAGAAGGATTTCATAGCGGAGCTTAGCAGCCATGACAGCAAAAGAGGAGAAGTAGAATAATTAAGCAAATAAAAGTAGCCACCTTTCGCGCAAAGCGCACATACGCCGAACGGATCATTTAATACAAAGTTTAAACTAAACAAATACGCATTCTCCTTTTCCGTGACAAGCCGAAAACAATCAGCCTTTCTCAAGGCTCACAATGGGATAATCCCTGCAAGTCGAGCATTTCGTAACCCCCATCCATACCTTTGGTATTCCCCTTGAAGAGGGAATTGGCCGTACAGCTGGGATCCTCCGATCCGAGGATTTCCCACACTATTTTCAGTGTCCGTGAGCGGACATACAGGTTTTCAGGATACAGTCTCTTCGAAGAACTGTTGAGAGAATTTTTAGATTTTTTTTCAAAAACAAATGTGAGTAGATTTTAGAACGAATTCTAGAGATTTTTTATAAGGTATTTCAGAGAATATTTTCTAGAACTCCCAAGAGTGAAGCGGATTCCAGTATTCGTGAAAAATACCAAGAATATCTGTAAGAAAATTCCGAGGATAATTACAAGCGCATTTCGAATGGAATTTCTAGAGAATTTTAATGAGAATTAATCATTTTGTTTGTCCATATTCCACAGAGAATTGAGAAATTGAGAGAAGTGGGAATAATTCGCTTTTGGTGCATATTCAGATCAAAAAAAGTGAACGACAATCTTAAAGAAATTAGTCAGGGACTATGTTGTTCAGTTTTTCCCGGAAATTATCGTTGAACAAGCTACAATTAAATAAAAATGATTTTCCCCATACAGTTTTACCTTCTTTACTACCAGTTCCCTGAGAGCCAAAAAATTCAAATTTGAGAGAGAAAATTTGCTCTCACGACCTCAATCTCTCAATATGCCATGTACTTTGTTGACACTCGATTTGTGATTTCCCTTTCACAGATTACAAAATAGAGTACCTGGAACTACAAAACATGTCTGGTACCTCTATATATGCATTTACTTTAACATTTTAAGTCCCTTCTTTTTCATATTCTGCGCAAAAGATAGAATCGGCGGGAAATTCAGTGAGGAGTGAGCTATTTTGTGTGCAGAATGTGTAAAAAAGGAGGGACTTCGAATATTAATCTAAATGCATATATATAGGAGACATGTTTTGCACTGCAGTGTCCTCTGTGAACAATTAACGGAAAACAGATTGTGCGTAGTTTCCGATAGATGTCACGGCAAACAACAGCAGTGACATCTGATGGAACTTGAATGCAGAAGCGTGACAAAATGATTAATTCCATGCATTTTCCAGAAGATTTTAGAGGAACCTCCAAGATGGTTCTGAGCAAAATTTGACGAAAATTCTCGGCTGGAGAATTTTTCCTGCCCGGTGGTGTTGGTAGGGAAGGGGGATTACAAGTTTTGCTCATAAAAGCTAATAGGCCCTTTTCAATTGTTTGTTCGAGAATCTGAGGTGAATTGCATGGGAACTCTACGGAGAATTTCAAGTAAATTTAGAAAAAAATGAAGCTCCAGTGAATTCTTAGAATGAGTTTAAAATTCGAAAAGAATCTAGTGACGAATTTTAAGAATTTTTCGGAGTGCTCTATAGATAATTGTTGGACTGTTATGAAGACATTTTTAAGGGACTTACAGAGAGAATTTCAAATTTATTTTAGAAGAATTCTGAAAACAACTCTCAATCAAATAAAAGCCTGTGAAGTATTGAGCGAAGACTTTGAACGTGTCGCAGAGCCAGATTCAAGATCCAGCAAAGGTGCTGCTGTCTTAAAAATGACCCATTTAATCTTCGGCGCCATAGCATTCATTTGTTATTTTACTTCAAATGTATATCGCTAAACTAGGACAATTTCCAAAATTCCGGGAGAAAACCGGGAAATTGCTTATCGAGATTTGCTGGTCACCATGAAGATAGAAGAGACCTGGATGAATTTATGCCCCTGGGGTTGAGTTCGAAAGTAGTCAGAAAAGAACTTCTAAGGGCGAGAAAATTGCCATGCGGAACTCTTCTCGTATCAGTGAGTAAATCGAGGTAAGAAACGGATCACGGAACTTGCTGAAAACTTTAAGCGATTAAGCAAGCTTTGTTTGTAGATTTATATCGAGATGGTTGCAGTTTCCTTCACACGTCTCGCTTCCAATCATAATATCATCCCGGTTACTGCCTTCTTTTGCATTCTATAATATGTATCGAACGCTTTATTCAACTTGAAATTGTACTGGGTTAGAGATTCATGTGTTATTTAATGAAAAAATATTCAGAAAGGGGCTGTTCATCAACTACTTAGACAGTTTTTTGGAAGTCTTGCCCGCCTCCCCCTGCGTAGACAATTGTCCATACACAATTTTTAAAATTTTTAAGGGCCGTGTATACGGTTTATTGATACCAAAAAGGATATCTGTATCACAGACAAACAGACATACACCCACAATCACTTTCTTCGCAAATAAGGCTCTAGTTGGGAATGTGCTCGCATTTGCCATGGTGGCACCTCTGAAGCGTCAAGCAAGCCACCAGAATTTCACAATGATCAGTGATGTCAGTTCGTTTTCAGGTCAATTTTGTAGATGTCAGCCCTTCAT
The DNA here is from genome assembly GCF_037179485.1 of Ochlerotatus camptorhynchus. Taxonomy (NCBI): domain Eukaryota; kingdom Metazoa; phylum Arthropoda; class Insecta; order Diptera; family Culicidae; genus Ochlerotatus; species Ochlerotatus camptorhynchus. Next base: position 943,856 of record NW_027040620.1, read on the forward strand.
AATGATAACGGGGCGAAGGCATCCCACTGGAGTTAGCGTCGCCGGTGGTGTAGTGGTAAGTTTGATTATCTCTCACTCCAGTAGGCCTGGGTTCAATCTGAGGCATAACATCTCTGATCACGCCTTCCTTCGGGGAAGGGAAGTACAACCGTTGGTCCCTGGTTGATGAGTTGATGGGTCGATAGATAGGGTCCAGGTGTGGGAGCTGCCTGGCGTCGGTAGCATTGGTGCTCATCACGGAAAACAAGATCGAGAATTTGAAAACAAATTATTTTGATGAGTGTAATCTTGTATTCACTTTTACCAGATGTTCAATACATCATAATGAATAACATTGATTGCTGTATACACTTCAAAGTGATGGGTGGTGGTAGAAAGGGCACTTATTAGTGATGCATTACCACCAGTGGCGTTTCCTTAACCTCAATCTACCTGTGCACCAACTCTCAAAACATAAAAAAATATAAAAATATTGCTTGCAATGTATAGACATCGAGTAGACTAGTGTATTTTTCAACCGATTCGAGTATGAATATGGCATTAAATCTGGTTTTGAAAGTTGGTGCACAGGTAAAAAGGGAGGTTACGGGGCGCTACTAATTACCACGTTTAAAACCTTGTTTACAGCAAAAGAATGATCACACTAAACAAACATTCAGTCAATGCTATAGATCTACGGACAATTTAGTAGAACCGACATCACTTACTTGCATCTGTTTTGTATGCATTCAACATAGCTGACGTGTTGATAGAACGAGGGAAAAGCAACTAGTGAATAAATTACATGAACGAGGGATGCTCCTGTTGCAAATCAATGCTTGGGATGTTACCCCTAACCTCGAGATAGCCGCGAGTAATCGGGCCCCGCTTTACTAACGTTAGTTTTAAGTAATTTTGTTATCTAAACAATGAATATCGGCTCCGCAAAGCTACTGCAAATAAGCCTGGAAAAATAAACGAATTATTAAAAAAAATAATGCTTGGGAATTTCCATGATAGGGGGTGCTAGCGTGCATGCAAATTACGCTTGACGATATTTTTTGACGTAGGACTACGTCTGTGATTTCTATATAGGAGTACACTTTGTGAAAACCGAAAATGGAACGTTTAACAAAATTATGAAAGATTTTGAATATTAATAACTCAGCTGCCCCTGGACCAATTTCAATAATTTTAGCACCAATCGATCAGAAATATTTCTACGCATCAATAACAATGCTTTCGACTGACGATTCCCAACAAGCAACTTTTGAAAAAAAATGTAATCTCAAGCATTGAACAAATAAAAAGTGATAATTTTACCACTGTTTTCATGAAAGAAACGTTCTTCCCAAACCCAGTCGTCATAATCGAGTACCACTTGGTTGCACATCATTCTGCTTTAACCTGAAAAGATATAAAAGAGCGCTGTTGTCTAGCCTCAACTCATTTCCGCTTCGGACGGCGTGGTGAGCAGGCCGCAGAATCATCAATAGCAGCAGTTGGAAGGGGATGGCAGTTTAGGCAGTCCACTCTTCTACCCAACAAGCAACAATGACTGGTCGTGGCAAAGGAGGAAAAGGTCTTGGTAAAGAAGGCGCCAAGTGTCACCGTAAGGTTCTTCGTGATAACCGCCATCGGTCGTCTGGTTCGCCGTGGCGGTGTCAAACGTATCTCCGGTCTGATCTACGAGGTGTGCTGAAGGCGTTCCTGAAAAATGTGATCCGTGATGCTGTCACCTACCTACGGCCAAGCGTAAGTGGCCATGGATGTCGTCTACGCTTTGAAGCGATTTTTCAAGTAACAATTTTGGTTTTATGAGGGTTCTGTAGACCATGAATTAGACTTGTATAACACTTTAAAACCTTGATAAAACTTGCAAAGTTACTTACACTCTGTACAGTTTCAGATGTTAAATCATCACCAACTTTGGCAACAAAACGGCCCTTTTCAGGTCCAACAAGCTTATTACAGTAAAGAGTTGGAATAGAATTTATCTGTGCATGTTTGTCCATATTCAGAACAACAGGCCCCCAACGACCACACGAAATGCTATCTAGAGTTGTAATCTTGTAACCAAACTTTGAAGCAGGGGTGCAAGTGATTTTGACATATTCTCTTCATCAACTTTCTATTTGAATAAAATTACTACTAATTTGGTACGCCTGCAATTCAAAAACGGAATGAGTTAAGATAATAGATGATCGAACAATTAAAAGAAATAAAGGAGGTTCACATTTGCTCCGTCAACTAGCGGTCCTACGTCAAGCTTCCGTTCGTGCCCCTAGGCACAAACCCTTCTACTTTTTTTTTAAATTAACTTCTAAGAGTTATGTCTGTTTGTCTGTGTCTGTATGGTATCGTTTTGGTATTGCATTTGCATAATTTGGTATTGGAATGATATTGTAGGAACACTTTTTTTGGTATTATTCTTTGGTGTTTTACCTCTTATTCGTTCCTGCTCGATTGGGGTGCCATCTTGGACCTTAAATACTCTTATTTGAACTCTGGTAAATATAAAGGGCAATTGTAGTTGCTTAGTTCAGTGTGATTTTAGCGGGAATGACATACAATTGAATGCAAAGTACACACAAATCTCATTATATAAAAGAATCGCCTTACGGATACAAAACAGTGAAGTCACTCTACATCAGAACAAATTTCAGTACTAAAGTTTGAAAATTGAAAACTGAAAATATAACATTAAAATTAGAAAACTGTAATTCGAAAACTGAGAACTGAAAACTGAAAATCAAAAACGGAAAATGAGAAACGAGATCTAAAAATTGGAGAATGAAAATTAAACATTGATAATAAAACATAATAAATAAATAACTTACATTTTTTCTCTTTTTTTTCAGGTGAGTTTACCATTTCTTCAAAAAGTTGACCATTAGGCTAGAGCTGGCAAGTATATCTCAAGTTTTTGTTCAAACATATTTTCGACAATCCGACAACACTGTTCTTCCGACCGAGAAAAAAAAACTCTCCTTGGGATAACTTTCCAGCTTTCTGAACATTGGTTCACCTCCTCTTAACCTCAATGTGATATTCTTTTCACCTCCTGGTGCCTGCCACCGACCCCCCCAACCCAACCGAAACGGCAGCGCGGCAGCAGAGGGACCACTTTCCAAGCTCACTTCTGTGCTGGCTGCCAAGAACCAAATGGTGTTGTTATTGCCTCATCTCTTTCTCGCTATAATCTCAAGTGGTGAAGTTCCCTTGGCCGCCTCCGTTTTCCTCCAAAATGCCTTTGTCACAAACCAACCTCAAATCGTACGTGGGGTGAGGGGCAGAGATAGAGAGAGAGAGAGATACAAAGCGTGAAAGCAAGAAAGCAAGAGCTCCACCATCTTGTGCCCCCCTTTCATCCATCGTCATCGCCGTCGTTCGGAAGCAATCCGAACGAGCGCCGCAAACATGGCAGACATTATTAATACAGACATATTTGCAAACGAGCGAAAAACACACTACGTGATTGCTCTCTTGATCCTTCTGGGTTTTTCTGTTGGAACACCGCCACTCCACTCGCTGGATTGCTCTCGAGCTTCATCAGCATGGATTTGCTCCGCACCTATGGCTATGGCTGGTTCTGGTATCGGGATAGGGACGATCCGATGACGACGACGACGACGACCCTTGTCGGTGGTTTGGGTATTATGTATGTAGAGTTAGGCTTAGAAGCGTGCTCACGAGGTCAGGGGTGAAACTGCGCTGCTGGTTAGGGTGGTCATTATCGTGGAATCAACATAGAAGAGAGGTGAAGTCACTGACGAGAGTCGGTCATATTAACACATTTGTCACAGATTGGTTGTGGTAACTTCTGTCAAGTTGCTGCAACTTTTTGTGACGAAGTTACTGGGTAGCCGTTAAAGTGTCAAACTGAGGTACGAAATCCATCCATGATGGTAACCCTAGTCCTTTCGAAAGCCTGCATTCACGGTTCCACCCCTGTTAGATCGTTCGCATCGTTCTTCGTCGGTTCCTGTGCCATTCCTATTCTGGTGTGAGTAAGGGACATGCGCCTTGAAGGGAAAAATCGGCAACCATCGCCGCGCAGTAATGCGAGAACCTTCTGAAGTGAGCAACCTTGTATGGGACAGGAGTTCCTCTCAACTCTATCTCAGCCGGCTGTGCCACGCAGTCAAAGAATGATGGTTGACGACTTCAGTTTCGCTTGGAACTTCGATGCGTTAGCATCGAAAGGGGAAAAGGACTCTTCCTCCACTGTCGTCGTAGGATTGATATTGAATGTTCAAATGAAAACATGATGAATTTTTGAGTGCTGATGGGTCACTCTAATAATAACCCACAAATGTGGAATCATTTGCTCAACTGATTGATTATTCCGTTCAAGTAGCGTGGTAGCAAACCGAAAAACGGTAATACGTTATTCAATCGAGCAAGCACCAAACGTCGCTCGTCGTGGTCTTTGTCGACGACGGGGCAAACCCATTAAATTGATCACACCAATCTGACATTATACACGACTTCGCCGTCGTCGTCGTCGATGGATGATGGTACGAAATAAAAAAGCTTGAATGACCGAATGATACGACGAAATGGAGGGATGGATAAAATCGATACATTATAGGTTTATTATTTCAACTTCATTGATTATATAGGGTGGAATGATGGTGGTTGGAGGGGGAGGAGCAGAAGGTACGGCTGGCTGGGGAGAAACCGCTCTCCGAGTTGGGGTTGGTTTTGATGTGGGAAGCGAACACGAAGCTCTGCCGCACGAAAAGACGAAAAAATGAAATTGCTGATATAGTAGGGTATAAGAAAAACGTTGAGTTCAGAAAGGGGGGGGGGAGAGGATAAGAGTGAGAAGTCAGAGGGCGAGCGCAAAAAACCGCCATCAGTTTGCCGCCAACGATGAAACGATGGCGTTATAGACGACGATAGTGATGATGATGATGATGATGAGCGAATCGATGGAAGGCCATGTGTCATGCGTTCGTGTGGTGGGGTTAATAATTTGCCACATGAAAAAAAAATCGGAAATGAGATGGTTCATCATTTTGATTCGATCTTAAAGGAACCAGCGGGACCGATAAGTCTTAAAAGAAGCACTAGTTTGGCATATTTATTAACAATCCATGAACTCCATTTTACTCATGCATTCAATTGAGCATAAACCCCAACAATTTCAAATTTTCAATACTTTTAATTCAACTGCAAACAATCATTAAAACCCTGAAGCAAATTTCCACCACCAACCTAATTCGAGGCGCAGAACATTAACACCAGCTTGGTCAACCGGAGGGTTATTATCAAATTCGTTATTGTGGGAAATTAGTGGGACCACCTTTTATGATCCGATGAACAGCTCCAAGCGGTAAGCCAGTGCGTTGCGGTGGTGGTGGTGGTGGTCCACCACTAGAAACTACTCCAGTAAAGGTGCACTGGCGCAGGTGGAAAGAGTGGGGTGGAGAACCATCCTCCTCCCCCCTTCGGTAGGTTCCACAAAGACAATAATGTATGTAAATTGAATGTTAATTGATATTGATATGACACGCCAGATATCCAGTTAATTGAGCGTACAGAATTGCACACCCACTTTGTTCTGCTGCCTCCCCGTCCACCCTCCGAATAAGTTTAATGCATAGTTTACAGTGACGGTGACTGACGGCCGGTCGAGAGCACCTACTTTTACGATGGCTTTATCACCGTCTGTTAGTCACCTGTATGTACTACAACTACAACTGACTGACGGTGGGGCTCGATAATTATAGGACAGGTAAAACAGAGTTGTGAGTGAATGGTCTCCGGTCGGGTGGCTCGTGTCCAATTGTGTCTCGGACAGTCGTTTATTTATTTTTTTATTTATGCCAAAATGTGTGATATGTCACATCGATCACATATTCACATGGCGTGTGACATTGAAACTTGTACGGGAGTGTGTTGTTAAACTCGACCACAAATTAGCTACTATTATAAGTGCTTGGTGCTGGCTGGGATCTGTGTCAGTGTCAACTAATGTCACTCAATGAGACTTGAGCTGGAATCATCGATTGTTTGTTTTAATTGACTGAAAATTATGTGTACAATAACCTCTAGAATCGATGGAAAGGAACGTTCGCCAAAGTGATTCCTGTTCATTTTTAAAATGGCTCTACAACACTATCTGAGTAGGTTGAACAGTCCCTAAGACGATATCGAGTTATAGAAAGATAGTGAAAGATAATTTTCTTAAATCAGAAAATTATACTTTTTTGATAAGTTGCTTAACATCAGATTAAAAATCCTAATGCATTTTTTGCTATTGAAGTAGGGTTGTTATCTTATTTTCGCTCTACTAAGCACAACCCGCGCGTTACCTCTCTTTTTCGAACGGATTTGCTCAAAAAATGGAATGATCCTACTATTAATAAGTTTTAATTTTATTTCTCTTTCCATCCGTATCGTTGGATTTGGTAAAGAGTCACAAATTGATGAGATATTGTTAAAAATCTAACACTGCCTCTTGATTCCCAATTTGTGCTACAGGTTTCAATTCCGTCCAAACGCACTAAAACGCCATTGGATTTTCTTCGTTCTACGGACATGGCAGGGAGCAGGTAACTTTTTTAGTGACTTTGTCACTATTTTGAAGTCAGTCACTAAAAAGTTACTTTTCACACCAAAAAGTCACTAATGTCACTATTTCCCTAAAAATAGTCACTAAAGTCACTTTTTTACAACTAAAATAGAGTGAAATGGAAAAATATCAACACCATTTTTAAATTGAGTACTTGGCACTAAGGAAGTCTACAGGAGTTATGAAAAAAATATGCATATCTGTAGAAAAATTAACAATTTTAAGCAGGATGGCCAGTGAACCGCAAAAATTCAAGGACCTTTGAAACACCAGGATAAATACTGGGAAACGCCTTCAATAATGATAAAAAAAAATCTGGGAAATATACCTCCTATCTCCAAAAATAAATTCTAAAAATAGGAAATTTTTCAAGGGTATTTGTCTGGGCTTGATTTTCAGAAGTCTTTGTAGAATTATCAAGAACTTAAAAAAAATTCAAAGGATATTTTAAGACAATTTTTGAATGAATTCTTGGAATGACATTTCAGAGAATAATACCAAAGTACAGACTACGATAGTCTCATGTCTCATGTCAAATTAAGTGCTCTGAGGGCCGATTTCTTCACCTCCGCTGAAATCTTAAACCAGGTTTTTCCATATAGTTAAACCTAGTTGAAGGCTTAAGCGGAGACTGACACATACGAGCGTTGCTTTTGATAATTGCAAAATTCAGCTCCGAAACAATTCTGGAAATAATTCCAACATAATTGAGAGAATTCTATGATGATTGGATGAGGATTCCCATTATAGTAAGAATTCAAAACTAGTTCTGACATTTTTAAGAGAGCTCTGATGAGAGTTCCATTTAAATCCCGCGAACTACACAGATAATCTCTGCGGATAGGTATAAAATAATTCTGGAATGATTTCTGAGGATACTTTCAAGAGAACTTTAAAGAGTTCGAAATAAATTCCTGGACAAATTCCAATGTAATCGGCTTTTAAGGGTTCAAGCTCAAAGGAATTCTTCGAAGAGTTGCAAGGGTATTCTGAGATGGATTTTTGTTTTGAGAATTCTGACGAAATACCATGGAAATTCTGAGGAGAATACGAATTGAATTTCCAATAGGGGGAGAAGTCCAAGATTATTCTAAGCGGAAATTTATGTAACGCTCAACCAGTAACATTAAAAAAAAACTCCTAATGCATAACTTAATCAAAAGGAAATTATTCAAATCACTTCAAGTGCTCTTCATAGGAGATTTCGTTGAGGGTTTCGATATAATTAGAGGAATTGATGAAATGTGATTTTAAGTTTCATGACAAAAACAGTTTATTCCAATATTAAACCTTATTTGAGTTTCTGAGTCATGATATAAATGTCACTATTGGTTATTTATTTATTATTTAAAAGTCACTATTTGGTCACAATTTCCGTAATTTTAGTGATTAAAGTCACTACTATTATATCGCATCAGCACTACCAGTCCTGTACGGATGAAGGCAGAGTAAATAATGGAGAAGTCTCGAATGACTCAAGCAGTGGCGTCCATGTCCGCATCGTGCTCTCTTGCCGTGCGGATCTATTTGCTTTTTGCTGAAGGAAGTGTTACTACTACCTAAAGCTACACTGTAAAAAATTTCTACCTTGTTCAACTCTTATTCCTCTTCGATCCTTGTTTGGACCCTACCCGAGGTAATCCTTCTTGGATATCGATTTGGAAAATTCCTCTTCGATCCTTCCGATTCTTATAGTAATCTGCTTGGAAGTCGATTTGGATAAAAATTTACTGCCGCCATGGCGCCTAAACGCAAAAGAAAGGGGCAAACTCTTGACCCCCCTTCTGATGAAATTAATTTGAGTAATCAATTTGATTTGCTCACGGATGATGAGAATGCTCCATCATCAAAGAAAAATTCTAGTAAACTTTCCCGGCTTAATGCCAAGAAGGAAAAGATTCCCCCTATTGTGATAAACACTTCCGATTTCCATGCTCTTCGCATGGAACTTATGAATTTCGTGAAAGTTAAGTTTTCACTTCAAATTGGACGTTGGGGTGAATGCCGTGTATTGGCTGAAACCTTGAACGGCTTTAAATGTCTTCTCAAGTATCTTACTGAGAAGAAGCCCAAATTTTTTACTTACGACACCAAAACTGAACGTGTGTTCAAGGTTGTAATGAAAGAACTGCCCAGTGGTGAATCCCTGGATCAGATCAAAGATGAACTGGCAAAATTACTTGGAGTTGTGCCACTCCAAGTAATCAAAATGAAAATGAAATCCCGTCCTGGCGATTCGCGCAACGGGATTTCTAATGATTTTTTATTTAGTTCACTTCAAGTCTAGTGAACTAAACAACCTTAAGGCCTTAGAAAAAGCTAGCCTTATGCTCCATGTCCGAGTGAAGTGTGTTCCCACTTCAGGAAGACTGGAGGAAATTTCCAAAACCTCACTCAGTGCCGTAAGTGCCAGGGATGGGGTCACGGAACTAAAAGTTGCTACATGCCAGCTAAATGCATGAATTGTGGTGATTCCTCTCACGCAAAGGACGATTGTCCTGTGAAGGAAGATCCTAAGAAATTTAAATGTTCAAATTGTGGTGAAAACCACAAATCCAATTTTTGGGAATGTAAAACTCGCAAAGCGATCCTACAATCTCGTTCTAACCGCCAGGTAGGAAACGCTCCACGTTTCCGATCAGGTACAAATTCCTATGCTGTTAACAACGGTCAGCGAGGAACAAATTCTACATTCGTACCCGTAGGTACAAATATCACCCCTGCTTCAAATGTTTCATCTGTACCTACTCCCCTCGCTGTTAACAATGTTCAGCGAGTTAATGGAGCTACCTATGCTGCTATTGCAGCGGGTAGAAATCAAAATACTAACCAACGTTCTAGAGGAAATTTTGAAAATTTTGACTAGGAAGCATTACTGCCCCTAAAATGGAATTTTTACAGAATTCATTAATTGACATGATTTCTGATATGCTTAAATCTAACTCCATGTTTGATGCTATTCTAACTGGAGTAAAATTTGCTAATAATATTGTCATGACTTTAAAATTCAGTAATGGATTTTAAAGCTTTAAACATTTTAAATTGGAATGCTTGATCTCTCAAAGATAATGAAGACGAGCTATTTAACTTTTTGAGAGTTCATAACGTGCATATTGCTGTTATAACTGAAACGTTCCTTAAACCTGACCATAAGGTTAAGAAGGACTCAAATTATTAAATTTATAGACATGATCGTCTTGATGGACCCTGTGGTGGCGTTGCCATCATTGTTCATAGACGAATCAAACATAAAATTCTTTCTTCATTTGAAACCAAAGTTTTTGAAAGTTTGGGAGTTTCTGTTGAAAGAAAATTTGGACAACTTACGTTTATAGCTGCCTATTTGCCATTCCAATGCGTAGGCCAGCAAAAGAATTTTCTAAAGGGTGACCTCCAGAAACTTACCCGTCATAGGTCTAAATTCTTCATTATTGGTGATTTTAATGCAAAACACCGCTCATGGAATAATGCTCAAAGCAATTCCAATGGTAATATTCTGTTTGATGCTTGTTCTGCAGGTTATTACACTATTCAATATCCAAACAGCCCAACATGCTTTTCTTCTGCAAGAAATCCCTCCACTATTGATTTGGTCTTAACTGATTCATGTCAACTTTGTACCAATTGGTTACTCATGCTGACTTCGGTTCTGATCATCTTCCAGTAACTTTTGAAATATCCCAAGAAATAATTTGTAATCCCAACAGCTCTACTTTCAATTACCATAGGGCTGACTGGGAGCAATATCGAACATTTATGGAATATAACTTCGATTCAAACATTCCATTGCAAACCAAAGATGAAATTAATTATGCTTTTGAATCTCTGACTACTTCTATAGTTGAAGCAAGAGCAGCCTCAGTACCAAAATGCGAGGTTAAATTCGATTCAATTATAATAGACGACGATCTTCAGCTCTTGATCCGTCTTAAAAATGTCCGTAGGAGACAATATCAAAGAACACGCGATCCTGCCATGAAAGTGATCTGGCGGGATTTGCAAAAACAAATTAAAAAACGATTCTCTGCCCTGAGGAACAAAACTTTTGAAAAAATTGTTTCTAAATTAGACCCGAGTTCCAAACCCTTTTGGAAACTCACAAAAATTTTGAAAAAACCTCAAAAGCCAATTCCAGCGCTTAAAGAAGGTGGTAAAATTTTGATCACAAATTTGGAAAAAGCTCAGAAACTTGCTAAGCAATTCGAGAGTTCCCATAATTTCAGTTTGGGTCTTACTAGTCCTATTGAGAATCAGGTTGCTCGGGATTTTATGAATATTTTCTCTCGGGAAAATATTTTTGATGATTCCTGGGGGACTGATTTGGACGAAGTAAGGTCTATAACTAAAAAGTTTCAAAATATGAAAGCTCCAGGTGATGATGGAATTTTCTATATCCTCATCAAAAAACTCCCAGAGAGTACCTTGTCTTTCTTGGTAAAATTATTTAACAGTTGTTTCCATTTGGCATACTTTCCTGATGAATGGAAAAATGCAAAAGTTGTTCCAATTTTAAAGCCGGATAAAAAATCCAGCTGAAGCTTCTAGCTACCGTCCAATAAGTTTGCTTTCTTCAATAAGTAAACTTTTTGAAAAGATAATTTTAAATAGAATGATGCTTCACATCAATACGAACTTAATTTTTGCAGATGAGCAGTTTGGATTTCGCCATGGGCATTCAACTACTCATCACTCTTAAGAGTTACCAATTTAATTCGTTCAAACAAATCTGAAGGCCACTCAACTGGAGTTGCTCTTCTAGACATAGAAAAAGTATTCGACAGTGTTTGGCATGAAAGTTTGATAGCTAAATTGAAAAAGTTTAATTTTCCACTTTATATTATGAAATTAGTTTAAAATTATTTAACTGACAGAACTCTGCAGGTAAATTATCAAAATTCCAAATCTAATAGATTACCTGTTAGAGCAGGAGTTCCCCAGGGTAGCATTCTTGGGCCTATATTGTATAACATTTTCACTTCGGACCTCCCTGATTTGCCTCAGGGTTGCCACAAATCTTTGTTCGCTGATGACACAGGCATTTCCGCTAAAGGAAGAAGTCTTCGTGTTATCTGCAGCAGACTGCAGAACAGTTTAGATATTTTCTCTTCCTATTTACAAAAATGTAAGATTTCTCCCAACGCTTCCAAAACTCAACTTATAATATTTCCACATAAACCTAGAGCTTCCTTTTTGAAACCTAGTAGTAGTCACATAGTCACTATGAACGGAGTTCCAATTTCCTGGTCAAACCAAGTGAAATATCTTGGATTAGTACTTGACCAAAAATTAACTTTTAAAGACCACATTGAGGGCATTCAAGCCAAATGTAACAAGTATATAAAATGTTTGTATCCTCTTATAAACAGAAAATCCAAACTTTGCCTGACGAATAAACTTTTAATATTTAAACAAGTTTTTGAAGTTGCCTCCCTGGTACAGTACTACCAAAGTACATAGAATTCCGAATGTTGAGACTTTAGCACAAATGTCCAACAATAATAATTAATAATTTCAGGCAAAAATCGTTGCAATCCTCAATTGCAACGATTAATTCCCTTTATACTTAGATAAGATGTAGTTTTAGTTTTTAGTTTTAAGATATCAATTGTTATACTGACATGCAGGTTTAAGAAACCTGTTTAAAATACTGAATTGCCAAGACAGGAACAATGTAAAAATACTTAGATATATATCATAACAATTAAGGCTGGTAAGTTACTGTAGTAACTGGAGCACCTAGATCAAAATGAAATGTAATTTATTTTGAATTTGAAACAAATAAAGAGTTAAAAAAAATGTGTTTTCTTCACAGCCTTTTACGTGGATACTAAATCTACTAATATCATAAAACAACTTTAAAAAATATTGTTCGATGTGTACAAAAAGTGTGAAAATCCTGTTTTGTTACACTGTCCAAAATTTATAAGAAAACCAAAATCAAAGATCATAAAAGTACCTTAAAGAATCATTTTGTAAAGGGTTTTCAAATAGGGATTTTCTAGCTTTGCCAGTTCATTGCTGCCATATTGGTGAAGCTATAAGTGTCAAATTAGCTGTAATTTATTCAGTGTATCTTGCCAACTTACCATGGAGAGTTATAGCGTCCAACAGCACGTGTAAATGATAAAATTATGTTATGAAATAAGTGTTCTTTGCGAGCCACGTTCCGAGCGCTTGGCTCATTTTACGGTCACAATATTCGACCCCTACCGAGAGGACTATTCGCAATGTGGTGAACAAATTCGAGGTTCTGTGAACGCTCAACCACCACCCGTACGTCAACGGCAAGGTCTGCCGAGAATATCGCCGCTGTATTGACAATTGACCCAGGAGCTCAAGCTTAACGATCATAGACAGCGCCTTGTGTTCGCTGATTGGGTTTTGGAGCAGTTGGAAACAGACCCCGATTCCCGAAAAAATCTTCTTCAGCGACTAGGCCCATTTCTGAACAAGCAGAATTGTCGAATTTGGGACAAAGCCAAACCACATGAGGTCCACCAAGTGACAATGCATCCCCAGAAAGTCACTGTTTGGTGTGCATTTTGGGCCGGAGGCGTCATCGGTCCGTACTTCTTCGAAAACGACACTGGCGAGGCCATCACCGTCAACGGAGAGTGCTACAGGTTGATGATTACCGACTTCTTCTGGCCTAAAGTGGACGATATGGATGTGAACGATATGTGGTTCCAACAGGACGGTGCAATGTACCACACAGCGCACGAAACAATTGATATACTCCTTTTGCGATTTCCGGGCATGGTTATTTCGCGCGGAGGCGATGTCAACTGGCTCCAAGATCGTGTGATTTAACCCCGCTAGACTTGTGGGATTATGTTAAGTCGCAGGTCTATGCCAATAAGCCGCAAACCACCGATGCCCTCAAAGCCAACATAACTCAAGCCATCAACGAGATAGTGAGCTATGGCTCAAATCACGAATTTGGTTTTATCATGCTGTTGTAGACCATGGAATGTTATTTCCTTGGAGTATTTCACCATGTTTAGATGTTTCCCTTAAACAGGGAAAAGTATGCGAAAACAACCGAGAAAAGCCTAGAAATAATCAAAAATTTCAATTCCTTAACCCAGTGCCCACCCTTATTTAGACTACTCAATCGGAATTTAAACTGAACAGGACGTCAATTAAGAGCCAATTATGCGCACGGCTACAGTCTGCACTTTAATAATATTGTGACAGCCAGACTGATGTCTTTCCGGGGTCAAGGTGGTTGCAGTAATGATGTTCCTCAATGCTCTGAAAACAACTCGAAACCCTTGCCTAAAAAGTATCCATCGAAGCCAAGGAATGCCGATTGCGAATCATCGCAACAAAACACCCTTTACACGTCTGTTCACAATCACGAGCAGCAAACCCCTCACCACCGCTCTGCTGTGATGCTACATTGTTCCTACTGCCCGTGCCGTACACAATAAAGCCCATATTTATAACAACCCGCGAGGGAAAAGAATCCTACATCAGTACAATAAGTCATTTTCACCGAAGCATGAAACAGGCGTGGTTTTGTACTTTAGGCTTGTACGGGTTTGTTGTTACTGATCGTACGTACAACAGGTAATTTATCGACATTGTGTTCGTGTAGCTTGCTGTAACTTGGGAAGCCGGCCGGGTGTTGTTGCAACACGGCGATGACGATAAGCTCAATTATGATCGTGCTCTTGATTGATTGTCATCGTTGTCGCTCTCGGGGTGTGAGCATGATTTGTGATGGTTAATGGCAATAATGTGGCAATTATGGATGCGGGAAAGAAAGAGAGAGCGCGAACGAAAAAAAAACAATAAAAGTACCCATCGTCTCACACCCCACTACTCGGGTCAGAGCAAATCAACTTTTCTATAATCTAAGCGAAACGGCGCTTCATCTTGGAACAAATTGTTTTATCTGCTCTTTATTAGATGGCGCACACATCCTCGGATCGCCCGGCAAAGTACGAACGAACGAAACATTATTCAGCTATTTGTTGCCGCTACTCTCGAAGCGAGCGTGTAGTCTTTCCTCATTCATTTGCCCTGCCAAATTGATCTTCAATCATCGTACCGAAAGCTAGCTCTTGGCAAGCAAGCTGGTGTTTCTGTCTGTGTCTGGTGAAGGCATGGAGGAAGGGTGGCAGAGCGTGTGAGACACCGATACGCCCTGCTCAAAGTAGTTTCCCAAGTGCCGGTGGGGCTGATGCTTCCAATCCAGTCTCACTTGTGCGAGCACCGATCGATGGCACTAATGGATGGAAGGGAGGCTAGCGGAGGAAAACACCTCGAACGAAAAGTGTACGAGTGAGAAAAACAAATAGCTTGCCGTTCGTCGGTGCTGCTGCTGATGATCATCATCAGCAACAACGATAGCAGCGAGATGCGCGCGAAAATTACCATCAGGCCCAAATGCGGCATGGCATGAACGCGGGGAAGGAGCGGAGGTATGAATGAAAAAGCAAACCAATCAACGAAATATATTAGTTCGAAAATCATCGAATTAATTTATCAATAAAAGCTTATTAAAACGAATACCGAAATGAGGGTGAGGTGAGGAGGGATGGTGAGAAGGTGACGAGAGCACTCAGTGTTGAAAATCGCTCCTCAGTGGGTAGGCAATTCGATGCTGCAACGCAGATCACCAACCAACAGCGTAGCAGCGGCAGAAGCAATGTACGTGGAGATGACTGAGCGAGGAGGGGGGTATTGAACGATAATCGAGAACGTCGGTCTGTTGGAAATGCTTTCAGGCTGGCGTGTGGAAAGTGTTGCCAGTTTTTTGAAAATTTAGTGATCAGTTCAAACTGAGGAACTACGAGCTACTTGAGCGTTGAGACACTTTACTAATTAACGAATTAAAATTGCAGCTGGCAACCATCCGCCGAAGCAATAAACGGAGCAGCATCGAAAGGGAGAAAAATCATCAACATTGGCTCACTGAAAGAGATGAAAACAAAATTGAAAAACATAATAATTCATTAAATTTATAAGAGCACCTCGTGCGCGCGCCATCCAGCGTTCGAGGTTGGAACTCAGTGTTCGAGGTTTGATCTGTTTTCGGCTGAACACTAAGGAGAGGATGGAGTGAATGTGTATGGGAAGATAATTGAGGGACTTAGGCCCAGTTGATGATTGGATGATGGCTCTTTGGTGTATAGTTTCGACCTGTTTAGTTAGAGTTGAGGTTGAGTTTCTTGGATCGATTGTGATATATAGACCAGGGTTTCCCAACCGGTGGGCCGCGGTCGACAGGGGGGCCGCAAAGTCTTTTCAAGGGGCGAGGGTCTTTCATTTTTTTTAATCGGGTGACTCACAATGGGAAAAAGTAAATGAAGTTAATACCGATGGCGCTCTACCAATGCTCGGTAACAAATCAACATTTCAGAAAGAGATTAAAGAGCTTGCTCCATACACCACAGGTGTTCGATATGCCTTTATCAGCAAGAGCAAGACTCTGCCGGAACTAATGTTAAAAGTATTTTATTCTGTCATTAAAATTGTTAACTATGTCAAATCTGGAGTTCAGAACACTCGTTTATTCAAAGAACTCTACAGGCAAATTAATTCAAATCACGTGGTTCTTCTTTTCTACACTGTTGTGCGCTGTTAGTATTAGTATTGTTGCCATGCTCCATAGACTCTAAATGACTGACAAAAGAGCGAACAATCTAAGTTCGGATCTTTAATCAGAAATTATTGCTCATTTTCACTCACTGGATTATCAATGTAAGTTGTATTTCTCTGAGCTGATACAAGAAGATGCTGATGTAATGTGCAATCCGTATTCTTCTTCAATCGATGTGGAAGACTTGATGAAACATATCGAACATATTGGACCTGAGAAATGATTCCTCATTTCGTGATTTGTTTCGTGAAACAGATTTGAACCAGTGGTTCTGGCGTGCCATGTCGTATCCCAAAGTCTCCTATCACACATTGAAGTGTCCCATTTGCATCTTCGTACGTACGTACGAGAGCGGATTTTCAACTCCACATTAAAACCATGACAAGAATCAGATTAAACGTTGACGAAGATATGAGATTGGCATGATCACAAACGCAGGATTGTAACTAGATTTGAGATCTACAACAATCGCACTGTACGAGTTGTTGGCTGTTGTTAACATAGTATTTTGAAATGAAACGAATAACTAACAGATCAAATGAATAGCTTTTATTCATCTCAGCGTAACTTATACAAGGTACCTTCCAAGGGGTCGCAGAGCTGAAAAGGTTGGAAACCACTGATATAGACCGTTTGCAGGATTTCTAATACTTGGAAGAACATGGAAAACCGGGAATTCTCAGGAAAGTTCTAGACCAACAACTGAAATAGGCGGAACAACTAAACGTAAACAATGGCTTTGAACGCAAATTTCTTAAGGATCAAAACACACCCACACAAACTAACACCAATATGTACACTCAATAGAGTAAACTTCCTTTATCGAATGGCATTGCTAGTTTGCCCGGGAATTAACCGGGCATCCAAAACAACCGGGAAATAACCGGGAATTTATTTGGAACATTAGAATAATTAATCGAATTATATTAATTAATATTCTAAGCCTGATATCTCAAATATTTCTCTAGAATATATATTCAAGCCTACAATTTAAACCTTTCCATAGTATAAAATATAAAAACTAAGCCTGAATATATTTATTAATTTTAGAACCTTGAAACCTTTTCATGCCACAAAATCTAGAAAATGTCTCCATTTCTGGGATATTGAATGCATGCCCGTAGAGGATTTCTCCTAGTTTGAGATCTCACTTTTTTGGAAATATCTAGTCCCATATTCTTGGACAGTTTTCTAAAACCAGGTTCTTAATATTTGCTCGCTCTAAGTCTTAGAAACTAGATAATTTTTGTTACTCTTAGATCTTGAATTACAGTGTACGGAATCTTGGAAAAAATATGAAATTATTTCATTGGAACTTATCTTAGGATATCTTTGAAATTTTCGCAAGAATCGCCTTAGAGTCATTACAAAATGTGTTCAGATTTATGTTTACTTTCAGCATTCACCCCAATAATGACTCTTTCTAGTACTTTCTAGAAATTTGTTTGTTAGCCAGAATTGTCTCAGAACTCCTCCCAGAAAATTCACTTTGTATTCTTAATAGTTCTCAGGAAAATTGGCATTAATTTCTCTCCTTAATTTTCATTACAATTAGCTTGGAATTTACGTTGGAAATTACTTAATATGCCAATTAGAATTTTTGAAAAGCATTCATGGAATATCAAAATTTAAGTCCGATAATTAAAAAAAAACAGCAATGTACCCGAGACTGGCATGTTGAATATTTTTGTTAATTTTAAATCCTTGAAACCTTTCAATGCCACAGAATCTAGAAAATGTCCCCATTTCTGGGATATTGAATGCATGCCCGTAGAGGATTTCTCCTAGTTTGAGTTCTCATATACAGTACTGTTACTGTTACCACAAGCTTAAAAGGTTTATATATTTAAAATCTAACGATAAATTGCTGAACAATTATTTTTCAAACATTGCCAATTTACCGTTACGCATTTTAGGGGCCGTTTATAATCCACGTATTGTATTCATAATTTCAAATCGACTTTTGCAAATAATATGTTCAATATGAAATAAATGAATATTATTTCTTCCAAGTTCAATCATTTAAATTTGTCGAACCTCTTAACGGAATCCCTTTATGTAGAGCTTTGAGTGGGTTGATTTATTTCCTTTAAATTCCGTTATAATTGCTTATCTTTTGACAGATACGCGTATTTCGTCTACTACTTGCAGACTTCATCAACACCACTGAAGAATCAATTTTTTATCTACGAGTTATATACTAATCAATAGGTACTAAAAATCAGCAGGTATCCACTGCCATGTCAAAATTTACCTAACCAGGTACCTAAATTCAGTCTCCAACAGGTAGATGCATGCTACGATGTGTTGTTTTAGGTAGTATGCTAAAGAGTCTCGAGTATCCGTTTCCTTGATCTCTATTAAGCAACATCAAAGAAGTTAAAAAAAGACTTAAGAAAAATTCCGGAAAGTCTACGTAATTAATGAACGGCCCCTCACCAGAGGTGTTCGGACTGTTAATATGTGAAAAAGAATTTAGAAAAGCATTCACCGTTCCAGCTATATGGCATTTTTTCTCAGAATTTCTTTGAAAATCTTCTCACACTGTCCTTGAGAGGATCGCTTGAAATATTCTTGGAATTTCTTGAATTCCTCTTTAGAATTTCTTTGGAAATTTCATCAGAATCTTGGAACACTACTCAGAGTTTCATTGGAAATATGCTTAACATTTTCTGGCCAACACTCCCGGAATCTTCCCCCAAATTTTATATGAATTCTATAAGGAATTCTCTAGAAGCTTTTTTCAATATAGCAACGAATTGTTCGACCTATTTAAGATTTATTCGGTATCAAGAGATTTAAAATCTATCGATAAATTGCTGAGCAATGATGTTTCAACATTGCCAATTTGCCATTACACATTTAAATAATTACAAGAATAAAATAGTTTTAAAAAATGGTTTCGCTCTGAAAATGGTTTTTCCTGCAAACATCTAGAGGGCTTAATGCAAATTTTACTCAAATAATTATTCAGCCACTGCTTCCTAATTCTATATTGGAGAGACCATGGGGCTAGGGAAAATATCGAGTTAGTGAGGTAAATTTGTATGCGTTGAATGGTTCAAGTAGCCTGGATTTCCAACGAGCTATAAAGAAATCGAAACGCTGTCCAATCCCTCCCAGAAGTCGTCAGATTATTTGTTTAAGATTTTAGCTTGATCATTTATTATTCTGAAGGTTTTAAACTGCCCAACAATTCAAATCACATTTCCCAACTATTCTCTTAAGCACCAAGTTGCTCAGAAATTATTCCACAGATCTCCAGATGATCATGGATCTCCTAAAATTTCTTAAAATATTTGTTCAATACTTCAGCATTTTGAAGACTTTAAACTGCTCATCAATTCAAATCACATCTTCTAGCTATTCTCTCATATACCAGATTGCTCAGAAATTATTTCAAAGCGCGTTTAGCGATTTACAAAAAGTTCTAAGGATACTTGTTCAAGAATTCTGGTTGGTCATGAATGGTTTTGAAGATCTTCATCTGCCCAACATTTCAAATCACATAGCGGCGCCGGTGGTGTAGTGGTAAGCGTGATTACCTCTCACCCCAGCAGGACTGGGTTCAATCCCAGTCGGCGCCGCCGGGATGTTCTGAGGCATAACATCTCTGATCACGCCTTCCTTCGGATGGGAAGTAAAGCCGTTGGTCCCCGGTTCATGAGTTGATGGGTCGATAGGTAGGGTTCAGGTGTGGGAGCTGCCTTCCTGGCGTCGGTAGCATTGGTACTCAGCACGGAAAACAAGATCGACAGAAAACAAACCAAAGGATTTCAAATCACATCTCTCAGATAATATCTCCAATAGCAGGTTGTTCATAAATTATTCCAACGTCCTCCAGCAGTTGGTAAGGCATCTCCAAAAGACCTTAAATATTAGACTTCAGTTTGATAAGGTATCATTCTGAAGACCTTCAACTGCACATCAATTCAAATCATATCTCCCAGATATCCTCTCAAGCTAACAGGTTTCTCAGAAATAATTGCAAAGACCTCCAGGTAATCATAGATCTCAAAAATTTCTTCAAAATATTTGTGTAAGACTTCAGCTTGATCAGGCATCATTTTGATCTTCGATTACCCAACAATTCAAATAATATCTCCAAGGTTTTTGCAAGATTTCAGATTGATCAGGTAGGGGATATGTATGTAATGTCGGCCTAAGTGTATCTAATTTGGGCCCATACATAAATTCAGCAATCGACTAAATTTTCAATAGTAACCAAAAATATCCATTAGTACCGACCCAATGACGCGTTCATCTAGATAAAATTGATAAATAGCAGATTTTTAGCGATGGGCCCAATCTTATATCCATAAGCCAACATTAGAGCCATTTCCCCTATCATTCTAAAGAAAACCAATCCATAATCCATATCGCATCTCTCAGATTTTATCTCATACGAAACACGGCAGCTTAGTAATTATTACAAACTCCTTCATGTGTTTTAAGATCTCCATAAAGTCGTCTGAATATTTTTTTCAAGACTTCAGGTTGAACAGGTGCTATTGTACTGAAGATCTCAAACTGTTCGTCAATTCAAATCACATCTCTCGGATATTCTCTCATGATGCAAGGTGGCTCCGAAAATAATCCAACGACAAAGGTGATCAGAAATCTTAGTTTTGGTTAATTAAGTTTTCTTTTATGAACATCTTCAACTACACAACAATTCAAATCAAATTTTCAGCTATGCAATGACTCACTTGGTATGGTCCCTCTCAGCTCAGGATGGTATAGTATGGTCACCTCAGGATGCCTTCGTCATCTTACTTTTCTAGAACACTTTGTTTATCTCCACCAGGCACAAATTCGCTCAAAATGGTTGAAATGCATCAATAGCTGTTGCATTAGACTGATGCAAAATTTGAAATTTTCGCTACACAGTGCTCAAACGGTTCCAAATTGGGCCCTGATTAACCTCCCAAAATTTGAACTCATTTAGTGAGAAGCTGACTTGGTACAACGCATTTGAAGTTTATATAAAAATTACTGTGAAGAAACCATAATTTCGGTTCATATCGATCTAAAAATTCACCATTTCACTATAAATGATAGCTGATTTTGTTGAAAATTTTCTCAGCTACAACTTTGTTTAAGACCAGTTTTCGATCAAATGTAAGGAACAAAAATTATTAATGATTCAAGTCACTGATGTCTTATGATTATGCTCAATCAACTGTTCAGCTGGCAACATTGGTGTTTATGGCGCGTAGAATAGAGGACAAAAATCATGGCTTCTATGTCACACTGCAGAATACAGTGTTGCCCACAATACAGTTGCTTAACATTGCCATAAAATTATCAATCTTTTAAACAATTAATAACTATTTAATTTGACGTTTGGCTGAAAAACGATTTTCTGCAAAGTTGTAGCTGATAAACATTCCCATAAGAATAGCAATAGAATTTGTTAACAGTACAATATGTAAAAAGACTAGAAGACAATGAACAAAAAAATTTGTTTTCCCATAGTAATTTCCATATAAACTTCAAATGGTTTGTGCCAAGTTAGTTTCTTATCAAATGAGTTTAAACTTTCGGAGGCTAATCAGGACCCGATTTTAAACCGTTTGAATACTGTGGAGCGAAAATTTCAAATTTTGCATTAGTCTACTGTTGTATTTACCTTATGCTTCTTCTCTTTTAAATTGGTCGAACCTCTTAACGGAATCCCTTCATGAAGAGCTTTGAGTGTGTTGGTTTATTTCCCTTTAATTTCGTTATATTTGCTTATCTTTTGACAGATACGCGTATTTCGTCTACTACTTGCAGACTTCATCAGTGCCAAGTACTCAACACCACTTCTGCTTCTTATTTTTAATTAATAAAATCCAATACTACAGAAAACAAATATGGCTATATGTATGGATAACTATGGAAAACCGAGCCATTTTCCCCGGATAATCGAACCATTTTCTCCGGATAATTGAGCCCCAGATAATTAAACCCTTAGCTAATCGTACCCCCGGATAATAGAGACATACCTGTATTTCCTCCCAATTCTTAGTTTTTTTTTCTTCTAAAACCGATGACCACCATTTTGGATACCAAAATGGCAGTGGACGTCAAATTTTGACATCTACACGTCATAATCGCTCCAAAAATACCCTTATTGTTGGGTATTTCACAGTTTTTCTAAACCCAATGGCCCCCATCTTGGATTCCAAAATGGTGTCCATCAACAAATTACGACCCCTACACGTCATCCCCGTTCGGAAAATACATATATTGTAGGGAATTTGACAGAATTTCTAAAACCGATGGCCCCACAATGACCGCGAACATCGAATTTTGACGTCTACACGTCGTCCGCGTTTCGGAAATACCCATATTGTAGGGAATTAGTCCGAATTTATAAATCCAATGACCGCCATCTTGGATTCCAAAATGGTGTCCAACATCGATTTTCGACCTGTACACGTCGTCCCCGTTTCGAAAATACTCATACTGTAGCGTATTTGACAGTTTTTTCAAAAACCGACGGATTTCAAAATGGCGGTGGACATCGAATTTTGACATGTACAAGTCGTGCTCGTTCCGAAAATACCGTGCCGATTCAAATTTCGGACACTTAAACTCGAATTTCGGACACTTTTGAAAGTTGATTATCTCGGTCGAATATGATCCACATGTCTTGTAAATTTTAAATTTTTTTGACTAGTGCCCTCCACGATCATCTAACATTATTACTTTGTTTCTAACTGGATGTAATATTTAATTAAAAATGAAAGTGTCCGAAATTTGAATCGTCCGAAATTTGAATCGGAACGGTACCCATATTGTTGAGAATTTGTCAGTTTTTCTAAAACCGATGGCTGCCATCTTTGATTTCAAAATGGCGGCGGACATCGCATTTTAACATCTACAGGTCGTCCTCGTTCCGAAAATACCCATATTACCAAATGACCTGGCCACCTACACCGTACGGCGAGGCAGAGGCAGACAACACCGAAGGTAGACAAGCCTCCAACGAGGAACTCGCTAAAGGGCTAAAGACGAAGAAAGCTCCCGGTCCGGATGGAATCCCCAACGTGGCGTTGAAGGCGGCGATCCAGGCGTTCCCGGACATGTTCAGGATAGTGCTGCAGAAGTGTCTGGATGAAGGTCACTTCCCGGACCGATGGAAGATACAGAAGCTAGTGCTGCTGCCGAAACCCGGAAAACCGCCGGGGGATCCAGCATCGTATAGGCCTATATGCTTACTGGATATAGTCGGAAAGCTATTGGAGAAGATCATCCTCAACAGGCTAACGAAATGCACGGAGAGTGAGCATGGATTGTTGGTGAGGCAGTTCGGATTCCGGAAAGGGAGATCAACGGTGGATGCAATTCGGACAGTGGTCGAGAGTGCCGAGAAAGCGTCTAAGCAGAAGCGGAGAGGAGATCGATATTGCGCCGTGATAACGATCGACGTGAAGAACGCATTCAACAGCGCCAGCTGGGAGGCCATCGCCGAAGCACTACATGGAATGAGGGTTCCTGATTACCTGTGTAGCATTATAAGGAGTTACTTCCAGAACCGGGTTCTAGTCTACGAGACGGACATAGTAGAGAAATCAATCCGGATCACGGCGGGTGTGCCACAAGGCTCCATCCTTGGCCCAACGCTCTGGAACGCGATGTACAACGGCGTGCTAACGCTGAAGCTACCCAAAGGAGTCGAGATCGTAGGATTTGCGGACGACGTCGTGTTGGCGGTAGTAGGCGAGACGTTGGAAGAGGTAAAATGCTGGCAATCGAGGCGATCGACACGGTTTCCAACTGGATGCAAGGAGCGAAGCTGCAGATAGCCCACCACAAAACGGAAGTGCTATTGGTCAATAACTGTAAAGCTGTTCAGCGAGCAGAAATTACCGTCGGGGAGAACGCCATAGCATCAAAGCGCGTGCTGAAGTATCTTGGAGTGATACTCGATAACAAGCTAAGCTTCAATAACGACGAAGTCAACTTCCACTTGACGCAGTTCCTGTCTGGTCATGGTTGCTTCAGGAAGTACCTGCATCGCTTTGGAAACACAACGTCGCCCCTCTGTCCGGAGTGTGGAAACGTGGACGAAACGCCGGAGCATGTGGTTTTCGGCTGCCCAAGATTTGAGGCAGTGCGAGTGGAGATGCCGGCCTTTAGCGCGAGAAATGTCGTCAGTGAAATGTGCCGGGATGAGAGGACGTGAAGCGTCGCCAGCAGGGCAGTGACGCAAATTTTGTCGGAGCTGCAGCGAATATGGAGAGATGATCAGCGAGTTAGCAACGCCGGCTAGCTGAGCTAAAGAGAAGTGCTTAAGCACAGCCCCCCCGACGAAATACTCTAGGGGAGTTCCGGGGGGATAGTGGCTAGAGGCGAGTGGTTAAGAGTCCCACACTGTGCCAGAAGGAGAACAAACACGGAACACAGTAACAGGCCGGGCTTTTGAAGTTTTCCTTACTAAAAAAACACGCAAACACACACACACACACACATACATAACGTACATAATTTTCAACTAGCCTCTCAACCCCCCTCCACCCTGCTTTGATCTTGCCACCACCGCACATTTAATTCTCGAAAAATGTCATTATTGAGCTCGACAATCAATAAAATACGAATACGACTGTACAAAACAGTCCACCTCAACCAAAACTAATTGAATCATATAGGCTGACAAAATCGGGTCAAAAAGCTGACAAAATCGGGGGTAGACAAAATCGGGTCACCACTGAATTTCGTAAAAATTGGTAGTTTTGTTCCTTATCGCAAAATATTAGATATTTTGTCATTAGGGTGACCATTTCCATTTTTGGGTGGTCAAAAAAATGCGATTAGACTATCATGCGTCTCCATAGATTTATAACGACTGTAACATGGTCACGATGGTCATTTGATATTTTGATCTCTGAAATCGGCCTAGTGGTTCAAAAGTTAGGAATTTAAAAAAAAAACATTTTTGAAAAAAAAAACGATTTTTTGAACCACCCTATCATGAAAATGGTCACCCTAATGACAATAAAAATACGGGTCTCATATTTTGCGATAAGGAACAAAACTACAATTTTTTACGAAATTCTGAGAACCACTACATCGTTTTGCTATAGAATGGCTGTATGAACACCATCTGAAAGACCGTGGTAATCTGAACAACTTTGCTGAAGACAGTAACCGTCAATACGGCCACGATCTCGAGATACAGCTTAGACAGGAAGTGCACAATAGTGTGCACCGCATAGTGTGAGAGTTCTAAACTTATATGGCCACCATCAGAATGGACTTGCTCACCTGAAGACAGCAACCTTCTACAAGGCCAGGCTCAAGAGATTTTCGAAGTTGGTCCCAAATTCCATATAATATAGCACCCGTCATAAGTAATATTAAAGTAAAGCGCCTATAGCGACGTAGTCCCCAATTAAACCTGAATCGAATGGCTTAGGCTTGTTGGTCTAACCCAGTACAAAAACTTTGTCGAATATTGAAATTAATGAGATAATCCACCACAACCCATAAGCTTATTCGCGGACAGCCCGACAACAAGGATCCGGCAATAAGAATTCCTGACTGTACTAGGTTTATATTTAAGCTCAGCTCAGATTTGCAATCAAATGATTAAACAAATATGGAAATGTTAAATTTTAAAATAGTTAAGAAATTTAGTCAAAAAACTGTCAAATGACTTTTAAGAACTAAAATGCTGTGAAGTTTCACCTCATTGATCCAAAGTAGCATTCTTTCATCGTAAAAACTTGCAGCAACTTGATTGAAACTATAATCAGTCAAATTAACGATACCGCAACCGTTCTGCAACAAAATGCTATCTGGTTAAATCGTTTGCGGTTTCTTAATGTGCTGAGCACATGGAAAATGCCTTCTAGTTTTACTGTCGCTCCATATTACGCTTCCGGCTTGGGTAAGATAATATCACCCAGTAAATTTTCCAGACTGCAACGAATGACTGAGGAGAAGCTGGGTGATGTGCGTCTTCAAAATAACATAAAAATCACGAGCATACCACACAGACTACCCGAAAAATCTATTCTCCATCAAAACCCATTGGAACAAATCTCAACATCTTCGAACCGCACCACCGTTGCCATCTTCGCCATTCCGGCCAACCGACCAACCCAACCGACTGCCTGCCGTCAGGGAAAATTGGATATTATAGCATTAAGCATTAAACAGTCATTAACGTTTACGACCTCATTCGCAGCCATGTAGGACAGCCCGGGGTTGGTCCCCATCCCAAGGAAGTGAAACTTCTTGCTCACTTTAGAACTTCTCGATGTTTTCGACTTCGGCTGCTCGGTTGCGGCCATAAAATTACCGGGAACCACTCAACTGGCTGCACTTGGAACGTGTGCGGCGAGAGGGAGATGGGGATCGACTTGAGTGATGGGTTCGAACGGAAAGATGGGGTGAATCGAAAGGTGTTATTTGGATTCTTCTCTTGGATGGGTGATTTTAATCGACGCCGCCGCCGACGAGAAATGAAAAAAAAAAAAAAAATGAGCCAGTGAAGAACTGCCCGGAATGATTGATACCGGTAATTTCCCAAAGCGATTGTTATCTGGTTCTTGTGTAGCGTGTAGTAGAAGGAGAGCTCGTTATGTGGCGAGGTTGTGCTAAATGAGGATGTTGGATTGAAACGGATTGGATTTAACAATCCTTGGCTTCGAGAGGTTTCAACGGCGGTACGTCACTGTGTTGTACCGTTAGGGACTCTTGATTCTTAGCTTGTAACAGCCAGGCGGTAAAGCGGAATCCAAGAACTCATCATATTTTAGTCCAACAAACGTGGAACAAAATAACGATAATAGCAGTAATCAACAACAACAACAACAACAACAACAACAACAAACAACGGCGGACCAAATAAGGCGAAGAGAACGGCAAAGAGTGAGAACACAGCAAATCTAAAGAACTATAAGCTCCTTCCAAGCAATGTGTCGGTACAATGCTCTGCATTCAGTGGGTCTTGGCTGCACTCGGGAGGGGAAGCACAAAAGTGACCATCAAAGACCCCTTGTCCGGTCCGCGCCGGACTCCACGTGGAGTTGCGAGAGCTAAGAGAGCTGGAATTGTTGCAGCAGAGGCCGGCATTAATGGGACACACCGCAATTGAGTCAAAATTCCACAATTTTCTTCTTCCATTCTTGTACAACTGCATGGTCGGAGAACCGTCTGACCGAAGACCGACCGGGGAGTTGCAGTTGTAGTGTGGACTTTTCCTAGGTGCGGTGCTGGTGCAGTTCTTTGGGACCTGAAGGCCGCATTCTCATGTTCCCCGATGTGGTACATAGCAGCATTGGACAGCGCGCCATACGGTGGTGATGGTGTAGCAAAGTGCGGTTTCATGGGTCATTATTATCGAAAATTGCTGGGCAACGACGATTATTTGCCCACATTCTGTTTCGCTCCTTTTTCGCTTCTCAGGTTCATGTTCAATGGGTCGATATAACGTTCTCCATCCCCGGAACAAGGCCGTCTTCTGTTGACGTTGTACTCCGGTCTACAATGTGTCATTGCGGCCATACCTATGTTCCATCGCGCCATCAATCAACTCAACTTTGTAAAATTAGTTCCAACCCTACCGGTCAGCAGCAGCAGCGGTGATATGGTTGTGTAATCAAAACAGCCACCCATTAAACTCCCAAGTATGCAAACCAAACATCGACCTTTCCACCCACACACACACACACACATACACGGCACCAACGCCCACACCACAACCCCTCGAAGATTCGCAAACATTCGATAATGATACAAATTAGCGGAATAAACACACTCATCGAAAATGAAGTCGAGTTGCAGTGCTCCACCCCACCTCCACACCCCTTAGGGTTCCCGGTGCAGCGTAGCCAAAGTCAACCACATACAACCGACGGGTGGACAATGATGATGTGTGTTATTTGTGCACCTCTAATGCACCTAATAATGCCCGCGAGGGCGTTTGCGTTTGATGATTACGCCGTTGTTGTCGATGTTGTTGTTGTTGTTGTTGCTGCTGATGATGATGGCTGTTCCAACCAACGATGTTCCACTGCCTTGCATTTTGCTTTGATAGTGGTGATAACAATGATGATTATATCCGGGGGTGACGGCGATGTCGACGATGAAGTGATGACTGGTCGATACGCGGGCAAAAAAGGTGGAATTGCGAAAATGTTTGCATTAGCGTTTGACAGGGTTTGCCCAGGGTAAATAGAAGCCCGATGTGCTGAAAGGCTGAATGGAGTGTTCTTGTAATGGAAGTGCCTTCTGGAATGAGGTTGATCAACGCAAATAAGTAGGTAGACTTGTGCAAGGTGTAGATAAAGTGATAGAAAGTGGTATGGATAGGATTGTTCCCTAGAATAATGATTACACTAAGTAATATAACGTTATATAGGGTATTTGAGTACGGGGTTTTTGAAATTTATATGTGCTTTACTCTGGGATTAGTGAAGCTTTAGTTGACCTCGTCCTTGTAGTTCGCCTTAATGATTTTTAGATCATTTTACTTTTCGTAGAGCTAGAAAATAACTCTGCTATAACTTTACTTAAGAGCATTTCTTAATGAGACATCTAGAATATTTACTGCTTCGAATTAAGGCTCAAATGTGAATCATTTGATGGTATTGGTGTTATCAAGAATATCATAAATCATTATATACTAATTCATCAACATCATACATATTTTTTTTCAAACTTTGATGGCTGGGTAGTATTGAAATCATGCAACAGTTATCAGGAAAGGTTATTTCCTGAGTTATTCTGAATAAAACAAGTTTACTCTACTTTCCCCTGCTTTTCTTACAGAGCGAGTAAAGTAAACAATTTTATTCATATGACCAAATAAAACTATTAGAGCATCTTAATCTGACGTTTCCGTTTCCGTTCTATTGGGATTTCGGTTGGGATTATACAGAATCTTTCTTAAGGTTATTTATAATCTCTGTCTTAGTAAGATTCTCCGATTTTCTTTAATTTTCTAGATTTGCTTTTGATTCTCCAGAAATGCTTTGAGATTTCGCTAGTAGTCTCCTAAGAAAACTTTGGAAATTGAATTGCTGCGATTTTCCAAATGTTCTCTATGGATTCTCCAAAACTCCAATCAAGGTTTATCTCCTCAATCTCTAGTGGAATTTATCGGACTTCGTTGCTATGTTCGTCATCTCCTGAATTTCGATTGGAATGTTTTAGAATCTTCCTTGCAGTTATTTGGAAATACGTCTTTGGCTCTCCAGGCTCTAGTGATTCACCAAACGTCTTCTGGGATTGGTTAGTTAGTTGTGGATAATGATATTCGATCCTGCTTGGAGTCTTATTCTGGAAATACTGGTCACACAAAAATAATACGCCGTGATATTTTATCTCTCCATGGAAGTTCAAAGAGCTGTTACTGTTGCTGTTACATATTTCTTGCTGCTGTTTGATGGAATATTCAAGGTTTAAAAGAACAATTTGTGACTTGATTGGCTTGTTCTGAGAGAGGTTAGAATTATTTTAGTAGGTGAAATGGATGTTATGTCGGCCTAAATGCCCCTAATTTGGGCCCATACATAAATTCAGCAATCGAATAAATTTTCAATAACGACCAAAAATATCCATAAGTACCGTCCCAATGACGCGTTCATCTATATAAAATTTATAAATAGCTGATTTTTAGCGATGGCCCCAATCTTAGATCCATATGCTAACATTAGAGCCATTTCCTCTACATTTTTTTCTAATTAGACTATCTTTTTTCAATCTGATATTTCTTGAAGTGCAATGAACCAAATCAGCTAAAAAAAAATATCATTCATACTTGACATATAGGCTAGAAGCGCTTCTATAAGGTACAATTTCATTATGGAATCCGAGCCGCACAGAAGATCGTAGCTTACAGTTGTACTTGGCAACTGTAATGGCCTTGATTACTTCGCTCATCTCTCAAGCATACCACGTTGACTTTTGACCGGTTTTTAGCTAATGTTTTGATAAATATGACGAATCCATGGCGGAACTCAAAAATTGGATTATGACACAAGCTCAGAGCAGGCGCAGATAGAGTACAGTGTTGCCAGTAACTATGAAGATCATGAAAATTTCTAACCATGGGTGCCAATGAAAGTGCCCAGGAGTGCCCATCTGTATTTTGGGCTCACTGTGCGGAGTGACCAACCCCTTGATCTATCTGCAGCAAAATTTTCAACAATCTTCTTTATATCTATTAATCTCAATCGTGACTCACGATGGCAACACAAATTCTTCCCTGCATTTTAGATAGAGTCGCCCCCCTCGGAAAAAATAACAGATTGTATTTGTAAATCGTAGTAAAAGTTTGGCTGATTTGGCTTTATCGATCAAGCCACATAATATGATGATAAATTTTTGAATGCTTCATGGAACAGGAGTTGAATATTCACAATTCTTGATGCACAAGCTGGAAAGTAAAAGCTCTTTAAACTTTCAAATATAGTCAAAAAATCAGGACGTTTTTTTTACGTAGGATTACGTCTTCCGGCAACATATTGAGGGTGCAATTTCAAAAAAAGCCAAAATTGACCGCGTTTTGAAAAGTAGTCAGGTTTTAACAACTTAAAACTGTGTCAATAGCGGATGGATTTTTATTCTAAACAAGCCAATCGATTGATAAATGTTCTACGTGTCTGCTAAAATGAACACTATATCACTTTTCAATAGGTCACTATTGAAAATTACACAAATGTCCAACTGTTGCAATGGTAATCAAAACTATCACCGATTGTCTGCAAAAAGCGCTTTCAAATCCGAATTCCAACCAGTCTCACCGAACGGTACTTATTCAATCACCGTGTGTGGTGGTGCCCGGTCGGTCGTCATCATCAGCATGAGCAGTAGCAGAGGTTTCGGTGCGTGGCGTTGAACATTGTTCTCCAGTACACAATGAAAGGCTGCCCGCAAGCAGCGAGCTGCAGCCCACATGAGCGTCCATTCACCGAAGAAGGAGGAAGAAGCCTCATTGCTACTGATCGGATTCAGTTGCTCGTCGTGAGCCGCTGAGCTCACCAGCCTAATCCGTGTTGAACACCCTAATAGCTCAGCATTACTCAACCATCACGACAAAACGATTCTTTTCAGGACCATCATAAATTATTGTTGCCTCATTGAACGTTCGCTCGCCTTTCTACCAGCCTCATCACCCCCACAGTGCTTTGATAATGTAACCCAGCAACCAAACGTTTGTGGTCAAATGCGTAACAGTATTGGAGTGGCACATAAAAATTCTCGCAATAACCGAATACAACATGTATTCGCCACCTTGTCAATTAGCCAGAAACACTTCGAAAGTTTTCTCATGGACGCCAGAAAAAAATAAAAAAAAAATCTCGAATATCTCGCGGTTGGAAAATTTTAGCAATAAATTCCGAGCGTTTTGTGCACGAAAATGCGTAACTTTGTTATCAGAAACGAGGCGTTTCCGTGATGGGAAAAAGTGGTTTCCCTAACACAGTCGCCGAATATTGATACCGAGCACGTAATTCTACGTCAAATCTACGATCGTATCTTGAATACAACCTCTTACTTTTTTATATCCAGTACTGTACATCCAAAAATATTAATCTTATTTTAATCTGTTGAAGCGCTCCGCCCTGCAATCATTGAATGTTGAATAAGAGCTTATTCAGGCAAAGTCAGCATCTTTAGCAAAAAAATTGCTTATACAGCTGTTGATCAACTTATATTGTTTGTTGGGCATTTAGTAAGATAATTAGATCAATTCTAAACTAAACTGAACACTACCGAACCAATCTCGGTTATTTGAATAACTTTATATGACTGAAAACGTCTATCGGGTCACGATTCTAAGTTATCACTAAAAGAATTACTCTGGCATCTCCTAACAAGCCTATTCGCAACTTAACTGTTTACTTCCACAATGATCTTTTCCAGATAAACAACTTTGCTGAAGGCAAACAAAATCAATCTGAAAAAAATGCTCCTGATTTATCATCAAAAGAAGAATTCTACACAACTCTGTCTATCTCTCTCTCTCACCAGTCAATTCCTATTTAAACTGTTCTCCGCTGAACGGGTCTCCTCCTTTCGTCCTCTTCATTTGTACTCCGGCACCACCTAGTG
The DNA here is from genome assembly GCF_037179485.1 of Ochlerotatus camptorhynchus. Classification (NCBI taxonomy): domain Eukaryota; kingdom Metazoa; phylum Arthropoda; class Insecta; order Diptera; family Culicidae; genus Ochlerotatus; species Ochlerotatus camptorhynchus. Next base: position 976,084 of record NW_027040620.1, read on the forward strand.
AGTTGATTCCTCAATTAAACGGTTCACTACTGTACGGATCTCATCCATTTGAATAACTTTGCTAAAGACAGGAAATTTCTATCTGGTCTTGATCCTGAGTTATCACTAGAAGAACTTTATTTGTACTCTGGCACCACCTAATGAGCCAATTTCCAACTAAAATGTTCACTATTGAATGGGTCTCGTCGAATTCACCGACAAACCGACATGACAGTTAAATTTACCTTATGCTCGAAAATCTATAACGGCCGATTTTTTAAACGAATATATAATATTTGTGGAGAATAGATCAGACACTAATCAGCTCATACATTTTGTGTTAGCAAACGTGTTCCACGTACATGAAAACATACGGTATGCGTGATAATGTTTGCACCATTGAGCAACGTCAAAATTAAACAAATTATCAAAAATTTCGTTTTCGAGTTTTTTTTTTATTTATTAAAATGAGGGATGTTTCCTCCCTCTTAAACTATGTTAATCATCGATCGAGTTTCCACTTGCTGCAATAACGGCCTCCACACGCTTCTGAAATGCACGGCAGGTTCTAATAATGTAGTCTGGATCCATTTCTCTCCAGGTACGGGTCAATGTTTGTATGAGGCTTGTTGTACTCGGGTGGCGTTTAGAACAGGCCTTGGCCTTCATGGAGCGCCATATTGAGTAATCCAGCGGATTAAGATCGGAGCTGGATGGCGGCCACATATCCTTCGTTCAGAACGGAAGATGTTCGTGCAACCACTTCTGAGTGCGGTTCGAGGTGTGGCACGGAGCCCCATCTTGTTGAAATACAACATTTGGCTTCGGACCGTACTGTTCTTTGATCCATGGAAGAACATACTTACCTAAAATCCCGATGCAGACCTCCGTGTTGACCTTGTCGCCTTCTGGAATGAACACCGGGTCAATTTTTTTTGCCATCGGAAGCCACCAATCCAAACACCATAACGCTAGCAGGATGCTTGGTCACATACACGTTCTTGTGCTCGTCGACCACGACTTTTACCGGAAGAGAACTAATATACCGGTCGGTTCTGGTATTTGATACGGGATCGACGGTAAACATGCTCTCGTCGGTGAACAGGATTACCGGATTTTTTCGCTTAAGGAAGTTCAAGATTTTCTTGCATCGTTCGACTCGTAGCTCCCGGATGCGGTTGGTAATCATGTGAGTTTTTTTCCGTGCCCTCGACTTCGCTCCGCAATCTTCTTTTACGATCTTCAGTGCCGTAAAGTTACTGATCCCGTGTTCCTTTCCTTATTGAACGCACTGGATTCACCCGAATCTTCCTTTTAATAGCAGCGATAACCCGGGACAGCGATAACCCGAATCACGAATACGCTGCCACTTCGTCATGGTGCAACTGTCAAACTAAGTAAATCATTTTCTTTTATACACAGCCTACTACGATTTGAGTTATAGGTTACGTGCATACAAAGAAAATCAAGGCATTGTATGTACAGGTGAAACAGGAACCTTATTTGTACAATGGTGCAAACATTATCACGCATATGGTATGTTAGAAGTGAGTTAAAATGTCATGGTAAGGGCACTGGACTTCTAAGGGAGAGCTGATGTGCTAGTCCTCAAAGATGGCGAAAAGGCAAATTTTAGTCGTTAACCAGTTCCTAATTTACCATGACTTCAACTATACTAAAAGATTATCCCTAAATCACTTTTTGAGCGCAACCTACTGAACATCCAATCGTCATCAGCCGTGAATTTCCACTGTTCCTATGCATTAAGTATGGAAAAAATATGACTAATTCTCTTAACTCCTTAAGGTGATTCCTTGAAAAGTCCACACATGACCGTCATGATGGCTGATATGCCTTATCACTTCAAGTTTTCTACAGCACAAATCTCGGACACTGTTCCAACATCGATCATGAAATTGAAACTCCCTGTTTGCTGCACTGAAGCAAACGTAAAGTTCCAGTTTCATTGTTGTAAGGTTTGTGGGAACTGATATTTGTGCTCTTGAAATTTTGAGGTTTCCAGCGATTCACCCTAATAGCTTTCACTTAACATCGTTGTGATTCGTTTGTCTAATAAATGTATTTTTCTTCCCTTCCAGGTAAGTTCCATCAATAGACAATGAGACAATATTTGGATTGCAACCCGAACATTTCTTGAAAATACGTGTAAGTTATTTAAAACTACCTACTTCGTTACTATATGTATTTTGCATACTTCTGTGAAAAATTGAAAACATCTGCCATTGAACAGCTTTCCACCTTCGATACACCCTCGGGCTCATGCAGCCACCAATAGACTCCAGTCTTTATTTTTTAATTAGAATTAATTTCAATTCCTCTTAACCTCCCCCGAAAACACCTCGCTCAAACAAAACCGCGTTGGGCACTGGCATCCTCCTATGTTGGGTCGTACAGGGCAATGGAAGAGAACGAGGATTCCACCCTCACCCCCTTGCAAGGCAACATCGTTAAGGGAATTAAAAGCGCGGAACGATGGACCAAAAACAACAAGCTTTGAATATTTAATCGTTTTTCCGTTCGGCATCATCCGGTGTTTTGAAGCAGCAGCAGAAGGGGGTAGACAAAATCCAACGATTGTTCCTGGCATCGCATTCCGCCCCCGACCTGTGTAGGTGTAGGTGTACAAAGTTTTCCGCTGCGGGGCGACAAGGTGACGGTGGCGGTGGTTTTCGGTGGAACCATTTCCTGATGATGATACTCCGCACTTCACTTGCGTGGCAAGTGGAATAAAGTGAAAGAATGGGTTCAGGGAAAGGGATCTTGAGAGTTTCCTCTACTGGGATTTCTCGACTGCGACGATGACAAGCAAATGCGGTGCTCGGTGGTGCTATGCAAATATGTCCCGCACCCTTCCCAGTTCGGCTGCCGAGGACACTAGGGTTGGCAAAAGTGTCTCTGCCGGGTATGGTAATTGGGTCGGAAGTGATCGGAACCGGTGGAAGCACCCTAGCCATGACAACCAACAGAATTTCGACAAGCGATGTTAGGTGAAATTAACCGTACAAATTAGAATGGTTGTCGCTTTCGGAGGGATGGGTGGGGGTTAGCAGAGCGCCTCGGTGCTAGCCATTATTGGGGAGGAAAACATCATGCAGCGGATTGTGAATGGGACCAGGTTCTTCGATGAGTACGTATTATGTTTAGGTACACAAAACAAGTGGGAATCAAATCGTTGTAAAACCGTTTGGCTGGCGACGGGTGGAATAATAATAGAGTTTGTGAAAATTTACTTTATGAATCCGTAATTAGCTTTTGTGTAAACATACTGGAAGTGAAACGCGTTGAGTTGATTTTCCCCCCGCAGTGGACCATTCCCCGAGGGATGCGGGAGAGTATGGGGAAGGCTGTAGGAAAGCATTGTTTCTAGAGAGTAGTGCTGGTTAGGCAGATTCACAGCTCGGAAGAGTGGGTTTGCTAATCTGGATTGTTTTATTTCTGAATAGAATCCACTCACTTTTTTTTAACCGAAGCAGCTGAACTGTTCACAGATGAGCAGTCATAACGTTGACACGCAGTTATCATTGGAATCACAGCAAATTCTTCAAACTTGATATGATCGTAAAATGACAAAATTGTTACTATGGAACATTTCCTTAGGCTTTGGAGTAGTATACAGTACCTTGGAGTTTGTCGATGAGAATTGATTTTAATTTGAACACTATGCAATTGATGCATTTATTGTTTTTCATTAAATTTGATCAGCTACGAAATCGACAAGGGGGGTCCAGAGATGCAGGCAAGATCTTACAAATTGACCGTACATTCTGTTTCAATGGTATTTTTGTTTCTTAATAATGATCACATAGCACCGTAAATTAATCAAAACATATGTTGTGAAGGTTTGAAAAACAAAATATATTTCAACCCTTACGTTAAAACAAACCAGAGCGTTTTAAAATATCGTGTGTGTCTTATCATACAGACGAGTTCAGGATGTTAAATGACGTTATCATCACTAGCGTCATAAACTTGAAAGTTTTTTAATACTTAATTATAGAGATTATTAGCTTGCAGCATTAACTTGAATGTGGCATTTTGGACTTAACTAAGGGTCAAACTACGGTAAAATGTTTCCAATATCAAGAAATCAAAAGTTTTTTGCGAGATTTCATGTGATATTTAAAGTAATTGTCTACATTAAGGTGCAACTGTACATTTTCAGAAGCAATTTTTTTTTTGAATTTCTGCTCAAAATACACTTTGCTGAAACTCTAATTTAATAAGATCATTTACTAGAAATACAATGAGAATTCAATTAACCACCCATAGTATCAAATTTGAGATTTTAAAAATGTCTTTAAAACAAATAAACCATATGATGAGTAATCATGCAGAACGATAGAGTCCTCATAGCTACTTATAGCTAAAACGGGGTAACGTTGAAGATTGAGGTTAAGTGGATCACTAAACCATTTAATTTTCGTTTCTCAACAATTCTTTTCCATGATATTGTCATTAGATAATTTGTTCAGTATTTCATTGAATAGTTTTAAATTTAGGGTGTCCCAGAATGTATAAGCACAGTTTCAACTCGCCCCATTTCTACCCTGATGAAGTTAATCAGCTGTTCATCGATGTGTGTTGTTGTGTACTTATTGTTCAACAAATTTGTGTGCGCAAAGTGCATTTTTTTTTTTTACAAAATCATCAAAATGCGAGGCATTTCCCCCAAAAACGCAAACAGATCGTGCAAAAATGGTGCACTAATCCCAACCTATCATTAAGGAAGTTGGTGAAAATGGAGGAAGTAGGTATCGGAGCAGTCCAAATCGGCATCCGGAAGTTCGGTGAAGAAGTTACCTTTGAAGGCACATCGAAATCTGGCCGAAAACCGGGACCGGTGATCCGAAAAGGGGACCAGAAGATCATCAAGCTTTCGTCAATTAGAACAGTAGCTCTATTCCATATTTGGTCAAAAAACTAAGAACATCGAAGACTAACGTCCTATATGATAGCCTTGTGGGTGGAAAATTGGCGAGTGTTATAATGGACGATGATACGTCAAAATTGACTACAAGACGCTTCCGGGAGACCAAAACTACACAGTCCGTGATGGTCAGAAAGTTGACGATGCGGATAAGTCAATTTTTACCGAAAATTTAATTTGGCAAGCGATATGTGAGTGTGGCAAGTTGTCAAAGCCATTTGTGACAAAGGAGACGATGAACACTGAAATTGACTAGGCCATCAACATGATGGCCTAGTACTATTTTGGTCCGATTTGGTGTCAATGCACTACTCGAATGACACGGTAGCTTGGTACAAAGCAAACAATGTGCAATACGTGACAAAAGAGATGAATCCTCTGAATTGTCCGAAGGCCCGATCAATCGAAACTTGTTGGGCCTTTCCCAAGGGACATCTACGGAAACACTTTAAGGCAGCGAATTCAATTGAAGAATTTGAAAAAGACTGAACCGAAATAGCCAAAATTATCGCCAAGGAATCTGTGCTGAAGCGCATGGGCAGCGTCAGATCAAAAGTTTGCTCCTTGGCATACGATTAAAGGAACTACGGATTATGTTCATCCAATTGAAGAAAATACAATAGAAAACATATAGGGGAAATGGATGTAATGTCGGCCTAAATGCCCCTAATTTGGGCCCATACATAAATTCACCAATCGACTAAATTTTCAATAGCTACCAAAAATATCCATAAGTACCGTCCCAATGACGTGTTCGTCTAGATAAACTTGATAAATTGAGTTCATTAACTTAACGTTGTTTTATTCTAATAATAAACTGTGCTTAAACTTTCTAGGACACCCAATAGTACTTTTGAAACGTATTCAATTTCGGCAACATATTGGGGGCGCAATTAAAAAAAACAAAATTGACCGCGTTACGAAAAGTGGTCAGGTTTTGACCACCTATATCTCTGTCAATAGCGGATGTATTTTAATTCTAAACAAGCCAATCGATTGGAATTTTTTCTAGGAATCTGGTTAAATGAACACTGTATCAATTTTCAACAGGTCAGTATCGAAAATTACACAAATGTACAACTATTGCAATGGTGATCAAAATTATCACCAATTACGCTTTCCTTCACACAGGTTTCAAAATTGAATTCCACCCGGTCTCGTCGAACCGTGTGTGGTGGTGTCCGGTCAGTTGCCATCAGCAGCATCCGCAGCAGCAGCTTTCGGCACGTGGCGTTGAACATTGTTCTGCAGTAAACAACGAAAGGCTGCCCGCAGGCAGTGAGCTGCAGCCCATATGAGCGTCCATTCACCGAAGAAGGAGGAAGAAGCCGCACCGCTACTGATCGGATTCAGTAGCTCTTCGTGAGTCGCTGTGGGCCATCTATGCCACGCGCGTCACCCTCGTTGCAGACAACATACAGCTAACCTTGCTGCCAGCCACATCACCCCCGAAGCTATTTGCTAATGTACCCAGAAACCAAACGTTTGTGGTCAAATGCGTAGCAGTATTGAAGTGGTACATAAGAATTCTCGCAATGACCGAATACTACATGACCTTGTCAATAAATCAGAAACACTTTGAATTAAGGTAAGGTTTTCTCTAGGACGCTAAAAAAATATTCGTATTTATATGGTTGATCATGAATATCTCGCGATTGGAAAATTTCTCCAATCAATTTTCGCTTTTTTTTATCTGTTGAATAAACCAAAACTTTCGTGCGTTTTTTGCACGAAAATGCGTAATTCTGTCATCAGAAAACGAGGAGTTTCCATGATGCGAAAAAGAGTATCCTCTAACACAGTCGCCGAATATTGATACCGAGCGCGAAATCCTACGCAAAATCTACGGTAGTGTCTTGGATACAACCTCTTACTTTTTATTTCGTTGATTTGTTTTCCGTCGATCTTGTTATCCGTACTGAGTACCAATGCTGACGACGCCAGGGAGGCAGCCCTACACCTGGACCTTACCTATGGACCCATCATCCGAAAGAAAGCGTGATCAGAGATATTATTATGCCTCAGAAAATCCCGACGGCGCCGACTTGGCTTGAACCCAGGCCCTTTGGAGCGAGTGGCAGTCACGCTTACCACTACACTACCGGCGCAGCAAGATTGAATTGATAGATAGATATGAACAAGAAATTGCAGGGTGGCCAGCAAACCGGGAAAACCGGGAATATCGGGAAATATCCGGGAATTTGAAAAGTAACCGGGAAAAACCCGGGAATTCGACGAGAAAACCGGGAAAAATAAATTAATCATACCATAAGATTAAATTTTTACACCAGAATTCAGAGTTAACCATTAAAACAGAGTGATGCTTTACCAAATGAATGTCTTGCGCGATTTGCTGCATAATTTTGTTCAGTTTCCCGTCTTATTGTTTTTAGAATTTAATCACTCAGCAATATTGCAAATTGATTTTTGTCGTTTCAATTTCAGATGTAAAGTGCATGGTCCTTGAAAGAAAATATTGAAGATGCTGGACTTTGGAAACAAATATTTGTGAAAACCTAAACTGAATTATTCTTTTCCGGGGTTTTAATTTTTCGTTGTTAAAAATTCTCATGATATGAATTCCAGAATTAACTCGTAATTATCATGGAATTCTTCTGAAATTAACCAGAAAACACTCCGCGTAATAATTACTGTTGTATTTTTTTTGGAATTTACTTGAAACCCCTTCTAAGAATTTAATTGGAATCCTTCTTAGAATTCCTTTGAACCCATTCGGTGACTTCGATTCTTTTGAAAATCTTTTCAAAAATTTCTTTTAACTCTATTCAAAACAGCAGAAATCTTTCGTAATTTTAATTAAAAACGCTTTGGAGTATTTTAAAGATCTTCTTTCTAATCATCAGCATTTTTCTGGCAATCAATTTTGTTGGGGTTCTGTGATGAATCTTTTGCACTAAGCTTAAATTTATTGCCAGAACACTCTTAAAACTCTGTTTCTTGTTGAATTCTGATCATAATTCGCTTGGAATTCTTCTTAAAATTTATATGTCATTTTCCTCACGATCCCCTTACAAATCTCCTCAGAATCACGTAAGAAGTTTTCTTAAAGTTTTGTTTTCCACAACTCCTTTTGAAATCTCCTAAAATTACGTAACAATTTAATTTAAAACTTGCATTCTTCTTCACAGAAATTCCTCCAATTTCAGCTAACCATTTCTAAGGACTTTGTTGAAATGATTTCGGAGGTCTTCAAAGCAACTTGTCTGTGTTCCCGAGCAAGATAGCTCAAAGATTTAGTCTCCTTACACAATGTGCTAGTTTTTCTATATAGTCTGTTTAAAGAAAGTATTACTAAGCGTATTGGACAATAAGAACAGCTGACCATGTTATTGGAGCCGAGTTATTAATTAAAAAGAAAGTCGATGAAGAGATCGATCAATGTAGATTGGTCTATTTGAAAAGTGACGCGAGATTTGACATTTGTATCGTCTGAAAATTCTACTGACATTTATCCTACATATTCTTCTCGTTCACGCATACTCTCACGCTGAAACAAGGGCCCGGTGACTGCATTGACCGCAACGGACTTCATGTCAGAATAATTCTGGAATTCTGCTCAGAACTTCTCCTTCAAAAACTGTGTGGAAATCCTTGTACATATTTGTTTGAAATCCACACTTTGAATTCTTCTAAATTTTACTAAAAATTCCAGGATTTGTCCGCAAGATTCTATAGATTGTTCTGTAAAAATGCTTCCAAGTCGTGACAATTATGACTCCACGACTCATAAGTATGATTTTTTTCAAATCTGGGATCTTGATTTTTTTTTGCATCACGAAGATTGTTATTAATCACAAATTCTGAAGGAAAGTTCTAGTTTCAGACTCTACACAAATTTAAAATCCCCAAAATCTTGGGAATCTTCTTAAATTACATTTTTTTGATCCTTTCAGCACGTTTTTAAAAATGTGTTCAATTTTGGTTTTTGTTGAATATTAACAATCGGGAATTTTTTAAGATTTGATCCAGGAAAACCGGGAAAAAACCGGGAATTTCAAAATGAAAATTCACTGACCACCCTGAAATTGGGTTTTCCCATAGCAATTTCCATACAAACTTCAAATGGTTGGTGCCAACTTATGTGTAATGGTAAGCGTGATTACCTCTCACCCCAGCAGGCCTGGGTTCAATCCAAGTCGGCGCCGCCGGGATGTTCTGAGGCATAACACCTCTGATCACGCCTTTCTTCGGAAGGGAAGTAAAGCCGTTGGTCCCTGGTTCATGAGTTGATGGGTCGATAGGTAGGGTCCAGGTGTGGGAGCGTCCTCCCTGGCGTCGGTAGGATTGCTGCTCAGCACGGAAAACAAGATCGACGGAAAACAAATCAAAGGAAAAAAAAAAACCTTTGTGTCTGTAACCATGTGACATGGTTAATTGAACAAATATAAAGTGAAACTTGTATCCCTTCCAATGAGAAATCAGAAATGAGATCAGAAGTCCGTTCGAAATATTCCAGGTCCATTGGAAGCTAAAATAATAATATTTATTTGATGAAACATATGAGATGGGTTTGATGTTCAGATTGAATTCAAGTTGCTTAAAAGAAAAAAGAAAAAAGATTATGTATCAGTATTAATAAATATAAAAAAAAATAATGTAAAATACATTCCCTTTATTTGAAAAATCTGAAAAATCTGTATGAATCTGTATGATTACATATAAATCTGTATGTGTGGCATCACTGTTCACAACATGTAAAGCTAAAGCTGAGAGATGAATCGACGCAAAAATGATTCCGTTGCACCTCGTTTTATTTGAAAGAGAAGGTATAATATTGCTATCTCTTTTTTTTTCCTCTTCACCGATGGCAGACACGAAGTGGCTGGTACCAGTCGTTATGGATCTTTCGGTTGCGTTCGGGTGTAAAGCAAAAATCATGAATCTCAATCTCACCACAGTTTGGTGAGATTTGCAGCTGGTGAGTTTTGTTTGCTTGTTGATGTTTGCCTTCGAAAATCAAGCGCGATCTTGTTCTTTGGTGTGATTTGATTTTTTGATTTTTTTCCAACACTGATTATGGTGTACATTAAAAAAAGATACAGCTCTTTAAACTAGTTTTGAAGAGAAAACAATCAAGAGGATATACTTATGTCCGGTACTATAGGTCAATCGAATCATTAGACCATTTTGGATGAAATTTGAACTGTAAGAACTAGAACGAACAGCAGTTAACTAAAAATTGTGGATTTTGCATGTTTAGGAAAAGGTTCGAAAACTCTTTGAGATTTTCAGACTGCACAGTCCTAAATTAGGACTGTGCAGTCGTGAAATCTCAAAGAGTTTTCGAAGTCACGCTAAACTGATCGCTTTTGTAAGGCTTAATCGAATAGAAATAACCAGAATAAAGTGCTTAACGACGTGTTCGGGTTTTCATCCTAAACCATTTGTGGAATAGTTCTACCATTTGGGTAATCGGCCATTTATTGTATTTGTTTTTTAAGTAAGTTTTAATTTTAGGGGCTTCTCTTAGCTCAGTCGGTAAAGGCGTAGCTATAAAGCAATACCATGCTGTAGTCGGCTGGGTTCGATTCCCGGTCCGGACTAGGAGTTTTTAGCGTTGGACAATTTCATGACTTCCCTCGGAAAAGACCCATCATAGCCACAGTCAGCATGTGCTTGGCGGAAATATCGCTCTGCTCTTTTCACGCTTCTTGATTCTCTCTCCACGACCATCGATCAAGTTCGATAAGGAATAGAAATAACCGGTGGAAGTCTTCGTCGTCGGAGTTCCATCCCAAATCTAGTTCTCATACCGTCGTTCTGATAGAAATTTATTGAGTAGAGATTATCACTTATAAGTGTCTTGAGAACATCACTGATTCACCGATTCATCAACGCTGACCGAATTGCATATCGTTGTGTCTAATTTATTTGGGCCTCCCTTAGATCAGGTAATGAATGAGGAACTATAAAGCACGACCATGCTGGAGGTAGCGAGTTCGTTTTCCGGCCTGGTCTTTCAATTTTTCGGCTTGGAAAATTTCTCGACTCGCCTGGGCCTATAGCAGTGGTTTTCAACCTTTTCCGTTTCATTCCTCTCCTACCATAAAACCTAGCATCCACTCACTAAGACTAGTATGCTTGAATACTCCCCCTGGTTGAATAACGCTGGTCTAGAGTATCACTACTGAGGTAATGGCTTACGAAGTTCTTAAAATTTTGCAAGTAACAAAAAGTAGTTAGCAGTGATTCAATCGTAGATTTCCAACTTGTTCTTCTTCAGCTAATTATTTAACTCAAAATACTTAAACATCTTAAAAGCATTAGCATAATCTTTCCAGATTAATTCAGATTTTTCATTTGCCTGCCTCTCGCAATCTTCCTGAATGATCTGATCTAATGATTCAATCTCGTTCTTCATCCATTCTTACACTTGTCGTCCGCAGTGGCTCTCATGTTCGAAATTGTTTTCTCTCCGAATAACTACCTTAATCTTTTCATCAGCCGTAGAGGACGCCGGGTGGTTGCGCTCCGTTAAACACTCAATTACCATCACGGGAGCACCAACCTAAGCCAACTCTCTACCTACCGCACATCCAACGACTCTCCGGCTTGTAAATACCGAGCTACCGGTTTTTTCGGCGAGAACCGTTCCAGACCTAACCTAACCACCCAAAACACAATGCCTAATAAAAATTAATTCGTTTTTCCCTTCTAAGCAGCAGTGGGCCGTGGGTGGGAAAGCGAGGGAAAACGAACGGGAATAAAAAGCACCACTAATGATGCCGTTGGCGAAGCATCAAAACATTTGTCGAGTCGCACGCGGCCAGGTTCACCCCACACCAGCGGCTCCGGCGCTCGGCCGGCGTTGTTTATCATCGGTAAATACAGTTGTGTCGATTGCAGAAGATAGAGGCTCTCGGTGAGCAAAATGCGATTCCACAATGCTATAAAGCGATGGCGATGGGTGGGTTGAAGGATTACGAAATGATGGCGCAGTTGAATGTTCGAAAGTGTAAACACGTAGTCTGTGGAAGTTCCCTTCTAAGTACCACACGTTCGCTTTCAATGCCCCCCTTCTAGTACACGACAATTTGTTTTATGTTTGACAGGTGAGTTCACTTATAATGTGCAACAGTCACGCAAGAGCTCTAAGAGGATGGGGGGCGAGGGAATGCGATTCTAAGTATGGGAGTTGATTTATCTGATTGCTTTAAAGTTTATTGTTACTGAGAATCGGGGAAAAGATAATCTTTAGCTTCTCTAACAGTTGTCGCTCAGCGTCCGAGCCGAAACTTTCAACATTGTTGTCCTATCGGCTAATTACCACGCTGCTAACCGTTGTGTTATGGCGTGAAAAGGAAACACAAACTTCACGTTGGGAATGTAAATATTTGTGTTTGGACAAGCTGATGGGGCGTCTATCAAATGGCAGTTCGCAGTTTGGATCACATATAGATTCGATTTTTTCAGCACAGCCGAATCATTTAATAGTAGCAGAACGTTGCGCGTGGTGTGATCGAAATATTCTATAGCGAAGTACGTTATAAGACAGCAATTCTCAGTTCATGGGTTGTGAAAATTCAGACAACTTGATTGAGATCAGATTATTAAAATTCTATTTGTTGTGAATTCAAACATTGATGGGATCGTTAAAATTAATTTAAAACAAGACGTTTTTGAAATCCACATCTTTGACCTCGTGAGAAATTTATACAATTTTATCCAGGGTACACTATTTGTTGACTATTTTTTGCAATTAATGCTATCCAAAAGAAATTAAAATTAACAAATTTAATCCGCTAATGTCGACTGATAACGAACTTTCCAACAGTGTGATTATTGGCGAGAGAGTAAATGAAAGCAAGAGGTGAGTTTTCTGTAAGAGACCGAATGGTTGCTCATCCTCTGCCTTGTCATTTACCATGAAATGTAAACGACTAAATCACATCAATTCAAGAATAGTTTATGATGATAAATCTTCCTAATATTCACATTATAGTTATGACCCGATCATGTCAACCTCTCCGCGCATCAGACTGTTATTTTTCAATAATTCCACATAATTGTAATTTCATACCTTCCTCCTTCAAGATGAATGTTTAAGGTACACATACTTTGCTAGCTGACAAAATGGGGTCATTGCTGTATAATTATTCTCTTTTTGCAGCCTTCATTCAGACTGGATCTATTAATTTAAATTATTTGAGTTTTCTTCCAGCTCCTTGATGACGGAACATCATTAGATTTATACTGTAATGATTCACTCTTACAGCTTTCACCCTAGTTTTGTCTGTTGATTTGATTTGTTTGAATTGGTTTTCAGCTCTTTGGTGTTGGCAGTCGCGGGCGATCAATTTGGCTCATGCTCATGCTCTAAGTTTATTTTCAGCATTTCGATGATGGAACGTCTTCAGATTTATATTATAATGGGGCTTATTACGGGTGTCACATCACGGTGAAAAGTTGTCACTTGTCGTCACGGTGAAGTGATTCCCATTTGATTTGTACGGTAATCACGGCTCTTATTCTGAGTATCACTTGCTTATCACCGTGTAGTGACACCCGAAATAAGGCCCAATGATACACCATTTGGTTTTGGCTTCGAGCAAATCCAAGTATAATGCATGATAACACTGATTCATTTAAAATCATGGTCACATCACTTATCAAGGTGAATCCTGATCCAACGAACCCAACTTACTAACAAAATCTCCTTTTCTGTGTCTTTTGTTGGGGTGGGCCGTGTTTACCCAAAAACAACAAAGGTCACTCTAATATTCCTTTCCTACTCCCACCTGATTGCAAGGACGTGGCCGACGCCGTTATTGATCTACAACATATAGAGTCACTGAAACTTGTACAATGAGAATGGACGGTCACTCCCAGCTCCATTCAGTTGATTCATTGTACAATTTCACTGATTCTGATCAATCACGGAGTAGCAACCATTGATATGTGCAGTCAATCTAAGCTAAGCTAGCTATTGGTTATCTTATATGTATAGTGTTTATAGCACTACATATCTTTCATTATTGAATTTACATCATTTAATATTATTGTAAATTACATTTTATTAAACTTAATTCTTAATCTTAGCTATTATGAGCGGCTCCAGGGAAGCATAGTGCCAGCTTGAAAAGAAATCTGAATTGTTCATTATCTGTTTTGTAAAAATCTTGTGTTTATTGTATCTTGTTACATGGCATTATAACGCATTTTCAATATTACATTACATTTAAATAAGTATTAACCCGGTTACACACATTTCAGGTCATCCAGGTCTTAAATAAGATGGGATCCGTTCTTTTTATCAACAGTTGTGATATTGCATCATATGCTGAAAATATATGAATTATCGCGTATTTCTGTTGTTCATTACATACCAGGTGAGGGCCTAAGCATGTTTTGCCGTCTAGTGTTTTGTTTTTGAGATGCTCGATAACCTTATAGAGGGATTGGTTTTGCTTAATGAGCAGAATATCATGGGTTTAATCCCAAGCTCTCCCACAACATAACACAACACAAACATATTAAGTATCATTCTAGCTAAAAATATTTATTTGCATAATATAACCTGGAAATTTCAGGGTTATATCTTCCTTATTGGGAGCTGAGAAGACATAGAACTTTATCATATTGTATGTAAAATAATTATTATTTTCATTGCAGAATACCAGTTTTTTGTATGCATATAAATGTATTTTCATTATTACGTATTTTAATGTTTTGATATATTTCATTTCTCCATGACATATTTTTACTATATATATAAATAAATACTGGGTTAGAAGGGAGCATCAGGGTATCATTTGACCTGGAACTGGACGATTGGAGTGGTATGACAACCGGAGTCTAGGAGGGAATAAACACTATCATTTTCTTTATCCTACCGATTCGATTGTGATGGTGTGAATTCTACTCCAACAGTTTCATGGAGATTGACGCGCCCTTCTTAACAAACCATCCTGTAGGAAGCTTAATAAGTATTGCGAATTGCGTTATTCGATTTGTTGGATCGTATCGTTGGAAGGAGATTCTTAAATCCCCGTGGATTTCGCGTAAGTGCCTCTGCTTACGGGTCCACCCGACCGTTTTTGGCCCTTCATACAGCGATATTGTGAATTCAGATCGGTAGCTCAAACTGACCTTGCTATTAAGTGGAGCTGCATACAAGACAAGATCTTCGAAGGGATGGTGGCTACCTTACATACATACATACAAATGTAAACGACTAAATCACATATCAGTCCCATCTGTTCACTACTGGTTGGCATCTACTTTCATATTATGTCATAAAACTACGGACTTCGATGAGGAAAAATTTGAAAACAACATCAAGTCAGTTTGTCCCATCATTTTATACGACCCAAACGTTATTTAACAAAACAGAAATTCATTTATTTTTATGTCTTCTTGATATTTCTAGATAAACATTTCAAAAGGTCCTATCTGCATTGATCGATTCTCTTCATCGACTTTCTCTTTCGTCAATAACTCAGCTGCAAAACCTTTCCCTGTTGTATTTGACGTTTTGGACACTAGATAACAACCTCCTTTATCAAACTATGTGGTAGAATTAGCGTGAAATCTGTTTGCATAGCAGTGGTTATGAAAAGAGAAAGTCAATGAAGAGAATCGATCAAAGCAGAAAGGACCATTTGAAGTGTTCATCGAGATTTTTAAAGTTGAAAATTTCAAGAAATGCTTCAATTATTCAGGCGTTAAAGGCACAAGCAGGTTCATTTAATTGAAATAATAGAATCCTGATGAATGTGGGCGTCTTAGTGGAATACCTGTATAATGAGAGAGAGAAGGATTAGTATTTTCCATTTAATTCCACTACTTTATTTGCTTATCCTTGACAGATACGCGTATTTCGTCTACAATGTGCAGACTTCTTCAGTGTCTTGTACTAATACTCGACTGGACTACTCGACCAGTCGAGTATTAGTACAAGACACTGAAGAAGTCTGCACATTGTAGACGAAATACGCGTATCTGTCAAGGATAAGCAAATAAAGTAGTGGAATTAAATGGAAAATACTAATCCTTCTCTCTCTGAAATAATAGACTTTAAATGTTCAAGGTACCGTAAACCGGGGGCAAACTGATCACGGTTTTCAGTAATATGTGAATATTTTCTTTGCTTGCAGTTTATTTTGAATCCATTTAATTTTTTAAACCTGTACTGGTGCACAGGTAACAAAACCTAGGCGCCGAGAGTTTTCAGCATTGGAATCATCAAAACAATAATGTTCCTCATGGATTCAGATACATCCAATATTTCAAGAATGCCATTCACAATTCCTGAAAACGTGAACATGGCTTCATGTTGTCCTGGCTATGGAACTGGAACATCTACACGCAAACCAAAAATCTATTACAATGAATGTTAGTTCCGTTTCCTATCATCCTCTGTGCATGAACATCGCAACGAATGTTAGAAATTGACCATCCAGGCGATGTAATGGTTTTTTGTCTTTTTTTATTTCGTGTTCCATCTACGCTTTCGACTATACCAGTAAGCTTGTAGAACGACGTACATTGTAGAACATTGTAGAACGACGCACACACTTGTCTCGAATCTCTCCTGCAGAAAAAGCATACGAAGTCGAGCATTTTTATTTCGGGTTCAATCTACGCTTTCGACTATACCAGTAAGCTTGTATAACGACGCACATTGTAGAACATTGTAGAACGACGCACACATTTATCTCGAATCTCTCCTGCAGAAAAAGCATACGAAGTCGAGCATGCGAGAAAATGAGCGCTTCATGTTTGCTTTTAGGCTGTCCATAATCAGAAGCATAGAGAGAGCAGTGGAGAAAGCACAGTCTGATAGTCGCAACGTCCGTGGTTCGAGTCCAGTCGGCAACCTTTTTTCTATTTTTTTTCGACATAATTAATTTCACTCACTAATACACTCCACACTTTTCGGTCTCCAATTTTCTTACATCGGACTGCAGCTAGGTATATCGCATCCTCGGTTCATGCGGTCTCCACTTACATCCTCTGATGATGAATCCCACATAATTGTAAGCGAATCTTACATCCACCGGTTGGGTGTAGAAGGACCTGGAAGTCGTAGAAAGTCCGTTTTAAAAATCAAATGATTTGAAAACCGGTGGACAACACTACTTCCTGGTTTCTTCAAGATCTCTCGAGGTTCAATACGAGAGGCCTCCTGAGGCTGTTGCGTGGTAATTTTGGATCGCTTCCAAGGTGAGGCTTTTAAAACGAAATGCCTTCCCTCGCCAACATTGGGGTCAGAGCCCTGGGCATCAACTGAGAGATGGAGTAACTGATCTTAGGATTTCCGCGAAGGACCGCTGCGCGCGAGCCTTCAAAGACCGCTGAGGTTTTTCTCCCTGCTGTTTGTACTTTGGACAATCAGTGAGAGCATGCGGAAGTTCAAAACAATATGGACATTTTGGGTGGCACGACAAGAACCCTCCGTATGTTTCTCCCCACATTGATCACAGCGTGGCTTGTTGCCACAGAAGGCCGCAGTTTGCCCTAGTCGCTTGCATTTTGTGCAATTCATTACCTTTGGTACAAACAAGCGCACTGGTAGTCGGATCATCCCAATCGCTACGTAGTCGGGTAGAACTGAACCGGTGAAGATCATACGAAATGAGTCGCAAAGCGTGTAGATCTTCTTCGTTGCAACAAGTGACACTGAATGCATTTGAATGCAGTCTAGTATTTTAATTTTGTGGAGGCTAGGGTTCTTGAAGACACTTTCAGAAAATCATCGCAAGTCATACTCGCTTCGGTAACAACATCAACTACGTGACTTGGAATATACACTCGATATTCCAGCAAAAATAGGTCAAAGGCAACCATCTTGTTTGCCTGCACACGGTCGGCTACGGCACTGAGGAATTCTACAAGTAGTGGACGAAATACGCGTATTTGTCAAAAGATACCCAATTACAACGGAATAAAATGGAAATAACTCAACCCACTCAGAGGTTGATATGGATATAAGCTATACAAAACAATCGGGTTCTGTTATGCAAATTGGTACTTTTTTCAAAACCAGCACAAGACAAAAACGAGACAGAGATTTTTTTCTCCAGCAAAGTTACTTCAAGTGTATTGTTCTACAACTTTGTCTAAAACAGTGCTAGCTTATCTCAAATATTTAGAACTCATGAGCTATAGGCCGTAGCATAACTTCGGGGACGCAAAGCTCTTGAGCTGGCAAGGTTTCATTTAAAGAAATAAGAACATGATTTGGATTTTGATTATTTAGGGGAAATGGCTTTAATGTTGGCCTATGGATCTAAGATTGGGCCCATCGCTAAAAATCTGCTATTTATAAATTTTATCTAAATGAACGCGGCATTGGGACGGTCCTAATGGATATTTTTGGTGGCTAATGAAAATTTAGTCGATTGCTGAATTTATTATGGGCCCAACTAAGGGGCATTTAGGCCGACATTACATGCCACTCTAGCACGTTCTTCGTGTAGTGGCATGATGCCTAATCCGGCCAGAAGATCGTCGGACCGTCGTGAGCCTTCAGGAGAGGGAGAAGCCGCTTTTGGAGACACTCTTCCAAATACACCTGTCCATTACTCCATTAATTTACAAATCGTGAATAGTTTTTAAATAAGATAATAACAAAATGAATAGTTATGCTCAGAGATAGAGAACCTCACAAAGCGCAGGCGAATAAACTCATAAATCTGAGTGTATGCACGATAAAACTAAAGAGACGTCTTTTGAGCTAAAGCTATGAACTTGATGAGCATATGCAGAATGTGCTATCACTAAAATTGCGAAATTCATTTTAACCTTTGCTGTCATCAATTTTGTTGTTCTTTAGGCTTTAACGAACCGGATATATGCGACTAAATGCCATGTATACTGGATATTCTAGGTTCTCCAAATCGTCCTGGAGTTCAGTTGATTTGTTCTGCTAGATCAACCAGGACTGCAATAATGTCTATAGTGTCGAAATATGTCCAAACAGATTCATAGTCAGAGTTGGTTGAAAATGCTATCTAGAGCTTCTGGTATATATGGCAATAGGTCATGCCTGATCCACATAGACACTGTGAATCTGTTTTGATATACTTTGATACTATAAACTTCGTCCCAGTCATGGTTGAACTAGTAGAACAAATCAACTGACCTCCAGGACGATTTGGAGAACCTATAACATCTAGTATACATGACATTAGGCCATGCATGATCCACAAAATTACTGTGAATCTGTCTGGAAGTATTTCGATGCTACAGACATTGTCCCAGTCTCGGTTGATCTAGTAGATCAAATTATCTGTTATCCAGGATGATTTCCTGGAACCTAGAACATCTGGTATTTGTAAATGGCAATGCATGATCCACATAGACACATAGACACCATGAATCTGATAGGACATATTTCGATACTACAGACATTATTGTAGTCTTGGATGATCTAGTAGAACAAATCAACTGATGTCCTGGATGATTTAGAAAACCTAGAATCTCCGGTATACATGGTAATAAGTCATACAAGATCCACAAAGTCACATATATACGATTCGGCTATGATTTGACAACGTGTACATATTAGAAAAAAAACATCATGAAAATGTCTCACATGACCATTGGACACACCCCTAACGAATATCCGTGTAAATCAGGAACCGTTTGTCCGACGTGGCCAACCAGTGTGACTTATGAAACTGTGATAATTTCTCGATTATTTGGTTGGTTTAAATAGGTAAAAAATTGAGAAAACTAGAGCCAAATTAAAAACAAAATTTAGGACAGCAAAATACGCCAGAGACACAAAGGTTAATTTTAAAGAAACTGTTATATTTGCTAAGACCGAAACTTTACTATTCTTTTCCGGGTTTAAATTTTGCAGTACATAGGGGAAGTGACGGCTTCAGCATGCCAGACTATTTTCGGCAACCCAAATTGAAACACTATTTTCACTGGATTTTCTTACGAAAACACTTCGCTGAATGCATGCAAACGATTCTTTATGCTTTCAGCTTCAATTTGACTATATTTTTACCACTGAGAAAAAGCAATCTAGCAAGCTTTTCTTGAAATGAAACACACGCACTACAAATTGTAGCTGATTTCGAGTTGCCGATAATAGAACAGCAGATTTACATGCCTTTCAAATGGAACGGTTGCCGAAGAAAAACTGGTTGCCGACAATACTCGCTCTCACTAGAGAAGATTGGGGCTTTGTAAAAGCGTTTCAAAACAGCTTTTGACAATTCTTTCGACTGAAATTGTTAGAGCAGCTGGCAGCAAAAGATTGTAAACAAACCAATACTGCATATGTGTGCGTTCCTTAGAGAAAAAGGCTATAGAAAGAAGGTCGCTGCTTAGGTTGCCGAGAATACGTAAATTCCCCTATTTAAAATTCTCATGATATGAATTCCACAATTAACTTGGTATTCTGCTCTGAATTATTATGGAATTCTTCTGAAATTAATCAGAAAACGCTCCGCGTAATAATCACCATCGATTGTTTTTTTGATATCCTTGAAACTCCTTCTAAGAATTTGTTTGGAATCTTTCTTATAATTCCCTTGAACCTATTCGGAGATTTTGAAACTCTTTTCAAAATTTTCTTTTAACTCTATTCAAAACAGCAGAAATCTTTCGAAATTTCATTTAGAAACCCCTTGGAGTATTTTAAACAATTTCTTTCCATCAAATTTTTTTTTTGCAATTGTTGGAGCTCTGTGATGAATCTATGTTTTTTTATACTGCATTATCCAGGCTCATTTGCCTTAGCTTTGCGGAGCCGATATTCATTGTTTAGATAACAAAATTACTTAAAACTAACGTTAGTAACGCGGGGCCCGATTACTCGCGGCTCTCTCGAGGTTAGGGGTTGCAAATTGTAACAAATGGATGGCATGGTAGGGATTGAGAATACAAGTGATGTATCTTTCGCACTAGGTTGAAATTATCGCCAGAACACTCTTAGAACACTGTTCCTTGTTGAATTCTCATCATAATTCTCTTGAAATTCTTCATAAAATTCATCTGCAATGTTCCTCACGATTCCCATACAAATCTCCTCAGAATTATGTAAGAATTTTCCTTGAAATTTAATTTAGAACTTGCATTCTTCTCCACAGAAATCCCTCTATATTCATTTCTGAGGACTGCTTGTCAAAATAATTCTGGAATTCTGCTCAGAACGTCTTGTTCGAAAATTATGTGAGAATCCTCCTCAATATTCGTTTGAAATCAACGCTATGAAATACTTTTAAATTTTACTAAAAATTCCAGGGTTTTTCCGCAAGATTCTATAGGTTGTTCTGTAATTTGTTATGACCCTTAAAATGCTTCCAAGTCCCAGAGCCTTGAAAATTATGATTCAACAACTCATAAGTATATTTTTTTTTTCAAATCTGTACTCTTGATTTTATTTTTTGAAAATCTCACATTTTAATTATTTTTGTACAAATCCATCACGAAGATTGTTATCAATCACATATTTTGAAGAAAAGTTCTAGTTCAGACTAGAGATGGGCGATCCGCTCCTGAGCTGTTCTAACGACTCGATTCACTAAAAATGAACCGCGGGTCATCAGCTGACTTTAGTGAGTTGGGTCTATAGAACACCTCGGGAGTCCATCTCTAGATCTGAGCCGAAGCCGAGAATAGTGGGAGCAATTGTGCTGGAGAATCAAGGTAGATTCCGAATGTACGAGAGGGAGAGAAGTACTAGTTGTCTCTCTCATTCCAACACAAATTCTGCTCCGCTCCGCAAATGCACGCTCATATTTGAATACACCATTAGACTTATGATATCAGTGAACTGATGAGCTGCTGTTCCCAAAAATGACCCGCGGGTCATCAGCTGACTTTACTGAATCGGGTCTAAAGAACAGCTTGGGAGCCCATCTCCAGATCTGAGCTGATGATCTGGAGCTAAAGCCGAGAATAGTGAGAGCAAATCTGCTGAAGAATTATAGCTAGAGGAAAGGCGTAACATCGTGATGTCGATCATATCATCGCGTTTGAAATTTGTGTAAAATTTTCTATTATTTAAAGGTGAGCTGAAGAGCTGTTCAAAAGAATCGACTCCCTTTAATCAGCTGGACGGATCTGATCCGCTCAGCCAGATGAGCTATTTTGCACACCTCCAGTTCAGACTCTACGCAAATTTCAAATCACCGAAGTCTTCGTTTCAGTAAATAACCTTTCAGTAATTATTGGTATATTGGACTGTAGGTATTAAATTTAATAAACCATGTTTAGTTTCACGTTAAGTGAGCTACAACGTCAGTAGTTTTACATATTTTTACGTGCTTAACCTTGTACATCAGCGCGAGTACTGAAAGGTTCAAATTTGAGTTCGTATAGACAACGGAGTGAAGACATATGTTCTTTATCCGATATCCCTAATAATATCTTCTAATTCTCATTTGTAACAAGTAATTTTTTTTCGGAAACATTTTTTAGATTAAATCTTTTGTTTTTCACAATTCTGTCTTATAACCTATTCATCCAGATAGTAATTGGCCCAGTGACCTTAATCTCAGTTACTCCGATGAGCTGGATGTTCGATGGAATTTTAGGTACGTGTTTGATAAAGATAACCCACGGACCATAGCGGTGGATCTCACGACGGTAAGTGCTGCTTTTCAATTTCCCTGGACCGATTTGCGTCTGCGTCTGGTTGTTTTTCATTGATGTGAGGTGTATGTATTGAGCTGCTAGGAATGCTATGATGTCTACGCTGCAGCGAACAAGTCCGAGGTCGAACCGTCCAACGTGCAACGTTGAATGATTGTGCGGCTTTGGCTTGTGTCGGTAGGGATCAACTTTCTGATGGCTGTGTTAGAAATTTGAATATTTCCATATTTCTTCAATGTTAACTATTTAAATATTTAACAATTATAATGTGTGACATACCACACAAATCTTATAACTCTGGTGAATCGAACGACATACAAATCATCAAAATCCATTGATTATTGGACAAGTTAGTAGCATTTAATGTCTGACCAATTTTCGTTGCATTTCCCCGAATTGGCACCCTTCCCGAAAGTCCTGCATCAAAAAAGACAGATCAAATCGGACGATTCGTTCTTGAGTTATGCGCGGTCTTATCTATGCCTGTTTCACCTAGGCTGGTGTTATTAAATAGAATTTCATAATGTAAGGGTGTTTTATTATGTTCACTGCTTACTCAGAATTTATACTACCAAGAACATTAATAACTGACGATGATACATTTTTATTTTTTAATTTTTTTTAAATTGCTCTGTTTTGGTATTTTTAAGCGATTGAAACAGATTTTTTTTTGTCGCGGATTAGTATTTGAAATCGTGGATTTGTTTTGAGAAATCGTGGATTTCGCAGAACAAATTTAGAAAATCTTTCAACAGCTCTGCCCGTTACGAAACTAACATCCAATGAATTTGGAGTTGTTTATAGTGGAATGAGCTTATCTTGCGCCTATTTTGTGCTCTCTTACATATTGCATGACTCCCAAATTGTTGCATGCTCACTCTGTTCTCTTGCTCTTGAAAAAGTCTAGAGCAATTAACCAGTGGTGGCACGAACAAACAAACAAACAAAAATCTCGTATCATTTCTGAACTATTGTCTGCCAGCGACAGAACACTTTCGCACAAAGAAGCAGACAAGACCAGCAACATTGAACATTGCAATATCGAAAATCGCCCGTAAAAAAAGTTAGAATTTTCATGTGGCGTCGCATTGAGTTTAATTCATGGACGAACCCTCCATAAGATGCGCCTTCTTTCAACTAACAACTTTTTTTGAAGGTTCCAAATTGATTAAACTTCATCTTCATTCACTTTTTTATTTTTTTGCCTCCAAATATTTAATAAACTCGCAATTTTTCCGACTGACGCTATCTAGCTGTTAAAATATTACAAAAAAATTGACATCATTGCTTGTCTAGCTACAATAATGACGACTTTTTTTATTGTACCGGATAAAATCTCGTTGGTAATTCCTTTTGGCATAGATGTAAAAAGTTAGGCATTCTCTGGTTTAGAAAGCGCTCCACTAGTAAATGTGGAAGTTGAAAGTTGTCCAACTTGCTTGGATTCAGTTCAGATGACTATTGTGAAAATAGGGGCATCCCTTAACTCAGTCCGTAAAGGCGCAGCTACAAAGCAAGACCATGCTGGAGATGGCTGGGTTCGTGTCCCAGTTGGTCTAGGAATTTTTCGGGTTGGAAAATATCTCGACTTCCCAGGGCATAGAGTATGTTTGTACTTGCCACACAATTATTCTAATGCAAAAATGGCACAGGCATCGAAAGCTATTACATAATAACTGTGGAAGTGCATCTAGAGCACCAAGTTGAGAGCACACAATAAGCTAATATGCATAAGCAATTAGCTTGAAATACGAGAAAGCATAAGAAGAAAGCTATTGCGAAAAATGAGTCAATCTAAAAAATGTAAAATATGTTGAATCTTGCAGCACATACTTAATCCATCTTCTAATTGACAACGTTTCCCCAAATACGTTGCCACTTTTAAACACAAAATGCTTTCACAAAAACAACACCCCTCTTTGGCCCTCTGCATTTGACTTGGTTGTTTTTCTTTTTCCAACGAACCGAAAACTCTGTTGGTTACCAAAGTGATGACAGCGCAATGACAACGACTACGACGATGATGATGATGACTTTCTAAGAACACCCCATCTCCCCCCGCCCCGATCACTCCCATTCAAAGTGGGATTCGGGACAACCGAGAAGCGAACAAACGGAGAAAAGACGAATCATGTTTCCTTTCTTCTCTAGGCCCCATCTCGTGCCGCTCTCTTCCGAAGCAGTGGAATGGGATGCCAGATCTTTGCTATTAAGATAAGCTGCTGGAAGTGGGATAATAAAACGAGAAAAGAGAAAAGTCTCGGACGGCGGCTGCGGCGGCGGTAGCGGCGCTGAAAGAAAATTTGGACAGATTTGCTCCTGTGGCAACTTGCTGCTAATGGGATGTCCTGGTGGGATGGGGAAGGACCGGATTTTCTTGCTTGCTTTCTTGCCTTCCAAGACCAAGGACGACGATGACGACGGTATGGTGGTTGGGGTGAATGTATTTATGGTTCAGTGCCATTCGTTTGTCGGTTGGATGACTTGGACGCTTTCCTCTTTTGGCTTTTTCCTAATGGGAGGTTTTACTTCGCATCGGTTTTTTCTTCTTCTTCTTCTTCTTCTCCCGGCTGATTATGTGTATCCGGGGGGAATGGGACCGAATTAAGTAGGAGATTATACAATAATTTTCTTCTTTTCATTCGTTGAGTGATAAATTGTTTTGCCTTTTGTCACCCCACACATCCACGGGGGAAGCCAGGATTGCTCTCGAAGGGTAATTACTGAGCTAATTAATTTATAAAAATAAACTCTCATTTGCACCAGATCCTTTTGTGTCCAGTTGTGCGTTGGAATCAGAAATCATTGCTCGGCGGGAGCGGGAGAGAAGTTCACCGGCGTGGACAGGCTTTTCACTCCGAGTGTTCCAAAACCGCATGCCCCTTTCAGCAAAATACCATCCACGCCAGTGACCAGCACGTAAAACCAGAAGCCCCCGAAGTGTGAGCATGTACAATCGAGCGCAGAGCTACGAAAATAAATGAATTTATGATTACTCGCCGAGGCATGAAACGATTCTGTTGCCATACATGAAAATTCGAGCATGTGTTCCGGGCATTACCCTTCACTCCCACTACCACCATCCTATATCATCATTTCACGCCGAAGAAGGAGTAGGATGAGGAAAAGGGCACCATGCCATGAAAGACCACCGCACGGCCAAATGGGAATGGACGCGGAGACCAACAGTCGTCGGAATTGGAAATAAAATAAACAGACCAAACC
Organism: Ochlerotatus camptorhynchus; assembly: GCF_037179485.1. NCBI lineage: Eukaryota > Metazoa > Arthropoda > Insecta > Diptera > Culicidae > Ochlerotatus > Ochlerotatus camptorhynchus. The sequence continues at coordinate 1,001,813 of NW_027040620.1, forward strand.
AGAAATATGCACTTGCCCGTTGTTTTCTGGGGGACACGCGACCCATCCCACCGCCACCTACCATACAGCCTGCCGCTGCTGTCGACGTCGTCGTTGGAATTGGGATGAGTGTGTTACCACTTGGTCGAGACAAATGACCCTACTCATTCACTCATTTCGAGTGCTCGGTCGGTTCGGTTGGTGAAGCCGCACATTTGCCGCTAGCAGTTGAAGCGTGCACCCGTGTTTATTTGGGATTATAAATATTCTGCTGCAAATTATCATCATCATCATCATCGCAACGCATCGCATCGGCGAACGCGACGATTGCCAACCAAAAGGGGGTGGGGGTAATTTTGGTGTGCCGGGTTCACCCGGTGCGATGACGACGAGTCGTTTCGAAACGGGATGCGTAAATATTCGACGAAAAATACCAATTAATCACTCTGGTGTAGGTTGAATTCCGACAGCAACGAACGGCAGCCTGAGTTGAGCGAAACGGAAGATCATGAACCAATTTAGTGGGGTGGTTTGAATGTGATTGTTGTGATGTGAACATTTTTTAGCGAGGGTTTGCATTGGAGTTTGAGGACAAGGTTCACAGAATCCCTGCCCTTCGCGGTTTCACAGGCACTAATATCGCGCCATCATAGAGCATAAAACGCATTGTTTGGTAGGTCTTTTAGAGCCAGACTTTCCGTCAAAAATCACTATGGTAGTGTTTTCGAAGAATTATAGGCAAAAATGTGTTTAGGGGTGATAAATTACAACATTTGTACCAACTTTGGGGGCGAACAACAAGAAAAATTCAATAGAGAAGGATCGGGTGCTACTCAATTTTTTGCAAGTAAAACACTCGCTGTTGCGAGGCTGCACTTTTATTTCCAAAGAGAACCAATACAACTATTAAATCGATTCTGTGAAGAAAAAAAATCTCTCGTGCCCATCATTTGAAGAGCCCCTTTCTCATTCGAAGCTCATTGTCACTGTAAATTGAGTCACTCACTATTATTTGATATACGACAGGGGAGTGGGGAAGAAACCCAGCAAAATGATCCCGAACAGACAAGTCCACCCGATGTCGGATCAATGTAAGGCTAATTTAAGGTCGATGCCGACCCAATGTCGGATTGTTGTCGGGTCAATTTTGGGTTTATGTCGGGTTAATGTCGGGTCAACATCGGGTTTGGGTTTGATAGAAGTGAGGTTGGTGTCGGGTTGGATTAGATATTTCGCCGCAATGTCGACCAGAGCTAACCCCCCTTGTGAAGAAAATTACATGTCGATCTTAAAAAAATCTCTTTAGGAAAGGCATCAAAATTTACATATTCCTAAGTTTTTGAATACCATACAGTCACTGCAACATATAGTATATGAATGTCAAAATAATATGCACCCAGCCTAAAATATGCAGCCATTCTTGTAAATCTCTAAGCCACGTCTCTCCCGATTGAAAAGTGCTACTCCCGTCATAACGAGTGTACCCCATTAGGCATAAATACGTTAGGCATACGGACGTTAGGCATAAAGTCATTAGACATAATGGACGTTAGGCATAATGTACGTTAGGCATAATGGACGTTAGGCATAATGTACGTTAGGCATAATGGACGTTAGTCATAAAATACTTTGTTGCTGTGCAACTCTAGAAACCTGTTTCGAGCATGGTAAACAATGCTTAAATTAGGCTAAGCGTTGAATAAAAAATTATACAAGTTAAACAAACATAGTTTATTTAATAAGCATAGTTTGGAATCCATTATTTATCATATCATAAGTAACATAGCTACATATTTACTTAGATCCAAGATTAGTAGCGATAGCATTTAAGTAATCTGACAATGAAAACTCAGCATAGTTTTGAACTAAATCTTGAAATCAATCGCATCTAGAATTAAAAAAATCACACATTTGTTGTAATATATTCCTACACACATATTACAATTGCCAAAGAAGAAAAGGTTTTCCTCAAAGAACAGCTCATGAAATAATGAATGGTGAATTCTGTGATTTTTCATTCAATATGATTCAATAACAAAAAAAAAACAACTATGGTTGAATAAAATATGATGCCAAAGAACAGCTCATGAAATGAAGAATGGTGAATTCTGTGGTTTTTCATTCAATAACAAAAAAACATACCTGCTGCTTCCAGGATTTCCTGCCATACTTTTCGATTCAACGATTCTGTTTTTGTTGTCATCAGAATGAAAACTAGTGGAACCGTCTGCTGATGTGAGGTAGTGATACTTCCATGAACAGTGACGAGTTGCCGAAACGAACAAGGAACTGTGGCAAACGTACGATCTGTAACCCAATACTTTGCTTGTCCAAGACGTTGCAAGTTTCATGAGTTCCAAAAGGCTCTTTCATTATTGTCACCGAAGTCAGCAATCAATAGACGGTCCCCATTATCATCCTTCTGGAATTCATCGGGTAGATTATGCATAACGTCCATTATGCCGAACGTCCTTTGTTGGCAGCAGCCAACATCTCAACCGCATGGGTTGGAAGGATGAGCTCCAGCAGCATCAACTTCTTAAGCCTTGACTGTGAACTGTGCCACAGCAAAATGGCGGATCCAGCCATGCCACGTACGGAGGACGATGTGCAGCCAAAGGCTACCTGCGATCGCTGTTTGCCCTCTCAACCTGCACCCGACTTGCATTGATTAACTCTTTTGAAGAAAATTCTATAAATTCTATAGCAAGCGGGTTGCAATGTCGAGAGAAACAAAAGGTTACTAGCAGGAATTAGCCTGCGCCGAGCGTGCCAAACGAATTGCGAAGATGCCGGGCGAAAGCGTCACAGTAGCAGACTCCTCAGGAAACACCATCAGGATCGTCTTCGGGTTCGGGAAATAAAAAACACTTTATCTTCTGTTCCTCTTCGATATATTCACCTTGATGGTACGATTACAAATGACAATGAGTCCGGTTGTGACCGGCGCTTTTATAGAAAAAAAGGTTTACAAAATATATGAAACGCTGTGATTGGCTGCCCGACCAGTGACGCTTTGGCAGGAATGAGGTACCGGCTGGTGTACAGCAATGACACATAGCGTTCGATGAATGGCTGTTGATTTCGGGTTGATGATTGTGGTGGTCGTTCACGCAACGACGGCAGACTCTCGTTCGCTGCAGCGAACATTCTAGCCCGCGCCGGTTCCCAGTAGATCGGCTTCGCCTTTTTTCGATGACATTCGTTGACGGTTATCTTCAATCGGCAGCAGTGAAACTTTCACGATCGACCGCCGATAAACAGTGTCTCCCACTCTTACGTCTACAACTCTCACTAGACCATCCTCCCCAGGGTACACTTGGACAATCTTACCCAACTTCCAACACTGTGGAGGCAAACTCTTGTCCGTGAGAAGAACTATATTTCCAAGTTTAACGTTTGAGAGAACTATGCGATTTTTTGGTCGGGGTTGCAAACTAGTCAAATAATCACGGTGCCACGATTTCCAAAAATGTTCACGCTTAGCCTGCAAGAGCTGCCATCTGGAAAGACGGTTTTCATTTATCCCATCATACGATGGCTCGGGGATCGCGGTCATCGGCCTTCCGATGATGAAATGGCCAGGAGTAATAACTTCTCCTTCGGCGGGGTCGTCAGAAAGCGAGAACAGGGGACGCGAGTTTAGTATTGCCTCTACTTGGGCCAACAATGTGCTAAACTCTTCAAAAGTCAGGGGGGTTGATTTGAGGATTCGTTTCAAGTGGAATTTAGTAGATTTTACAGCGGCCTCCCATAGGCCGCCAAACTCTGGAGACTCCGGTGGGATAAATCGCCAGCCGATTTCTTTACTGAGACAAAACGATTCGACAAGATTCATTGCAGTTTCATCACGGAACATGGTAAACAAATTATGTAACTCGGTCTTGGCACCGCGGAAATTGCTCCCATTATCTGAATGGAGCTCCCGAACCAAGCCGCGTCGGCTAACAAATCTCTGAAGAGCTGCAATGAAGGCTGAAGAAGTCATGTCAGAAACACACTCTAGATGAACGCATTTAGTCACAAGACACACAAATACCGCTATGTAGGCTTTAACGACGACTGGTTTTCTGATTCCCTGCCTGACGAGAAACGGACCTGCATAGTCCACACCTGTTATTTCGAAAGGGGCAGCAGGCGTGACTCGGCTTGCCGGCAGGTTCCCCATGTACTGCGAAACAGCCTTCGGCTTGACGCGAAAACACTGGACACACGACCTAGTTATTTTTCGAACGGCGGATCGGGATCCTAGCAGCCAAAATCGTTGTCTCAGGGAGGACAGCAATCCTGAGGGACCAATGTGAAAATTTTCCTCGTGGTACGCTCTGATAATAAGATCAGTAAGGGGATGACGTGGTAAGATGTATTGGTGCTTGGACTCGTAGGGGAGGTATGAATTTTGAATTCGTCCACCAACTCTCAAAACTCCATCTTGAATGAAGGGACCAAGTGATCCAATGTGCTTGCAAGGTTCACCGTCTTCCACTCGCTTAAACTCATCAAAAAGGGCCTCATGCTGAATGACTTGAACGATTGTATGCAAAGAGGCACGCAGCTCTGGAATGGTAGGCAAATTATGCGAAACGCGATTTTTAGGATTCTTTTGCCGGCAGTTGTAAATAAAACGCTTTACATAAGCAAGAACACGTTGAAGCTTCCTAAGCGAATCGAACTTGGCAAACAACGGCAGTTTGTCGTTGTTGAGAACTATCATTACGGTTGCATTCGCTGGTTTCAGGTCGGGGAGCTCGAACTCAGGAATGTCGTCAACACTTTGAGCATGGAAGTGAACTGCGTGAAGGAATTGGGGACCGTTCCACCACATTTCGTTGGTGTTCAGAACGCTGGGCAGTTGGCCACGTGTAATCACGTCGGCGGGATTTTCCTTAGAGCGCACGTAGTTCCAGCTCGTGTGAGCATTTTCCTGAACGATCTCAACGACCCGGTTTCGAACAAAAGGAAGCAGTTGGGACGGGGATTTTTTAAGCCAATGGAGCACAATTTGACTATCACTCCAGAGCTGAACATTTGTGAAACTTACTTGAAGAGCGGAGGTTACCTTGAGGACCAACCTTGAAAGCAGCACAGCTGCACAAAGTTCTTTACGCGGTATTGTCATATCCTTGGTTGGGGCAATTTTGGATTTGCTGCAGAGTAGTTTGACGGACACGGAACCATCGGATTGAATGCTCCGTAAATAGATGCATGCTCCGAAAGCCATTTTCGAAGCATCAGAAAAACCATGCAATTCCAGAACAACGCACTCGGGAAGGGTAACTGAACGAGGGATTCGAATGTCATTCACATCAACAAGAGAACTGCTGAATTTCAGCCAAGACTCCAACAGAACTCCTTCCAAAGGGGCATCCCAATCGATATGCGCGATCCAAGCATCCTGGATCATCTTTTTTCCCAATACTATTACAGGGGACAGAAGCCCAAGGGGATCGAAAAGCTTTGCGATACACGAAAACATGCTTCTCTTGGTAACTGGGAGGACTTGATTCGACACAAAGTTCACGGCAAAGAGAAACTCGTCATTTCGAGGGTCCCAAACGAGGCCGAGCGTCTTGATTACCTCATTGGCTGAGAGTTGATCAAGCTGAATTAGGGTTTCTCTCTGCGACTGTGGAACATTATTGAGAATGGGTTCATAGTTACTGCACCATTTGTGGACAGGGAAACCACCGAGCTCTAGCATTTCTTGAATTTGCTTTCGAATTTCCTGTGCTTCTTCGACAGAGTCGGCGCCAGACAATACGTCATCGACGTAACAGTCATTACGGATGACACGGTTTGCCAACGGGTACTTATCTCCTTCATCGTCGCAGAGCTGGAGCAAGGATCGTGTTGCTAGAAATGGAGCTGTAGCCGTCCCATAGGTTACAGTCAACAATTCTAGAATTCGCAGTTTCTCGGACGGACTTAAACGCCAAAATATTCGCTGAAGGGACGTTTGAAGGGGATCAAGAAATACCTGGCGGTACATTTTCTGTATGTCTACTGTTAGAACGAAAAGATACTTGCGGAACCTCAACTTATCAGGTCACTCTGAACTGTGGGGCCGACCTTCAATACATCGTTGAGAGACAGATTTGTAGATTCTTTAGCCGATGCGTCAAAAACTACTCGTAACTTTGTGCTTGAGCTGTCCGGCCTGAGCACGGCATGGTGAGGCATGTAGTACTTCAGTAAGTTTGGGGGATCATCAAATTCGAACACCTCTTTGCAATGACCCAACGACTCATACTCACGAATGAAGTTTGAATACTGAAGACGGAGGTCCGGATCCTTGTTGAGTCGTCTTTCCAACAAATGGAAACGGCGGAGAGCTAACGACCGATTACTTTGCAACTGAGCGGAATTCTCCTTCAAGGGAAGCTTAACAATGTATCGTCCAGTGCTGTCACGGCGATGATTCTGGCGAAACGATTCTTCGCATTGCTCATCCTCCTCAGATCGTGAGCGTTTTACTTCTACTTCCTCTACTTCCCAAAACTGCTTGATGGTTCTATCAAGCGAGGCGAGCGACACCGAATGGACCTGCTGATAATTAGCAACTGCATCTGAGTCCGTCACGACCTCTCCTGATGCGACCCAACCGAGATAGGTTTCGCGGAATTCTGGCAAACCTCTGGAAATAACTACGCTACCCGGTTTCAACAATTTGAAGAAATGTTGGTTACCAATCAGCAGGTCAACCTCGGAAGGACGGTGAAAGTTGGGATCAGCCAATTGAAAACCACAAGGAAGGTTCAAATCAGACACATTAATCGGTTTGCATGGAAGAAGACCAGTGATCTTCGGGGTAACAAAACAATTGAGGGACAAACGGAAGTCACTGTACATGGATTGCATGTCCACTGTCACGAAACGATTGGATTTACTCTGAGTATCGCTCACACCGAAAATTCTCACATCCACTGACTTTCCCTGGAAACCGAGCTTCTCATACATGGGCAACGACAAAAGATTGACCTGCGCACCGCAGTCCAGGAAAGCACGACACGGGACGAACTGCCCATTGCAGTCAACGAGATTCACTTGTGCAGTTAAAAGCAGTACGTTCGGCAGAACGGCTGAATTGGCGAGAGAGTACGACGAAGAAACGGTGGCGGACTGCACACTTTCACTGGAGGTTTGACTGGACATCGAAGCCATATTTGGCACGACCGTGGGACGATCCTGCAGAGTTTCGGGTTTTGGATTGACATTGCTTTCAAATTTAGAGCCTTCATCATGGATGAGAGAATGATGGTGTCTGTTACACTTCGCGCATGTTCTCTTGGATAAGCAGTCGACTGACCGATGCCCGTGACGAAGACAATTGAAGCAAAGGTTTGCTTCCTTTACCTTAGTGACGCGTTCGGGAATAGACAGCTTTTTGAATTCGGGACATTGGTAGTTGAAATGCGATTTTGAGCAGAACTGACAAGACACTGATTTGGGATCTGGGGTGATGGTGTGCACTTTCACACCTGCGGGCTTGTTTGCGTGTTGTGGGGGCTTGGGTGGCGCATTTTTCATGGGAATGGGAAGATCGCTTTCACACCTTTCAAGGACTTGGCACTGTTCTTTGAGGAATTTGAGGGTATCATCGAGCTTTGGTAGCTCCCCATGGGCAAGAGTTCGCTCCCACAGCTTACGAGTGTTTGGATCGAGGCAAGATATCAAAATTTTGTTAACAATCAGACCGGATGTTCCTTCGGTCGATTGTTGCATAAACTTCAGACCTTCAATGTGTCGCGTACAAGAGTCAACTAATTCCCTAAGTTCTTTGTGAGACTCCTTACTCATCTTTTTCAAAGAAAGGAGCCCACCAATGTGAATGTCCACAATGACCCTGGGGTTTTCATAACGCTCCTCAAGTATTTCCCAAGCATGGGCATAGTTGTTGTCGGCTAATGTTCTCGAGTCAATGATGTTGGCTGCTGCGCCAACAAGAGATTTCTCCAAATGATGCAACTTAATGGCATCCGAGTCTGAACACCGGCCAACGATGTCCAAAAACATTGACTTAAATCGAGGCCAACTTTCATACCGACCATCAAAAGTCGGTATGGGAGCTTTCAAAGGCTGCTGCTGCACAATAATTTGATTGTGACTTGAAGATGGAATCTGGTTGTCAGGATTGGCAACCGGCTTGGAAACTTTTTCAATTAACCATTCGAGACGCATCATACACTCCGTATGAAGCTTGTCAAATTCATCCAGCTTGGCATCTTGTTCTTCCATCTTATTTTCCGGAACAATGCCCAAAATTTCTTTGTGCAGCGCAGTATACTCAAGGTAGTGAGAGTCTAGCTTTTTGGAGTAAACTTTGAGTAACGGGAGACTCACCTGTTTGTCATCTTCGGCTTTCTCGAGAGCGTGGGAGATTGCTGTCACTTTGCCCTTCACCTGGCCGCGTTGGTGGATGAGCGGCTTAGTGTCAGCCATCGTCAATTTGGTTGGTGTCCGGTCAACGAAAACGACGTTACTGCAGGAAGAGTAACGAAGTCACTACGGATAGAGTGACTGGAAATGATATTGAGGGATTGATCCGGAACCAGGAGCACTTCGAATGGTTTTAGCACTGATAGTTTTTTGTCGTTTTTAGCACTGGATTGTCTTCTTTTTGTCACTAGTTCATCTGCTTCAGTCAATGTTCCACTATTTCTTCTTCTTGAGTTAATGTTATTCTCTTTTTTTTCACTTCACTTTTCGATTTTTTCCGTCATATCCGGTTTGAAGGACCAACTTGTTGGCAGCAGCCAACATCTCAACCGCATGGGTTGGAAGGATGAGCTCCAGCAGCATCAACTTCTTAAGCCTTGACTGTGAACTGTGCCACAGCAAAATGGCGGATCCAGCCATGCCACGTACGGAGGACGATGTGCAGCCAAAGGCTACCTGCGATCGCTGTTTGCCCTCTCAACCTGCACCCGACTTGCATTGATTAACTCTTTTGAAGAAAATTCTATAAATTCTATAGCAAGCGGGTTGCAATGTCGAGAGAAACAAAAGGTTACTAGCAGGAATTAGCCTGCGCCGAGCGTGCCAAACGAATTGCGAAGATGCCGGGCGAAAGCGTCACAGTAGCAGACTCCTCAGGAAACACCATCAGGATCGTCTTCGGGTTCGGGAAATAAAAAACACTTTATCTTCTGTTCCTCTTCGATATATTCACCTTGATGGTACGATTACAAATGACAATGAGTCCGGTTGTGACCGGCGCTTTTATAGAAAAAAAGGTTTACAAAATATATGAAACGCTGTGATTGGCTGCCCGACCAGTGACGCTTTGGCAGGAATGAGGTACCGGCTGGTGTACAGCAATGACACATAGCGTTCGATGAATGGCTGTTGATTTCGGGTTGATGATTGTGGTGGTCGTTCACGCAACGACGGCAGACTCTCGTTCGCTGCAGCGAACATCCTTTATGCCCAACGTCCATTATGCATATCGTACATTATGCCTAACGTCCGTATGCCTAACGTCCGTATGCCTAACGTCCGTATGCCTAACGAACGTATGCCTAACGTCGTGTACCCCGTCATAACACCGTGCACTACTCGATTGTGCTATACACAAGTAGCACCTGAGCTGTCCAACTACTCTCTCCTAAATATGAAATCTCTCTCTCCTTAGTCTCTTTCTCCTCCCAAATATAAGGGACTCGCTCCCTTATTTTAGAGTTGCACCAGTGTTTTTTGCACAACTCTGAGTTTTTAGTCGATCCATGGTGCCAAGTTCTAACAATATTTGGACACAAACATGTGCTTTTATGTTCTTCACACTATGGAGATTTAAAGATTTGTAGTGGCAAAACTTCTCAAACACTTCCATTAAGTTTGCGAATTTTTATTCCAATGCTGAAACGAAGTTCGTTTTGAGCTCTCTTCCGAAAAAAACGCTCTAGTTACGAATGAACAGAAAACTAATCAAAGTACTGTAAGAGATAGTTAAAAACCTGGAATGAAGGATCCTGTGTACAGAATTAGTCTGATTCCAAATGCTGGAGTTTTGAGAAATTGTTTGTTATGCCTTCACAATGCCTTCCACGGCCGTCTTAACCACCCTTGGGGCCCCTAGTCTATTTGGTATGGCGGGCCCCCTTTGATTTTAAATTTTCAAATTCTAGTGCACATGAAATAAAAATAGGTATTTACGACAATCTTTTTTCGATTAAATTTATTTGTCTAACCTGATTAGATTTGAACACACATTTAAACATAGAGATCAATCACCCTAAGTCTTAAAATCTCTTTAATTAAAAAACTGAATTAACTAAATCTCTTTTCATCATACTTGAAAATTTGTTAACAGAATTATTGATATAAATTTTCATCATTATTTCGTACTCAATATTCATGATCAGTAATTAATTAAGTCTGGTTTATAGCATCCCACAATTTATTTTCCTTCATTTTAATCTATCTTGAGTAGAGCTTCCATCCCGGCATGTCCGGGTATGAAAAATCCCGGGATTTGGACATTTTCCGGAACTCCCAAATCCCGGGAAATAAATTAATAAATACCGGGATCGTTTGTATTCCGGGATTTTTATTTTGAGACACTTTCACCTCTTCAAATATTTCTTGGAATATCTGTAGCAGAATTTGAATCCTGAACTTTCACATCTTATGAACTACATCTCTTCCCTTCGTTTGTCATTTATTCTGATTAATCGAAAGTATTGCACATAATTTTTTGCATATAATCGATGTACAAAAAGCACTCGTGAAAAATACTATCTAGCAGTGAAACAAACCGTGAACATTTTGATCAAATTTTACAATCGCGTATCTAGATGTTACGTGGATGGAATTGTGGTTGAGCGTCGTAAGATATCCATCATTCATAGTTGATCGAAAAACCAAAGAAATGCATTGTTTAGACGGTTGGAAGCAGCAGGTCATTTCCAAGAAAGTCTGTTTCAGTTAGAATATAAAATCTGAAAAAATCTGGAATGCTCTCAAACACCCAAACTACGTAAAAATCCTATTTTAAAATATTGTTGCTAAAGTTGAAAACTGGAATAACCCACCAGCGAAAATCTATTTTACGCTCGATCTATAGGTCAACGTATCATTGTGCGATTCAAGCGCACTTCTTCCGAAGCTATGTATATCGTTAAGAAAGAGAGTAAAATTGATTTTCGCTAGTGGGTTATTCCAATTTTCAACTGTAGCCACAAAAATGTTATTGAAATCAAATTGATGTACCATAACCATAACAACGCTAAGAAAAGTATTTTCACAATGCGTCCAAAAAGCTTGAACATCCGTACAGAGCTTCAAAAAAGGAGTTAAGCCTTATGTAATACTTAAAAATACTTAAGATTTTAACAAAATTTGAAAATTGTAAGAAGCAAAGAAACGAGCAAGTATTAATTGATTGATTTTTAAAGAATAATGAGTTTATAACTAATTTTCGATTTTGTCTTTACTATTTCATGCATCCTAGTACCATATTATGTCTCAAAGATTAGATTAGTTCTTAAAAATACTAAAGTTTTAACAACATCTTTAACCAGAGAATACGCAGACTGACAACGTACCACACACAACACCCAGTAGACCACTAGGCAATTTTATTTTTATGAAAAATTCATTTTGCAGAAGCGGACATCAAATCCTAACTTCGTAGCACACACACAGTTACCTAAACTACGGGTAACTCCACTAACCACATGACCAATACGTCAACATCATCATGATTAATCCACGACGTCAAAGAATAAATTTACTATGTAACTTAAATAAAAGTCTGAAAGCGTTTTTTTTTCCTCAATTCTGGAATTTATATTTTTCCTGCGTCCCAGATCATGGAAATGTTTGCTAGTCGGAATTTCCTTGGAACTCTTCACAGGATATCTACAACATTTTTTTCAAGAGTTTCCATTGAATCATCCTAGAATTTCATCATACTTCTTTTCTGGGTTCCCTAACAATAATCTTGATCTCCAAATTTTTTCAAAAACTTTTTAGGCGTTCGCTGCAGACCACATGCATTCTCTATAGAAATCTCTTGGAAATCGCCCTACAATTCTATAGTTCCCTCAAACTGGTATTAATTCCCAAGATTAGTTAAATTTTGTCTCCATTGTTCTATACGAAATTCCCTTGAAATATTCTTCATAATTTCCTTGGTACACCCTTCTCTGAGGTTCTTCTCTTAGAATTCATTATAAATTCGTCAACATTTCATTATAATCAATCGCGGATTTTCATAGAAACATTCGTCATAATTCCATTGGAATTAGCCCCCTTATGGATTCTCTTCAGTATACCCATTATATTTTTCTCAGATTTCTTTATAAATGTTCCTTAAAAGTAATCTTATGATTTTTTCTATGATTTCTCTTCATAATTCTATTCGCTTTCTCCACACAATCTCCTCTCCATGCAATTATCATCTGAGTTACGATGAAAAACTGCTCAGAATAGCTTGGAATGCTCCTTTGAATTCACAAGGAATTCACCTCACACTTCCCTATCAACTCTTTTCAGAGTAACTATAAAATTCAGAAAATAGTTGAGAATTCTAAGATACTTTAAAAAAATCTAGGAATGCAATAATAAAAGCCTCTCAAATTCCCCTTAAAAAATCTTATTAAATTTCCTCAATAGTTTCACGAACAAACTGCCCCAACTTCGAAGTGCCAGGATCCCGAAATTTTTTCTAGATTCTATAGTTTTGCTCCAAGGCTCATTTTTTGGTTTTCAGTCCTGAACAATTGTTTGATTTCTCTAAGTTCCAAAATTTAAAAATTTTTCGCCACATCCAGGATTCCGAAAAATAAGTTATGGCTAAAATTACTCTAAATAAAAAAAATTATCTCGCAGCCCGAATCTTTTCCAAGCTTGAAGATTTTTCTCAGTCCATAATATTCAAACAATGCCTCAATTTTTAAATTTTCATGATTTTGCAACCCATTAAATGGCTTTTTTTTAATATTATGCGTCGAAATACTGTCGAGATCTTAGCCTTCAAAAAATTATTCAAATTCTCAAGTTTGGAAAGCCTGTTGCAATCTTGAAGCTTATCAAATTTTCTTGGGAGATAAACTAAAAAAATATTAAAATGCTATAAATGTGTTTTGTTAATTTATAAATTTCGAATGTAAATTGAGTTAAAAGTAAAATTTTCTTACATATGCTCGCAAAATTTAGTTTATAATTCCAAAGGTTATTGCTCATACTTACGTGACGGCTTTCTCACCCCAATGGGTCTGGGTTCAATCCCAGCCGAGGTCGGTGGGATTTTTCTGAGGCATAAAAATCTCTGGTCACGTCTTCCTTCGGAAGGGAAGTAAAGCCGTTGGTCCCGGCCCATGCGTGTTGTGAATGGGTGCGATATCCTACGCAGGTGTGGAAGCTGCCTTCCTGCACATTAGATTGCCTTCAATGGATGGCAATCGATGTCCGTCGGTGATTGGCACCAGATTGCGGAACAGAGACCGACGATAAATAAAGGAAAGAAGAAAACATACAACAATGATCATGATATTGCACTTTTGCAGCAAACATGTTCTAACAATTCCTGCTGCAATAGTGTACAATGCAGACATTGATAGCCTTTAATAAGTTTAGTTTTTTTGTTTTTGTAAAAATAAACAGTTAATCAATAGTAGTGCTATTTGTTAAAGGAACACATTTTAAAAATCTGGGTAAATCTGGAACATACTTAAAAAACTCTGGAAATAAACGTGATGTATCTGTGTATCTGACAAGATGACTGAAAATCTGAAAAAAAAAAAAACAGATAAATCTGGAATACTGGCAACGCTGGTTGGAAGTACGTTATGAAGCTAGTGTCGACTGACGAAAAGACTCAGCATATGCAGTGTTTAGAGTCCTTCATTAGAGTCTATTGCTAGTGGAATCTTGTAACATGCTTACTCCTTCCGAAGGAACTTCTACTTATCGCCGACTTCTATTTTGGCTTCTAGAGCTCCCCCTCGCTGTTATTTTCTAACCATTTCTTACGTCCACAGGTATGCATTATCTTTACCCGTTAGTATGTAATTTATGTAATCCTAAAGCACGGCAAAGTAGTTTTTACAAATACATTCATGAGAGAAATCATCCACCACAATCATCATGATCTGCATGGACTATTGTGAAATTTGGCTGAAAAACATAACATCACGTCACATCTTCTTAGAATTCAAGAGCCATTCATTGATTTCAGAGAACTTCAGAGAAGTTCATGGAACTTCTTAGAAGTTCAAGGACTGTTATGGAAGTTCAAGGAACTTCATAGGTCATCAGGATACTTCGTAGAATTTTAGACAACTTCATGGAAGTTTAGGGAACTACGTTGAAATTATGATTTTTTTTTTAGAAGTGCAGGAATTCAGTTAACTCTGAGAATGCTCAGCGAACTTTGTACAACTTCAGTGAACTTCGTAGAAGTGCAGAGAAGTTTGTGTAACTTCAGCAATCTATATATATATATATAATAGACCTGTTCATTTTAAACGAAATGTTCGGAATGTAACGGGTCAACCGTGATTACTGTTCGTCATGTTAATTTGAACTTCTGTGCAAATTTTCAGCAAAATCGGTGATGATTTAGAGGTGCTTCAAGTTAATTTTATGTTTTTAAGGTAATTTACGGCTTACAATATTTGTATCTCGAGACTGAAACAACGAAAGCTGCTGTAACAACTTTCATAGCAAAGTTTAATGTGTTATGTATCAACTTTGTAACCAAAGGTTGACTATTCGAAGTGATTTTATTGAAGTTTGACTTAGTTTCATGCTCGAAGATATCTTAAAAAGTGAAGAATTTTAAAGTATTTGTTCTACGAATTTTCCACCCATATGATATAAAAATGTGTAGTGTACGGCATAATGTTCCTCATATTGTTCTAGAAGTTTCGTTCCAACATAGTTTTCATGTATATTTCATAGATTGAGAGATAAAAATCAGAAAAGAGGCCGTTTTAGCTAAAATTCACAAGACAACAGAACCAATAAAAGTCAATTAGATTGACAGAACATAGTTGCATTGCTTTTCAATGACGACCGATGACTGTTTCATTGATATATGATTTTTTCATAAATATGAATCCTCAGTAGACGTGTTTTTTTTATCAAAGGCAAGTGTCACTCGAACAGCAATTTATAAAATAACGAACATATATTATATAAATGAATTTCTGTCTGTCTGTCTGTCTGACCCTTATAGACTCGGAAACTACTGAACCGATCGGCGTGACAATTTGTATGCAGGGTTTTTTGGGGCAGGGAAGGTTCTTATGATGGTTCGAGATCTCTCCCCATCTGTAAAGGGTGGCTCCCATACAAATCAAACAGCAATTTCTGGACAACTCGAGAGCTAATCAAGCAAATGGAACCAAATTTGGCATGTGGAGCTCATAGGGGTAGCCCCTTAGATAAGAGGAGGGAGTGGGCTTCGTACAATATAGCATGCTTTTTTAATTGGCGCATAAACTCAAGCTAATATTGAATCCCGAGCAAGGCCGGGCACACTCAGCTAGTATTTATATAAATTTAGCGTATTTTAGATAAATTTCAAGAATCTTGTACAAACTCGGAGAGCTTCGTTGATGTTCAGAAATCGTTTCTTTAATTCCGTAGAACTTCGTAAATTTTCAGCATCTTTGTCGCTGTTCAGGGGACAGCGTAGCAAGCCAGGAAATTTAAGAGAAATCCGGAGAAATTCACAGAGCTTCATAGAATTCCATATAAATTCAGAGAGCTTTGTTAAAATTCGGGAAAACTTCACAGAAGTGGAACTTTGTTGAAGTTTAGGGAACCTTGTTTTATTTCAAGAAACTTCATAAAAGTGTTCCTGGACCTTCTCTTAATTACAGAGCACTTCGTTATTGGTTTTTGTGAGCTTATGGAATTCCGTAGAAGTTCAGGAAACATTGTCGAACTTCACGAAACTTGGCAGAAAATAATCGAAAATCCTAAAAGTTAAATAAACTTTATAAAAGTGCTGTGAATTTTGTAGAAGTTTACTACAGAAAGTTTTGTAAAAGATCAGGAAACTTCGAAAAATTTCGGCGAACTTTCTAGAAGTTCGGCAAATACAGTAGAAGTTCGGCAAAATTTGTAGATGTTCAGGAAATTTCGTATCAGTTTAGGAAACTGTGTAACGTTGAGAGCTTCGTTTCGCCAATATATTCAGTAAAATTCCTAGAAGAAGTTCAGGTTCTTTCCGGAAGTCGGGAGAAGTTTATGGATGATATGAGATCGAAAAAAACAATTGTGGATCTTAACACTCCGAACACGATGCCTCCGGAAAAATGTGTAACGGCAAACTTTCAATGTTTGGAAAATCATGACTCAGTCATTTATTCACGAATTTTAAATCTATTTGCGCCATTTGAAACTACATACTTTGAAGATTTATTTGGCATCAATAGATTTAAAATGTATCAATAGATTGCTGAGCAATGATTTTCCAAAATTGCTAATTTGCTGTTACACATTTTACCGGAGGCATCGTGTTCGAAGTGTTAATAAGTTCAGAGAACTTTGTAGGAACTCAGAAATTTTGTTTTAGAAGTTAAGTAAACTTTGTAGATGATTACGGAACATTGTATGAATGTTTGAAATTCGTACGAGATCATGGCTTCCTTTAGCTCAGTCGGTGAAGGCGCAGCTACAAAGCAAGACCATGCTGGAGGTGGCTGGGTTCAATTCTCGGTCCGGTCTAGGAATTTTTCGGGTTGGAAAATTTCTCGACTTCCCTGGGCATAGAAGTATGAGTGGACTTGCCACACAATTATACCAAAGCAAAAATGGAACAGGCATCGAAAGCTCTCAATTATTAACTGTGGAAGTGCATCTAGAACCCTAAGTTGAGAGCACGCAATAAGCTAATAAGCGATAAGCAATAAGCTTGAAATGCGAAGAAGAAGAAGACAAGTTCAGCAAACTGGACAAAAATTCAGTTGAAGCTATCGAAAAATCAAAAGTTGTTAACAATGGGAACATGTTTGAAGTACTGCCCAACAAACAATTTTAGCTGCAGCTTAGCTTATACAGGCAAAAATTAGCTGCATAAGGCAAATTTTGGCTGTATTAGCTAATCTGCAGCTAAACTTGTTTGTTGGGTGGGATCTTCGAAGAAGTTGATGGAAAATCCCAAGAGTCTTCGAACATTCCACATTCAGGGAATTACATAGCTTCTTTGAGTTCATAAAACTGATTTTAAGTTCAAGAAACTTCTTGAAAGTACAGGAATCTTCGTATAAGTTCAGGAAGCGTCGGGACATGCTGGATAACTTTTTTGATATTCACGGATTTTCGATGAGATATTAATAAAGTTCTCTGGATATTATTCAAGACTTTTCAAGTTAATCAAGTAATGTTCTGGAGATCTGCAACTGTTCAGACATCCTTCTAAAAGGGAAGTTTGATTAGAGAGTTTTCATAGGATATATAGCTGGTCGAAGATAATATTCAAATAATATCTCCAGATAGTCTCACAAGATTGCTGGTTGATCAGTTATTGGATATTAGTGATTTCACTCGAACTTAAAGTATTTTTGCAGTTTAAGAATTTTTAAGGCTTTGATAATATTATGGCCATTATGGAGTCCATGGGTAATCAATTCAAGGGACCATGGGTAATCAATTGAAGGGAGCCATGAAAATAATCTTTTAATATGGTTCTATAATTCGGAATCAAGTCATGGAGGGTTGACTGTATGTAATCATTAACGAGAAAAACGAATCAGGATCACATTCTTCAAATTTCCACTCAAATTCCCCCCCCTAAATCTGCACCCAAAAGCTTCCACCTATTTCGATAATTACTTTTCTGATTACATTTCCAACGAATTTATATTCATTAAGACATGCTTCCTCTTCTCCCCTACAATCTTAAACCCTACTCAAGGAAGGTTTCTTCCTTTGATCACATCCACCCTCCCAGCCCAACCGTACGGTTCCGAGAGACGGGGGGTGGTGATAAAATACTTCCGCCCGTTAAAGTTCCGAGTCCCAGGTGCTTATCCTTTTTGCCACAATTTCCCACACTTACACACTCTCGCCGGGTACCTGCTATATAGTGAAACATCTCTCATCTCTCAATTATAAAATCATTAAACCGAAGAATCCTCGTCATCATCGTTGTCGTTTTCCTACTTCTGCTGTGGGTCTTCGGTTGGTGTCAGTCAGTCAGTCAGTCAGGCAGCGAAGCGATGAAATTTCTACATTTACAAACCGATCCCAAACCGGGTGGCGTCCCGGTATGGTGTGGGCACCACAACCATCAACTTTCACCACCGCCGAATCAAGGCATCTCAAAATAATCCCCTGGCTTCCCCGGCACTTGCTCCTCACGGACCTAAATCAGAAAACCGGAAAACAAGCACTGAGAAAGCAATTTTATTCCGACATCCGAAAACGACTCTATTCCCCCTCAGGGCTTCCATCCTTCCACCACACAAAAGAAAAGGGATCCAATCTTTTCGTACAACGCTGATCCCTTTTCCACCTTTCCTTCGGAAAGCCAGGAAGAAACTCGGTTGCATTTTCGAAGCCCGAAACAGTCGAGTCAGCATATTTTCATCGTTTTCAATTTTCCCACTCTCCGCCTCCCGGTTGGCCTTTTTCCTGTCGGTGGCGAGGAACGGGGGGTGCTGCTGGCAGATTCTCAGTATATGTATATCTTCAAGAAAGAAGTGGAAAAAAAAAAATCAGAAACCGAAAGTCAATTCCCGCCGGGAAAAAGGTTTTCAACCCCTCCGCTTTCAGCGTAGTTTTGTGTTTTTTTTTGGCGCCTCAAGTTGGAACGGAACCGAGCAGGAAATCTTTTTCGACAAGTCGAATATCTGATTTTTATCTCTTTCATGTGAATGAACACACGTCGCGGAAAGGGCGGAAGGTTGGGCGGGTATTTATAGGAAGGATGGAGAACTTGCAAATTGGGAAGCGATTAGGGGGGTGGATTTTAATGAAATTCGTTCGGATTTAAGCGGTTCGCATTCGTTTCTGAAATTAATCACATTGCATTTTATTGAAAAATCCTTGCTGTTTTGCTATATACAATCTGTTTAATTCATCCATCCGGCAGCCAAACCACGAAATGTGATTTCTCTAAACCGAATCATCCAGCTCATCCACTTTTGGTGAAACACTTCTCCATCTGCAGCTCGGCAATCAATCATCATAAATTTGCTGTTTCCTCGAAACTACCGAATGGGAGCTACATTCTTCGGATCCCATCGCCCTTTCCTGGAAACCCGAGTGGTGGTGGGAGGAGGTTTCCATAATAATCATCATAATATTTTCATAATAAACATTTCTTTCCGGTTGCACTTCTTCTCCAAGTGGCAGCACCCCGCAGCAAACGGAACCTGTATCAATATAATAACCATAACGACGGGGCGACACGATAGGATAGAAAGGAACGCGCTTCTCAAGGACTCTCTCACCATCTCTATCACTCCGCTCCCCCATAAATCGTCTCTGTTCTCAACCGAAGCAGAGCAAAAGGAAAGCAATCTCTTTCCGCACGACTTGCCATTACAAATGTTCGGCGCTCACATTAGCATATTATATGTTGTAGGGAATCACGCGCTTCTCCGATTTCTTCTCCCCCTCCCCCACTTCGGAACAAAACAGCCGGAAAAGCCGAGGTGAAAGAAGAAAAATGAGTACGAGCTAAATTGAATGAGAATTTTCCGACTCCCCTTCGCTGCTTACTAGAGTTCGCTCAAGGATCCATAATATTCCCATTTTCCTCCATCCACCGCCCCTGACCCGAACGATGATGGCACTGAAGCGCGGAAAACTCCCACATAAAATTTTATGTATTTATACAGCAGCGCGGCGAGAAGATGACGGAGCAAAAGCAGACGA
The DNA here is from genome assembly GCF_037179485.1 of Ochlerotatus camptorhynchus. Taxonomy (NCBI): domain Eukaryota; kingdom Metazoa; phylum Arthropoda; class Insecta; order Diptera; family Culicidae; genus Ochlerotatus; species Ochlerotatus camptorhynchus. The sequence goes on from NW_027040620.1 coordinate 1,021,628, forward strand.
ACTAGCTGTAGCAGTAACAATAATAGCACAATGTCTTACTCCCACTTCCCAATTGGGGTTTCGATCTGACAGCTCGCGGGGGCGTCCGTGGAAAGTCTTCTTTATTTATGAAAATTCAAAATTCAGAAATCCCAAAACTTCTTAGTTCTTAATTTCAAATTTGAAAATTCCTAAATCCAGTATTGCTAAATAACTTAATTCTTAATTTTTTATGTTTAGAATATTCCTTAATTCTAATCACATAAATATTTAAATTTATTTATTTAAAAATTTCTGAATTAAACAAGATTAAAACAATAGCTTCCCATGTCTTCACCGGTAGTTTTTAACCTGAAGAATTGGGGTTTGAAGCGTTTTAATAATGTGATTTAAATTAATGATATTATTTGTAATAATGTACGCACCCAGAGGTGATTCCCCTCCCCGAATAATTCCCAACTTAAAATATTTTTTTTAGGATTTTAAAAATCTCACAAGCTCTAGCATCTTTATTCCAAGATCGCTGCAAATCTTTGCATAATTATTGCAGAAATGGGCCATTTGGCCGAATTTGGTAGTTAGAGTTAAATTAAAATTTGGAATTATTTTAGAAATTTGCATTTTAAAACAATCAAGATCTTTTAAGTGATTTTTCCACATTCTAAAAAAAAACAAAAATAGAAGATTTTTCGAAATCCAGGATCTTAAAAAATCCAAGCTTGGAAAATTGTTCAAGGAACTACAACGACGATGTCAGATTTTCGATTCCACGATTCGAACACAAACATAAAAAAAATATTGGAACATTTTTCAAGGTTGAACTTGGAGAAAGAACCTTCATTTGTGGATTTATCAAAAGAACTTCGATGACAATTCCGATAGCATTTTTAGACACACATAAATGATTTCTAAATTCACAGGTAGATTTGAGAAGAACTTCAAGCAACATTTCAGGAGATCCTCCTGATTCTTGGCGAAAAACTTACGGAATATTATAAGGAAATTGTGAGGAGAGCATCAATTGAATCCTAAGGGAATTCCAACGAAGATCTGAAGAAAATTCTGAAGAGTACAACTGAAAAGAATACTGAAGAGAATTTTGGGAATTATGAAGAGAGTTTCAGGTGAAATCTCACGAGAACTCCAAGAATGTTCAGACGAGAATTTCAGGATAATAAAAGGAGAATTCCAATTCTAACCAATTTAAAACAAATCAGGTAGGGGAAATGGCTCTTATATTGGCCTATGGATCTAAGATTGGGCCCATCTCTAAAAAGCTGCTATTTATCAATTTTATCTAGATGAACGCGTCATTGGGACGGTACTAATGGATATTTTTGGTCAATATTGAAAATTACTTATGTATGGGCCCAAATTAGGAGCATTTAGGCCGGGATTTTCAATGGAACTCAAAGGAGAGTTCTATGGAACATTATAAAGGATTCCTGAGCACAAATCCGAGTAATTCAAGGAATAATTCTACTGTTGTTTGGGGAAGGAAAATACGGAGGAAAATAGCAGTAGAATTTTCAGGAGGGATCTGAAAAAACTTCCAGGTTTCCAGGAAAATTTCTTGAGTCTTTGATGAAAATAGTACGGGAATACCAGAGAAACTACCAAGATGGACTTTGAGGAAATACTACTATGATGATTTTTAGGGAATCATTGAAAAAAAAATCAATGTAGGTTTTCAAGATAATTCAAATATAGACAAATCTTCAAGATCCTAGACACCGATAAAATTTCCATGTTTGGGAAATTTTTAAGATTTCAAGACTTCAAAACATTTGTAAATTCTCATGGAAAGGTTTTAATTTTAAAGTCCATGAGATTTCACTTTCGTTAAAGCATACTCACTTCATTCGAGATTTTATACTTAAATTTTAAAATATTATCATATTTCTTCAATAGTCTTGACGTAATGGCTCTAATGTTGGCCTATGGATCTAAGACTGGGCCAATTGCTAAAAATCTGCTATTTATCCATTTTTTCTAGATGAACGCGTCATTGGGTACTAATGGATATTTTTGGTCACTATTAAAAATTTAGTCGATTGCTGAATTTATGTATGAGCCCAAATTAGGGGCATTTAGGCCGACATTACATCCATTTCTCCTATGAAATGTCTATGAAATGTCGGCGAAAACAAAATTACTTCAAAACTGGCATCCATGTGTTTTTGGAAATTAAGGTTATACCTATGGTTGAGGGTTCTAAATTAAACTGAAACTAGAATTCGTAAAATAAAAAATAAGAAATAAGAACTTGAAATACGGAAATAGAAAATATGAAAATTTCGTATTGGAATATGGAAATTGTAAATTTTAACATGGGAATTGAAATTTGAAAATTGGAATATGACATTGCTAATTGGAATTTGGAAATTGTGAATTGGAATTTCAAATTAGAATAAGGTATCTGGAAATTGTAAAAATCCTTGTGATAAAGAAATTAGAGGTGCACCTACGGCTGTGAGTTCTAAATTTAACTGAAGTTGGAATTCGGAAAATAAAAAATAAGAAATAAGAAATTGTGATTTGGAAATTTCATATTGGAATTTGGGAACTGGAAAATGCAATTGGAAATGGAGATTTGGAAATTGTGAATTGGGAATTGTGAATTGGAAATTGTGAATTAGAGTGTGTAAATTGGAAATTGTGAATTAGAAATTGTGAATTAGAAATTCTGAATTAGAAATTGTGAATTGGAAATTGTGAATTGGAAATTGTGATTTGGAAATTGCGAATTGGAAATTGCGAATTGAAAATTGCAAATTTGAATAAAAAAAAATTGGAAATTGCAAATTTGAATAAAAAAAAAATTGAATGTGGAAAATTGGATACATGGATAATGGTTATTGAAAATTGGATATTAGAAATTTCCATTTGAAAACATAAAACTGCAAATTATAACTTGGAATTTGGAAATAGTAATTTAAAAATCGATATTTGAAAATTTGATTAGGGAAATCAAAATTCAAATGTTGTCAGATGTCAAAAGGCTCTAATGTTGGCCTATGGATCTAAGATTAGGCCGATTGCAAAAAATCTGCTATTTATCAATTTTATCTAGATGAACGCGTCATTGGGACGGTACGAATGACAGGGCTGGTAGCGAGTCACTTTTTAGTGACTTGGTCACTTTTTTCAAGTCAGTCACTAAAAAGTCTCTTTTTTAAGGCCAAGTCACTAAAGTCACTTTTTCTCGTAATAAGTCACTATTTTCAACTTTTTTAGAGTGAATTTATTTCAAGATTGATTATTCTTTTCGTTGTGACGTTTAATTGTCTCTCTCTACATACAGGATGTCTACTCATTTTTCTTAGCTTAGCTTAGCTTAGCTTAGTCTGACTGCACGTATCGATAGTTGCACTCCGTGATTGATCTGAACCAGTGAAATTGTACAAAGAATCAACTGAATGGGGCTTGGTAGTAACCTGCCATTCTCAGTGTACATGTTCCAGTGACTCCTACCTTTAAAGATCAATAACGTCACCGGCCACGTCCTTGCAATCAGGTGGGAGAGGGAAGGAATGTTAGTGTGTGACTTTTGTTGTTTTGGGACCGTGTTTACCTCTGCATCCCACAAAAGTCACAGGAAGGAGGTTTTGTTAGTGGGTTAGGTTCGTTGGATCAGGATTCACCTTGATAAGTGATGCGATCTTTTGTTTTGTGTAGTTATTTATAAGTGTTTTCGATTTATGCTCTAAACAGCCGGCTGTCTAGAGATGTAGATCATTATTAGATGTGTGTATACCGATTTAAACCAACAATAAGGATACTGTTGGGGCCCCTCACAAAGTGTGATGATGGTTTATTTTATTTTATCAATGACCAAAATAATTAATTATAAGCGGTTTGAACCGATTTAAACCAACAGCAAGGATGCTGTTGGGGCCACTCACAAAGTGTGATGGTGGTTTACTTGATTGAATATAAAATAATTATTAGAACCGATTTGACCCGATTTAGACCAACGGCAAGGATACTGTTGGGGCCACTCACAAAGTGTGATGGTGGTTTATTTAGTTCGGAAGAAAATGAATATGTATACTTCTTTTTTTTTTATATAATAGAACGAATTTGTACTGATTCAAACCAAAAGCAAGGGTTCTATTGGGGCAACTCACAAAGTGCGATGGTGGTTTATACTATAAGGGCATAAAACAAAATCAAGAGCCATTTCGGTTTCCATAGCTTCCTAGACACTCGGCCGCAAAATAATCTTATCCGACGGAAACGTCTCGATCATCGCTGCACAATGGTTTATTATAGCATTTATAAAGTAAATTTGAATACCTTATTGTTTATTTATTATCCATTTTGACTTGACTTGGTACCGTTCAGTTTTATGATGACAAAGTTGCCTGGAGAAAAGTGACAGTTCAAAATGTTTCGGAAGGGAGTCAGCTAGTGTCGTCCAAGTTCAAGTGCGGAAAAAATGCCATTTAAAGTGGTACAAACAATTGAAAGATGCGAAACATGCCTAACCGTAATTCTTTCTGGTTGGAAAGAAGCTGGAATCCTTCACTGGCCGGAAAAAAAACGCGGTAGCGAAACTCTCTCAAGACGAGTTCTCCATGCCAAACCCAATGTGGGAACGTATCAATTGAGTGAAAAAAAGAGAGTTCAAGACTCGCTTGGAGGCTGAAGCAGAATTGGAACAGATGTAGCCAGTTTCGGATACGGAGGCGAACGAAGGGAATAATCCACCACCGTCAAAGAAAGTTTGCCCCGAAGTCTACAAGTCCCCCAGTCGGAAGGGAAACACAATAAGAGACTTTAACGAAGTTTTCCTTATTCCTGGGCAGGAGGTTGACACCTGTGAAGCTGACTGTAAAATCCAGAATCAGATGAGATTATAATATATGCGACACAAATTCACTTTTTTATAGGGGAACATGTGATGTGAATAGAACCCACCATCAGTGCAAGGATTACATATGACTGCAGATACTTCACTGGTTGTAAAGTTCTGCCTGATGGTTTGTTGCAGCTGGGTGAATCAACTTCATTGAAGACCTTTACAGGATGTCTACTCATTTTTCTGGATAAAATTACCTGAGTTTTCCAAGTAAGTTATTCCAAGATCTAAAAAAGTTTCTTATTCCATGTACAAGATATTGAAAGTATTCAAAGTGCCAAAATTAGGTAAAAAAATAAATGATTTATTTCAAGTCTGTAATTAACTTTATGAAAGAATATAGATCATCGTTGTAGGCCCATTAACTTTACAATCATAGTAGGAACTTTGGAGAAGGAAATGCTGAGAATTTCAGTGAACAAACTGCAGGAACGTAAGGGAAGTTACCACGTTAAAAATATGGGAAATTTACTGGAAGCTGTAAGAACCTCAAAGCGGTTCTTTTAGCATCCGAGACTTTTCAGGAACTTTTATGAAGTTCCTAGAATTTCAGAGAACTTCACAGGTATCAAACGAACTTGAGAAATTTAAGAAAACTTGAGGGGTATTGTGCAAATTTCTAAGAAGTTCTAAGCACCTCAGAAAAGCTGGATCTAGAATTTTTTGGGTAATTTCAGAGCTTAAGAGCAGTTCCCGTAACTATAGTCTAGACTTTTGGAGCAGTTTGAAATCTATAATCGTAAATAGCTTGAGAGGGAGCTTCGAAAACATCTAGACAGTTCAGATAATCAAAGGGCAGTTCAAATAATTTCAAGGAAATTGTAGAAACCTTAAAGAAGTTTCGAGAAACTCAGAGAATTTCCGGAAACTTCTGCAAAGCTCCGAGAGAATATCTGTAACGTGATCAAAATTATATGGACATCCGGAAAACGTGAAAATTTAGTTCTCGGGAATTTCTTTAAGATATCGCTGCTTGCTAAAAGTTCTCTTCGTTGATGTTCTTTAATCAATTTATTAAAGAACATCAACGAAGAGAACTTTTAGCAAGCAGCGATGTCTTCAAGAAATTCTAGAGAACTAAATTTAGATATTTTTAGACAGTTTAATGATCGAGGACGATCAGATAGCTTCAGAATAATCCCATTAAATTCCAGAAATTTAGAAATTAAGAAGAAACTTCACACAGTGGTTTTTAGAAACATTACTTCATAGAAATCTATGGAGCTTGATGAGATGAGATCCGCAAACTTGAAAATTAAAGGAATTCCCACATTTTCAGATAACTTCAGAGACGTTAAAAATTTTTTGAGGTCTTTGCATAAGTTCAGAAGTTCACTGAAGCATTTTTAGGACGATTTAATTAAATTCAGCGCAGTACAACAAGCTTCATGAGAACTGCAAAAACTTTAGAGGAGTTTTGGGAATTTCAGAAAAGAATAGAGAACCTCAGACCAGTTCCGTCAATATTAGATAAGTCACATAAATTTTAAAGAAGTTTAGAGAACTTCAGTGAATTGTTAAACCTTTAAAGAAGATCCATGATCGTTAGAAAAATTGAGGAAACTTTAGTCTATAAAGTTCAGAATTTGAGGAGAAGTATTGTGAGCATCAGGCTAGTTTATCAAACTACAAAAGAACTTCAAGGCAGTTTCATTAACTTCAGGAAAAATTTGAGAATTTTCAAGTGATTCTGAAGACCTCAAAATAGTTCATTCCATATTTAACGGAGATTTCCTCTTCGGAATTAAATTTTCTTTTAGTTTTCTTCGGAATTACTTTGAAATTCTCCACAATTAGAAATTCTTTGGAAAGATTCTCCGAGTATTCATTGAATTCATTCCAGATTTTGCTTTAAATCTCACTCCTTCCCTTAAAATTCTACTTACATTGAAAGTCTCCAAACAATTCATTGGCATTTCTCATCAGAAATTCCTTAGATTTCTTCTCATAATTTGTTTGGCAAACTGCTCTGAATTTATTTTCTGAATTTCTTTGAACATTTTCTGGAGTTATTCTCAGACTTAATTGTAATGCTCCTTTTAGTATTTTCATAAAGACTCCAAGGACTTCTGCTCCGGATTCGTTTTCTCCCACAAACTTTATGAAATTATCCTCAGAATGCCCTTGGAATTCTCCGGTGAAGTTCACAAGAGTTGTGCTCCTCAGAAATTCCTAAGATTTCTTGTAATTCTACTCAAAACTAAGGCTTCATAAGAAATCTAAAATTCCTCAGAACTACCTCGATTGCATTTGATGTTTTTTGAATGATTTTTTTTCCAGAGCTCCTTTGGAATGAGGTCCTTAGAAATTATAATAAAATTCCTCGGGTCTTTAAAACTGTTCATGGAATTTGAATGCAGATTCTTGGAAATTTCTTGGTCTTAGGTCACTTTTTAGTCACTATTTGTACGACTATAAGTCACTATTTGGTCACTTATTTCTTCAACATGGTCACTAAAATCACTATTTCTGACAGCAGTGATCGCTACCAGCCCTGGAATGAATAGTTTTAGTCGCTATTGAATATTTATTCGATTGCTGAAGGTATGTATGGGCCCAAATTAGGGGCATTTAGGCCGACATTAACTCCATTTCCCCTATTAAAACTACAAGGGACAGCCCTATAGGGTTGTACGCGATGGTGACGTAGGACTATGTGGTCTTATATAATAAATGTTATTTGTTAACTGCAGCAGGAGCTTGTGTTTTGTGTAGGAATAGGAATTTGAGCGGGGTTCTCTCTGCGTATACTCTTTAGTATGACGCGCTTGGCATAGATGGCTCACAGCGACTCACGAAGAGCTACTGATTCCGATCACATTGGTTGTGACTTCTTCCTTCTTCTATGGATGCTCATATGGGCTGCAGCTCGTTGTGTACTGGAGAACAATGTTCAACGCCATGCGCCGGAAGCACTACTGATGCCGACGACCGGATACCATCACACACGGTGATTGGAACTGAATCCGATCAGCGGTTGAGGGCAGCCTTGATAGCTAGCTGCTTGTGGGGAGCCTTTTTTTTTTTTTAGAGAACACCACCACTCACTACGCGGTGATTGAATAAACAAACCTTTGGTGAAACCAGATGGAATTCAACTTTGAAATCTGTGTTAGCGAAATCGCTTTTTCGCACGCAATTGGTGATAATTTTAACTATCATAGCAACAGTTGCACGTTCGTGTAATTTTCAATAGTGACATTTAAAAAAATGATTGGTTCTTAATTGCGTAGAAATATTTCGGATCGATTGGTGATAAAATTATTGAAATTGGTCCAGGGGCAGCTTTGTTATTAACGTTCAAAATCTTTCATAATTTCGTTACATGTTCAATTTTCGGTTTTCACAAAGTGTACCCCAATATAGAATTCACAGACGTAGTCCTACGACAAAAAAATGACGTTTGGAAATTGCTAATTGAAAATTTAAAAGTCCACATTTGAAATTGGAAATTAGAATCTGGGAATAGGAAAATGAAATCCAGAAATTGTGAATTGTGAATTGTAATCTGCAAATTTGAATTACGAAGTAGCTTTTTGAAAATTTCATATTGCAACTTGGAATTTGTAAAGTGGAATTTTTAAATTGAAAATTGGAAACCGGGAATTGGAATTTAGAAATTGGAAAATGGAGTTAAGAAATTGTTTATCTAAAATTGATAATTGGTAATTGGTTATTGTTATTTGGAATTTGTAATCTGGAATTCGGAAACTGGAAATTATTATTTTAAATTTTAGAATCGGAAGTTGGAAATTGAAACTGGAAATTGAAAGATGCAGATTGGAAAGTGGTAATTATTATTTGAAATTTGGAATCTGGTATTTGGAAACTGTAAATTGAAATTTGAAATTTGGAATTGGAAGTTTGAAGTAGAAAACTGTCAATTGTATTTTGGAAATTGCAGTTTAGATATTGATATTTAAGAGTTCGGAAGATATGACAAATTAACAATTTCTGAAATTAGAGTTTGGAATTTCAAAAATGTTGCAAATTTAAATTCATAATTGAAAATTTCTTATTGCAATTGAGAAATTGGTAATCGGAAATTAGAAATTGGATTAAGAAATCGGAGATTGGAATTGAGAAATTAAAAATTGGAAATCGGTAATTGTAGTTTAATATTTGGAATCTGGAATCTAAAAACTGGAAATTGAAATGTGGAATTTGGAAATCAGAAGTTCAATTGACAGTATTTAATTATTAACTACCTATTAACAAATTCCAAATCATAATTTCCAGTTTGCAAATAACAAATTACAAATAGAAACTAAAAATTTACAAATTCCAATTTATAATTTCTCAATTTAAATTTCCAATTTCTGATAACCAAATTTCACTTTGTTAATTCCCATAACCAAATTGCAATTTACAATTTACAAATTCAAATCACAAATTTCCAAAATGATCCATTCCTCTTTTCCAACTTCCGATATCCAAATTCCAAAATATCATTTCCAATTTTTGAATTACAGATTCCAAATTTCAAATTACGATTACTAATTTCCAATTTCCAAATTTAATCTCTCAATTCCAATTTCCAACTTCTAAATTTCCAATATCCGATCACCAAATTCCGATTTCAAAATACCAATATTTCCTGATTTCAATAATTTATAAATTGAATTGAAAATTTGATATTGAAATATTGGTATTTTGAAATTTAAATTGTCTAATCGGATATTGGAAATTGTAATTTAGAAGTTGGAAATTGGAATTGAGGGATTAAATTTTGAAATTGGAAATTAATAATTGTAATTTGAAATTTGGAATCTGTAATTCAAAAATTGGAAATTGTATTTTGAAATTTGGATATCGGAAGTTGGAAAAGAGAAATTGATCATTTTTGGAAAAATGTGATATGAATTTGTAAATTGTAAATTACAAAGTGCAAATTGGAAATTGATGATTGAAAATTACAAAGTGGAAAATTCAATTTGGATATTGGAATTTAGAAATTGGTAATTGGGAATTGTAAATTGGAATGAAGAAATCGAAAATTGCTTGGAAATTATTTGGAAATCGGAAATTGAAAATCAGAAATTGAAAATTTTCACTTTCACTAGAATTTGGAAATAGGAAACTGAAAAATTAGAATTGCAAAATGGAAACCGGAAGTTGACTATTGGAAATGGAAAATTGTCAATTGTGGAAATTCAGTTTTAGAAATTCATTTTTTTGAAATTAAAGATTGGAGTTTGAAAAAGGAAATTTGCCAATTACAAATTGAAAATTGCAAATTGGAAATTGCAATTTGGTATGGGAATTTACAAATTGCAATTTGGTTATCAGAAATAGGAAATTTTAATTGAAAAATTAAAAATTGAAAATTTGTAGTTTCCATTTGGAATTTGTTATTTGGAAATTGGAAATTATAATTTGGAATTTGGCAATCGATAGTTGGGAATTGAATACTGTCAATCGAAATTGGAAATAAACGTTTTTAAATTTGGAAATTGGAAATTGGAGATTGCAAACTGGAAATTACAATTTGCACATTTGAATTTAATCCTTTAAATTTGTCGAACCTCTTAACGGAATCCCTTTATGAAGAGCTTTGAGTGGGTTGGTTTATTTCCTTTAAATTCCGTTATAATTGCTTATCTTTTGACAGATGCGCGTATTTCGTCTACTACTTGCAGACTTCATCAGTGCCAAGTAAAAAGTTCTTCATTTGAATTTATAAATTGTGGTTGGTAATCGAAAATTGGAAACTGGTATTTAGAAAAAGGAAAATTGGAATTGAGAAATTAAAAATTGCAAGTTGGAGCTTTATTTTGAAATTTGGAATCTCTGAAAATTATAATTTGGAATTTTTAGAAATAGATTTTGGAAATTAGAGATTGGGATATTTTAATTGCAAATTGGAAATAGAGATTTCAATATTTGAATTTAGAAATCGCAGTTTGGTTATCGGGATTTGGAAATTGAAATTTAGAAATCGAAAATTGGAATTGAAAAATTATAATTTGGAATTTGGAATCTGTAATTTCGAAATTGGATTTCGAAAGTTGGAAATTAGAAATGGGATATTGTCAATTTAGAAACTCAATTTTAAATATTGGAGATTGGAATTTGAAAATTATAAATTGGAAATAGGAACTTGCAATTTAAAAATTGCAAATTGGAAATTGCAATTTGATATTTGCAAATTGAAGATTGCAATTTGGATAGTGAAGTTTTCAAATCGGAAATTTGAATTGATCTATTAAAGATTGGTAATTGGAATTAGGAAATTGGTAATCTCAGCAGTGATGGAAAAGTTCGCGAAAACTCACTATGACTCGCAAACTTTTCCCTTGGGGAACTTCGTGAAATATCGCGAACTTTTCCAACACTGAATCTCAGTATGGCATTTTAATTAGGAATTTAAAAATTGGAAATGCGATGTTGGAAAATGAAAATTGGAAATTTTTAGATGAAAAAGTGTGTGAATTAGTGAAGGAAAATTAAAAATCGGAAATTGGAGTTTCGAAATCGAAAATTGGAATTTAGAAATTGGGAATTATAAATTGTAAATTGTGAATTTTAATTTGCAAATTTGAATAAGAAATTTGGAAAATAGAAATTGAAAATTGCAAATCAAAAATATCAGATTGCAATTTGAATTTGTAAACTGGAAATTTGAGTTCGGAAATTGGAATTTGTAGAAATTGTTTATCAGAAATTAAAAATTGGACAGTGGATATTGGCCATTGTCATTTCGAATCTGAATATTAAAAATTGTGAGCCCCGGAGGCGAACCAGTCTCAGGCTGAAAGCCTCCCTAATAAAGAAAATTTAACTTAGAAACTGTGAATTGGAATTTGCATGTTTTAATTAAGGTGCCTACATTAGTTCCGTCGGTAAAGGTGACGCTACAAAGCAAGACCATGCTGGAGGTGTGTTCGATTCCCGGTCCGGTCTAGGAATTTTTCGGTTTGGAAAATTTCTCGACTTCCCTGGGCATAGATAATGCAAAAATGGTACAGACATCGAAAGCTCTCAATTATAACTGTAGATGTGCATCTAGAGCAATATGTTGAGAGCACGCAGTAAGCTAATATGCGATAAGCAATAAGCTTGAAATGCGAATAAAAAGAAGAAGAAGAAGAAGAAGAAGTTTGAATTTGGACATTGGAAATTGAATATTGGAAGAGGAAATTGGAATTTAGAAATCGGAAATTGAATATTGGAAATTGAGGAGTTCCAGGCCAAAAAGCATCACAAAATTAGATAAGACTTGACCTTGTCCGATTTGCATGAAACATTGCACAATTTTATGTTAGAAGCAACTATTACCATTTTTTTTTTAATAATTTATTTATTTTTACAGGCTCAATCGAATAAACTTTACTGAGCCAAGTTATCATTTGCGTTATACATAATTGATGTCTTAAATCTAGATTTAAAGGAAACTATTCTCATTTGTGTGTTAAATTCTGACCTATTTGAATATTTCAAATTTTCGCAAAACGGTTCTACGGTTTAACACAGTTAAAATTTATCCACAATTCATCCACGAGTTTCATGACTACTGTGATAGCAATTTCGAATGGGATTTTTGTTATATAAGTCGATGGTCCCTTACAATATCGTGTTGATGAGAATTCACTGTAAATCGTAGTATGAAAACGTCACTTCTATTCGTTAGAACGCGAAAATTATGGAAACAATTAAATGAGAAATAGGAAATTGGATGTTGTAAATTGGAATTTGGGACATCGAGTTTGGATATCGTGAATTTTCAACCGGAATTCGGAACTTGTAAATTGTAGTTCCGGGAGAGTGGAATTTGGAATTCTGGGAATTTGAATTTCGGGAAATTTGGAATTTGGAAAATGGAAATTGGAAGCTGTTATTTTGGAAATTGGAATTTATTTGGAAATTGGAAAACAAAATTGGGAAATTGCAATTTGGGAATATGAATTTAGATTATAAAGTAATTGAAAATGTTATAGGGGAAATGACGGCTTCGGCATGACAGATTATTTTCGGCAACCCAAATTGAAACACTATTTTCATTGGATTTTCTTACGAAAACACTTCGCTGAATGCATGCAAACGATTCTTTATGCTTTCAGCTTCAATTTGACTATATTTTTACCACTGAGAAAAAGCAATCTAGCAAGGTTTTCTTGAAATGCAACACACGCACTACAAATTGTAGCTGGTTTCGAGTTGCCGATAATAGAACAGAAGATTTACATGCAGTTCAAATGGAACGGTTGCCGAAGAAAAACTGGTTGCCGACAATACTCGCTCTCACTAGAGAAGATTGGAGCTTTGTAAAAGCGTTTCAAAACAGTTTTTGACAATTATTTCGACTGAAATTGTTAAAGCAGCTGGCAGCAAAAGATTGTAAACAAACCAATACTGCATATGTGTGCGTTCCTGAGAGAAAAAGGCTATAGAAAGAAGGTCGCTGCTTAGGTTGCCGAGAATACGTTAATTCCCCTTATTGTATATCGGCTTTTCGTTATTTCCAAATTGGAAATAAGATATTGTTAATTGGAATTTGGAATTAGAATTGATGACCGTGATATTCGCAGATTCTTCTTTGCGATTGACCAGATAATATTAGTAGTTTAACATGTTACTTTTTGTAAGTTTTTTGGCAGTGGAAAGGGAAAATTAGAGCTGGATTCACTTTGGAAAGTGTTGTTATCTTTCAAAGCCTGATAAGCAAATAATGCGACCCTTTCATCTTAGTAATGTTCAGCGGCCTGGGATTTAACCCATTACATTCTGCTCAGTAGGGGTCTCCCTTAGATCAGCCGTTTAATGGCGTAGTCAAGACTATGCTGCAGGTGGCTTGAAGGTTTGGAATATAGCTCGAATTTCCTGAGACTACTTGCTGCATAATATGTACTAATGCAAAAATGATACAGGCTTAGAAAGCTTATTAAGGAGATTTTTAGTCGTTGGCTAGTTCATCTCCGTCACAATTAACAACTGTGGAAGTGCTCAAAAAACACTAAGTTGGGAATTGGCGTATAGTCCAAGCGGGGACGTAATAAAGCCAAAGAAGATTTTTTTTTTCCTTTGGTTTGTTTTTTCCGTCGATCTTGTTTTCCGTGCTGAGCACCAATGCTACCGATGTGCCAGGAAGGCAGCTCCCACACCTGAACCCTACCTATCGACCCATCAACTCATGAACCGGGGACCAACGGCTTTACTTCCCATCCGAAGGAAGGCGTGATCAGAGATGTTATGCCTCAGAACATCCCGGCGGCGCCGACTGGGATTGAACCCAGGCCTGCTGGGGTGACAGGTAATCACGCTTACCACTACACCACCGGCGTCGTTAGCCAAAGAAGATTAATTCTGCTTAGTGAGCAAAAACGGTCACTACTAGGCCATCGAGCCCGATAGCAACATGAAAATATTCAAATAGAATCGGTTTAATAAATTATGTGGTCGTCAAGTAAATAAGTGGTTGTGTTAAGAATGAAAAATGTGAAGGTTCCTGAGATTGAAGCTACGATTTTCTGCTCAGTAATCGAATGCGGTCGCCACTAGGCCACAGAGTCGCTTATATCACTAAACTAACACACAGCAGCACTCTTCCTTCTCCACAGCACCTGTGGGTGAAAAACTAGCGCAGACTGATTTACAATTGCGGCTCGTTTTTCTTTAAATTATTTTCAATAATTTAAAATCCAGACTTTTTGAAGGATCATTTCAGATTACAAAAAGCTGTCGTCATTTTAGGTGAAATTTCTGGAGAAATTGACGACTGGGTTTTGCAATCTAAATTCAAGTTTTTGGAAATGCATCAAAGTAATTTGCAGCTACCTACAATTTCTCCCAATTCGCAAATCCAGCGGACACTATTCCATGGAACATTCCTGGAAATTCCAAATCGTGAGTAGCCTGAAATAACAATTCCCCTGTACCATCTACAGTTCCCCGTTCAATTTTGTTTCCACTCAATATGCACCGCACCGTCGATGTCGATTTGATTTCCTGATCCAACCACCACCTACTTACCCCCACCCGGTAGTGCTTGTGAGTGAGAAGCTTGTCGACTTCCGTCCGATCCTAGATGCTCCCTCTCTCCTCCGCCTTCCGCATTCTTGGTTCGGTGAACGGTGGGAAGTGATTTTTTGATTTCTTTATTTTCGAATCTCTTCCCACCGCTTCACTAGAAGAGCCCCACCTCCCAAACACATACACATAACACATGCCGTGCTCCGTAGTCTATCCCCGCTAGCGCATTTCGTTTCCGATTTCGTGAATAACAACAATATTGAGTTTCCCGTTTTTCTTGGCTTATGTTTTTTTTTCCTGTGCCGGTACAATTTGTGATGGAGGATGTCGCTTTTTTAGCTCCTTAGAAGAATGCAAGGAGCTCGCGCAAAGGCACGTTTGGTGGATTTTTTTGTTCTAGGAGAACAACAAAGCAATTTGTGTATGATTGTATTCTATACTGGAAACGTGTTCGTCGGTAGTCGGCTGATTGATTCCGAGAACTTTCGGTTGTTTTTAGATTTTCGATGCCAGTTTCTTTTCACCGAAATCGATAATGCGCTTCTGGATACTGAGAAAACATAATTTCAGTCAATCGAAATTGCTGTAACGGTGTACGATGTTTGGTTTAGTCTAATTGATTCCCATTTTTCTCATTTCAGGTAAGTGCCTTTGAAAGCTGTAACTGCGGTAAAAGTCAATCAAGACTGATCAACACATTGAAGCATAACTTCAGGGGTAGCAAATTAATATGGATATAAATCCAGCATCTACTGCTGTCTCCGGTAAGCCACAGTCAGAGCCAATTCAAACAAACCACAGAGGAGATTAGATATCGATAGAAAAACAGAGCTTAAAACCAACTTTTTCCTGCCTCACCTCGTCCAGACATGAAGTATCAATTTCCCCTTTCGAGCAACTCTCTTGCGCCCTCGTTCCGGAACCGAAACCGAACGAGAAGAGACACTTCCAATCAATAAATGTTTTAATCGTATCGGATGAATCTTTGAATAATATTTGCATTTCCCGTCGTCATCCTCCCAGCCTCTAACCACATTCTCACATTTGTTGTATCACTTTCCGGTGGCGTTCCACCACCCACCCCCAGACTGTAAACGCCACACCGAGAAAGTGCATCATCGCTTCGCTCTTTCGCTACTGGGAATTCCGACGGCCGACGGCGAGAGGTGCAAGATGAACTTTGGCTTGCTCTTCTCTGCAGAGCACCATCTGGCAAAGGTTGAAACCTCGAGCCGTGCCATCCTCGTCGTCCGCTTTCCCCATCACATATAGGTTGATCCTTCGGGGCAGACAAACCAGAAGCAGAGTTCTGCTTCAAACAGGCAGAGGATGATGGTTTTATCCTCCGCACATACATACACATGTGGCTCATATCTTATTCATTGTATGTTTAACTAACTTTTCATTCGATCAAATAATCGTCCTCGTCCCGGCGCAAAGGGGAGGCTTTTTCCAGGCGGTCGATTTCCTTTGGATACCACTATATCCGATGGCTTCACATGTATCGAACAGGGCGCATGTAAAATGGATATCACTTCCTTCAGGCCTTTCTGGTCTGCAGTTTCCCTCTCACCTCTTCGACCGATGCGCTGGGCGGTGTGGGTGCAGATTGTGTTGATAATGTTTTCGGCTTAGTCGATTAAATTATTTCTGAACCTGATGACGGTGCTCGGAAACGTTTCCCAGAAGGGACTTTTCCACAATGGGTGAGGATAGAAGGTTAAACAATTTTCAGGTGATTACCGGGCGCTCTGAAGGACACGTCAAGTGGAGACTTAAATTTCGTTGGGAAAACTAGCACACTAGTAATGCCACTTCGTAATGAGGAGATGTGAACCGTAATTCTTCAGACAATGACTTTTAGAGTTAGGGAATACTGAAATTTAATTTAGATCTTTAGAATTCATGATTCTATGATGTCATGAATCTAGAAATCGAAATCTAGAATGGGCCTTTTAATACCGGAGTTGTAGCAATTTAATATGCCATGGATCAGCATCAAAATTGATTTAAATTATTCTAACAAAACACCAACAATCACTTACAAGCAGGGCGAGTCGTGTGAAGAAAATCGACTTCAAAGAGAAATAATTCCCTGCTCCTTTCAACGTTGATGCACCAGCAGCTTTGCAAAGACAAAGTTAGTTATTCTAATGCCCCATCCCATGTCCTGCTACTGAACTCCATCCAGCACAGTGTGTTTGGAGCGTGGCAATCGCCAGTTCATTGTGGCAAGAGGCACCGATGCAACAAAGTAACTTAATCTCCTAACCAATTTCAAAGTCACTAACGGCATTATGGCATCTTTATCCTCTCCCCAGCTGGGAACCGTTCCTTGCGAACGAGATTGGTCAGCCCAATCAGAAGCGTTTAGCTGGAGCATATCTTCTGAGTCCAGTGTGCGAACATGAATGTCTACCAAGAGAGACAAACCTCGAGGTTTGCAAACAACCCGGCCATGGTATGTAGGTAGACGAAGAACCGATCCGTTGTCGTTGTCCTCTCGTGTGACCGCAAACAGAAAACAACTAACCAACTACACCATCACTGTCCTGTTCAGTACGTGGTAAGAATGGTCGTTCGCACGTTGATAAGAAGCAAGAGGATTGCCTTTCTTCGCATACGGGATTAGTTAGAATAGTAAAATGGAATTTGCTTGCCTTCTCGGGAAGTTGATTTTCTATTACTGTTAAGAAGTGATTGTGAAATCAATGATACTAAATTATTAAGTGCGTAAGCATCTTTAACATGGAGTCACACGTAGCCTAGTTAGTAAAGGCACGGTTCGACTCTGGGCGAGGAAATCTTTCGGGTAGGAAATTTTCTCGACTTCCCTGGGCACAGATAATAGTACACAATATGCAAGTTCATGCATTGGTTGACATCGAAAGCTCTAAATTAATAACTGCGGAAGTGCATGTAGAACACCAATTTGAGAACCGGCAAAACGCTCGCTACAGAAGCGTAAAAAGCCTAGATGAGAGAAGAGAGTCAGCATCTTTGAACACCCAGCGTTTACCAAATCTGCAATGGAGACGACATTCACTTGTTTGGAATACAGGAGCTCGGCTAGCTTGATGGTAGCCACTTTTGCTAACTGAATAGAAGATCGTCTGTTTAAGACGGGTTGATCGTAGCAGCAAGTTTAGCGGGAACTTGATCGTAATTGTTTTATAATATAAGGAGCTCGGTGGCCTAGTGGCGACTGATTTTGCTTATTGAGCTGCAAATTATGGCTTCAATCTCAAGCTTTTTCACATTATAAAGTGTTAGTGTAAATCGGATTTATTCTTAATATGAGATAAAGCGTATTGACATTCGGTTGGAGGAACGAGTACGTAATAGAAATAATATTCGATAAATCAACAAAAAGGATACCTTCCATTTAATTCCACTTAATTATTTTTAGTATCCATGACATTTACGTATTTTGACTACAATGTGCAGTTTTCATCAGTGTCATTCCCACTAAAGACTTATCAACAACTTAACCCCCTTAAGTACTCATCCCATTGGTAAAAGTGTCAAGATCACAGGTATAAATATGAAACTACAGTGTATCGAATCGGAACCTATCTAACTAATAATAACCAAAGGTTTTAGTAAAGTAAAGGAGAAAAATCTATTCAAATCTCTAATGAAACAAATTTTACCGAATAATTCAAACCTGTAAAAATATTTTAGCATTTCAGGAAATTTATGAAGTTCTGATAATTTCTGGGAACTCCTGAAAAATTGGAAAGTTCCGAGTTCTTTAGATTAATTTCGAATACTTTAGTGATGTTCCAAGAACTCAAGTGAATATCCGAAGTGTTCAGAGAAGTTTCGAAAACTTCAGGAAAGCTCCAAGAACTACAGAAAAGTCCAAAACTTTAGAAAAGATTACAGGTTGATTCCGAGAAATTTAGAACAGTTCTATGAACTTTAGTGAAAATTTTCGTGAAATTAGATGAAGATCAGAAAACTTCATGCCAGTTGCATTAACTTCAATAAAATTCCAAGAACTTTACAAGACCTTCCAGAAACATCAGAATACTACATGCAGTTCCATGAACATCCAGAAAATTGTAAAAACTGGAGGAAAGCTCCCGAAACTTCTGGAAAACTCTGAGAACTTCAGGTTCGTTCGATTAACTTCATAGTAATTGCAAGAACTTTACAGATGTTCCAAGAATCACGTACAGAAAACTTCACAGAAGTAACGAGTCCCATGAAGGTCAGAAAAAATACGGGGTCTTAACGGAAGTTCCAAGAACTTTTGTAAAATTTCGAAAACTCTATGTTAGTGCCATTAACAACAGAAAAATTGCGTGATCCTTCGGGAAGATCTGCGAATTTTATGGAAACTCCACGAATTTAAAGGAAATTCCGAAAACATCAAGAACGTTCAGAACAACATGGAAGTTTTGAGATATTAAGAGTAGGTTCCGATAGCTTCAGAGCAGGTCCATAGATTTCAGGAAAGTTTCGAGAACTTCAGTGAAGATCCAAAAGCTTCAGAGAAGTTCTATAGAAAGTCAGGAAAGTTGCAGGAACTTCAGGAGCTTCTGTTGCAAAAACTTCAGTTGAGTTTAAAGATCTTAAGGGAAGTTACGTAACTTCGGGCAGTTCTGACAATTCAGGGTAGTTTCATTATTATCAGGAAAATCATGGGAACTTCAGGGAAGCTCTGAGAACTTCTGGAAAACTCTGAGAACTTCAGGTTCGTTCGATTAACTTCATAGTAATTGCAAGAACTTTACAGATGTTCCAAGAATCACGTCCAGAAAACTTCACAGAAGTAGCGAGTCCCATGAATGTCAGAAAAATTACGGGGTCTTAAGTGCAGTTCCAAGAATTTTTGTAAAATTTCGAAAACTCTATCTTAGTTCCATTAACATCAGAAAAATTGCGTGATCCTTCGGGAAGATCTGAGAATTTTATGGAAACTCCACGAATTTATAGGAAATTCCGAAAACATCTAGAACGTTTAGAACAACATGGAAGTTTTAAGATATGAAGAGTAGGTTCCGATAGTTTCAGGGCAGTTCCATAGATTCCAGGAAAGTTTCGAGATCTTCAGTGAAGATGCAAAAGCTTCAGAGCAGTTCTATAAAAAGTCAGGAAAATTGCAGGATCTTCAGGAGCTTCTGTTGCAAAAACTTCAGTTGAGTTTAAAGATCTTAAGGGAAGTTACGTAGCTTCGGGCAGTTCTGACAATTCAGGGTAGTTTCATTACTATCAGGAAAATCATGGGAACTTCAGGGAAGCTTCGAGAACTTCTGGAAAACTCTGAGAACTTCAGGTTCGTTCGATTAACTTCATAGTTATTGCAAGAACTTTACAGATGTTCCAAAAATCACGTCCAGAAAACTTCACAGAAGTAATGAGTCCCATGAACGTCAGAAAAATAACGGGGTCTTAACGGAAGTTCCAAGAACTTTTGTAAAATTTCGAAAACTCTATCTTAGTTCCATTAACATCAGAAAAATTGCGTGATCCTTCGGGAAGATCTGCGAATTTTATGAAAACTCCACGAATTTAAAGGAAATTCCGAAAACATCTAGAACGTTTAGAACAACATGAAAGTTTTGAGATATTAAGAATAGGTTCCGATAGCTTCAAGGCAGTTCCATAGATTTCAGGAAATTTTCGCGAATTTCAGTGAAAATTCAAAGCTTCAGAGCAATTCTATAAAAAGTCAGGAAAATTGCAGGAAATTCAGGAGCTTCTGTTGCAAAAACTTCAGTTGAGTATAAAGATCTTAAGGGAAGTTACGTTACGTCGGGCAGTTCTGACAATTTATGGTAGTTTCATTAATATCAGGAAAATCATGGGAACTTCAGGGAAGCTCCAAGAACTTCACGGAAGCTCCGAGAACTTCAGGGAAGCTCCAAAGGCTTCAGAGAAGTTCCGAGAACTTCAGGTTACTTCCGAGATCTTTAGAGGTAGCTCCGAGAACTTCAAGGAAGTTCCGGGAACTGCAGGAGGAAACATCTGTGAAATTTCGGGCATTTCAGGAAAGTTTCGAGAACTTTAAGGTGGTTTCAGTAGCTTCAGAGAAACTGAAGGAGCTTATAAAAAGCTTTGATAACTTCAAAGATATCCTGAGAGCTTCAGGAAAGTCAATAAAATTTTAGAGAAGTTCAGAAAACAGGTGAAAACTAAGGATAGCTTCCAAGAACCTCAAGGAAAATCGGTCTAGAGATTATCAGGGGAGCTCAGAGAACTTGAGGTTGTCTCAATAGCTTCAGGGACGTCCAGACTTTCGGGCAAGTTAAAAAACCTTGAACGTTAGTTTCGATGGATACAGGACAGCACCATGAACGTCAGCAGCATTTTGAGAAACATTAAAAAGTTCAAGGAATTTCAGGGGAGTCCAAAGAAGTTCTAAACATTTTAGAAAACTCCGGACATAATCTGTGATTTTCAAAGACGGTCATTGATTTTTGGGGAATGTTTAAGAGTTTTAGGGCAGTTCCATTTATTTCCGGGCAATTCCAAGAACTTCAGGAGAATTGCAAGAACTTCAGGAGAATTGCAAGAACTTCACGATGGTTTCGAGATCATATGGACAGTTTAAATAACTTCAAGGAAACTACAGGGACTTAACAAAAGTTCCAAGAAATTCAGGGAATTTCCGAAAATTTCAGTAAAGCTCCGACATTTTAAAAAAAGAGCTGAGAACTTTAGAGTAAGCAGTTTAATTATATTCAGAGATTAACTAGTTCGTTTATTTGGAAGGCTCAATCGTGTTAGCTTTACGGAGCCGATAGTTCATTGTTCTTTGTTTGTAACAAACTTCACTTAATTCTATGTCTAGTAGGAGTTGGGCCGAATACTTGCGGCTTACTCGAGGTGTCGAAGGATAGGATCAGGGGAGGAGCTTGGGGGTAAGGTTTCGTTGTCTCATGAGAGCGTTGTGGCCAGTATGAACGGTATATTCAGAGATGTTCCAAGTATTTCGAGGAAGATCAGAGATCTTCAGAGCAGCTCCGTTAATAAACTGCAGGAACATTCAAGAAGTTTCGAAAAAATCATAGAATATCCGAAAATTTGAAGAATTATCTCAAAATTTCTGTAAATATGCGGGGTCTTCAGGGAAGTTTCATGATAATTAGGAAGATTAATGTTAGGAAGATCCGAGAACTACTTGAAAAAATAGGAAACGTAAGAGTAATTTCCACAACTTCAAGGCAAGCTTGCTTCCACTAACTTGCTACAAAAAATTGTTTTTCGGAGTTATGATAATCAGTAGTTGTAAGTTACAAGAAGAGGTTGTTAAGTATATGTTTGACAGATAAATTCTGTAAATATTGCTTTCAGAGCGTCACAATCAACGATTTTACGACTCGTGAGCGTTCTCCCTGAGTCTTCAAGAAAAGTTTTACAGTTTTATCATCGTCAACGTTTCGATCCAGGGGTTAGGATATTCATCAGGGCTAGTTTTAGTTTCAGATTGTAAAGATTTTTGCGGGTTCTCGTTTGGATTGCCACGTTAGCAGTTCAGCTCGTTATAAGGGGTATTCAACTTTGCACACCTTAATTCGTGCCGAGTGATTAAGCTGTGTCGAAATCGTGTCAGGGTCAATCAAAGCATGCCTATCAAGGTGTCAATATTCCATGAGTTTGGCAACCCTGAAAGTTATGACTTGTGATTACATTCTCTTTATCTGATGGATCATGGCAAGCATTATCATTAGAACGTTAGCGGAATGGAAGGAGGAGGAGCAACTGGAAGCCACCAAACCTATAGGGTATTCATCTAGGTGTTCAAGCAAATTCAACGCATCCATAAAATTCTGTTTCGATCTCCCTGCACTTGCAGGTGTACAGGAGCAAAGGAGAAACCCGATCGATGATTAATGAAATTGCTGTCTATTAAATCCTCCCCGACTAAAGAAAACCCAAAACTCGAAGAGGCGAGAGTTCAATCCCACCCTAGGAATAACATCGTCGCATCAGTTTTAAATCATCTGATCGACTCAGAAATGCGGGTCCTCAGGTGATTCAGAAGAGACGGATTTTGCTAGATCTGAAGAGATTTACGATTCAGAGAATACTTCCAGAATTTGTCGAACGATCCTCAAAATCGGTGGGTTGTTGGTGGGTCGTTGTTTCACTAGTTTACAGTAATAAAGTCTCTCACTAGATTCATTTTTGAGTAAACAAACTATTCAACCGAGTAGTAAACATTGGCAACGATTTGCAAAACGTGAACACTTAACAGTGATGCCATTTTATATTATATTATATGTGTCCTACTTGTCAAAGTGTGCCTTAACGTGCCGAACAGTTTGATATGCTGTGGTTCGGCACAGTGTGCGGAGTTGATTATTCCTTGGCTCGTGCCGTGTTCTGTGTTGTATTTTCCGCCTCCCGGACGAAAGGTGATCGTCAAATGTTATTGTCGTCGTGTTTGTGCGTTGAGATTGTGTTTCAGAAATGCAATCGAAGTGTGCCATGGGCGCTTTTAGACGCGTTTGTTTTCGGTCGTTGGAGTTGTCGGTTCTGATTTCGGTGTTGATCGCGAATTGATTCAGCCGATTAGGGGCTGCGTTTTCTACACTGTATACTGGTGAACTGAAGCCGTTGTGTTGCGAGTGATTTTTGATGGTGTCCACTTCCATTCCTTTTTTTCTCTGCTGAGATCCCTCTAGTCGAAGCAGCTAGAGTGTGTTTAGTGGTTGTTGGGGGTGTCCGCTGCTGTGTGACGAAGGAATGGCCAGAGAGCACCGGTTGAAGAAGTAGCGGCTACATATCTATGGCAGCTTCTCGAAATCATCGTGATGTCATGGATTCCTTTGCAACATATCGGATGAGATCTTTCCTTTAATTTTTTCTTAACGTTCATTCCATTATTATATGAAACGTTAAATGCTGGGTACGGCATGGTTTACCAGGGCACTCGATTGAAGCGAACTGGATGGGGAGAGTGGAAATGCCAACTCCCTGTCTTTAACATTTCGTGAATAAAGGGTGGCTCTTCTCCCCACGCATTGTGGCATCCTTCTGTTGGATGGCCTGTCTTTTGACTGGTTGTAAGATCCTGTTGTTGGAAGGAGATTCTCATTTATCCCGTGGATGTACGAGGGCGATGTTGCCCACGGATTCACCCAAACCGTTTTTGGCCCTTCATAGAATGGCAAGTTGAGTACAATTAGAGGTTATTAAACTTGATCAAGTCAAACGGCGAGGATAGCCCATAGTCTACCGACTGTTGTCTTGATACAGTGAGAGGTAGTTGCATATCATCATCAATATCGTAAAGATTTTTGAGCTGAACGAAAGAACGAAAGAAGGCCAAGTCCAAGTAAAGAAAATTTTGGTAATGATTTTTTTTCTGTTTCAATACTTCTTATATTTCTCTGGTGAACATTTCAGATTGGTGTCCAATATATATAATATTTTACTAAAAGTTGATGTTTTGCGTCCATGGTTTCAAATATCCAAAAGTTTGCATTTTTCATATAAATATAAAAATTTACTTTTACAGATATTTAAGTTTTTAGCGTTTACTCAAAATTACTGTAAACAATTACTGTGTATCGTTTCCCATAATGACTTTACTTTTATCCACAGATTTGTCTCAGACGTCATTTCGATCAAAATTTTCGTTTTTGTGCTACAATTTATTGAAAATGTAAAGGACGCTATTTAGAAAAAAAAATACAATATCCTAAATGGCTGATTTTTTGCTTTCCCATAACAAACAATTATGCAAAGTTTCATACAAATCGGTCGAGTTGGCTATTATTTTGCCTGGAACTGCTCTGAAACTTTTAATGTTACATATTAAGCTGTTTCAATCAAACCGGGAAATCCCGGGAATCTTAATTCTTTGATCCAGTGGCCACCCTGCAATTCGTACCGCACCGTGACACAAAAAAGGCCCCACAAAAATCGCTGAATAAAATTGGAGTGGGGGTTGTGGGATTCGCTTCCAATCGAGATTCATTCAATCGTATCGTGTCCTGTGTCGAGCACAGCTAGTTGACTTGTTCCTGAATCTGAAACCGGGGGCGAATGATTTATTAAGCTTTTCGCTGGAGGGCGTGGAGTGGCTTGATAGGGAAGGGAATTTATTTCACACTTTAAGCATTCCCCGATGTGGAGTGATTTTCGGATGCTGTTTCAAACAGTGTGGAACGTGAGTTTGTTGAATCCTGGGAATGGTTAATTAGTTTGAAAAGTTTTCAAGGGCAACAAGACTGCCTGACAATCTTGCAAACTCCTACCTGTGCATACCGTAGACAGTCGACGCAAGAACGAGCAGCTACTGGAATTCACAGCTCCATTCAGCACACTCTGTTTTGAAAAGCCCAACTCTGTGTGGCGGAACTTGTACCGAAGACCATCATAAACCAAGAAACAGACTTCTTCCCTCTGGTGATGCCTCTTATCCGTTTTTCCCCGACTTCATCGGAGGAGCCTCAAAGCTGAGGCTCAATTTGCTGTGAAATGCTCGAAGCGATTTTCCTTGCGACCGACATGTGTGGGTGGGTGGGAACCGGATGAAACCCGGCGGTGAGTGTTTTTCAAGAAACTTCCCCAGTCAGTCGCTTTCACAATGTTGCACATACCACCCCGGTGCGGTGCGCAAGAGAAGACAGACGTAGGGATTTGAGAAAAGAAAGCAAGAGTAAGGACTTCACAAGAGTTGTTATGTGTCGAGAATATGAACACGATTCGCACCAGCCAGCAGCAGCAGTTGAAGATCGGAGGTGGGCGGACGAGTCTGGTGGAATGGGGAAATTGTTCTCGAAAAGTGAGCTCCGTATCATCAACATCACTTTTCAAGTTTTCTCGCTTTGGCAGTACCATTCTCCGGCTGCCTTGTTGTTGCTGTCGGTTGGTGGGTGGGTCGGTTTGCCGACAGGAGCGTGTGCAGGTTGTTTGGCGAAATGGAGGGTTTGTCATGGGAATGATATAGGGTAAGTGAGCCAGTTATGGCGTATGTACCATTTCTCGGGTAGAGGAGCATTGCAGAATTGTATCAACATTATAACAAATTTTGCAATCATATCTTATTATGTGTCATTTCGCTGAAGGACGTTTCGCCGAAAGACGTTTCACCGAAGAACATTTCGACGAATGGGTCATTTCGCCGAATTTTACAACTTGAAAGAACTGCTCATGTTTAAAAGAAGGAAGCATTCCTATAAATCTAAAATATCTATTAGGGAAAATGGCTCTAATGTTGGCCTATGGATCTAAGATTGGGCCTATCACTAAAAATCTGCTATTTATCAAATTTATCTAGATGAACGCGTCATTGCGACGGTACTAATAGATATTTTTGGTCGCTATTGAAAATTTAGTCCATTCCTGAATTTATGTATGGGCCCAAATTAGGAGCATTTAGGCCGACATTACAGCCATTTCCCATACTAAAATACAAAATTTATAAGCAGCGTTTTTTCAAGTGCCTCAAGACTGATGACAGGATCATGTCGGGTGACAGATCTTCATGTGCCTTGTCTAACCCGATAGACGTCGATCGCTTTGACAGGGTATGTCAAACGGTGAGCCAACCGGCAATTAGATGAGTTGGTTCGTAGGGTGGTCCTCCCAACAGTAAAAAAATGATCGTATCCTGATAAACAACGCCTACTGTGATTCTATTCACTCTTAGATTCCGTGAAATTTTGTAAAATGTTACTCAAAAATGCCTTACCTTTAAGTCACTATTTGGTCCCTTATTTTTTTAACATAGTCACTAAATCCACTGTTTTTATCAGTATTGATCGTTACCAGCCCTGAAATTCTGCTGTCGATTGGCCACCTCCCAATTTTTTTCATTTTGCCCATCACGATGAAAGCTGTACCCAGCTCATGGTGGTTGTTTGGAAAATCAGCAATATTTAGTGAATCAAACCTTACAAGATGATGTTCGCCTTTCACACCCCGCTCTGGCTACGCGATTGCTTGGAAGAGAAGAAGCTGTTGAAAGACACGAACACGACAAGGACGACGACAGGGATGGGGGAACGGTGGTGACGGTTGAGCAGATTTCGAGAACAAGGAAAAACTCAGACAACAATGATGATAGCGTCGGTTGAGGATTTTCCCCAAGTTGCTCTTGCTCTCTCGGGTCTCGGGTACAATGGGATGATGCCATCTCAGGGTGTGGGGCTTTTCCTACCGACAGCGTAGACTGTATTATTTTATTATAGTTCTATTATGGAGCGGCAGAAGTTGTGCTTCCACACGAAGAATGTGGTGAGGAAAGTGGCGGGAAACAACTCAAGGGTTGTTACTAGCACCTCCTCCTTCTCCGGTGGGGATTTTAATAGCTTAACTTGCTTCGAAGTGCCACAACCTATGTTGCCCGTTGCTCCTTGAGGAGCTGTGTGAAATTTTGATTCGATTCATATTTCGTGTTTGTAATTTCGACCTAACTAATCAGATTACCCACCAAACCAAATTTTGCAAATAGACAGCTCCTGAATCTCTGAGCATCTGAACCACGTTTTCCGCCATCAGTCACCGATCTTCCCATTTTCCTACAGTCAACCTGTCGTGAATACCGACCGACCTACGCGATGACGCCTTCTAGGCTGAGCTGATGCGCTTCCGTGGAATGAATAAATGGTGATGAATGTGAACCCATACTCTCTCGCTTTCTGCGTCGTCGTCGTCGTCGTTGTCGTCATCGTGACAAACACACAAATGAGGAAAAAAGTGCCTTCGCTATCCTCCTGCACATAGCAATATTCATCATCATCATCATCGCTCCCATCGCACATTTCTCGCCGCTTGTGTCGAGTTGCTCGCGCGTTAGTGGTTTGGGTGGAAAAACACCAACCCACCCACTCTGTGCCGGTAGATGTACTCACCGGCTGGATAGATAGATAGCTCGACGGATGGATGGATGGATGGATGAGAAGGATCTACCGACCGCGCTGCCACTGTTGATCCCCACCAGGCAAGGCTCGGTGATTTCTCGCTCGCATATGTGTGTAGAGATAGGTGGCAGTGGAGTGGCTTGGATTTATTTTTTTTGCTTTGCTCTAGCTCTATCCATCGTAGGGTACATGACGACCAGGAGTTCTGTCCGTCCTTCTTCTGCCGGCTCAGCCTGGGAACGGAATCACTTCACACAGGCCACACGGCGTACGAGAGCTGGGCAGCTAACCCCCCCAAACCCAGCTAGCCCTACGGATGTCATGTTACGAAGCATCGTGGTTTCGGATCCGGAGTTTGTCGGTTGGTTTGGATGGAGCAAAAAGTGACGGAAAAATATTGTTGTTTAGCGTTGACGAAATGGTGTGACTGGTGGGGGTGGATGGACAGTGGGATTGACTTCGGTTCATAAGGGGCAATACATTTGACAAGTTTCTGAAAAATTTGTACAGTCTTAATGTCATATGATGGAATTTTCTTTTTGCTGTTTTGATCATTTTTTCAATGATATATTTTTTGATTTTGAAAAACATAAAAAAATATTGTTTTAACATAATTTTGCAGAATGATTTTGCAACCGATTTGTTCCAAATGTTTATGCAAATGATACATAAATTGTGTTTCGTTTCATCCAGTAACACAACATTTGTTAAAATATTCGATTTTTTGTGCCCAGCTCTTTAAACTAGATGATTATTCCTAAAGGGTGTCCCATAAAATATGAGCACACTTTCAACTCGCCGCCATTTCTACCCCGATAAAGTTTATCAGCTGTTCATCGATGTGTGCTATTGTTTACTTATTGCTCAAAATCATTTACAAAATGATCAAAATGCGAGGCATTTCCCCGGAAAAGCGCAAGCAGATCGTGCACAAATGCTGCACTATTCCTAACCTATCAGTAAGGTAGTTGAAGAAAAGGGAGGAACTAAGTATCGGAGCAGTCCAAATCGGCATCTGGAAGTTCGGTGAAGAAGTTACCTTCGAGGACATATCAAAATCTGGCCGTAAACCGGGACCGGTGGACCGAAAAGTGCACCAGAAGATTACCAAGCTTTCCTAAATAAGAAAAGTACCTCTGTTCGAGATTTGGCCAAAAAAACTGAGAACATGGAAAAGTAACGTCCAACGTGCCAAGGCAAGAAACGGGCTGTAAACGTTCAAGAAGCAGAAGAAGCCGAAACGGAGTCAGTAACAAGCCCCATCCGTCAAACCGAGGACTCAGAAGCTATATGATAACCTGCTGTGTAGAAAATTGGCGTGGATTTGACTATAAGATACTTCCGAGAGACCAATACTACACAGTCCGTGATGGTCAGGGACTTTGACGATGCCGATTAGCCAATTTTTACCGAAAAAGCGACATGTGCGAGTGGCAAGTTGTCAGAGCCAAATGTGACGAAAGAGACGATGAGCACTGAATTTGACGTTCGGGAGTGTTTGAATCGGCGTCTGCGACCCATGATCTGTCAACATGATGGCCTAGTACTATTTCGGTCAGATTTGGTGTCAATGCACTACTCGAAAGACACACGGTAGCTTGGTACAAAGCAAACAATGTGCAATACGTGCCAAAGAGATAAAGATCCGGTCAATCGAAACTTTTTGGGATATCTACGGAAACACTTTAAGGCAGTGAATGCAATCAAAGAATTTGAAAAAGACTGGGCCAAAGTGACCAAAATTATCGCCAAGGAATCTGTGCTCATGGGCAGCGTCCGATCAAAAGTTTTCTTCTTGGCATACGATTAAAGGAAACTGTCGATGATTTTCATCCAATTGAAAGAGAATACCACTGTATAGCACCTATATATGAAATCAAAATTTGAGCTCGTTAACAGAACGTTGTTTTATTCCAATAATAAACTGTGCTTATACTTTCTGGGACACCCTTCATTTAGATTGTTTATCATTTTAAATTTATTTCATGTGCCTTCACATCGTTATTGGAAATTTATAGCAGCAGTCTACTAAACGTCCTTTACATACTTTTTAATTGGGTGCTCTCTATGTTTGCAATTTTCCCTTCCGTATTTTGCGAATTACATCGTCCGTCGGTTCCTTTCAAATAGCACGTCCGGCTTATAATTACAGTAATTTTTTTGCAACTTAATCAATTGCATAACAAGTAAATCTGTACACGCAACTTTAAACATCGTCCCAATTAAAAAGTTAGCAAATTTGCTCTCACAAGAGCAAACAACAAACAAAGCACACCTCCCCTTGGAAAAATGAAAAGTAACAATGCAACAGTACTGGCAAGGAAAAAGCAAGCAACAGAAATTTTTGTAAATCAATCCCCTTGAAATGTCGTCGTATTATATCCTTTTTATGAACCCCTACCGTTTGCACTCGTTTCCTCCCCCTGGATTCCGCCCACAACAGTGCTGTTTGACAGCACTGAGAATTTGTCCAACCTCCAGCAGCAAAAATGAATCTCCCTTATAAATGTACACAAACTTCTAACAGAGCAGCAGCCACGGGATCCCCTCCGCCCTCCACAGTTCGGGTTTCAGGTTCAGTGGCAAGCAAGTAGCAGTAAAAATGCCAACTGGATGGGAGTACCTCCAGTACCCACCTCCAAAGAGACAAAAAAAGGCAAGCAAAACGAGAAAAAAGGAATTCATGCTTTCACCACCACAGCAACCCCCCCCCCCCCGCCTCCTCATTACCAAACAACCATCGTTCATCTCGCATTTTATGGCACCTCGAGTCACACGAGTTTACATCACACGCAAAAAAGTGCCCCACTCGGTGGGGAGGAGGTTGTGGAAAGACGTACCAAAATCACCCACTTTGCACCTTTCCCTCGAGTTTCGCGAACCGAAACGAGAACGAGAAGAGCACAGCCACTGCTGCCGGCTTCGTTTTGAAATCCTTTCCACATTTTTTATTTATCACAAAAACACAAAATTAACACAGAAACCTCCAACCCCTCGAGGGAGGATTTACCCGGTGTTTTCCCGTTCGTTTGGGAGGCAACATGGGTGGCATGGGGGTGGAATGGGATCACTCCTTTCTGCTTTCCCTCTGCTGCTGCTGCTGCTACTGCTCGGTGTACGGTTTGGTTATCCACACCAACAACAATATGACGAGCTGGTTTTGGCCCGGTAGCGAAGGACGCGGATGCGGGGGGAAGGATGGTAGGAAAACAGCTTATTCGCAGTGTAACAAGCAGTTGGAGCTTTGCCGGTTTGTTCTAGGATTGTGGGATGTTTTGAAGGATTTGTGGTAAAATTTTGCACGTGTAATTATTTTTAGAAAAATGTACCTGTAATTTCTGTTTAAACACTCTCCAGTAGACGGCATAACATATTTGCTGTAAATTGAAAGGGATCGGATGTTTAAACCCTCCAGCGCCCATAGTCACCTGTAGGTAACACCTGCTTTTTGCCTGTCAAGAATCGAATTCTTAACCAAACTTGATGAGACTAGTTGCAAATGAAAGCTATTGTAATCTACTTTGATTATTGCTCTGAAACGGTCCAGGTAGGCATCGGTTTCAAGCAAAAAAGTTCATTTACTGTCTTTAAATGTTACAGCAAAGCCAAATTACTTAATGATTGTAACTGAACTTCATTTGTAATGTCGTCAGAAGTGCTTGACATTTTTCATAGCAAAACGATACAGTGATTCTCAGAATTTCGTTAAAATCGATAGTCCTGTTCCTTGTCGCAAAATATTAGATTCGTATTTTTTATATTGTCATTAGGGTGACCATTTCCATGTTAGGGTGTTCCAAAAATTCAATATTTTTTTTTCAAAAATTACTTTTTTCAAAGATCAACATATCAAATTAAAGGCTTCTGACGAAATTGCAAATGAAGTTCAGTTGTTATTAGAGATGAACTAGCCTAAGGCTAAAAATCTCTTAAATAAAGAATTAAAAAAAAAAAAAAGTTCCGTTGTTACATTGATGAAAGTATCAAGGTTGTCACCACACACAGCTCTGCTTCGGGGTGAATTCTGCCGATGTGAGCCTTCGGCAACCAAGTCCTCAATCAACAGCTACAACATGCTCTGCGAAACGCGAAAAGCCGAAAGCATCTGTATCTGCTTCCGAAAGGGCGTGCTTTTGGCTACCGCAGTCGTCAAACTAGTGGGCCGACAACGGGACTGAACACGTTACCAGAGAGAGCGCTTCTCGATTCAGATGGTGAATGTTGCTTCATTACCGAATCACTCTCGCAAGTCATCAAAGCTTAGCGTACAAAAATATTCGATCAGTGGCATGACTACTCCACCTCTATCGAGTTTCAGGTCGCATTCAGCTTGGCGAATCCCTTCCGACCTTGATCAACTCGGTCCTCGGTTGAAAAGTGTCTGGAAAGACTTCGTACGGCACTCCTAGGTCTCCAATCATCGCCAACGTTGCAACGATTTACATAAGCTCATCGGGAAGTTTTGGTCAATCGAAGAAGACGAAAGCACTCCAAACCATTCCGGCGAAGAAGTCACTTGCGAAGAACACTTTCGACGCACCGTGAAGCGCAACCTACTGCCGTCCTTCGTTTTCGAATGCTGAAAGGTCGCTTTGGTCGTATCCCAGACATAGCGCAGCAATACCGTGACTTCATGGACGAATACCTTGCTTTGGACCACATGAAGCAGGTGTTTGACTATCAGTCGCCTCTGTCTCCATGCTATCATATGCCCCACCATGCTGTAGTTCGAGAAGAAAGCACAACTATGAAGCTGCGAGTGGTCTTCGACGCATCATGCAAGACTCCGGAGGAACCATCGCTTAACGACGCACTCATGCAGCAAGAGATTCGGTCAATCATCATGCGCTCCCGAATCCGTCGAATAATGGTCATCGCTGACGCCAAGCAGATGTACTGACAATTAGTCGTAGCCGAATGTGACACTCCGCTTCTACGAATTGTTTGGACGACATCATCGGATCTACCACTGGGTTTCTATAACTTATGGCCCTGCAAGCGTACCCTTTCTCGCTACTCGTGTTATCCTACAACTTGCAGATGACGAACAGGACAGCTTCCCTGAGACAGCCGAAGTTTCACGTAAGGACTTCTACGTGGACGATCTTTACTCGGGAACAAGCAGCGTCGAAGTTTAAACTTCGAAAGTGGGCATCTAACGAAGAAGCTGTTCTGGAAGGTATCGCACTAGAACATCGAGTACTCAAGACCTCCATTGAACTGGATTATGACCAATCCATCAAATCGCTAGGTCTTCATTGGGAACCTGCGTCAGATCAGCTGAAGTACCGCATTGAGCTACCAACTAACTCACTAAGCGAAAGGCATTATCACAATTTGCTCGCCTCTTTGATCCCCTCGGTTTACTAGGTCCAGTCGTTATTTCCACCAATATCTTTATGCAAGCACTGTAGACGTTGAAAGATGAAAGCGGAAAAAGCTGAAGCTGGGACATCACATCACCAACATTTTTATAGTTTATCATAGGTTTACATCCTATTCACCCTGTTTACATAACGAGCACGGCATAGTGTGAGATACACTTGTTTGTCACGCATTTTGGCTTTTTAATACTTCTCGCGTAGCATTTGAAAAAAGCCTATAAACTTTTGTAAACAGAATTTGAAGTCACAGAAAGTCGAAGTTTTCAGAATTTGTGGAAACTCCGTTAAAATTCTGGAAACATTTTTTAAATCCTTGTTACTCCAATGAAGTTTGAGAAATTTCTCTAAAATTACGGGGATTTTAGAAGTTTCAGAATTTTTCTAAAATTAATCTTTAATTATTGGAACTTTCCTAAAGTTCTGCGAAGAATTTCCCTGGAGAAATTCTTTTCGGATGTTCATGGAAAAACTTTTCTACAGTTTGTCGATGAACTAGCCAAATCTTCAGAAAAGTTTATCCCTGAAGAAGTATTATGAAGAAGTTCTCTGGAGTTCTGAGATGAACTTTTCTCAAGTTCTGGGAAGAACTCCCCTCAAGTTCTGCGAAGAAATTCCCTCAAGTTCTGGGAAGAACTTCCCTCAAGTTCTGGGATGAACGTTCTGCGAAGAACAACGTTAACATTTTGGGAAGAATTTTTCTGAAATTTTGTTAGAAACTTTTCTGTTCTGAGAAGAAGTTTCCCAAGCATCACGCTTGTTGCAAAACGGGTGAGAAAACTTGTATGTGACTTATTTTAGTCACAATTAAGTTGCTGCAAGATCCTGCGACTACTTTGTGCTGCTTGGTTTTCTGAAGTTCTAAGAAGAATTTATCTAAAGTTTTTAGAAGAAATTCCCTCATGTTCTGGGATGAGCTTCCCACAAAGTTTAGGTATAAGCTTCCCCTAAATTCTGGGAAGAACATCCCTGAAGTCATGGGAAAATTTTCCTTAAATTCTGGAAAGTACTTCCTTAAAGCTTTCTGAAGATTTTTTTTAAAGTTCTGGGAAGAACTTCCCTGGAATTGGTGGAAGTAGTTCTTTAACCTTATAGGAAATAATTTTCTGAAGTTCTGGGAAGAACTTCCCTAAAGTTCTGGGAAGAACATGCCTTAAGTTCAAAGAAGAAATTTACTGAAGTTCTAGAAAGAAGTTTCCTGGAATTTTTGAGAAAAGGATCTGGGAAGATTTTACTGGAGTTCTGAGAAAAAAATTCAGGAGTTGTGAGAAAAAATTCCCTATAGGTCTGGGTAGAACTTCCGAGAAGTTCTGGGAAGAACTTTCCTGAAGATATGGGAAGAATTGTTCTTAAGCTGGAAACACTTCTCTAAAGCTCTCGGAAGAACTTTTCTATAGTTTTGAAAAGAATGTTCCTTAAGTTTTTGGAAAAACTTCCCTGCTTTTTTTACAAATGTTCTGGAAAAAAACTTCCTGTAGCTCTGGGAAGAACATTTCCGAAGTTCTGAGAAGACATTCTTTGAAGTTCTGCAAAGAACTTCCCCCATGCACTGGGATGAACGTGCCTCAAGTTCTGCGAAGAACAACCTTTGGGGAAGAATTTTTCTGAAATTTTGTGAGGAACTTTCTGTTCTGAGAAGAAGTTTCCCTAGTAGCACGCTTGGTGCAAAACGGTTAAGACAACATGTATGTGACTTATTTTAGTCACAATTAAGTTGCTGCAAGATCCTGCGACTACTTTGTGCTGCTTGGTTTTCTGAAGTTCTAAGAAGCATTTATCTAAAGTTTTTAGAAGAAATTCCCTCATGTTCTGGGATGAGCTTCCCACAAAGTTTAGGGATGAGCTTCCCTTAAATTCTGGGAAGAACATCCCTGAAGTCATGGGAAAATTTTCCTTAAATTCTGGAAAGTACTTCCTTAAAGCTTTCTGAATATTTTTTTTAAAGTTCTGGGAAGAACATCCCTGGAATTGGAGGAAGTTGTTCTCTTACCTTATAGGAAAGAATTTTCTGATGTTCTGGGAAGAACTTCCCTAAAGTTCTGGGAAGAACATACCTTAAGTTCAGAGAAAAAATTTCCTGAAGTTCTAGAAAGAAGTTTCCTTGAATTTTTGAGAAAAGGTTCTGGGAAGATTTTACTGGAGTTCTGAGAAAAAATTCTGGAGTTGTGAGAAAAAAATCCCTATAGGTCTGGATAGAACTTCCCTGAAGTTCTGGGAAGAACTTTCCTGAAGTTCTGGGAAGAACTTTCCTGAAGATATGGGAAGCATGTTTCTTAAACTGGAAAAACTTCTCTAAAGCTCTCGGAAGAACTTTTCTATAGTTTTGAAAAGAATGCCCTAAAGTTCTTGGAAAAATTTCTTGCAGTCTTTTTTTACAAAGGTTCTGGAAAGAACTTCCTGTAGCTCTGGGAAGAACATTTCCGAAGTTCTGAGAAGACATTTTTTAAAGTTTTGGGAAGAACTTCCCTCAAGTTTAGAAAAGAAATTCCCTCATGTTCTGGGATAAACTTCCCTAAAGCTGTGCGATGAGCATCCCTTAGGTTCTGGGAAGAACTTCCCCAAAGTTCTAGAAAGAACATCCCTGAAGTCGTAGATTTTTTTTGCTAAAGTTCTAGGAAGTACTTCTTTACAGCTTTCTGAAGAATTTCTTCTGAAGTTCTGGGAAGAACTCCCCTGAAATTGGTGGAAGTAGTTCCCTAAGCTTATAGAGAAGGACTTTGTTGAGGTTCTGGGAAGAATTTCTCTGAAGTACTGGGAAGGACATCCCTTAAGTTCAGGAATGAAATTCCCTGAAGTTCTAGAAAGATGTTCCATGAAGTTTTGAGAAAAACTTCCTTCAAGTTCTGGGAAGATTTTACTGGAGTTCTGAGAAAAACTTTTCTGTAGTTCTAGAACGAACTTCTCTATGTCTGGGTAGAACTGCCCTAAAATTTTGGGAAGAACTTTCCTGAAGATATGGGAAGAAATATTCTTAAGTTCTGGAAAAAGAACTTCCCTAAAGTTTTGAAATTAACGTCCCTAAAGTTCATGGAAAAACCTCAATGGAGCCTTGGGTAGCGCATTTCTGAATTTCTGAGAAGAAATTTTTTGAAGTTCTGGGAAGAATTTTTTGCAAGTTCTGCATAGAATTTCCCTCAAATTTTGGGAAGAACATTTCTTAAGTTCTGGATAAAACTTCCCTGGAGTTCTGAAAAGAACTTTTCTAGTGGTTCTGAGAAGGACTTTTCTGAAGCTTTGGGAAGAACATCCCTAAAGTTCTGGGAAGAACTTCTTCGATTCTTTGGGCTT
Organism: Ochlerotatus camptorhynchus; assembly: GCF_037179485.1. NCBI lineage: Eukaryota > Metazoa > Arthropoda > Insecta > Diptera > Culicidae > Ochlerotatus > Ochlerotatus camptorhynchus. The sequence goes on from NW_027040620.1 coordinate 1,057,936, forward strand.
TCCTTATATTTTGGAAAGAACTTCCTTGATATTATGGGAGTTCTGGGAATAACTTTTCTAAAATTCTAGGAAGAACTTATCTTCAGTCCTCGGGAAAAATTGCCTCAAGTTGTGGATAGAGCTTTTCTAGAGTTCAGGGAAGAATTTTTCCGAAGTTTTTTTTCAGCGTATTTTTAAAGTCTTCAGGTTGATCAAGTTTTAGTCTGAAGATCTTCAACTGTCCAGAATATCAAATAACGTCTTCCAGATATTTAGCCAAAAAAAAAATCTACAGATGATCAGAGATTTCTTTGAAATCCTCATGATATTTTTTCAAGTCTTCAGGTTGATCAGGTTATGTTCTGAAGATCTTCAACTGTCCATCAATTTAAACGAATTATCTCCGATTTTCTTCCATTGTCTTTTGTCTTTCTTTAATAGTTTTTGTTTGTCTTGTCCCCCCGGCTCGACGAGTCTTATCGTCGCCCACTGGTCACCATAGCCGGTCAATCTCCAGATGAAACTAGAACCGGACTACCGTTCATACTGGCGACAACGCACTGCTGAGACAACGAAACCTTACCCCCAAGCTCATCTCCTGATCCTATTCTTCGACAATGTACCTCTTTAACCTCGGGTAAGCCGCCAGTATTCGGCCCAACTCCTACTAGAGATAGAATTAAGCGAATTTTGTTGAACAAAGAACAATACACTATAGGCTCCGTAAAGCTAACGCGATTGAGCCTTCCAAATAAACGAACTAGTTAAAAAAAATCTTAGATTTTCACCCATGATACTAGGATGATCAGACATTATTTCAGATAAGCATAGGCCTCCCTTCAAGATCACAGGTTGATCCGGTCTTATTTTAAAGATTTTTTTGAAGTTCACAGACTTCCCTGATACTTGCAGAGATTTTCTTAAGTTCGTAGAATTTTCCTGGTGGAAGCAGACTTTACTGAAGTTTTTAGAATGTTTATGAAATTCGCTGCCTTTACTGAAGTTGTCAGATTTTTTTTGAAATTCCAAGGTTTTCCAGAAATTCGCAGACTTTCTTGAATTAAGTCAAATGTTCTTGAAGTTCGTAAACTTACTTGAAGTTCACTGAATTCTCTGAAGTTCCCAGATTTTCTTAAACTTTGCTGAATGTTCGTGAAATTTTCTGAACTTTTCAAAAATTTGCAGAGTTTTTCTGAACTTTTCAAAACATACCCGGTATTATATCAAAGATTTTTTGAAGTTCGCAGACTTCCCTGTTACTTGCAGGAAGCAGACTTTACTGAAGCTTTCAAAAGTTTCATGAAGTTCGTTGCCTTTACCGAAGTTGGCAGAATGTTTTTGAAATTCGCAGAATGTTTCAGAAATTCGCATACTTTCTTGAATTAAGTAAAATGTTCCTGAACTTCATAGATTTATTTGAAGTTTACTGAATTCCCTGAAGTTCAGAGATTTTTCCAGAAATTTGCTTTTCGTGTGGTTTGCAGAACTTTAAAAAAAAAAAATTGCTGAATTGCTGCAGAATTTTTCTGATCTGAAGTTCGCAGAACCTTCCTAAAGCTTACCGACTTCACTGAAATTGACAGAATACTTTTGAAGTTCGCAGAATTTCCGTGAAGCTCGCAGACTTTCTATAATTTAGTGCAATTTTCTGAAGTTAAATAAAGTTTACAGACTTCCTGGAAATTCCCAGATTTATGCTGAAATTTACATAATTTTCCTGAAGTTTGCAGAACTTTCAAAAAATATACTGAACTTTCTTTTTTTATTACGTCCCTGAGAGTTTGAGCCTACTCTCAACTTAATACTCTTTGAGCACTTCCACATGTGTTAATTCAATTGAGCGCTTTCTAAGCCTGTACCACTTTTGCATTACTCCAGTTCCAGCTACAATTTATTGAAAAATGGCAGACGCCATTTTGAAAAAAAAAAATTACAAGATCCAAAATGGCCGAATTTTTGTAAAAATGTGAATGATTTCTCATAACACACAATTATGCAAAGTCTCATGCAAATCGGAGAAGGTCGAGTTTTTCCGATTCGTCATTTGGCGCTTGTGTGACAAGAACAATCGTACTCTCTATCGAGGGAAGCCGAGAAATGTTTCCTCGCGAAAAATTCCTAGACCGGCCCGGGAATCGAACCTAGCCGCCTTCATCATGGTCTTGCTTTGTAGCGACGCCTTAACTGACTAAGCTCAGGAAGGCCTCTACATACGTCAATGGTCTTAAACTTCAAATCCCATCTCTAACAAGACACAAATGGCCTAAGAATGATCAAACCTACCTACTACATTAAACGTTCGCTTAATAGAAAGGAATATCTTAATATTTAAAAAAAAATCAAGTTTATCGTAGCCAAATGCTAACCGCAGTCAAAAATTCGTTTGTCCGCGACTTATTTTTGTGGGCTGTTAAACAAGGGCTACAAAAATAAAACACAATCGGATATCATTGACTCAACATTAACCATCCCTTGACTACACCCCTGCCCCGTTTTCGAACACCAATTTTGCTTCCATCCTTTTCCAAAACGCTTCTCTTTCGTACGCATCTTGTATAAGGATCAATTCGCTTCTAGTTGCAGCAGCATCAACCACCACCAACCGAATCATTTAGTCCTGTTCGACGCGAGTGTAGGTGGTGGTGGTGGCGATGGCAGTGCAAAAGAGAGTTCAAAAGTGTGCTTTCTAGTGAAAGCATTCGAAGTGGCGATGGTACGGTATTGCACGCGCGTAGGCATCATCGCTTTCCCCGTCCTTCCCGATTTTCCCACCTGAGTTTCCATCCCGAACCCGAACCCGACATAACACCAATGCTAGCTCGATTTTTTTTCCGCTTCCAATTCGCTGGTACTGTTTGTCTATCGGTCGTCGTTGTATCGTTTCGAGCTGGTACTCCTCGGTCGGTAACGCTGCTGCTTCCTGCTGTTGAGGCTGCTAGTTCCACGCTAGCCTGCACACACGGCTCAATGACGATGATGATTGCGCTCGGATTCGCATCCGCTTTTGCAAAACTTTACCCCCCCCCCCCTCCCTCACTCCCTCCCACCATCCATGTTCTCGCTGAACAGCAGCAGAAGCAGCGATACTCATCCTTCCAGCTCCAGAATGCTGCTGCTGCCAAGCCGTCCGTGGTGGCACTTGGGTTCCTCAATTCCGTAAAGCTATGATGCCGCCGACCAACCCTGGTGTACTTGTGTCTAACCGGGTGCGTTTGTGTATGCTCGTCTGTTGCCATTGCCATGTTTGTACAGCAATCAGCAGTCGGCAGCGAACGAGAGGGCGAGGAACGTCCCTTGCCATTTCCCGTCCCTTTCCTGGTCCACAATGCAAACTCGGCAGCTACTACATAGGAAACAACGGGAAGGGTGCGCGGTGCAGCAGCAGATCCTTTTCCAGTCAACGCGAACCTCAAACCACACTAATTCGTCCTTTCCTGACAACGACAACGACGAGTTGTTGTTTGGGATGAGTTGAGTTGAGTTGAGCGTGGGGTGTGTAGTGAGAACGACGAAAAAGGCAGAAATAAAATAACACTCACACACGCATTTGGAACACGGGATCATGGGTTTCGCTGTGCCGGGGCCTGCGATTGAACAGCAGCGGTGGGGTGGAAGAACAGGACGCAAGAGGGGGGTATACATTTCAACAACTTTCATTCATGAGCAGCAAGCGAGTGTGCTGATTTTGGGTGAGTGCGATTGAATGAGCGGAAGAAAGCAAGGAGAGAGCTACTCAATTGTACTTCGGTAGAGAGAAGAGAAATGGCTGTGTGTGCGCAAGGATAGTAGGGCAGTGCTGCCATCGGGAAAAGTATTTTGAACTGGAATCAAGTTATCCAAATTGAACATTCAGTAATCCGAGTTTTGGAATCAATACTGTCTTCAAGAAAAGAGCAGGAGATGCTCGTGGGTTGTTGAGTTATTCGACATAATTTCACATAATCTCTACCTGTGCTCTGAAGAACCAAAAATGTTTTTTATGATTTGAGCTAACAATCTGATTAGAATATCTCATTTGATTCCTGACTGCTTCTTAACTGCTTGTAGGAGTGTTGAGTGTTGATTCTCTGAGCAAGTACAACTGGTATAGCACTAAAGAAATAGCAACTACGGGCTGACAGTCGAGCTCAAGCTCAATCAAGGCCTTCCCATGTAAGGTGGTGACACCTACACTAGTTTATAGAAAAAGCTTTTCTGCTTCTTCTGTAAATAAACGTAATTTCACGGAAACATCTCTTTCCTTTGACCAATTCCAAGCCCAATAAGATAAAAAATAAGACTCGAACTTCTCCGCTTTGCAGGAAACTTTGCATAATTGTGTGTCATTCATCAATCATTCACATTTTTGCAAAAAATCGGGCATTTTGGATCTTTTAATTTTTTTTAAATGGCATCTTGGACATTTTTCAATCAATTGCAGTACTAAAAATTCACTTCTGATCGAAATTAGACAAATGTGCTAAATTATAAGGAAAAGAGACTTCTTTTGATGTAAACCGGTTCCTCTTCTAATGCTAAATCGGCTAATTTCTTTACATACATATACGGTTATAAAATGAGTTATAATTTCCATCTAGGTATCTGCACACATCGGCTTGCGCTCCACATTCACTCTTGTACCTGCTGTACACGCCAAATTTTGAAAGTAAGTTCCAGCAAAACGAACTGCTGGATTATCCAGTTATCCAGAAAATCCAGTTTTGCTGGAAAATCAGTAATCTGAAATATTTGACTGGATGTTCCAGTAAATTTTATTAAATGTAAAATTCTGGCCCGTCTTCGCAGATTGTTTGATATATTACTGGTTCGCGGTTTTGAGTATTTTGCAGTGTTCGGCTTGCAAATTATCATTGGGATGACGTAAATTTTGCTGCAATCATGGAGTTAGTGTTGTAAACTTTGTCGACGAACTTCAAAATCTCATTTCTATTCATCTTTGCAATCCTTTAACCTGAAAACTCACCCAGGGAGGTCCATCAAAACTTCTTCAATAAGACTTTATTTTTTCATTTAACTCAAAATTGTAGTCAATTTGAAGAAAACGGTGTTTGGTATTACAGTGCTTTCCCGATTTTGTCAGCTCCCGATTTTGTCTACCCTTGATTTTGTCTACCCTCGATTTTGTCAGCTTTTTTCCCGATTTTGTCAACCTGAAGATTTTGCTGAACTTTTTGGTTTTTAAGCATGAATTCTCAAGCATTTTGCTCGAAATGACACTTAATTGTTTTGTCGCAACAATAACAGAGGTAACTCAAATAAACCTCCATTATTGCGATACTGCACAGCTGTATCGAGTCCCTCCCGATAAAGATAACTAGGTGGTGGATAGAGCTGGGATGGCTGCAATACAAGTTATGGGCAGATACCCCATTCAAGAAGAAGGTTTTGTTATCGCCAAAACTAACGGAATATTCATATGCAGTTGCTACGCACCCCCAAGATGGACGATGGAGCAGTTCCACGAGACGCTGGTTGGACTTACCGAAGAGCTGATCAGACGAAGTAGTCATCGGAGGAGACTTCAATGCTTATGCAGTGGAGTCGGGAAACAGATGTATTAACGCAAGAGGGCACATTCTGCTGGAAGCTCTGGCGAAGCTAAAAATTAGGCTGTTCAATAAAGGCACCACCAGCACTTTTCGCTAAGGGTTGGCTGGGAATCCATTATCGGCGTTACTTTATGTGGACTGCAGTCCGTCGCTGGTGTATGGTGTAGCTAGAAAATTTATCTGGAGGGAACCTAGGTGGAGCCTGTGCGTTGAGGCTTACTATTAGTTAAATTGTGAAATAATAAATTTGATTATATTTATTTCATAACAACACCGTTGCAACGATTGGGACCTTGATTGGGGGAGCCTTAAAAGCTTACTTAATTTGAACAATCAATGATCGTTTGTTCATGTGTTTTGTAGTGAAATCACATAGAGTCCGGTTCTCATAAATTTAAGCATCTCAAACTTAATAAAATTCTCTAAGTAAGATTGGAATTCCATAGCATTTGTATTTTTTTATTTTGAATATCAGTTAAATCTCCGACATAGGAACCAACATTACATTCTAGGAATTTGAATTTTATAATTTTCTGGCTTCATGGCATGTTCACACAGAATAAATTTCATACATTTTGGAAAAATGTTCACGATATATGTCCATGCTAAATTCTTAACATTCTGAACAGTGAAATAAAAATAGCTTTGAGCTTTATAAATTTTTCGAATACAAATGAAAATTAAAATCAACGAAATAAGATCAATTGTCATAATTCTAAGAAAAATTTCCAAGATTTTATAAAAATTCTAGTACATGAATATTAAAAATAAATGAAAAAAAAAAATTTGTTTGACCAAATGAAAATTTAAATAAAAACTCCACTAAATAAGTATGACTGAAAAAAAAAATTTGGCGGAATTTTGTATAAATTTTAGGGATTAAAAAAAGGTTTTGATATCATAGGCTTAGACAAGCTTTGAATCTCCTGAACTTGAAAATTTGTAATTCAAGACCTTGGTAAACTTACCTAGATTCTGAGATTAACAGCATTTTTAGATAGGAAAATTGTTCGAGATAAGAAAGTAAGTTAAAATTAATATCAAGCAATTTCGAAAGATCTTGACATCTGACAAAATTATGAAAAATCAAGATATAATTTAATTTCATCTGGTTTATTCGATGCATCGGGCTACCTAACATTCGGAATTATAGGGTAAATTTATGAGATGTTGGCCTAAATGCCTAAATTCTAATCGGAAGGAATGAACTAGAAACTTGAATGATTGTGACCCTGTTTGTAACTAAATAATAATTTAATTTATTTTTCAAAAGCAATGATTTTTTTTAAATGGTGTTGGAAAAGTTTTGGAAAAATATCCATTGTGCTTAATTAATATCTTCGTCTATATGGAGATCTTTTGAATATTTCCTGTTGTCTGATGTCGGAAAAAATATCCTGTAACTTATGCAACGTTTCCTGAACATCTACAAAACTTCCTTAAGTTTTTCAAAATTTCCTCAACTTCTGCGAAATTCCCTGAATTTATTCAAAATTCCATATTTTTTCAATCTCTCTCAATTCTACGAAGTTCTCTGAAAATCTTTGTATTTCTGGAAAGACAGCTATCATCTACAAATATTCGTAAACATCTGGAAAGATCCTTGACATTTAACGAGGTTCTCAAAACCTTCAAGAAGTTTAAAAAGCTTTTTTGAAGTAAGATCTCTGAAAAACTGTAACGAAGTGCCCTTAGCTAAAGCGAGGATCCCTAAAGTTTTTAGAAGTTTATTGTACTTTTTGAACTTTTTCCAAATTCCTCACACTTATATGAAGTTTTACGCATGTCCTCAAAATGCTAAGAAATTTGCAAAGTTTGCTGTACTTCTATGTTTCTCTCTGATTATCTGCTAAGTTCCACAAACAAGTTTGACAAAATACCGGTGAGTCAAAGAAAAATACACCAAAAATTCTGGGGGGGGGGGAGCTAGATGATTCTGGAGAGGGCCTGGCTCCCTTGGCACCCCCATTAACTACGCCAATGGGTGTAACACATTAATTGGAGAGTGTGTGAAGAATATACCCATAGTGACCATCAGGCAATCCAATATGGCATCGGCCAACGGAATCCTGTGGCAGTACAGAGGACGAGAACTTGCGACCTGAAGTGGAAGACGAGTTGACAGAAGCGTTAGGGAGAGCATGTGATACGAGCATGCCGAAAAAACTGGAGCTAAATAACAGATGGCCTCCAGCTTGCTGCTGCAACGAGGCAATTAGCACCCTCCGTGCTAGTTGTGTCAGAGCCAGAAGACGTGTTCAAAGAGCAAGAACAGAAGCAGACAGAGAGGAACGTAGAGGAATGTTCCGAGCACATGAACGAGAGATAAAGCAGAGCAAGTCCACTGGAGCTGAGTCGAGACGCTGCTGCCAATGACGCACATAGTGTCATCGTGGAAGGACTTTTCTCGAAGCACAATCCAACGACCTGGCCACCTACATCGTACGGAGACGTACAGGGAGATAACGACGAAGTCACAAACGAGTAACTCGTAGCAGGAAAACTCTTGGGGAGGATCATCCCCAACAGGCTGACGAAATGCACGGAGAGTGAGCAAGGATTGTCGGAGTGCCGAGAAGGCGTCGAAACAGAAGTTGAGAGGAGATCGATATTGCGCTGTGATAGCGATCAACAGCTCCAGCTGGGAGGCCGACGCTGCACGGTTACTTCCAGAACCGGGTTCTGATCTACGAGCCAAATATGGGACAGAGATCGATTAGGATCACGGTGGGAATTCCACAAGGCACCATCCTTGGTCCAACGCTCTGGAACGTGATTTAAAACGGCGGTCTAACGCTGAAGCTACCCAAACGAGTTGAGATCGTTGGCTTTACGGACGATGTTGTCTTACGGTAACAGACAAGACGCTGGAATAGATGGAAATGTTGGCGACATGATTGGAAACCTAATGCATGGAGTGAAGCTGCAGATAGCCCACAACAAAAGCGAGGTGGTATTGATCAGTAACTTTAAAGCGCTGCAGCGGTCAGAAATTACCGTCGGGGAGCACGCAATAAACTATAAATGCCTGGGAGTGATGGTCGACGACCGTTTGGCTTCAACAGCCACGTAGAATACGCCTACGAGAAGGCAGCGAAGGCCATCAACGCGGTAGCCAGAATCATTCCGAAAGTGTCGGGACGGCTCCTGGCTAGTGTATTTACGTTGATACTGAGATATGGAGGTTCAGCCTTGGTTGCAGCGCTGAAAGCCAAGCGGAATTTGTGGAAACCGAACAGTAGTACGTACCGGCTCAACAAACCGTACGCAAACTTCCAAGGACCATACAAATTTTAAAAATTGTGTATGAACAATTGTCTAGGCAGGGGGAAGGGGGTCAAGAATTCCTAAAAACTGTCTACGTAGTTAATGAACAGCCCCTATGTAATCAGTAGAGTGAATATATTTTTAAGATTGTCGTGGTACAAGTAACAATAACATTAAAAAATGAGCTTGTAATTGCGATGTTAATTTTTAAATAAATCTCTATCATCGTTTTCTCATCCGATGATAATGACCGAAGTATCTCTGTAAATATCGCGTAAGATGTTTCATTGAAAATTACATTTGTCAGTCCTGGCTAACAGTGCTAAATCTATTGGCATTAAAATATTCTTTAGGGGAATAGCGCTCCGCACTACTTCGTCGTACTTAGCTCCGTCATACTCCCTAAAATCACTCAATTTACGCAAGAGCGAGTTTATCGTAATTTCCTATATATATTTGGGAATGGCTCTAAAGAACCAAAACCTTCCTTTGTAAAATTGCACCATTTTTGTCCAATAGAATATTTTATATCCAATAGATTTGTGAATTTAAGGGCCTAAACTAACTTTAAGTGATTACAAATCCTACACAGCTAAAAAAAAGTAGTGTAAATTTCCGTTACTATGATGCACATAAATGGAGCGTCATATTAGATTATAGATCGTTTAAATTTATGAGACATATCATGGAATATTCCATATATTGTATGCAACTGTCCACTTTTGTTTGCAACATTTCTGGCAAGCTGCTAGTTTACGTGAAAAGGAAATTTACATGTATGAATGTTTGCATGCATGGATGTTTACATCGCCAGTAAAATTCAGAATTTTTTTTGGTGTGTAGGTCCATCAATGTTGATTAGTCCGCCATGGTACACTTAACGAAGTGAACTAAAGGGTGATACGGTCAAAATTTGGTCAATATCAACTTGACGTATTTCTTTCAATTTTGCATTTAAAAAACCTGAACACCCCTCATTTTGAAGGTGTGTGTGTGTAGAATGTTGCTCCTATTTTGATTTTGGAATTCACTCTTGAGTTGTCAAAATGCCGTCCAAGCAAGAAGAGCAGCGTATCAAAATTTTGCTCGCGCATCGCGAAAATCCGAGCTACTCGCACGCAAAGTTGGCAAAATCGTTAAAAGTTGCCAAATCAACCGTTACAAATGTAATTAAAGTGTTTGGGGAACGTTTGTCGACAGCCAGGAAGTCTGGATCGGGGGGAAATCGAAAACCGGAAGCCGCTGAGACGACAAAGAGAGTTGCCGGTAGTTTCAAGCGAAACCCTAACCTCTCTCTCCGAGATGCCGCAAATAAGCTGGGTGTATCGTCTACAACCGTGCATCGAGCCAAAAAACGAGCCGGACTATCGACTTACAAGAAGGTAGTGACTCCAAATCACGATGATAAACAAAATACGACGGCCAAAGCGCGATCCCGGAGGCTGTACACGACGATGCTGACGAAGTTTGACTGCGTGGTAATGGACGACGAAACCTACGTCAAAGCCGACTACAAGCAGCTTCCGGGACAGGAGTTTTATACGGCAAAAGGAAGGGGAAAGGTAGCAGATGTTTTCAAGCACATGAAACTGTCAAAGTTCGCAAAGAAATATCTGGTTTGGCAAGCCATCTGTACCTGTGGCTTGAAAAGCAGCATTTTCATAGCTTCCGGGACTGTCAACCAAGAAATTTACGTGAAAGAGTGTTTGAATAAACGTCTGCTGCCTTTCCTGAAGAAACACGGTTGTTCCGTACTGTTTTGGCCGGATTTGGCATCTTGCCATTACGGTAAAAAGGCCATGGAGTGGTACGCCGCCAACAACGTGCAGGTGGTTCCCAAGGACAAGAACCCTCCCAACACGCCAGAGCTCCGCCCAATTGAGAAATACTGGGCTATTGTCAAGCGGAACCTAAAGAAGACCAAAAAACTGCTAAGGGCGAGCAGCAGTTCAAGGCAAACTGGCTTTCTGCGGCGAAGAAGGTGGACAAGGTGGCTGTACAAAATCTGATGGCAGGGGTCAAGCGTAAGGCCCGGCAATTCGGATTTGGAAAAGCGGAAGCCTAACTGAATTTTTTTCCTGAATTTTATACTAATTGAACTTGAAAAAGAAATTTAATTTGATTTTTTAAATAAACGATTTCACCGATTTACACGCGTTTTCCCTTGACCAAATTTTGACCGTATCACCCTTTATCGATATTCATAAGATTGTTTTATGCTTTTCAGCCTGAAAAATTCGGTATGAATTTTATTAATTTGCCTTATGAAAAATAATAATACAACGGAGCAGACTAGAATCGAACCTAGGACGCTGAGATTACGCGGCCCGTGTCTTAACCACTCGTCTGTTTACGCTTGAAAAATAAAGTATGCTAAAGGTGCATAAACGCTACCTTGCATGCTTGCTATTCTACAGTGCTACAGCTATAGAAAAAAACACATTCTCGGATAGGCAAAAGAGAGAGAAAGAGACTAAATGCAGGTGGAGCGAAATGAAAGTCCTGTCTCGCAACAGCGTGTGTTTTACTCGCAGAAAATTAAGTAGTAGGGTTTTTGATCTAATTTCCGTCCTACTAAGGACATCCCGCACTTTACCACGCTTTTTGGAAAGCGTTTGAACAAAACATGGAATGTTTTCATCAAAGATAACTTCTAAATTTATCCACCTTTCCATACGTACCGTTGGATTTGATAAAGAGTCAAACAATGTTGAGATATTATTAAAAATCTAACACTGCTTCTTGCTTCTAAATTCGTCCTACGCGTTTCAATTCCGTCCAAACGCATTGAAACGCCATTAGATTTCCTTCGTCCTACGGATAAACGGAGAAAAAGGGGATGCGCTAGGCGCGCTTCTTTTGTTTTGAGAACAATGAGCGTAAATATACATACAATGCGCTCTAATAGGATTTATGTCGTAGCTAATGAACTAACGCATCGGAACAAACGTATTATTGTTTTGTGCATGGTGAAATCATTGATATTATTGATGATTTCTGCTCGATAGAACGGAAATGGGCGATTACGACGAAGTAGCGCTCTTCCCTACCCAAATCAGACCCATTAAAAAGATATGTGAAAGCTCTGGCCTCTGGAAGTTTTGTTTATATACTTGTCGATTCAGTTTTAGAGTCGGCAAAGTAGAAGTCGATAAAGTAGAATAATGTAGAATATTGAACTATGATGTGCAAAGCTATTGATATTACCATATGCGGCATATAAAATCCAAGTGTGTCACAATTCAAATCCATAGTGTTCAGGCATGGTTCATAGCATAAGATTCACACATGAAATGGATGTGTTTCACAATAAGCGCAAAATTAAGCTTGAGACACATGACGATGACGTGTGGAATTTTTTGAGTGCAAGAATGTCGGAACAGAATTTTGGTTTTTGAACGAAAAAACTACTTTTGAAATTCCTTTAAATATATTACACACACTCAAGCACAGCAAAGTCACAAATAACCTACTCGAAATCAATCGGCATAGTTGGTAAATCATTTAGTTTTAGATTGACCCATTGCGGATGCATATTAGTTTTGAAAAGTGGCTTCGAAAATTTCCTTTCATTCAACCATTAAGAAATACATTTTACGTGAGATCAAACTTTATAATATCGTAAACTTCATGTGTTTCTTAATGTAGCTTTAGGCATAGTTACATCAATAATCTCACAGTATTTATTATAGACATTCACAATTCTATTAATTGGTCGATTTTTTTTCCATAAGGTGTTCTATTTGGAATAAATTCCAAATTCTCAACATGCGTGATGCTGCATAAAAACATTAAAAGTGCTAATAAATTTTCAGAATTTACGCACTGTGAGAATACATCATTAACAAAAGAGATTTTATAACGGCGCCGACTGGGATTGAACCCAGGCCTACTGGGGTGAGAGGTAATCACGCTTACCACTACACCACCGGCGCCGTTGAGTTTTTTTTTGTGTCTTTAAGTATTTCCTTAACAACATCAGAAAAATTTCGGGAGTCATAGTTTTGAGAATTTAATTATTCATTTAAAAAATTATCCGAGAATTTCTGATAACTTCTGACAGCTCTGAGGACTGTAAAATGTACTACGGGTAAGTTTTTAAGATCTAAGGAAGTTTTTCAGAGAACTCAATAATAATTTCTGAAACTTCACACTGCAAAAAACGTCGGGATGTTATGAGATTTTCAGGAAGAGCAGTTCCAGAAACATCATCAGAAGAATAACGTGAACTTATAGCAGCGCTGGTGGTGTAGTGGTAAGCGTGATTACCTCTCATCCGAGCAGGCCTGGGTTCAATGCTCGATTTGGAGTTGGTGCCGGGATGTTCTGAGGCATATAACATCTATGATCACGCCTTCCTTCGAAAGGGAAGCAAAGCCGTTGGTCCACGGTTCATGAGTAGATGAGTCGATTGGTAGGGTCCAGGTGTGGGAACTGCCTCCCTGGCTTCGGTAGCATTGGTGCTCAGCACGGAAAACAAGACCGACGCAAAACAAATCAAGGAAAATAATAAAACGAGAACTTTGGAATAGAGATTTCGTTTTTATGGCTTTCTCAGTCTAGGGAAATCCAAACAGTTAGTTGTGCTTTGCCCGACGTTTCGGCCGTTTATTGTGGCCTTTTTCAACGGCCGAAACGTCGGGCAATGCACAACTAACTGTTTGGATTACCCTAGACTGAGAAAGTCATAAAAACGAAATCTCCATACAACCAGGCGAACAACCAAATCAATCACTTTGGAATAGATTAGAGAACTTCTCAGAGTGGTCCACATATTTTTAAAGAACCTTAAAGAAGATCCGAGGAATGAAAGGAAATACTACGGATTTCGGGAAAATGTCATGGACAGACTGCGGGATAGTAAGGTAAAATATGAGCATTTCTATTAAATTTTGGGCACTTCAGGAAAGCTGTGAGAACTTTAAGGTGTTTCCATCAGCTTCATGGAAACTGCAGGAAGTTGTAGGAAGTCAAGAAAACTTCAGAAAAGTGAAAAGAACTTGAACATCAGACAAGCTAGTTCTTGAGATCTTCAGACAGGGCTCACAGATCTTAATTTCAGGAAAGTCTAGACTTTTGGGGTAGTTTAAAGATCTGTAAAGGTTCATTTCTAGACTATAAATTCACGATAGCTCCATGAAAATTTCGAGAAACTTAAACTCCTGAGTAATTTAGAAAACTTTTTATATATTTTGTTCAGGGATTATCTTCAGGTTTAGAACTTTATGAGAACTGCATGAACTTCCGACTAGCGTCAAGAACATCAGATAATCTCAGTGCAGTTCAATTAACGTAACTAGGAACTCAGGGGACTTCCAAAAACTTCAGCAAAGTTCTCAGATCTTCAGAGAAGTCCTAAGAACTTTAAAGAAGTTTTTACATTTTTAGGCACTTTCAAATTATGTTTTGGAATGATCATAGTGATTAGAGATCTTCAAAGCAGCTTCTTTAATTAATTGTTGGAATGTTGAAAAATTCCCGAGAAATTATAGGGGAATTGGATGTAATGTCGGCCTAAATGCCCCTAATTTGGGCCTATATATAAATTCAGCAATCGAATACATTTTTAATAGCGACCAAAAACATCCATTAGTACCGTCCCAATGACGCGTTCATCTAGATAAAATTGATGAATAGCAGATTTTAGAGCAAATTCTCCCAAAAAATAACAAAAATCTCAGGAATGTTTCCAAAAATTTAGGAATATTGTAGGGTTTTGAAGGAAATTTCATACCATGCCACGAAAACTACCATGAGGAACGAAAACTTCCGGTTCGATTTTAGCTGAACTGAATAAACTTAAGTTTTAAAAATTATAGCAAAATTTAGGAACCTCTGGATAGATCAATGAACTTCAGGAAAATGTAATTTTGAAAATTTTACTAGATCCATTGGCCAAAGTTTAGCAAAAATGTGAATCATGAGGGGTCATGCCCCTATTTTGGTCATCGATCGCTAAAGGAGAAATCTGACGAAAGCTTCTAGAAGACGTTGTTCGGCTCCTCTCCAAATGGCTTGCCTCCGAGTTGATCTTAAATGTGGGCAATATTTAGCCATTTATGCACTTCAAAAATGATGATTTTAATCAAGTCCAAAATCCAGCAACACTTCCACCACAACATACACTCTGCTGCAGTAGCAGCTGTTCGCTTCGTACATCGCGAGAGTACTCCTGGGTGATTCCTCCGAGGACTCCGCGCCACCGAAAAACAGCAGAGCGACTGAGAGTGAGAGTCAACAACCGAAAGCAGCGTTATCCTTTCGTCTATGCGACGACCGCACATCCGCACGTAGACACTCGGCACACTTCATTTGTGTGCAAGCTCCGGTGCAGGAAGGATCCTCGACCCGTTACGCTCCCAGTCGGTACCATGTGCTGTTGGTGAATTCCATTCGACCCCCCGATGGTTATAAACAAGCTCTACTAAAGTGGGATTACAGGCTTCGGTGATTATCATTCTTTAATCGAACGTCTTAGTTGTCGTCATTGCGTAAAATTTAAGGTGTGCGTTCGTTTGTGGTGATCCTGAAAGGGCAAAAGAAAAGAAAAATGAAGGAAGAAACATGTGAGTGACAAAGGAAAAGCAAGGAAAAAAGGATAACGTAGTGCGTAAGGAGGAATATCGACGGTGTACAGAGAAGAGACGGGGAAAGAGGTCCCTTAAGGTGGTGAGGAACGTCACGTCGTCAGTCATCGCGCCGACAACCTGACGAACCGGGATTAAGGCCAAAGCGGTGCGGCTCCTGTGTAATTCGGTGGAAAATCGTCCTTCAAATTGGATTAATATCGGTCTGTAATTGAATTGGCCCAGTGCCAAGGAGGAGGCGAGAGGGTCAGTGAATATTCGGGGAGTGTACGTCAACAAAAGCGAGAGTGAGTCGTTGAAGAAAAAAATAAAAGTGTCACTGACAACAAGGGGGTTTGTGCGGTCAGTCGGTCGATCGGTCCGAGAGCGTCTGCGAGAGTGTTGTTGTATGTGGGCGGTGGCGGAGGTGGTCAACAATCACCGAGAGTGAGAGTATTTCTCCTGTGCCGTGCATCATCCCGCAGTGATCGTCGTCCTCCTCAGTGGAAGTCCAGAGGATACATAATAATTCAATCATTTATTAAACATAATCACATTAAAAACAGTTACCGGCAGTCCGTGTGTCGTCAGCCGGTGTGTTTGCCTAGTAGCTTTATGTCTGTGCACGCGTGTGACCTCCCACTTCCGGCGTTCAGCACGAATCGAGTGTATGAATAAAACATCAATATTACGATAATAAAATAAAGCACATTTTCCAACGAATGAATTAATCAGTTTAATTATTGTGTGAGGACGGACGGACGGACGGACGGCTGGATGGATGGTGGTTGTGCGTTGATGGGCTACTGTAAATGATGATATAAAGTCGTTCGACGTTGCGGTGGCAGTGTTTCAGTGATTCAAAGTGTCAACTGGTGGAAACAGCCGTTTTCGTGGATTCGTGGAAAGTGATTAATTTTTACCCTCGCGGCCCCGCTGGGTCACATACACACTCACAAACACACACTAGCATAGCACCACCCAAACAGCAGAGAGGCCGTGCCTCGGATTTTCCATCATTCCAGTACTCAGCAAACAAGTTGTTAATATGACTGCCAATTTGAAGGTGCGCGCGCTATTCATGCGATAATTATATTTAATTTGTGCTTGTAAATATTTTAAAACATGCAATAGTGTGATGAGAGCGAGTATAAGCATAAGAGAGAAAGAGAGAGAGAGAGAGAGAAAGGGGGGGGGGGGTGCGATTGAAATTGTGAGTGAACGAGAAAACCATTATTGTGTGTAACCAAACGTGACACAGTTGTGTCACGATCGGTATTTGATACGTTGGAAATCGGCGATGCCCCCTCTGGAATCCCGTTCCAGCCCGGCTCCTCCCAAATGGTGTATGCGGATAGCAATAAAGATTATGCTAATTAGAGTTCGATGAATTATGATTATCCGATTGAAAACCGAAGTGGCTGGATGGCGGTTTTCCGGTGGGGGTATCAGCCTAATCGGATAATTACATTTACACTTAAACATGATTGCTTTCCAGGTGGGGGTATAAGCAGAGCCCGATTTGATAGGCATCATCAACTGCTTGTTTTCCTTTGTGTTTATGTGGTGGGGTGCAATTAATAATCGATAAGGGGGTAATTTTAGTGCAGGCTAATTTGTGTGTGTGTTTACGATCTAATCAATTCTTTTTTTTTGTGGTTATTTTTACAGGGTCCTCCCCCGCAGGGGCGACAATTTACAATTGCGGAAACGCTCGAGCGGATAAAGGAGGAGTTCAACTTCCTGCAGGCACAGTATCATTCGTGAGTATTGGCAATTTGCGATGTGTATTTTTTTTTCATTGGTGTAAACTGTGTCCATGTGCTTGTCTGGCAAAATATGATGGGTGATTTCGATTTACATAATTCATCGACCAGCAAAAAAATCTAATTTACTACGGAACACCCCCAGAACTGTGCCTTTAGGTGATAAAACCACTCTTTGAAAGTTTCAGCTCATTTAGTTGTAACATGAACTGGCGGTTTTGGTTGTATGCGGTTTATGATCAACATGTAGGGGACGACGGGGTAAGACGGTCACATAAACTCGAAGTAATTTTAACCAAAACTGTATAAAATTTTGTGATTATTGATTTTCAGAAAATTTCCTTCTTATTTGATAATATTTTATCACGAATCAAAATCAGACTAAATAATGAAAGATCATGCGTTGGCCACTAGACCGATGTAAAATTTGAAATATGTACTCCACTGTGCTCAAATGGTTTCAAATCGGGTCCTGATTAGCCTCCCAAAATTTAAACTCATTTGGTAAGAAACTGACCTGGCACAAACCATTTGATGTTTATATTGCAATTACTATGGGAAAACCAAACTTTCTGCTCATTGTCATCCAGCCTTTTTCCATATTGCACTGTTAAAAAGTTCTATAACTATTCTTATGGAAAATTTTCTCAGCTACAACTTTGCACAATGTCGTTTTTCAGCCAAACATCAAATTAAATAGTTATTAATTGTTTAAGAGAATTGATTATCTTCTAGCATGATCAAGCAGCTGTTTTGTGGGCAACACTGTATTCTGCAGTGTGACATAGCAGCCATGATATTTGCGCCCTAACGTTTAGCAAAGTTATAGCTTAGGAAATTTCCTACAAGCATAGCTATCAATTTTAAAAGCAGAGTGAAATTGTAAAATTTGAGATAGATATAAACAAAACAAAAATGTTTTACAATAGTAATTTCCATATAAACTTCATAAGGTTTGTGCCAAGTCAGTTTATTAATGAATGAGTTCACATTGTGGGAGGCTAATCAGGTCCCAATTTGGAACCGTTTGAGCACCGTGCAGCGAAACATTCAAATTTTGCATCAGTCTATTGGCCACCCCTAGGGGTAAGACGGCCACATGAAATATAAAGTGATCCTGGCCATATAAAAGGTTACTGTCTTCGGCAAAATTTCACAGTACGTCAAGGTGGATAGAGAAAAGTAGTACATAGTTTTCGCACTGTGTGGCGCTAATGTGCAAGTCAATTTCCTGTATAAAATATATATTGAGATTTTTACTATGTAGAATGTTTCCGTTTTCGGGAAAGTTGTTCAGGTGATCAATGTCTTTAAATGTGTGGGTTAGTTCATTCATAATTCTCGCACTACGTGACACTAGTCTACGTGTGGATTTCACGTAGATATGCCGTGACAATATTTCTCTTATAGTTTGGACCCTTAGAAATCTTTGAAAAATATGATTGCTTTAGGTTCCAGTAAATTTTAAAGATTTAAAATATTGTAAAATGAACTCTGAACAACATTCCCCAGAGTTACCGTCATACACAAGTTTGGTTGTACCGTAATGCACTGAAATCTAAGTGTCCGGAAAGAATAAATCAAGACACTTTTAAAAGTTAAATATCAAAGCCTACCATGCCCAAAATAGCACGTAAAATTTATTATGACTTTATGTTCTTTATGTTGCAAAGTCGACGTAACTATTAATTAAAAATGAAATGTCCGGATTAACGGCCTGTCCGGTATTCGGTGGATTACGGTACCACCCCTTGCTATCATTTGGAGTGTGTGCCCCCAGCTTTCCTAACAAAGTTGAATTTTGGGCCGCCCTAATGATCATACAATTGGTCAATAAACAAGCCGTTAAACAGAAGCTCCAATAAGTGTGGAGAAGAGCCCGCCCTTTATCCACAAAATGTTAACAACAGGAAGATGGCAATTTCACTCTCCCCATACAGAACGCTTCCATTTGGTCCCTCCCAATCCCCAACATAGGTATATATAATATATAATGAATTCTGAAATAATCAGAGTAAAATAATGTGGACAGGTTTCACCAAATTCTCCTTTGATGGATTCTGTCTCAAGGCATTAACACTCCGAATACGGTGGGTAAAAAACTTTACGCCGACTACGAAGTCTCCGAAAAACGTGTAACGGCAAGTTTGCAATGGCATAACTTAGCCATTTCTTAATGAATTTTAAAAATTGTGGTACCTTTAGAATTCCTAGAGTTTGTAGATGATTTTGATTGCAAAAATATTGAAAATAGAGCCGTCTCCTTTTTTAAAAAGCGAAAAGAGTTGTTACACGTTTTTTTGAAAAGTGTGTTTATAGGGTTTTGCAAGTGGCGCAAGATCTGTAATTTAGATTAATGGGCACAAATGTTCACAATTAGCCAGAATACAGTCATGGTTCCTATATATGGATCCTGGAGACAACGAAACGGTCCTCGAAAAATCCGGAACATCCGTAAAAGTGGTCAATCCTTGAACCTTATCCTAGAGCTCTGCGGTTTTTTGAAAACATTAGGAACCGTGATACAAAAAAAATTGTGGTTCGTGACATAAACATGTCCCTGAATGGCCATGAGACCGTCCTCCGGAAGATCCGAAACATCTGTGAAAGTGGAAAATTCACGAAACTGATCCTAGAGCTCCGTGGTTTTCTTGAAAACGTTAGGATCTGTGATATTAGAATGAATTTGGGATCGTGACATAATCAAGGACTCAGATGGCCATCGAACCGTCCTCCGGAAGATCCGAAAAAATCGGAAAAGTGGTCAATGTGTGGAACTGATCCTAGAGCTCCACGGTTTTTTCGAAAACACTTGGAACTGTCATAGATAAATTAATTTCCGGCGTGACATAAACATGTACCTAGAAGGTCATGGGACTGTCCTCCGCAAGATCTAGAACATCTTTTAAAATGGTCAATCCTCGAAACTGATCCTAGAGTTCTACGGTTTTTTCGAAAGCATGTGGAACTGCGATATAAGAAAGAATTTGGGGTCATGACATAAACATGGACCCAAATGGCCATTGAGCCATCCTCTGGTAAGTCCAGAACATCCGTAATAGAGGTCAATCAATGAAACTAATCCTATAGCTCAGCAGTTTTTTTTTAAACATAAGGAACTGTAATATTTGTGGTCGTTACAAAAACATGGACCTGGATGACCATAGGAAGATACGAAAAATCCGTGAAAGTGATCAAGTGGTTTCTTATATCACAGTGTTTAAAAAAGAACTGCAGAGCTCTAGGATCGATTCGCGAATATGAACCCATGAATCCCGGCAGGTATTGCCCCACGAACTCTCTTGCAAATGGTGACAGGCGGCGGCATATAATTTGAGAAAGTACCTTGTAGGCGGCGCTCAGCATTGTGGTCGCGTGGTAGTTGCAGCAATCCATAGATTGGGCATACAACACCTTCCATCCACTCCTCCGGTAATATCTCCTCCCAAATCTAGGCAATTACCCAGTGCAGCGCTCTAGCCAGTACTTCACCACCGTATTTTAAAAGCTCACTTGGTAGTTGATCTACACCAGTTGCTTTATTGTTCTTCAGCCGACCGATCTCCTCCTCAACTTCTTGAAGATCAGGGGCCAGTAGCCTGTCGTCTTCTGTGCGTACTCCAAGGTCTGTTGCCGTGCCACCTTCGTTTTCTGCTGCATTACCGTTGAGGTGCTCGTCATAGTAATGCTTCCACCTCTCAATTTTATGAAGTGACCATTTTACGGATGTTGTTGATCTTCCGGACGACGGTCCCATGGCTATCTATGTACATGTTTATGTCACGACCACAGATTCATTCTTATATCACAGTTCCTAATGTTTTTGGAAAAAAAAAACTGCGGAGCTCTAGGATCAGTTTCATTGATTGACCTCTTTTACGGATGTTTTGGACTTACCAGAGGATGGCCCCATGGCCATTTGGGTCCATGTTTATGTCATGACCCCAAATTCTTTCTTATATCGCAGTTCCACATGCTTTCGAAAAAACCGTAGAACTCTAGGATCAGTTTCATTGATTGACCATTTTAAAAGATGTTCTAGATCTTGCGGAGGACGGTTCCATGACCTTCTAGTTACATGTTTATGTCCCGACCGCAAATTAATTTATATATGACAGTTCCAAGTGTTTTCGAAAAAACCGTGGAGCTCTAGGATCAGTTCCACACATTGAAAACTTTTCCGATTTTTTCAGATCTTCCGGAGGACGGTTCGATGGCCACGCTGGGACGCTTAGGTCGACACTTGGGATATTAATCCCCCTATGTTTCAGGATAGTCGAGTTTTACTTGAGCTTACTCCAAGGGGTGATCAACTCTGCACACCCTAATCTGTGCCACGAGATTTAGTTGCTGTGCCGAAAGCTGTGCCAAAAGCTGGGCCAGGCGCTGTGCCGAACGTACCAAAGTAGGCCGAAGTGTAACAATCAAGGTGTCAATATCCCATGAGTTTGGCCACCCTGTAGTTATAAAGACTGTTATGATTGTGTTTACATTTGCAATTTCTATGATGGTTTATGGTAAACATTAAACATCATTCACATTTGAACGTGAGCGGAGCGGGCAGTGGAAGAGGAACTGGAATCTATCCAACCAAGCAAATTCGACCCGGCCAAAGGAAACTTATGCAGAAACGAAGGTGTAACCTAATTGATGGTGGACGAAATTTCCTCAAGCTGCCTGTTAACCAGAACTCAAACGGGCGAAAGTTCAATCCTAGCATAGAAACAACATCCTGCATCTATCAGTTCATCTGATCGACTCAGAAGTACGTGACCTCGAAGACATCACCCAAGCCTATCGTGTTGCTGATTCTGATGAATCCTACCACCACCCATTAACAAACGTTCAAGCCTACCAAGTTCACGATCTAAATATCCCCCTACTCCAGATCAGTCATACTTCGGAAATGGTTTGTGATCCAGATAAGCTTCGCATCTGCAGTTCTACTGCAGGCAGAACCCTGTGGTTGTTGTTGTTCATCTACACGCCCAAGGACTCTTTCCGAACAGCAAGTTGCTTAGTGTCGTCATGCGGTGACCCCACTGAAAGCCTCTCTACCGCGAATCAAATTTTAAAGATTGAGCAAGACCCCGCTGGCCTTGCAAGAACTGATCGGTAGGCAACCCATCTAATGGAGGCCTCTTGAGGCAATCTAGTTCAACAGAAGGATGATGCCAGAAATGTATCTGCAAAATGACCGGATCGTTGATGATGGGTATATGTGCTTGATGTCGGACTCACGGAATGGACTGTAATTGCATTGATGTGTTCCTATAAATCCTATAATATTGCGCTAAGGCAACCGTACAAAGGATATTTGAGGTTAATATGTATCAACGTATCCCAACAGTAGAGGGACCACTATGGACATCTTTATAAAGTCAATCCACAGGACTTTCGAAGTTCATACCCAATTGAAACCAATGACTGGTAAGACTGTCTGAGGAAAAACGCAAAAACATGAAAATTTGCATCCCGGAAGACCCTTGACAAGATCGGGATTTGAGCCTGTACGACACCTCCCCCCAAACCTCTGCGATGACTTTTTTCTTTTCTTCATTGGTTACACTGCATAACAATCTTGTACAGCCGCCACAATTTTTTCGTCGTTCAACGGATTTTCGTCCACATGAAGTTCGCCGTTCGCATTCCGTACCGTCGTATCGGACTACCACATATGGCAGTCATTTGACCAACCATCGCTGAGGGTAACGCATTTGGGCCGCCTTGACAAGACCTGCTCTAAATGTGGAAGAACTCTGTTGGTGTGAGGACCTAGTAGAAGCTGTTCGGGACGAAACTACGAGCCGCTGGGAGTTTCGCTACGAATCGGATGAGATTTGATGCAGAAAATACTTACAGATTCTTCCTTAAAATTTTTCGAAAAGTAGCAAGGCACGATCGAACCCATTGTGAAGCCCAGTGGAGTAAACAAAGTAGTCAACCTTAGCAACGATTGGCAAAACGTGAACACTCGACAGTGATGCCGTTTTAATATTATATTGTTTGTGTCCCACTTGTCGAAGTGTGTCGTAGTGTGC
This sequence comes from Ochlerotatus camptorhynchus, assembly GCF_037179485.1. Taxonomy (NCBI): domain Eukaryota; kingdom Metazoa; phylum Arthropoda; class Insecta; order Diptera; family Culicidae; genus Ochlerotatus; species Ochlerotatus camptorhynchus. The sequence continues at coordinate 1,081,104 of NW_027040620.1, forward strand.
CGAGCAGTGTGCCATAGTGTTTCGGTACAGTGTGCAGAGTTGATTACCCCTTGGCTCCTCATATGTTTTGAAGAGTAGTCGCATGATGGGTTTTTGCCCTTTTTAGGAATTTTGTCACTGCCTGCGGACACCTGGAACATGTTCTAGTGTGGTCTTTGAACATTTTATTTGACCATCAGTGATCCTAGTCTAATATTCTTATGTGACATGATGATTGGATGAATTTTGTGACAGTTTTTGATACCAGCATCCTGAGCATATTCTGGCCATTTTTCGGAACCGGCCGTCCGTATCAAAATAATAGATAAACTGAATCTTTCAGACGAATTTATCTTGAATATGACGCCGAAATGGTTTGAATTGGAATTGACTATGCTTTTCTAGTCTGAAACTGAGGCTTTCAAATTTCAAACCTTATATGTGCACATCTTTATTCTAATACTATTAACTATCTTTCGACTATACAAACATCCGAAGTTCACGTTAAACTACTAAATCCAAATTTTTACAATATACTTTAATTTAAATTATCAAATTTTGTTCTAATTTCGAACATTGAACTGTGGTGGTATTCTATTTTCTCTAGCTAAAAACTCGTTCATGAGCACAAGAAACTTGCAAAGTATTCGACAGCATTAAGGGGAACTTTGCCTCCCCAGAAATACATTTTTCCCGGCACGATGTCATTTTAATAAAAATATTGGGAAAACAAATCTAAAATCCAAGAAACTCATTTTTTTCTAGGATTTCTGAAAAAATTTACATAGGGTTAACTACCCCATTTCCGGCCTATAAAGCACAGCCCGCACTTAGTATTTCTTAAACTAGCGCAGTTTAGCACCAAACGGAATTTTATTATCACTGATGGCTTCCAAATTTATTACCTTTCCGTACGGTACCGTAAGATTTGATAAAGAGAAACCAATCGTTGAGATATTGTCAAAAGTCACTGCTTCTTGATGCCAAACTCGGCCTACGGATTCTAAACTCGGCCTAACGCATTGCAACGCCATTGAAACGCCAATGAATTCACTTCGGCCTATGGGATGAAGATAAAAATTGATTCGGTCGGAGCGCTTCTTTTGTTTGTGGGAATAATGGGTGCAAACCTTCAAATCACGCGTTCTCATTGACTTCGTTCGTACCAAACGCATCGTACCAAACGCATAATTGACTTGTTAACTCTGAAATCATGGATTTATTTGAAGTTGTCTGCTCGATAGGCCCAAAATAGGCGATTAGGCCGAAGTAGTTCTCTACCCTATAATAATATTTTTTTAAATTTCATCGTGAAAATTGGACCCTCTACAAACCGAAAGTTTGCTTACCCAAAAGAGCAGGATTTATATAGTTAATTACGGAAAACTTATTTTACGAAATAAATATAGCAATTGTAAGACAAAAGTAAAACTTAAATGCAACGCTAAGAAATTTCTTGACGGTAAAACAATCAACAGAAGTGCTAAAGTAGCTAGAATTAGTTATTGCGGTCATATTTTGAGGAGAGAGCATAATCAGGATTGAAGAAAATCTGAGAAACCCCATATCGTTTTGCCATGGAATGGCTGTATATAGGGGAAATGAATGTAATGTCGGCCTAAATGTCCCTAATTTGGGCCCATACATAAATTGAAAAATCGACTAAATTTTCAATAGCGACCAAAAATATCCATTAGTACCGTCTCAATGACGCGTTCATCTAGATAAAATTGATAAATAGCAGATTTTTAGCGATGGGCCCAATCTTATATCCATTTCGCCTATATATAAAAAAAGAAGTTTGGTAGGTAAGTTGCTTTATCATAAAGGTCAGTCTGCCAACTCGCTGTCTTCAACATTTCGTGAATAGATGGCAGGCTCTTCTCCCAACTCATAGGGGCATCCTCCTGTTGGATGGCCTGTCTTTTGACCGGTTGTATGATCCTTTTGGGAAGCTTGTGGCGCTTCATACAATGTCAGGTTGAGTACAATTAGAGGTTATTAAACTTGATCAAGTTGAACAAGCCTGTTCCATTTTTGTATAATTGTGTGGCAAGTACAATCATACTCTATGCCCAGGGAACATTTTCAACCAGAAAAATTCCTAGCCCTGACCGGAAATCGAACCTAGCCACATCCAGCATGGTCTTGCTTTAAAGCTTCGCCTTTACCAACTGAGCTAAGAGAGCTCCATAAAATTATCACCTTGTTGCAAAAAAAACGGGAAGGTACTGTATTCGTGTTTCAATACACCGTGCTATTCTCAACTAAGTGTTCTTTGAGCACTTCCGTACATCTTATTTGATCATTTGCCAAGTCTTCCATTCCGTCGCAAGCAAGGACTAACAACGTTATACACTGTCCACAAAGAAGAATCCATGAAATTTCGATTAAAAGTGCACCACAGCGGAATCAACTGATTAGACACAGATTATGACGTTAATCCTCCGGAGGGTTAACAGATTTATTGCCTGCTGCCAAACTCGTCGGCCAGAAACCGCACAAAAGCAACACCGAAGGGGACAAAACCATCGCCAGAAAGTTTCACATTTCATCAACACTGTGTCTGTGCGTGTGTGTGCAAATGTGAGTAGCGTACGCATCCCATGTGGCACTCGCATACATGAAGTCTCGTTAATTTAATTGTTATTATGACCCAGCTGCCGACAATTTTCAACCCTCCTACCCACCACCACCATCGCCATCATCGTCATCGTCAGCTTCTCCCGGCAACAAGCAGTAGGTGGCAGAGGGGCCATCATGAAGTCAATTGAAAATGGAAAATGTGGGATGAAATGGCGATGAAATTGATATGGGTCGGGAATTATCCCTGCTGTCGCTGCAAAGTGGGCTTTTAGTGTACGTTTTAACGGGAAATCGCGCATCAAACACTCGACTAGCACAAATATGAGTGCAGCCAATAATTATGTTGCCGCTGTCGTTGATGATGACGATGATAATGATGATGGTGCCCCGGAGTGTGAATTAAAGCACATTCCTCCACGAACCGTCGGGAGCCTCCCTTGGTGGGGGGGATTTCAATAAACTCGAGAGTTTATGATCCTGATTAAAAGCTAATTAATATTAAATTCTACCTCGCGGGTTTCCCCAAAGTATCTATTCGAGTTTTGATTGGTGAAATTGGTAAATTCTGTCGACTCTTTCAATCAAAGCTAATTATGGTGCAAGCCTTGGACGACTACCCTTCGTTCCCGTTGCCAATTTGTACCATCTGCTCTCTATCCCAGAAGCGTACGAGTTGGCCTGAAGCATGGCAAACAATCGAATTAGCTGAAGTTCGAAAAAGAAGCAAAGGGACGATAAACTGCTACAAACGGCAGCCAAGGGGAGAGGAAAACACCCTTAATCGTCTAATTGTACTCCTTGTTTACCTTTTTTTGTTGTTGTTGCGCTTGTCCAATGTGTATCAGCATCAGCAACAGCCATAGTTCTTCTATTTATATTTCAATTACTTTTTCTTTTATGCTTCCTTTTGCCAGGATAAATTCAACCCTCCGTCTAGTACAGCTTTGTGTTTTTCACACCATTCGATAACCATAGCAGAACACAAATGCAATAAAAACAGCAACAAGAACGAGAATCCGCTTCGTCGTGACATTGCTGGCGCTGTAAATTGTTAACTTTTTTGTCTTCCTGCCGTGTAGTAACTTTCCCGTCAGGTAGCCAGAGGCGAAGCAAGGTTTCTAATCCATGGTTCTAGGTACGCAGAAAATATGTGAATTTTGGTCGTCATGTGAAATATTACTTTGGGTAAATTTGAGTTAAACTTCGCATAAACAAAGACATTTTTAACAAGATTTTTTTCTTAATGCCCTTGCATTTATACTCAGAAATCCCTTGAAAATCTTCTCAGAATTTCATTGAAATTGTACCCTCATAAATCGATTTCCTTGGTATTCTTCTTAGAATTTCGTTGGAACTGTCTTCAGAATTCACTAGAATTTTTTTTGCTGCTTTGGAGTTTGTCCTTGAATTAATTTGGAAATATCCTCAGAATTCAATACCCTTGGAATATCCTTGGAATTATCATCAGAACACGTAAAAAAATCTTTTCAGAACATATTTGGAATATTCATACGAAATTGGTAAGGAATTCTTTTCACAATTGTCATGGAATTTTCGTCAGAACAACCAAAGAATTAAATTCTGAACTCTCTCGACAGCGAGTTGCTGAAGATGATTATTTTCCTATCGCTGCAAGAATTGTTGTAGAAGATTTTTATGTTGACGATGTCTTGTCAGGGGCTGAAACCATAGAAAAAGCTATTCAATGTCGCGTCGAGCTTACAGAGCTACTTAGTCGTGGCGGATTTCCCATACATAAGTGGTGTTCGAATCATCCGGCTATTTTGGAATCGGTCCCAGAGAAAGACAGAGAGAAGTTTTTAATGTTCGAAGATGCAGATATCAACCAAGCTATCGAAACCATTGGACTCCTTTGGGATCCATCAGAAGACGTCTCAGATCGCGAAAATTTTCGATCCACTTGGTCTTGTTTCGCCTGTCGTCGTAATTGCAAAGGTATTGATGCAGTAAATCTGGATGAGCAAACTCAACTGGGATGACGTTTTGGATGGTAAATTGCTCCAAACTTGGCCCACGTTTCGTGACAATTTAAATTACATGCACCAAATCAAAATACCAAGATATTTTGGTGCTTCTGATGCAATATACTACGAGGTTCATGGTTTTGCAGACGCGTCCAGTTATGCTTATGGAGCTTGCTTATACATCCGTGCTATTACCCATCATGGAGTAAAGATTTCGCTCGTCTGTAGTAAATCCAAAATTATAATTCCTTGATCTGAACTGTGTCCAAGTAACCAAAAGTTCCGCATTCAACGATTAAAATCACTTCCAAGTTCCATAAAGTTCAAATAAAGTTCCGGCAGAACTTTCAAGCCACATGAAGCAATCCGCTCAAGTCTTTATTAGTAACAAAATTTAATGTACGTAAATATTAAATGATCAGTGGCCCGAATAAATCATAATCTTATATTTATGCAGTTAATTTAAAAAAGAAGAGTTATGTTCTGGATTCGAACCCGCGTATTCGGCATGCGATCTACAATTGCTAACAACTGCGCCACAAAACACCTAACACCAATTTAAAATTCATCAAGGTGTTGTGTTTCGTATTCAAGTCAGTCAGCTGGCACTGAAAACTCCAACAGTAGGCGGGACAACAGCTCACTTTAATATATCTCAGATGACGTAGTGGTTCGTGCTGGGGCTCTCACGCAGAAGGAGTGGGTTTAATTCTTCAAACAGCTCCAATTCTACTACTAATGCTCATAGACCAATACACATTAATACCTGCCTTTAGAAGTAACTTTCATAAAAGTGCGAACTAAACATAGAATTGGTGGACAAAAACCTTTTTTAATTTATTTTCTAAAAGTTCCGTTCAAGTTCCACCAGAAGCTGCTTAGAATGCTCTTCAATTATGGTACCGGAACTTTCAAGTTCTCATAACGACTTAAAAATGAGGCTGCTTAGAATTCTATAGACCACCTTCAACCAAGCTGCTTAAGGAAGAAATAGCCTTTTATCAGAACTTTTGGTTACTTGGGTGTGCTGCATTGTTGCTTACTCGTCTGTTTGTGAAAGTTGTTTCGGCTGTTAAAATGGAATTCCAGTCAATTAATGTTTGGTCGGACATTGTTCTTGCGTGGTTGTAAAAAACCTCCAGCTCAATTAAACCCGTTCGTTCGCAATGGAGTTGCAGAAGTTGTTGAACATTCCACTGATGCCAAGTGGAATTACATCTATTGAGTCACTCAAATATCACACCGTTGAGGGAATTTAAAAAAATGTAACCGTGGAACCGTTTTAACGTCATAACCCCCTATGTACTCTACCTCGGTATCCCCGAATACTCCATGAATTGTTTTATAAAAGCATAATATTAAACAAAAATATGCATAAAATACTGATATTTTTCGAAAAATAAACGTTGAGCAAAAACATTTCTCAAAACAATGATAATAATGGGGTGAAATAGCCCAAAACACCTACTTCTAAGGCTCTCCGGTGTATGAAATTACACACAATTGATTTCCCAGCCTTTTTTCTTTCGGAAAAGTCATTGTTCATGTCCGGAGACCAGCGTTCTTCTGAGAAGTTGAATTTTGAGTAAGTTTGGACCCTTTTTTGCACAAAGTGCGATGGGATGGCTTCGATCGCGCATGATGTATTGCTCGGTTGGTGCGATTGGGCACGTGTGATGGAGTTTAGATTGTTTTCATGATGTCGCGATCGTGATCACATACAAGCTTGGCACTTGACCGATTAGATTCTCATGTATTGTCGTGTGCGAACGCGTCCTCCCTAATACAACCATGAGGGTAGTTGTGGTAAACGGACGGTTATTTTTTTCCTTGATTTGTTTTCCGTCAATCTTGTTTTCCGTACTGAGTATCAATGCTACCGACGCCAGGGAGCCAGCTCCCACACCTGGACCCAACCTAACGACCCATCAAATCTTAGACCGGGGACCAACGGCCTTACATCCCTTCCGAAGGTTCCCGGTGGCGCCGACTGGGATTGAACCGAGCCTCAGCCCTTTGGGTGAGAGGCAATCATGCTTACCACTACATCACCGACGCCGCTCAAACGAGCAGTTGTCATAGCGGGTTCGTTTTCGACCAGCAGTGCACTTAAGAGATTTGTAAGACATAATGAAGAATTGTGAAGGAGAAGAAAAAACGTTTTAAAACGCAATAGAGTTCGGTCGAGATCGCCCAAGATGTGCAATATTCGTGCCCTAATGCTCGATTGAGCATCGCTAGTGAGATAAAATTTCATCGAAGTAATTTAAAAAATGGTTTCACGGTAAGATTAATGTAAGGTAAGCCAATTTTCTTCAAAAAACATCAACATTATTTATCTGAACTCTTTTATTAAAAAATGATTAATTAAGCTTCTTCTTTTACTTTCAAGAATTTACAGGGCTGGTAGCGAGTCACTTTTTTCAAGCTAGTTACTAAAAAGTCTCCTTTTTTAAGGCCAAGTCACTAAAATAACTTTTCTTGTAATCAGTCACTATTTTGAATATTGTGAATTTATTTCAAGATTGATCATTCTTTGCTTTGTGACGCTTAATAGTTTTTCTCTATCTACAGAGTGTCTACTCATTTTTCTAAAGAAAATTACTTGAGTTTTTCAGGTTCAGAACTTTAACGGATACATTCCAGGCTTATAATAAGAAAAAATAAATCAATTTTTTAAATACGTTAAAAATATCCTTTTTGTTTGTAGTTCAAAAACAACTGCAATTACCCAAACGTTTTTAAGGCATGGCTATCAGTTTTAAAGAAACAGCTTTACAATCAAATCCATTGAATTGTAGGAACTTTGGAGAAGTTTTGATGAATGAAATGCTGAGAATTTCAGTGACGCTCCATAAACAAACTGCGGAAGCATAAGGGAAGTTAATACGCTGAAAATATAAGGAACTTACTGGAAGTTTTAAGAACCTCAAAGCGATCCTTTTAGCATGCGAATTTTTCCAGGAAGTTCCTAGAATTCAAAAGAACTTCATATATGTCAAGCGAACTTGAGAAATTTAGAAAACTTGAGGGATAATGTGCAAATTTTTAAGAAGTTCTAAGCTCCTCAGAAAAACTAGATCTAGAGATCTTCGGGGAATTTAAGGTGTTTCGCTGTGAGATTCTTATTCTCGTAACCACTTCGAAACTTTAAGTGCACAAATATCAGCTTCCTCGAAACGTACCACATTGAAACTGTTACTTCACGTTTGCTGTACTGCAGAATACATGAAGTAGCAATTTCAGGTGAAATGGAGCATTAATTTCCGAGATTTGTGTAATTGAAAATTCGAAGTGGAAGTACATGTATAGCCTACGTGGCGGCCATTTGTGGACTCTACGAGGAATCACCTTAAGATCTTAATAGTAGCTCCTGTAACTTCCCGTGACCAGAGTTTTGGAGCAGTTTAAAAATCTATAATCGTAGATTTAGAAAAAATTAGGATAGTTCCATGCTGTGCTGAAAAAAAAATTGAGAACCCTTAAGATGTTCCGATAATTTCAGAGAAGTACAGAGGCCTTCAGAGAATTTATGAAAACTTCACAGCAAAGCTTCACAGAAGTCCAGAGATATTCAGGGATGTTTAAAGGTATTTTACGGGAATTCCATTTATTTCAGAGCAGAACCGAGTTCTCACTAGAATTGATAGCTTTATGGAAGCTTCGAGAACATCAAGACAGATCAGATAATCAAAGGGCAGTTCAAATAATTTCAAGGAAATTGTAGAAACCTTAAAGAAGTTTCGAGAAGCTCAGGGAATTTCAATAAACTTCAGCGTTGCGAGAGAATTTCTGGAACGTGATAAATGTTATATGAACATCTGGAAAACGTGAGAGTATTTTAAGGGTGTTATATCATGGAGATTTCAAGAACATTAAAATTCGAAAATTTAGCTAAGTTGACTTGAGAACATCAAGCAGCGATATCTTCAAGAAATTTCAGAGAACTTCTAATAAATTTAGATATTTTTAGATAGTTTCATGATATTCAGCGATGTTCCGCGTACTTCGCGGACGATCATATAGCGTCAGGATAATCCCATAAACTTAAGTAAATTTGAAGGGACTTACAAGGAGTTCGGTGGAATAGTAGGGGTATTCCAAGAATTCTATGATTGATCCGAAAACGTCATAAGCGTCAGGGAATTATGAATATATATCAGAAAATTTTCCGGAATATTAAACAAATTTAGAGAACTTCAGGTTAGCATAGATAAGTTCAGGGAAGATTGGTGAGTTATAATCTTAAGAAAAAATGTCGATACTTCAATGCAGATCAATTCCAGTAAAGTTGCGGGTTCCTAAAAAATTCTGTTAAATTCAGGGCAGTCTAGAGAACTTTAAAGAAATTCAGTAATCCTTAAGGCCAGGCCTGCCCTACCTTTCTAAACATGATTTTTGAATGGCTGTATCTTTGATCGATAAACATATTTCAAAATGCATTTTGTTTATTTCTCATTCATTCCGGGCTAAAATTCATAATGATGAATAAAATTAGGCTAGAATGGTATCCTTGCTGTGATCCAGAGACCAAGTCAGGCCCACGGGACTATTGAAAAAAAAATTAAATTAGTGTTGACAATTTATGTTAAGTTTCATGAACTTCAGAAAAATTTTAGAACTTCAGTGAAAATCATAAAACTATATTAATTATTTCGTTCTATTTCCATAAACATTGCGGGAGCATAACAATTCCAGAAATTTAGAAAAACTTTGAAAGTTTCACAGAAGGACAGTGGTCTTCAGAAACATTTCGAGAACTTCATAGAAATCTATGGAGCTTAAGGGGAGATCCGCAAACGTCAAGAATTTTTATGAACATTAGCAAAATGCGAAAGCATTTGAAAAAAGTTTAGTAAGCTCCAAAAATTGGAGGAATTTCATTAGTTTCAGAAAGTTAGGGGAAAATATAAAGTAGTTTCCAGATTTTCAGATAACTTCAGAGACGTTAACACGCCGAATACGATGCCTCCGATAAAATGTGTAATGGCAAACTTTCAATGTTTGAAAAATCATGGCTCAGCCATTTATTGTCGAATTTCAAATCTGTTGGCACCACTTGAAACTGCAGACTGAAAAAATCTATTCGGTATCAATAGGTTTCAAATATATTCATAGATTTCTGAGCAATGATTTTTCAAACATTGTAAATTTGCCGTTACACATTTTACCGGAGGCATCGTGTTCAGAGTGTTAAAAAGTTAATTGAAGTCTTCGCAACGTTCAAAAGTTCACTGACCCTAAACATTTTGTGGACCGGTCCAATTAAATTCACCGCAGTACAACAAGCTTCATGAGAACTGCAAACACTTTAGAGAAGTTTTGAGAATTTCAGAAAAGAACAGAGAACCTCAGAGCAGTTTCTTTAACATTAAAGAAGTCACATAAATTTTAAAGAAGTTTAGAGAACTTCATTGTATTGTTAAACCTTTAGAGGGATCCATGATCGTTAGAAAAATTAAGAAAACTTTAGAAAGTCTTATACAGTTCAGGGAAGTTTAAAAATTTGCAGAGAAGCTGTGGGCATAAGGTTAGTTTCTCAAATGACAAAATAACTTAAAGACAGTTGCAATAACTTCAGGATAAATGTGGAATTTTTCAAGTAGTTCTGAAGACCACAGAATAGTCCATTCCATATTCAACGGAGATTTCCATTGATTCCCTCAAAATTACGATGAAGCTGTCCTTTGAATTAAATTTTCTTTTAGTTTTCCTCTGCCTTACCTTGAAATTCTCCACAATAAGAAATCCTTCGGAATATTTTCCGATTATATATTGAATTCATTTCAGATTTCCTTTTGCATCTCACTCCTTCCCTTGGAATTCTAATCACATTAAAAGTCTCCTAAGAATTCATTGGCATTTCGCCTCACAAATTCCTTAGATTTCTTCTCATAATTTGTTTGGCCAACTCTCATGAATTTATTTTCCGAATTTCTTTGTCCTGGAGTTATTCTCAGATTTAATTGTAATCCTCTTTTTAGTATTTTCAAAACAAAAAAAAATCCAAGGACTTAAGCTCCGGATTTGTTTTTTCCCATAAACTTTATGAAATTATCCTCAGAATTTCCTTGGAATTTTTCTCTGGAGGTTCACATGAGTTGTGCTCATCAGAAATTCCTCTGAGTTTTAATTGAAATTTACTTTTAATTCAATACAGGGTTTCTTGAAATTCTACTCAAAACTATCACCCTTTAAATCTAATCCTCAAAACTACCTTGAAAGCAGATTGCATTTGATGTTTTTCTGGAAGATTTTTTCCATGAGGAAAAAGTCCTTAGAAATTATGGGATGAAGTCCTTAGAAATTATAATTTGACTCCAGATTCTTGAAAATTTCTTGAAGTATTATAGCTTTTAAGTCCAAATTTAAAATTTCTAGGAAAAATGCACGTTAAAAAAAAACCATTTCAAGTCTCTGAGTTTAAAGTTTATTTGTAACTGACGATTTATTCACTGTGGATCTATAAAGTTCAAAGTGTGAATGAAAATAACGAAAAAAAAAACGTTTGTATTTAAATTCATTCTTTTCATTAAAATATCCTTAGTAAGAAAATTATTAAATTCTCTGAGACTTTCAGGTATTTTAAGGAAACATAAAATTTCCTGAGGTTTGCAGGTTTTCCAGGTTTTTGCAATAAGTAGACACCCTGACTAATACCGTGGGTTTGGCCATAAACTTTCTATTGAATCTTTCGCTTTAAAGGTCCGTATCGTACATAAGTGTTTATGAAATACTAATTGAATAAGTCTAAAACATCAAACATTTATTTGGTGTGCCATCATAACGACTACTTTTCTTCTCTTAGTTGACTTTTTAGTCGCTATTTTTACAACCATAAGTCACTATTTGGTCACTTATTTCTTCAACATGGTCACTAAAATTCCTTTTTTGACAGCAGTGATCGCTACCAGCCCTGAATTTACGATTATAAACAAACAAACGAAAATTCACGATTTGTCTTTTCGCAAAATGCAGTTTGTCATTCCTTACTACCATCCGATGGTGATGAACATTTTTTTGTAGTGCTGTCAACGTTGAAAAAAAAAATCTCTCTGCATGGGAGTTCGTCACCTAAAAAAATATCCTGAGTACGGCTCTGAAAGTGACTGTATTTAAAGAAAAAAAAATCATGACATTGGGCTTCTTCTTCTTCTTCGCAATCGAAGCTCATTGCTTATCGCATATTAGCTTATTGCGTGCTCTCAACTTAGTGTTCTAGATGCATTTCTACAGTTTTTAATTATGAGCTTTCGATGCCTGTACCATTTTTGCATTATTATAATTGTGTGGCAAAAACAATCATACACTAAATATTCCCGGAGAACTCGAGAATATTCTCAACCCGAAAAATTCCTAGATCGGACCGGGAATCGAACCCAGCCACTTATAGCATGGTCTTGCTTTGGAGCTGCGCCTGTACCGACTGAGCTAAGGGAGGTCGCTATGACATTGGGGTTTGGTGACCTTGTGCCGACCGTTTTTGCTTACTGCTTACGTTTCTGCTTATCAAAAGTATGATCACATCAAGAAAACGCTACGCATGATGGACAAGAACGCGATTATCCGTTTCAAATAGGAATCAAACCCTGCGAGAACTGCATCCTATCTGTACTGTATCTGTATCTGGCTGTACTGACTGTGATTTGCCGCTGACATACGGTTTCGAAAACGAGAGGAACCTTTATTGGAATCAAGATATTCCATTGTTCGTGGTATTTGCGTCAATAAATTGCAAGTTGCTGGACCTGATACTTGGCTACCGTCACCCGGATCCAGCAATCGACTACAGCCGACAATCTTTATCCCAAGCCGGAGGATCACTACAATTGGACACTTCAAACTGGTTCTACTTAGGACGGGACTAGTTTATTTTGAACCAAACCAAGCGAACCAAATGGTTGTCTGCATATTTTTGAGCATGTGATATAATTAATTATTCTACATTTTTGAATACTTAATGATTGAAAATTATGACTTCAAATAGTTTGAAAAAGTATCCCGTACTGATATGATTTTTGAAATCGAGAAAATAAGATTTGAGGAAATGACCGGCACTCGGTTTGTATTGATCATTCTCTCAGTAGAGTGGCCACTGTGGCTATCGAAAAGTCTAAAAAGTTTACAGGATTATTGTCAAAAATTCGTAGCATCGCCGTGACCTACTTTGAACGATCAACAAATGCTGCAGATGAGCTGAGAGCGCTACAGATAGAGAGCAAGAAGGGGAGCTACAAAAATTGAAAAAGTATGAACCGACCAGGTGGACCAGTAGTTACTATATGCTAAACAGTTTCATTCTGCTGGCAGTCAATGTCGAAGTTGTCCTTTTTAGGCATGACAACGTCTCCATGCCTTTTGGAGCGGGTTTAGCTACGGCTACAAATGGTCGCAATATCCTTTAACCAATCATGCCTATCATAAGGGAGCTTGAAGCCAAAAAGAGCTCGTTAGCAGGAAAAGTAATTTCCTGAAATGTACGTTATGCTTTATAATTTGAATTAAAGCCGAATTTTAATATTTTCAATATTGCAGGTCTTGGATTCAATTGAACTAAAAACTGGAAGTGTTAATGAATTAAAAACTACTTTGCTGGATCAAATCCAATATCAATTTTGGAAGATTGAATCAGCAGACAGACTCTCCATGATGACGCTGTTTAACCCACGGTTCAAATCGCTCTACTTAGACCCACTAGTGCAAACGAGGGTGATGAAAATTGTTTCCGATAAACTTAAAGCAGCAGAGAGGGTTAAGCAGGAGCACACGTTGACACATGAAGAAACTACCAACGAGGATCAACCATGCCAGGTTCAAGGCAGCAAACAAAGCCTGTGGAACATTCACGGTCGTTTGGTAGCTAACTTGTTCATTTATTTATTTTTAATAGATTACAAACTTCTCATTCACTTAATCGTGATCGTGGAGAAAACGGTATCATGAAACCTAACCAACCGAGCGAAATGTCTCGAGAGCTTCCCAACTATTTACAACAGAAAGTCATTTCTAGATCATATGATCCTCTTGAAGCCTGGAGTATCATTAAAAGCAAAGCCTCTTACCTCCCAAGGATGGTCACAACTGTACCGTCTGAAAGACTGTTCTCCAGGACTGGCAGAACATGTGAAAACCGGTTCAGACTCAGCGCTACTAGAATGGCGAAGTTGGTGCTTCTAAGCTCTCTTGAAGACACCTGCTGGTTCAAGGAGCTTCAAATATTCCATGAATTTTCAATTTTTTTTTATAATAACACATTTCTTTACTTTTTATCCCCTGCCGTTTTATATAGAAAAACGAAATTTCTCCAAAACCTGTATCGATACGGCAATATAGATAATATCGATACATTTCACCCGATGTGTTGAGCTATCGATACATTTTAATTCGATATATCGATACTTTTCACAATATCGCCCATTGCTAGTCCAGCTAGGGAGCTGCCTCTCTTGCGTCGGTAGCATTGGTGCTCAGCACGGAAAACAAGATCAACAGAAAACCAATCAAGGAATAAATAAAACCAGTCAATTTAGCAATTTAGGTCACAATTAGCTATTTTAGCTGTAAAGACACTAATCGCTAATTGTGATACTGTGGAAGCGAAATTGACAGATTTTATGTGCTATACACAACATTTACCTCCTCTACATGCATTTTAAATATACAAATTATTATTATAATATCTAACAGTTTCATAATTTCGAAAAGTAGCATTTTAGCTGTTGTCTTGGTTTCAACCAGCGCCATTCAGTTCAGTTCCAACTTCCTGGCTCCGCCGCTGCTCATTCCCTGATGATAGCTATTATCGCCAAACACACACGGTTCGCGTGTGTCCATACTTCGTCGAGTTCAGAAACCATTATTACTTCCCGTTTTCTTTCTTTCTCCCTCGTCGTCATTTTTCATCCTCTCGCTCCCTGATACTCGTCCTTTATTCCGGATCGCCGCCACCCTTATCCCGAGGCAAATTTATTCATAAAAGCAGTGCAACCCCTATTAATTCGCGTGATTTCACCCCCTTGTTTTGCCGTGCTGCTGGCTACGACGTCGACAACGACGACGGCAAAGAAAATTATAATGAAATGTGTGTAGATCCTTGGCTGTGTGCGTGTGTGTCCGGAGGGCGCCCACCGCTGATTGTTTTCCACCCCATTTTTTTTTTCCATATCCACTTATTATCCTCCTGGTTTCCTGCATCGGTTGCCGTCATCGTCGTCGTGTTCCATTCCATGTCACCGCACAGCGTTATTTGGTCAATAAATACATTACACACTGCCACAGCACCAGCGTCGAATCCGAATCATCCCGCGCGTCATCACCCCCCGAGCTGGCAATAATCTAATGGAATCTATTACAACACCCGACGGCCCAGTAGTGCGACGACTTCAGCCCTCATTCCTAGCCTATGTAGGTCCTTTTCCTTCCGCTTCGGACGGGAGCACACACACACAGCCCTCTCTGAAATAAGCTGTGAGTTCGTTTGCTCATTCGTTCGTTCCTTCTTGTTTAATTTCACCCTCTCCTCCGGGCGTTCCCATCCTCTATTATTCCATTTAACCAAATTCCACTCATTTAGTCCTTGATAATCATATTTCACCCTTGTCGTCGTCGTCGTCGTCGTCACCATTCGCTGCTGCTGCTGCTGCTTCTTCCCTTGTCATTGTCCCTTTAAGCTGTCATCGGCGATGGATCGTCGCATGCTTTTGTGTGCTTTTATTTCAATCTACTGACTGCGGGTCGTTACTTTTGCTGTTGCACTCCCCGGTTGGCGCCGAGTGCGGTATTAGCTCTAGGTTGATGTCCTTGGTGGTGTGTGCGACATGTGGCATCAAAGGATGATGCTTCACGCTTCCGCGGGGTTTCGTTATTATTATTTCTTTTATTTGCGGAAGGAACGTGTTGCAATTGATTTAATCTCAAGTGGATGATTGCTGCACTTGGGGAAGATACACCGAGGCACTCGAGGCATGTAAATTTCACAAACTGCTCGTTAGTTAATTCAAATCAGAATCATACAGAAATTTGGACGACTATTCCAATTTCGGCAAATTGAGCCTTCGGTGTGATGGCATTTGGTATACTGGCAGTCGGTCGCTTCAAAACGAAAAGTATATTATTGTCAAACGGTATTTATTTTCAACGGAAGAAAGATGTGTTACAAAAAAGAAAAGAAATGTTTAATGATTTGCTTATTTTTATTCGTCCTCGTCATTCTTTGTAGCATTTCTCCCAGAATTGTGATACCAAAATTAATTATGTAGAACTGGAGGATACTTTAAAGCCACTTAGACTTTAATGGGTGAGGGGAGTCCTGCCAAAGTTTACGGCTCGGTACAAATATTTTAAAATTTTAGAAAGTATACGAGGGGAAGGCAGGATCTGCAATGTCTTAAAATTGGTCTACGTGGTTTATGGACTGAATGTAGCACCCAGCTTGTAAGTTACTCATATATTTCGTTAGTCACAGCTGCTGTGACTCGATGGAGACGCATTGTGAACTACCTTGCCTCTTCATCGTTTTCATGCACGTGTGGTGTAGATTTGAAGGTGTTCACCCAATTAAATTAGATGAACTTAGAGTTATTTGCTTTTCATTAGGAAAAGCGTCTGGAATAGATAATGTTAATGCTAGAGTTATTCAAGATTGCTTTCATGTCATTAGCCACATATTGCTGGACCTTATTAGTAAATCATTGCAGACTGGGCATATGCCACAACTTTGGAAATAATTCTTAGTGGTTCCTATTCAAATTGTTGCTGGAACGAAGAGTTTCGTCCCATCAACATTTTGCACTAATTAGAGAAAATTTTAGAACTTATTGCGAAGGTCATTCTTGTAAAACCGCGTTGAATTTGGCTACGATCAATCAAGCGCTTTGGAATTACATACGAGTACTTACCTTACCAATCATGCTAAGGCCTTGTTGTCATCTGCTGTCCGAAGAAGTCGTCTCCACTCTACTCGATCCATGGCCACACTTCACCAGCCTCGTAGTCTGCGAAGGGTCCGCAGGTCGCCTTCTACGTGGTCGATCCTCCTTGCCCGCTGCGCGACTCTTCTTCTTGTTCCTGTTGGCTCGCTTTCGAGAACCATTTTCACTGGGTCGTCGTGCGGCATTCTTACGACGTGCCCAGTCCACCGTAGTGGCCCAATTTTTTCAATGTGGACGATAGATGGTTCTCCCAGCAGCTGGTGCAATTCGTGGTTCATTCGCTTCCTCCACGTTCCGTCATCCATCTGCACTCCACCGTAGATGGTACGCGCAACACCTTTTGTTCGAAAACACCAAGTTGGTCCTCCACGAGCATAGTCCAGGTCTCGTGACCGTAGAGCACCACCGGTCTTATCAGTGTCTTGTAGATAGTCAACTTCGTGCGGCGGTGAATTTTATTCGACTGGAGCGTCCTCCGGAGTCCAAAGTAGGCATGATTCCCTGCCATAATGCGTCTTCTGGTATCATTTTCGGCGGTCACCTGTGAGCCCAAATACACGAACTCATCGACCACCTCGATTTCGTAACCGTCAATTTGAACTCTAGAGAGGGTCTTCCCTAGAACCTCTTCCTTTCATGTATGTTGTCTTCGATGCTATGATGGCAAGTCCAATCCGCCTAGCTTCAGCCTTCAGTCTGATGTACGTTTCCGCCATCGTCTCAAAGTTCCGTGCCATGATGTCGATGTCATCGACGAAGCCAATAAGCTGGATGGACTTCCTGAAGATCGTGCTACTCGTGTCTATCCCAGCTCTTCTGTTCACACCGTCTAACGCGATGTTGAATAGCAGACACGAAAGTCCATCACCTTACCGTAACCCCCTTCGAGATTCAAAGGGACTCGGAAGCGTCAGTTTATCCAGAATCGTGCATAATCTGCCATAGCTGATCTTGGTCGATTGGAAATTGAAATGTATTCGCGGCATTTCTGCAGAACTTCCCGTGACATTGGTCGATTCCAGTTGCCGCTTGTCAACGAATGTGGGCTTATCTGCCAGCCAATGCACCACGGAAGCTCTCGGATCTACCTCACCAGTGAAGAGCCGTTCGAATGGTGTGTCATCTGACCGGTTGTTGTCGGTATACTATCAGAACGTTAGAGGCTTGCGTACCAAAATCTCCCGTCTTCGCTTGCTTTTATCGAGCTGTGATTACGATGTTCTCGTGTTCACTGAAACTTGGTTCAGGTCTGATATCGACAGCGCAGAAATTTCGTCCGAGTATACCATATTTCGATGCGACCGTAGCACATCGACCAGTATTCACTCACGGGGAGGCGGAGTGCTGATCGCGGTCGAAAGGCATATAGTCTGTGAACCTACTTCGCCGATAAATTGTGAGCAACTCGAACAAGTTTCAGTTCGTGTGAAATCTGGACGCCGCTCGCTCTACATCATTGCCATTTATCTTCCTCCCAATTCGTCCCTCGACCTGTATTACGCTCATGTGAACGCAGTGCAGCTAATTTCGGAAAATTCGTCAACAGCTGATGTGATTCTGACACTAGGAGACTACAATCTTCCAAGTTTACGGTGGCAATCAGACGATGACGTGAACGGCTTTATCCCATCAAACGTTTCCTAAGAAATAGAACGTTGCCTCACAGAAAATATGTTATGGTTTGCGTCAGGTCAACGATGTTGTGAATACTAATGGCAGACTCCTCGATCTTGTGTTTGTCAATCTACCGGAGTACTTTGACCTCATTGTACCCTCAACTCCACTTTTACCAATTGACGACCATCACGCACCATTTATCTTGCTTCTTGACGAAAGCTGTAATGGCACAATCACAACGGACGATGGGGATGTGAGATTCAACTTTAATTTTCAGTCGTGTGATTTTGGTCGTTTGCATGACGTGCTCTCAAACATCGAATGGGATGCTCTACTGCGACGGGAATCATTGGACGAGTCTGTATCAGCTTTCTATGATAAACTTTACGAAGTTCTTAGTGACCAAGTACCTCAAAAGAGACAACGAGCTTCTTCAGTCTACAACAAGCCATGATGGACCTCTGAACTACGTGATCTACGAAACTTTCTCAGGAAAGCACGCAGCCGTTTCTTTCTGATGAAGTCCGATAGTGAGCGGAATAACCTTCAGGAAGTGGAAACAACGTACAAGGCACTTCTCTTTTCCACGTATGAAAGTTACATGGCTAAGATTCAATCAGATGTCAAGCAAAATCCTTCATGTATCTGGAATTTTGTCACAAGCCAAAAATCGGCTACTCGCATTCCAACTAACGTTAAATACGACGAAACCATCGCTAGCTCTAATTCGGAAGCAGCAAGCCTATTCGCCAAGCTATTCGAGAGCGTATTTAGCAAATCATCGCCTGTTCCTCGCTTAAACCGCTTTGTCCATATTGCTTCACCAGACATAAATGTACCCGACATTCAGTTTTCCGTTGTCGAAGTGGTGAAAGCCATTGAAGAACTCGACGTTGATAAAGGACCTGGAATGGACGGTATACCACCCTTGCTGCTGAAGAATTGCTCCACCGCACTTGCATCTCCCATAACATCTCTATTCAACCGTTCGCTGCATGACAGGATGTTCCCAGTGGCTTGGAAATCAGCTTCTATCATTCCAATCTACAAATCCGGCAACTGTAATCGAGTCACGAACTATCGAGGTGTTTCTGTCTTGTGTTGCTTGAGCAAAATTTTCGAAAAACTGGTGCATATCGTTCTGTATAACGCCGTATCTTCATTAATCTCCGGCAGCCAACATGGTTTCATGAAACAACGCTCCACGACTACAAATCTGATGTGTTACGTCAACACCTTGTCTCGCGAAGTTGAACATGGACAACAAGTTGATTCGATTTATAAAGATTTCACCAAGGCCTTCGACACTGTACCACATATCTTGGTCATAGACAAAATGGTACACATGGCGTTTCCGGAATGGATAACGCAGTGGTTGTTCTCGTACCTGTCGGACAGAACCGGTTGTGTTGTAGTGAATGCGGTACAATCCCAGCCGTTCAACATCACGTCCGGTGTACCCCAAGGAAGCGTTCTTGGGCCGCTGATCTTCACTATCTTCGTAAATGACTTGTGTATGCTGCTCTCTTCTTTTAACCTTGAAGATTTATCGTGTCATCACTTCTTCAGAAGACTGCATGACGTTGCAAGAGGACATAAACGTTATGCTCGTTTGGTGTAGCGATAATGGAATGCGCGTGAACAGGGACAAATCCAAAGTTATTTCGTTTACGCGACGCACCAGGCCCATTGTCCATCAATTTAAAATGGAATCCGTCATACTGGAGCGAGTTCTATCGATTTGTGATCTGGGCGTTACTATTGACTCAAAATTGAAGTTTAACGAACATGTAGCTATTATAAGCGCCAAAGCATTTTCTGCACTCTGATTTATTCGTCGACATGCTTCAGATTTTACTGATGTGTACGCCATCAAAACGTTATATTGTTCGTTAGTGCGAACTATCCTGGAGTATGCTGCTCCTGTATGGACACCATTCTACGCGACGCAGATCTTAGCAATCGAGCGTGTGCAGAGGAAATTCATACGATTCGCTCTAAGCCAGCTTCCCTGGAATGACCCAGTAAATCTTCCTTCTTACCCCGACCGATGCCGATTGATCAACTTAGAAAGTCTGTCATCGAGGCGAATTAAAATGCAGCGTATGTTCGTGTTTGATGTCATCACAGGAGGTATTTGACTGTCCTGCACTTCTTGAGCAGATACCGATCAACATTCCTCCACGTCGCTTCCGAAGTTCACCTCTACTGGCAATTCCGTACCACAGGACGAACTATGGGCATCACAATCCACTTGATTCGTGTCTCCGGGCTTTTAATGAAGTTGACAAAAAATTCGATTTTAACATGTCCAAAAATGTATTTTCACATAGGATTAGGAATTAAGTCTAGAAAATAGTATTAAGTAGTTCAGTCTGTGCGACTTAGTCGAAGGCGGTGATCGTAAATAAATAAATAAACCTGCCGAATCGCGAAAATTTTATCCGTGGTAGAGCGGGCACCCATGAATCCCGCCTGGCATTGCCCCACGAACTCTCTGGCAAATGGTGACAGGCGGCGGCATACAATTTGGGAGAGTACCTTGTAGGCGGCGCTCAACAGTGTGATCGCGCGGTGGTTGCAGCAATCCAACTTGCAGTCCTTTTTGTAGATTGGGCATACGACACCTTCCATCCACTCCTCCGGTAATATCTCCTCCTCCCAAATCTTGGCAATTACCCAATGAAGCGCTCTAGCCAGTGCTTCACCACCGTGTTTTAATAGCTCACTTGGTAGTTGATCTACACCAGTTGCTTTGTTGTTCTTCAGCCGACCGATCTCCTCCTCAACTTCTTGAAGATCAGGGGCCGGTAGCCTGTCGTCGTCTTCTGCGCGTGCTCCAAGGTCTGTTGCCGTGCGACCTTCGTCATAGTACTGCTTCCACCTCTCAATCACTTCACACTCGTTCGTGAGAAGGTTACCGTCCAAGTCCTTGCACATATCGGCTTGCGGCACGTAGCCTTTGTGCGAACTATTTAGCTTCTCGTAGAACTTCCGTGTGTCGTTCACGCGGTACAGATTTTCCATCGCCTCGCGATCTCGGTCTGCTTGCTGACCCTTCTTCCTTCGGAAAACTGGGTTTTGTCTGTATCGCTCCACATTCAATCTCGTGCGGTGTTGCAGCATTCTCACCCGTGCTGTATTCTTCTCCTCTACTAACAGTTTGCATTCGCCGTCAAACCAGTCCTTGCTTCGGTCCGGGATCGCAGTACCTAGTGCAGCTGCAGCAGTACTACCTATGACGGAACCGATGTCCCTCCAGCCATCTTCAAGAGTAGTTACGCCAAGCTGGTCTTTCGTGGGTAGTGCAGTTTCCAGCCGCTGCGCGTAATTCTGCGCAACTCCGGTGTCCCGTAATTGCTCAATGTTGGGTCGCGGCGTTCGTCTTTGACGGGTGTTATTATTTATTTATTTATTATTATTATAGTCCATCTGACTTGATAGTCTCAATGAAACACTTAAATCTAAATGTAGTCACTCATTAAAAATCAAAAATTTCCCGACAGCAAAAGATGACGAAATCTGGAAGCATTGATATCAAAGTCAAATAGGTCAGATACTTCGTTGAATTGATGAATCATGACGACAAAGGAACTGTTTGCAGCATAGTTCGTTGCATGTACTTCTTCATGTAGCAAGGCTCTCGGACGGAGTGTTCGGGCAGGAGCATATACAGATTAATTTTGACCAGTAACTCAGAAACATCAAATTCTGCGAGCAAAACTTTAGCAACGAAGACGACCTGCGATATGTTTCGTCGCTTAGGAAGAGTATCCAAACCCAGTAAACGACAGCGGTCAGCAAACGGTGGTAAATTCATCGGGTCACTCCATGGAAGATAGCGCAGTGCGTATCTGACGAATTTGCGTTGAACAGCTTCGAATCGTCCACTCCATACTGCTTGGTAGGGATTCCAGACAGCACACGCGAATTCCAGTAGTGAGCGTACCAATGAACAGTAAAGGGCTTTAAAGCACAGAGGATCACGAAATTCCTTAGATATCTTGAACATGAATCCAAGTTGACGATTAGCTTTGTGGATCGTGGTTGAGAAGTGGCGAGTGTATGTGAGCTTTTCATCCAACATGACACCGAGGTCTTTACCGTGATCGACACGTTGAGCTGCAGTCCCAGCAACGTTATAATCAAACAAAACGGCAGTCCTAGTTCTACGGAAACTAATTACGCAGCACTTTGAGACGCACAGGACCATAAAATTACGTTCACACCAATCATTAAAGATTTCAAGAAGGTTTTGTAGTTCTAAACAGTCGGCATAGCCTCGAACGACTAGATTAATCTTCAAGTCATCGGCAAAAAACAATTTACCTCCACGTAGTAGAATAAACGTTACATCGTTCACAAATAAAGAGAAAAGCAGTGGTCCCAAAGTGCTACCCCGTGGAACTCCTGATCTGTTCGAGAAACAGTACGATGAGTAGTTTCCAATGCATACAGTAACTTCACGTTGCACGAGGTACGATCTAAGCCAGCTGCAGAAGGAAACAGAACATCCAATTTTTTCAAGCTTTGATAGCACAACTCTATCAAACGCAGCTTTAAGATCAGTGTAGATGGCATCCACTTGAAGTTTCTTGCATACATTTTCCATACAGAACGACGTAAAGCTGACGAGATTAGTTTCCACGGAGCTCCCAGGAAAGAAACCATGTTGACATGTACTTATGTAATGCTTGCAGGAAGCAAACAATCTCTCATTTATCAGCGACTCAAACTACTTAGATTCAACCCCAAGCGAGGTAATCCCACGGTAGTTTTCCACGTTGCGTTTGTCTCCTTTCTTGAAAACAGGGAACATAGTAGAGCGTTTCCATAGTGCGGGAAATTTCTGTTGACGAAGTGACAGGTTGAAGAAATCGGAGCATTTTTTTAGGACAGCAGATGGAATAACACTCGGACCTGGTGAAAATGATGATTTGGTTTTATTCATCACGGAGGGAACCATTTGTACATCTACGGCAAAAACATCTATGTTTACGACGTCGGTTGGCACCTCACGGACGGCTCGCTCAATTTCTGCTTGCGATGGGGAGTCATTCGAGAAGACGCTTAAGAAGTGCCTAGCAAATAGGCTGCATTTGTCCTCAGTTGTCAATGCTACGTCATTGCCGAGAAGCATTTTTGACGGCAGCCCAGTTTCCTTCCTCTTCGTATTCACAAACGACCAGAATCCCTTGGGGTGGCATTGCAGATAATGATGAGTACGAATTACATACCTCTTGTAAAGAAGCTTGTTGTAGTGGCGATAATCATTGCTGGCAATTGAAAAATTTCGTTTAGTAGGGTACATCGTCGATGAGTGAGAGCACGGAGAGCTCTAGATCGCACTCGTTTCAGGTTGCGGAGAGTAGCGTTAGACCAAGGCGGGTTTCTTGGAGGTAGGCACTTCGGTAGTGAAGCACAAACACAGTCGCGCAAAAGGCTACTATAGCGAGCGGCTGCTGTATCGATATCAAGGTCATTCAACACGTTCCAGTTGAAGGGACCGGGACAAGGAACGCCTCAGCCAACCGAAATCGGTCTTCCGGAAATTGAGCCGAGTGGCAGTCATGGTTTCATCAAATCGAATTTGAGATCCGTTCGCCATAGATTGTATATCCAAAGCAGGGTGGAAATTGTCAAGAGGAATGATGACGTCAGGCGCTTCAGCGACGACACAGTCCAGAAGTGCACTTTCGCTAACAAAAACCAAGTCAAGAAAACGAAACTGGAAATTGGGAACAAGGTTTATCTGGCTCAGTCCACGAAAAGCCGTGCCGTCAACAAGCAAGCGATCGGCAGGAGTAGTTGAAGATGCAATCGGATCTGGAAACGCATAACCCTGGCCTGAGGGCGACCAGATAAGCCCAGGCTGATTAAAATCACTAAGCAGAAGAAGCACATCCGTGATATCAGCCATGGACGATGCAAATTCTGTAGCATCCAGATGAAGCTGCATTGTGCTGCAGTCATGTCGACGTTCAGGGGGAATATACACCGCTCCAATGAGGATGTTCCGCGAAGTGAGGCTGACCTTAACCCAAACCGCTTCAATTGTTGTAAATAGTTCGTCGGCGATTACGCAGGAGGCGAGTGCGTTGGAAACAGCGATGAGGACACCACCACCGCGAGTACGAATGCTGTTGGATGAATTACGGTCTAATCTGTGGACAGTAAAAGAGTCACCAAACAGTTGCACTGAGCCAAGTTTCCGTGAATACATAAACGTCATATTCTCCGTCAAGCGCAGCCAGATAAACATCGTCTGGTATTCTGATAGTAGACTCGTAAACCGCTAGAGGGTTCGGTGCGAGCCGTGTCAATGGTAACTTGTCCAGGATCCGAACGAGAGAACGGTGAACTATCAGGTAGCGAAAGATCACCTGGCGTAGAAAGGCTCGGAGTGGTGGCCATAAGCGAAGATGAACTGACACCAAGCGGTGGATCAACTGTTGAATTCACATGGACGAGATCATACTTGCCGTAAACGAGTGGTTGGGAGACCCCTTCACCATAATCGTGTTATGCACCGTGGAGAGTTTTGAACGCATGCATACTGCAACTAGGTAGTGGTCCGAATCTGCGGACGTTGATAATGTCTGAGAAAAATTTCCCGTTGAATAGAACGTGATCGATTTGGTTTTCTGTGTGTTGGTCAGGTGATCTCCAGGCGGCTTTGTGGATATCCTTGGGGGGGGGAAAAAGGTACTTCGGACTACCATACCCCGAGAGACTGCAAAGTTCACGCATCGTTGGTCGTTGTCGTTCGATAAGGCATGCAGGCTGCTTGGCCCGATTGCCGGTCTATACATTGCCTCCCGTCCTACCTGAGCGTTCATATCGCCGATAACGATTTTGACGTCCCGTTGAGAACAGCTTCTTTCTCGTCGTCGGGTCTCCCTTCGTGTGGGCCGTGCACGTTGATGATGCTGTAGTTGAAGAAACGGCCCTTAATCCTCAACTTGCACATCCTCGCGTTGATCGTCTGCCAACCAATCACGTGTTGGTGCATCTTACTCAGCAGTACAAAGCCGGTTGGTGGTGCCACAGCTCTGGTAGAAAGTAGCCGCTCAATGCCCGCTTTTCCATACCTTTTGTCCCGTCCAGCAAAGTTCCTGCATTGCTACGACTTCGAAGTTGCGTGGTTGAAATTCGACATAGATTAACCTGTCTCGCCGAGGGGCCATCGTGCACAGCTCTGTTTAGAATCCCACGCTGGCACTAGAACGGTGATCAGCCGCTCCTAACATGGAGAACAGACGCTCGGGTTTGGTGAAGCATTTCCTCTATCACCGTACTATGGTTACCGCGCCAGTGTTCGCGTCGCACCTATTCACTTTGCTGTTGCCGGACTGGCAACATTGCTCAGGCTACGCCACCCCGCTGTGTCCATGTGTCAGCTGGTAGACTTTTGTTATCATATGACTCGGGGAGGCGTGAGGTATGAATTTGCGAGGACCAGATCTAGGTATTCCGCTCCTTCCAGGTTGTCAACTCACCATTTTGTAGCTCAACATTACATACAAGCAGGGTGCCTTCCATTCATTTTGACTAAAAAAATGTTTTAGGAAATTATGGAATAATAAGATATTATGATGGTATTTTGTATGTGTAACGTGTAAGGAACAAGAAAAGATTTTGAAATTTGTGTTTAACACATAAAACCTGCAATCGCCTCTTCGCGAAGGGTGAAGAGCAAAGAGTGGGTGAGATAAATGACAAAATCGCTTATTGCGACTCTCATGCAGCAACATTGGCTGGTATTATGTGTCAAACATAAACTCCACAATCTTTTCTTGTTGCTTACACAACAAAATATTATTATAATATCTTATTATTCCATAATTTCATAAAACATTTTTTTTAGCCAAAATGAATGGAAGGCACCCTGCATACAAGTACGTCATATAAATAATTTGAAAGCTATTTGTGTGACAGTTCCGTGGGGAATAACCTTGGAGTGCCCCAGGGAAGTGTATTAAGGCACCTTTTATTTATAATGTATTCTAATGACATGCGACGTGTTTTACGATTTTGCGGCATTAATCTTTTTGCAGATGATACTGTGTTATTCACTGTAGATAAGGAATTAGATGATGCCGTTTTACACATAAATGAAGAGAACGCATTCCCTAAGTAGATGGTTGAAGTATAAGCAGTAGAACTAAATTTATGGTAATTTCGCGGAATCGAGTCAAGAGGACGACTCTGTTGTAATTGATGATTAGACTATTGATCGCGTTCTGGAGATTATGTTGGCGTGATTATTAATGACAAACTTAAGTTCAACTCTGACATTGATGACATGAAAATTTGTTAATAAGTATGGAATTCTATGTCAATTGAAAAACGATTTAACTATTACCAGTAAAATACAGCTCAACAAATACAGTCATCTCTCCTCATCTAGACTTTTGCTCTTCCATTTTATTTTTGACCAATGCAGCACAAATATCGAGAATCCAGTGCTTGCAGGGTAAAATAATTCGTTTGATTTTGAGATTTAATAGATTCACTTCCTCAACTTTGATGCTAGACGCTTCGAAATGGTTGTCGGTGAAGCAAAGAATTGTATATTAGACTATGGTGTTCATTTTTAAAGTAGTTAACGATTTGCTGCCTCGATATTTGTGTGATCGAATTGAAGGAGGAAGTGACTTTCAAATACATAATACTAGATACGCAGATGAAATAAGAACACCACATTTCTTGACCTCCAGAGGAAGCTGAAAAAAAATCTGACGGGAGAGGATAGAAGAACCTTTCAAGCGAAGCCAGAAGAAAATGCCGAGCGAAGTCGATACTCAACCGGAGGAATCAGTAAAGAACTAACGGGGTAGGATGGAAGAAAATTCCAGCGGAAAATTATAGAAGAAACCTCCAAGCTAAGATCAAATTAACATTCTGATGGACCGTTTGGTCATATAAAAGGTAAAAGTATGCCCCGATTCTCAGAAATTACTGGGATGAACCATAAGCTGTTTCTCGATTCCTGGGTAGCCAAAAACGACGAAGAAATGGAAACACTAGTCTAAAGAGTATCAAGTGTAACACCTTTTTAAAGACGAATTACATTGTTGGCTCCGTTGATTCAAACATTCTGACCATAGGCAGATCGGAAATATACACTGGTTGCCAGTTTTGAAGCTAAAAAATCGGAAGACAAAGAATTGCCAAACCGCACCCACGTTACCACCTGTGTCGTTTGTTCGTGACTGCTCAAACGATGATTGCATCTTTGTTATACGCGTATGCGAGCAATGATTGTTTTCCCAAATAAAGAAAAAAAAAACTTGAAAACCCGAGGGTACGGGAAAATCAACCTACTGCCTACTGTAGTGAGTGAGTGAGTGTGGAACAGTCCCGGTGGGAGTTTTGGCTTTCAAGTCTATTTAGTTTTATTTCGTTTCGCTGCTCGTCTGCTGTCGCTGAGCTGACACGGCTTGACATGGGCCTGCCCGACCGAAGCCCACTAGGCTGTACGAACTGTACCGACCGACAGCCAGGAGGGAAAATCATCAGCAAATATTTGCGCAAATGTGCTAAATTAAATATTCAACAGATTTTATACGTTTCGTTTGGCGCATTTTTGTGCGCTCGGGAAAGGGGATTGAGTTTTTTTTTTTTCATTTTAGATATCCACCTGTTTTGAAGCGGGCGAGAGGGTAGAACGCATAGTGAAAAAAATTAAAGGGGTTGGACCGGTGGCTGTTGCCTATTCATTTCGTTTTTTTTTCGACGCGTGTATTTTGTTTCGATTTTGGTTTAGGATTTTTTTCGCAAACGAAGGGATACGTATCAGTTATTTAGTTATAGATAGTCAAGTGAATCAGTGGATTTGAAAGGTTTGTTATGTTTTGCCTGGCAGAGCTTAAATGGATTAAAAAAAATTCATCCTCGCTGCGAGGGGTATGCCAGTTTAAAGCGTGATGAATTTCAAGTGCCTAGATTTCTGGACTACGACTAACAATCTGGAAAGCGGGAAACGTGATATCCGATATGTACCCACCCTGGATGCTACCATCCATCCTATCTAATTTATCATCAAGCGCACACGAGAGTCTATATGAAGCTTCACCGATAGACCGTCACATAGCCGGCATCGTTATCCTTTCATTATACACTCGGATCCCTTATGGCCGAAAAAGGGACCACGATGGAACGAACTGAGCTGAAGCTTCCGGTGACCAACCGGTCCAGAATGCAATCTCTTCGACCACCAGCACCATCCGTCATGCCATCCATCGGTGGACGTTCGCGCGGCACGGCTACTCATTTATTCCATTACAACACACCGCACTCTGACACAAAGGAGTTTCAGAAATGCCATCCGAGATACCCATTCCGGTGAATGACTCCGAGCTTGCACCGTACCGTACAACGGCTGCCCAGCACTGTTACTAGAGTGTGTAATTCAACGCCGAAGGACAAACGGCCTCTGGTGGTCGACGCTCACACCATCATCATCCTCATCCTCATGGTGGTCGCTTTCAAATCCATGACCGACTACGTAGCGAACGGAGTCAAACCACTGAGGACACATCATCGTCATCATCATCGTCATCGTCATCATCATCGCATCGTGGTAGTGGTGGTGATGGCGCTTGTCGTCATCGTTCGGGAAGCAGCTGTGTAAATACATATTACGGAAATAATAACAAGGACTATCTACCTAGTAACCATTGTTTGAGATGCGTCGGATTTCGACCGCAAGAATCGTCCACCCGGGGCCAATTGGAAGCGGAGGTCAAACCGAATGAAGAGGTTGCAATTTGGTAACAAGCGTCAGAACGCAAAATTGTGGGCTTTCTGAATTATGTGGATCGTCTCGTCAGTTCGTCGGATTCCTTAGAATCAGTAAGGAGCTGTCCATATACTACGTGGACCCTTCCCCTCAATTTTCCACGTGGTATATGGACAGCCCCAATTAGACACTCCAGCAAGCAAGGATGTAGCTTGGTTTTGAAATCGGTAGGCGGGGGTAGAACAAAAATTGAAAATGGAGGATTAGGTCAGATGCCAACAGGCTGAACGCCGTAAGAGCGAATGCGATTAGGTCGAAGGAGCTCAAATTCGTAATTTAGAAATTTTTTTGTTGACCAACATATTCCGATTTGCTATTTCCCGGTTTTTTCGTGATTTTTATAGGAATTCCGGAAATGTTCCCGGTTATGCAATATTCATTTAAATTAGCATAAACCGAATGCAATTAAACCGATTCACTATGTTAAATGAGTAATTAAAACGACAGACAAATTTTTCTATATTTCAACTACCTTGAAAATTCGAATAGAACTCTTTAAATGATTGTTTTGGAATGTTATATATTATGAAATAAGTTTGAGAATCTCTCCGAAAATTCCTTGACAAAATTTATTTGTAACAATCCAGAAATTCAATGCTCTTTTTTAAATTCTTTATTAAGGAGGTTTTTAGCCTATGGTTAGTTCATCTCCGGAGAAAGGAGAGGCCTCAGAGTGAGTAACCTCTAAATACATGGTATATTAACATTTTGTAAATAACTTTGGTTGCTGGCTCTTCAACTTACATGGAAAAAATAAAAATATATAAAATAGTGAAACAGAGGAACTAGTGCTGCCGAGGCCGGAGTATCATTCCCGAGCAGATCCCTGATGCTGGAAGTTAGACAAAGCGACTCCCGAAGATTTTGGAACTCCGGGCAGTTGCACAGGATGTGTTCGACGGTGTAGGGTACCCCGCAGATGATGCAGCTTCTGCGGAACGGCAGGCCACCATAGTTATAGTAGAGTTTGTGGTGCCCGGTCCGAAGCCACGAAATCACGCGTTGATCCCTCAGGTTGTCCAGTTTCCTCCATACGTCAGTTGACCCTTTGACTTTGCGGATAAAGGCAGTTCTGTTGCGTAACCACTCGGTCTCCCATGTCGCTCAAATGGTCCGCATGATCCACCGTCTGACGTCCTGTAGGGGTATCTTGTCGGTGAGTCTGGGACCCGATGTCAGCAGGTGATCAGCAGACTCATTCCCTCGCACTCCGTAGTGTCCGGGAATCCATTTGTACACGGTGTTCGGTAGCGCGTACTTGATAATCGCCTGGATCCATGGGTGTTTTGGTGCTTCCGAGGTAGTCGCTTGAACGACGCTGTGTGAGTCGGTTAAGATAAGTTTCGGTTTGTTGGCTGGCGTCGTAGCGACATGGAAGATCGCTGCAGCCTTGGCCGAGAAAATCGAGCACTGCGGAGGAAGACTGCTGCTTTCAGCAGTACCGTCTCCAAAAATCCCGATACCCACTCCGTTTATCGATTGGGAGCCGTCGGTGTACCGGTGTACAATTGTCCAATTGGATTCATGAAGAGTGCCACCTTTTCTCTCCATGCCAATGGACTTTGGCCACTGGTTGGAGGTCGATGTCGGTGGCCGTGCGGAGGACTCTGTTCCCTTCGGTGCTTGAGTTCTAACCAGCTTCGCGGAGGCAACCTACTGTCGATGATGGCTCGCGCCACCCGGAACCGAACATCGCGGTTGTTGGATCGGTTAGGCCGAGAGCATTGGCGTAGCTAACGGGGGTGCCAGGAGGGCCAGGCTCCCTCCAGAATCATCTAGCCTCCCTCCAGAATTATCTAGGCCCTCCTCCAGAATTATTTAGGCCCTTCAGATAAATTGTCTAGCTACGCCAATGGAGAGGTTGAGTCTACTGCGGCACTCCTTTTTGACCTGTTGGAAATGCTGGTCGAAGGAGAGCGTTCGGTCGATCAGTACGCCGAGGACGCGAACTGTTTTCCTGGTTGGAATGGCTTGGTCGTGGATCGTAATTGGGGTGCTATTGACTCGGTCATGAGACGGACATACGTGGCATCGGATGCTCTTCCTGGCGGACAGCTGAAAACCCATCGAGTCGGTCCATTTGACGACGGCAGAGACTGCCGCTTGCGCTTGCCGTAGGGTTCGGATCTGCGTGGGACCGGTGGCCACAATCAGCACATCGTCAGCGTAAACAAGCCGGTCAAATACTCCGTTCATTGCCACCAGAAACAACGTGACTGCGATAACGGAGCCTTGAGGGACTCCGGTCTCCTCGCTGAATCTTTTCGACCGCGAGTTTCCCACCAATACACGGATTGACCGGTCGGGTATGAAATACATCATATGCCCCTTCAAGCCCCAGTTTGTAAGTTTTTCCAGGACGGCTGCCGTCCACGTCCGGTTGAAGGCCTTGGAGATGTCCAATAAGATGATTTCAACGTGGTTGTAAGCTTCCTTGAGGAGTGGAAAAGTACGTGGACGAACCTTGTCGAAAGGCATGTTGTCGGTGGTCGAGCAAGCTGTTGGTCTCAAGGAACATCTTAAGTCGACGGTTCACCATCCGTTCGAATACCTTGGCCATGCAGGATGTGAGAGCGATCGGCCGGAACTTGGATGTGCCCCTGTCTTTTACGTTTGCCTTCGGGATGGGCACGACGAGACAGGTATCCGAGACCCAGAGTTGGTTGAGCATCTCAAGCATGCAACACTTGGATACCCGAGATCGTCAGGTCCCGCAGATTTGCCGTTGCTGCGGCTTAGTGCGTGCTGGAGTTCCTCCCAGGAGTGAGAAAGGCTCGTTGATCTCGAGGTTGTCCGTGTCAGGCGGGATGCTGAACTCGGCGACTGATGTACGGGTAGGCTTTGCCAACCGCTGAAAGTGGCTATCGTAACCGGAGATGGCCGAAATTTCTGCGAAATACCCTACGAGTTCTTCGGCGACGGCTGCCGGTTCGGAGATGGTAACTCCGTTAGCTTGTACATGTAATTTACCGCTGAGAGCATTAACCCTGCTCCAGAGATCGGCAGAGGACTGGGAGGCGTTGATGCTTTCAAGGAAACCAGACCAACTGTTTAGCTTCGCACTTCTCACTTCTTTTCTGCATTGAATATGCAGTGCACGGTACCGGGTTACACAGCAAAAAAATAATTTTGATATCACATCAAAGTGGATGCACTACAATCATGTCGAAAATTTCATGTAATTTTTATGACCACATAAATAAACAAATGCAGTAAAAGCAGCGTAATATCAGTTCATGCATTGTATTAATGATAATTTTGTCCTTTTTAGCAAGTAATATTACACCATATTTTCGACATGATTGTAGTGCATCCACTTTGACGTGATATCAAAATTATTTTTTTGCTGTGTAGTAGCTCTTCCCTGTTTGGGTCATCTCTCGGGGTTTGCCTGAGTTTCCGTAGAGATTTCCGGCGGGCTTTACCGGCTATTTTGGTGTCTTCGCTCTCGTCGTACCGCCAGCGAAGCCTTTTAGTGACTTCTGGGGCCGTGGCTGACGAAAGCTGCATTTGGATGGGGTAGTGATCACTGCTATGGAACGGCTGATCGAAGAGACGTCGATAGCCGTGGCGTGACGTCCGTTGAAGAATGTTAGGTTTCCATGGTTGATCTCCGCCATGTCTTCCTGATCGAGTAGGTCCATTAGGATGCTTCCTCTAGGATCCGGACGAGGACAGCCCCAAGTAGAAATTCAATGCGGTACAGTTTGTTTTTCAAAAATCATTGAATTCATCTTAAGATTTACTATGATTTTTTTTTTAAATAATTCTTCAAACAGTTCACTAAAACTTCCTTTCATAATTCTATTTACAAATCGCTTGAATTTTCCATAGAATTTCCATGCAATTCTGCTCAGATAAGTCTTCAAATTCTGCTTAAAATTAGCATCTTCTTGAAATTATCCTTGGAATTCCCTTAACAATCTTCTCCGCATTCCCTTCGAGCTCTCTTGAGAATTCACTTGAAACTATTTTTAGATTGACCTTGGAATTTGCCCGAAAATTATTTGGAACTGTCCTTCGATTTTCCTTGGAATTATCATCATAACCCTCTAGAAGTTCGTCTCTGAACTTATTTGGAAAATTCATTGGAAAAGGACCAGGAATCCTTTTCACTAATCGGCATAGAATTTTCCTCATAACAAAAAAAAAAAATCAACTTCGTTAGAATTCTTCTATGATCTCCCTTGAAGGTCAAATTCTTTTGGAAAGTTCATCAACATTCTCTGAACAGTTTTTCAAAGTGACTGCATCATTTTATTTTTTATTTATTTATTTTTATTTTTTTTTCTACTTCAAATTAAATTACATTTCATTAGGTGCTCCAGCTACTGGAAGTGTATTTACATCGTTCCTGCCTTGATAATTCAGTATTTCAAACGGGTTATCTAAGCCTGCATGTCAGTACAATAATTGACATCCTAAAACTAAAAACTAAAACTAAACCTTATCTAAGTATAAAGGGAATTATTGTTGGTCCACTTCATCAAAAATTTCCTGACCGATCGCTCTTTCAGAGTCGCAGTTGGCAACACGAGGTCTCAGCTTTGCAGAGAAGAGACGGGCGTCCCACGAGGTTCAGTTATCGCAGTTACCCTCTTCCTTGTGGCCATGAACGGAGTTTTCGGAGGACTGTATGCAGACGATGTACTTATCGTAACTACCGACCTAACAGCAGCACGTAATAGGATCAAGGCCATGGCAGCAGTCTTCGCTGTAGCCAGGTGGGCCAGCGCGGTAGGTTTCCAGCTTTCGGTCACCAAAAACGTCAGGTGCCACGTGTGTCCATCCCGGCACCGTGTCAGCGGGCCACCTATTAAAGTTCAAAGCCAGCCCATACCACTGAAGAAGACGGTCCGTATTCTGGGGGTACTTGTTGACCGGTCCTTCAACTTCGAGCAGCACTTTAAGGCGATCAAGAATGACTGCTGCAGTATGATCAACTTGATCCGCACTATCTCTCGCCCCCACCGGTCTAACAATCGCGACACTCGTTTCCGGGTTGCAAGAGCCGTCATCGATAGTCGCCTACTGTACGGTCTTGAGATGACGTGCATCGCCACCGAAAAGCTCGTGCAGATACTAGCACCAACTTTTAACACCTACGCTACGTTCGGATTATCTCCGGTCTTCTTCCGTCAACGCCCGCCGATGCCGCATGCATCGAAGCGGGTATTCTGCCCTTCCGCCATCGTATAACCGCAGCAATTGCAACGAAAGCCGCTGCCTTTACCGCAATGTCCTCCGGAAATGACAGGATCTTTCTCCTCGATGAGGGGAACAGACTCCTCCGCATGACTGCCAATTCGGAGCTCCCCCCAGTGGCCAAGGTACGGAGACAAAAGTTGGCGCATACCTCCACCAAAAATCGAGAGTCGGATAAAAAGTAGGTTCAAGGCTGGAGATAACTCTGCAGCGCTGAAGAGAACAATAGCCGAACTGCTAGGCTCGGACTACCCAACCCATGCCCACATATACACAGACGGATCGCTTTCCCGAGCCGGGGTCGGAATAGCCGGAATTTCAGCACCGATGAGTTTTCTCCGCCGAAGCTGCGGCCATCTTTGTTGCCGTTACAACACCCTCGGACCGGCCCATACTGGTGTTATCCGATTCGTACAGTGTGATACAAGCCCTTACATCGGAGACCATGACTCACCCCTGGATACAGGGTATTGTGGAGGCCACACCTCCGAACACGTTGTTTTCCTGGATCCCTGGGCACTGCGGTATCCCAGGAAACAGCGAAGCCGACAGCCAGGCAGAGTCTGGACCAGCTGGCCCCCGGTACACCGACGAAGTGCCACTACAGGACATAAAGCGATGGATAGTCAGCAAAATGTGGGAAGCCTGGGAAGCAGAGTGGTGCCAATCCCAATCCCTCTTCATCCGAAGAATCAAAGGAACGACGAGCAAGTGGACGGATATGTCGAAACTACGGGACCAGAAGGTGGTTTCTAGTCTTAGGACAGGCCATACAAGGATCTCACATAGTTTTGGTGGGACGAAGTTCCACAGAATGTGTTTGCGGAACCACAGCATCGGTGGAACACATCCTATGCCTGTGTCCGCAATACCAACAACTACGGGAGCAGAACGCACTTCCCAACAGCATTAGGGACATACTTGGCGACGAACCTTCCACTTTAGCGACAGTTATTTATTTCCTCAAGGACGCTGGGTTATACAACAACATTTAGGTCCTTTTAACTTTCTTTTGGCTGACGGTACATCTCTACCGGACCGGGGATTACCCCTCCTACGGTGGAGCTCCGATCTCTTTCAGAACCCTACCTAACTTTGATGTACCAGATTGTTTTTTTTCTCGTTGCCTGTATTGTTAGTCTTTTCCAAATCCAAATTTCCGTCAGTGTTGGCTGGGATTTTGATTTCGAGTGTAATCAGCTGCAATAGCTGTAGGCAGGGTGCCTTCCATTCATTTTGGCTAAAAAAGTGTTTTATGAAATGATGGAATAACAGGATATTATGATGATATTTTGTTTGTGTAAGTAACAAGAAAATATTGTAAAGTTTATGTTTGACACATACAATCTGAAAATTTAGCTTTGACAGAGTCACAATGAGCGATTTTCTGATCGTCTCTTCGCGAAGAGTGAAGAGCGAAGAGTGGGTGAGATAAATGACAAAATCGCTTATTGCGACTCTCATGCAGCAAAATTGGCTGGTATTATGTGTCAAACACAAACTTCATAATATTTTCTTGATGTTTACATAAACAAAATATTATCATAATACCTTATTATTCCATAATTTCATAAAACATTTTTTTAGCCAAAATGAATGGAAGGCACCCTGGCTGTAGGTATGGATGAAGAAATTGAAGCTTGTGAGCTGTTTGTACCTACGGGTACGAATGAAGATTTTTTTTTCTGACCGTTGTTAACAGCAGATAGATTAGTACCCGAACAGGAGCGTTTCCTACCTGTCGCTTGGCTTTGTGGTTTTCCCCACTATTTGAACATTTAAATTTCTTAGAATCTTCCTTCACAGGACCTTTGACCTTTGTATGAGAGGAATCACCACAATTCATGCATTTAACAGGCATTCCTGGCACTTACAGCACTGTGTGAGATTTTGGAAATTGACTCAAGTCTTCCTGAAGTGTTCCCACTTCACTCGGACATGGAGCATAAGGCTAGCTTTTTCAAAGGCCTCTCGGCTTTTAAGTGCACTAGACTTGAAGTGAACTAAATAAAAATCATTGGAAATCCCGTTGCGCGAATCGCCAGGACGGAATTTCATTTTCATTTTGATTACTTGGAACGGCTCAACTCCAAGTAACAGTGGGCAGCCCTTTCAAGACAACCTTGAACAGACGTTCAGTTTTGGTGTCGTAAGTGAAAAATGTGTGATAGCATGGAAATTGGAAGTGGTTATCACAATAAGGTGAACCTTTTCCTTCTTGGCATTAAGCCGGGAATGTTTGGTGGAATTTAGCTCGGATGATGGATCATTCTCATCATCCGTGAGCATATCAAATTGATTGCTCAAATAAATTTCATCAGAAGGGGATCAAGAGATTGCCCTTTTGTTTTGCGTTTATTTTGAACCATCATGACAGACCTGTTCTCAATTAATACTAGCAATCAACAAGACTAATACAAAGGGTGTATTACTTTCATCATGATAATACATATTCATCCATACAGCAAAAATATGGCATCAATTGAGGATATATTTTCAACCTTGCTGACCCGTTGAAGCCAGGTATTGAATTAATTAAGCTGTAGATCGTAGAACCACTCCAATGAATTTCGAATGATAGATTTTCAACGATAAAAAACAACCACACAAAAGCAAAACCATTTCAAACATATCGAAGAAAACCCCCTTTACATCGAATTTGTCAGAGTGGTGTTGGTGGAAGCGAGCAAACCCAATTGAAAGCAGTAATTTGTTACCATCGTCCCCGAATGTTGCTCCGCTCCGAAATCCACCAAACACCAAACTCAACACCCACTGCCACCCTTATCGCTCCCAGGAAAATCCATTGGCAAGCGAAAAACCAACCCACCTCGACAATAACAATAATGCGAGAATGTGTACACCCAATCGCCTGACCGCAACCGTTTACCGCATTTTCGTATTTAAAGCTGTTTTCGGTGTAAATTTTCCACTGGGCTGGGACCAACCACCGGACCCCAGCTAGGTATAGGAACACAGCTGAGTGAGCTCCCGGGAGCTGGGGGGCCGACCCCGTTCCGGTGTGTTTGAACAGTAGTATAGTGTGACTACCATCGCACCGGAAGCAGAACATGAAGAAGACGAAGTAGCTCAAGGGAAGGGAAGTTGATTGTTTGAGTTTAGTACTAGTAGTTTGCTTGCTAGCACCACCGCCGACCGCCATTACCCTACAGCTGCTGCTGGAAAGTGCACAGACGTTTTCGAACGAAACGACTCGACGTCGTATCGGTGGGGACGGGGGGACGGAAAAATGACTCCCTGGAAAATTGCTTCCCCGAGATTGGACTCCATCGGTACGGTGGGGTGGTAGAGGGATCGATTTGAGCTGTAGTGGAAGCACCGTACCGGGTTGCAGTTTTATATAAGCCGATACGTAGTGGGTAAAGAGAAATGGTGTTGGTGGGGGTAAGGGATTGGAAAACAATTCCTGCCAAGTTACTGCACCTCCGGATGAATGCGGGCGCGGGGTGGGCTTCCTGTTTGTCTTGTTTGTCCTGTCCTGTTCGACGACGATGTGGCATGGTGCGCCGCCGGAGGAAGGTTCACAAAGATGGACAAGTCACGTAGGCGAAGCAAAAATTGATACAGACTCGATGCTTGCGGTGCGGTTGTTTCTTTAATGTGTCGAGAAAGTGAGGGAATTGACTGGAGAAGAGGATGGAGCTGGTGGTCCGGAAGTACAATAGCTGCTGTTGCTGCAATAGCCTGCAGTCAGTGGCGGTGGTGGTAGCAGTTGGCTTGTTCTGAACTCAATGAAGCGATAAAGAAATAAGTAATTTATTGAATTTGCTCTTTTGCTTTTTGTGATGCTATTTGCGCCCCGGTGTGAAGCGGTGGGTCAGAAGTTGGATTTTCGTTAAGAAGTTCCAGATCCCCATGCCCCTAAATATCTGAGACATAGCGTAATAATCGGTGCGGGATAACCCCAAACGCATTTGGAATATCCAACAATTTATTTACTCAAACTCACCAACTCACCGTCACACTCCATTCCCCAGTGCTTCCAATTGGCCGACAAAAGACTCACCCTAATCGTGCAGATTTGTTTTAATTACCAGAAATAATTAATAATTGAAGCGCCCGGAGCACCACCCTACCCAGAGTCAGCTCGGTGCTCAAATCCCAGAATCCCTTCGGCAAAATTGTTCATTTAATTCCGACGCTTCATACCATCCCCCCTTGATGCCACCAAACAACGTCCAACAAATTAAATTTCAAATCATTCCTGCCAAAGTTTCCAACTTTGCAACACAACCCTTCTCGAAAACAAGCACATAAATCTTAATTAATTCGCCCCATTTTCCGCTTCTATTCATGCCTGTTTTTCACTCACTCACTCTTCCCCTCCGTCTCTTTTTCTCTTCCACAGATTGAAACTAGAATGTGATAAACTCGCCAGCGAGAAAACCGAAATGCAGCGACATTATGTCATGGTAAGTCCAAGTTTGTAATTGTTCTTCCCTTCCTGGCAGACAACTGCTCCTGTCACATCGCTCTCTACCACAGCGCATTTGAACGTTCACATGTCTGCTTCGAATGGAACTGTAAACGGCAAAGGAAAAAAAATGGATCTCATCCCCATCCCGGAACCAACCCATCGACCGACGACGGCGTTGATTGCCAGTTCAGTTTCACCCGAACGCCACCCACTTCGGTGCCAGAGTGGAAAGCGAACGACCCTAATACCGAAACATTTATACGACTCATTCTTCTCAATTGCTTTATTTTATTAGTCTCCTCTTTTGCCGCCTTTCAACAGAGCGACGACAACAACGACGACGACGACGACACAATGAAACATCTCTTCGAACACACAGAAGTTGTCTTGGCTTGGACGTCGTTTGGGGTGTGAGACCGCAATCCCTTATCCCCTTATTCGACATCATCGTCGTCAGTCAGCCAAGTCAAGTCGAGTCAGTCTTCGCTTCGCTTTGGGGTAGTTACTCGCCCCGTAGCTGCTGCTCCTTCTTATGTCACACTTTCAATCTCAGCACGGAAAAAGCCACCCACACTGCTCTTCACATTAACCGACTCCGAATGACTGACTGGTTGTGGCTGACTGTTGCCGATGACGACAATGATGCTGACGGTTTTGCGGCCAGGGGTGTAGTTTAAATGTCCCATCTTTATGTCGGGATAGCGTGCAAAGGATAATTCAATAACGTTCATAAGACGTTGTTTATGTTGCTGCTATGGAAATTCGTTGAGCTTCCTGTGCGAAATCCTCTGAAATAAACAATGTATATTCGGGGGAAACCCCATTTAGCATAAAGTCGTTTGGCATATTTTTTATTTCAAATAGCCATTTGGCACAAAGGTTATTAAGCATAATTTTCGAAGAACATGTAAATGAAATATCGATTCGTTTGGCATAATCTTTGAAAGGAGTAAAAGTTTTTTCGATACACGATTATTTTGCCTTTTATATGAGCTGTTTATTTCAACAATGGCACATGAAAGAACAGTTCTTGAGCAGCAGAAGGATAAATAATATTGTAATCGACATTTTGACGTAGGGCTACGTCTGTGATTTCTATATGGGGGTACACTTTGTGACAACCGAAAATGGAATATGTAACAAAATTATGAAAGATTTTGAACATTAATAACTCAGCTGCCCCTGGACCAATTTCAATAATTTTATCACCACTCGATCAGAAATTTGTCAACGCATTGAAAGCAATGCTTCCGACTAATGATTTTCAACAAGAAACTATTGAAAAGTGGTAATGTGGTAATGTGCTCACTTTTTTCATGAAATAAACGTTCTTCCCAAACCCAGTCGGCATAATCGAGTACCACTTGGTTGCACATCATTCTGCTTTACCTTGAAAAGATATAAAGGAGCGCTGCTGTCGTGCCTCAACTCAATGTCGCTTCGATGGCATGTTAGGTAGTCCACTATTCTACCTAACAAGCAACAATGACTGGTCGTGGCAAGGAGGAAAAAGTCTTGGTAAAGAAGGCGCCAAGCATCATCGCAAGGTTCTTCGTGAGAACCGCCGTCGTCTGGTGCGCCGTGTCGATGTCAAACGTATCTCCGGTATGATCTACGAGAAAACACGAGGTGTGCTGAAGGTGTTCCTGGAAAATATGATCCATGATGCTGTCACCTACTTTGAACACGCCAAGCGTAAGCGGTCATCGATGTCGTCTACGCTTTGAAGCGACAGACGCACTCTGTACGGTTTCGGAGGTTAAATCATCACCAACTTTGGCAACAAAACGACCCTTTTCAGGTCTAACAAGCTTATTAGAGTAAATAATTGCAATAGAATTTATCTGTGCCTGTTTGTCCATATTCAGAACCACACGTCCCCAGCGACCAGAAAAAATGCTCTCCAGAGTTGTAATCTTGTAACCAAACTTGGAAGCAGGGGTGCAAGTGATTTTGATCGATTATCTCAATCTTTCGTTAATAACTCGTTAATTGCCCTTTCCTTTTAAGGATTGACATTGGCAAACTACGCAAAGGGAGATTGTCGCTACTTGACAGCAAACTACTCATTATGGGAGGAGTCTGTGTAGCTTACCGGCGTGTGCAAAAATAAAGGCAATCAAAATTTGATTTTGTGATAGTTTCACAAACACAGACATCATATTGAAACACCATCGTGTTTATGCATTATATCATTCCCTGTATATTCCAATTGGTACAGTAAGTGCTTCAGTGTTTACACTTCGCGTTGGATAGAGTCAATGTTCGAAGTGAATCAAGTGTTTATTGAGAAATTCTGTACAAATCTTCAAAATGCCTCAACACATGGCTGCAAAATATCTCCGCGATGATCGGAAGCGCGTGATAGACCAGGAGGCACGTAAAACCTGCGAAACAGGCGCGGACCGTTGCTGAACGCGTTCGATTGTGTCGAGTCAACAAGAAAGCGGTCAAAGGTAATTCTAATTTTAGGATTTATTCAATACCCGCCCAATTTCAAAATGAATTGTTCATTTTGGAGTTCAATTTCTAGACCATTTATTTTGTTAGTAATATATTAGCGAATGGAGCATTAAAACAATCTCGTAGTTCTACGTCCACAATGCGGTCGTGCTTTGGACACAACCCTCAACTTTTATTTATAGTCATAACTCTCTTGGGTCATTCGTGAGTAGTCGGGATGTTCACCTTGTGGCCTGTTGATTTTTTTTTTATTTGAACAAGATCATCCACCCGATGGACCAACCTATGGAGTCACACTTCAATATAACCACTACTATCGTTTTAGTCTTTCGTAAAATCGTCACTTTTCAAGTTGTTCTCTAGACCTATCGAAGTACCAATCAGTGGTCATTAGAGGTTCAAATACAAATAATTTAACGAATTTGAGTACAATCCAAATCGTTTCCGAAAAAATTGTAGCATTTTCGGACGACTTTCTTTGCCACTTTAGATAAATGCGTTTCAATTGGAGAACCCGACAGTGGTCAATTGTGTTCAGGGTTCTCTTCGTTGCTTGCTCTTTTTCACAGATTTGACATGTTTAGAAGACCAGCTGCGCAGAAAGATTTTTGGCCGCAGACAATTCGATCTACGCGCGCTCCACTAATCCAGGCTGCACCGAAATGCATAAGGATATTTTCGGACGTCCATCTAGATTACTATTCGAGGGTCCTGTTTTTCTGAGTTTAAAAAAAAATCCTGGAATTCTGGATTTTATTTTTCGGAATCCCGGAATTTATCCAAGACACGACCGTAGATTTTACGCAGGATTACGTGCGTGGTATCAATATTCGGCGACTGTGGTAGGGAAACCCCTTTTTCCCATGACGGAGACGCCTCGTTTTCTGATGACAATTACGCATTTTTGTGCATAAAACGCAAGGAATTTTTGGTTTATTCAACAGATAATAAAAAAAGCGAAAATTGATTGGCGGAATTTCTTGTTAAAATTTTCCATTCGCAAGATATTCGCGATATAATATAAATTCGATTCCTTTTTTCTAGCGTCCTGGAGAAAACCTCACCTTAATTCGAAGTATTTCTGGTTAATTGTCAAGGTCATGTGGTATTCGGTCATTGAGAAAAATTTTATGTAGGAGAAATGGATGTAATGTCGGCCTAAATGCCCCTAATTTGGGCCCATTCAGCAATCGGCTAAATTTTCAAAGCGACCAAAAATGTCCATTAGTACCGTCCCAATCTCGCGTTGATCTAGATAAAATTGAAAAATTTGAATTTTTGCGACCACTTCAATGCTATTGACCACAATTTTTTGTTTGCTGGGTACATTATCAAAGAACTTTGGGGGTGATGTCACTGGCAGCAAGGCGAGCCAACCTTCAATGAAAATTAACTCTTAAACAACAATAATTTTTGGTGGTTCTGAAAAAAAAAACCCCTTTTTGTCGTGATGGTTGAGTAATGCTGATCTATTAGGGTGTTCAACACGGATGAGACTGGAGAGTTGTATATTGTTTGGAACGAGGGTGACGCGCTTGGAATACTTGACCCCACAGCGACTCACGACGAGCTACTGAATCCGATAAGTAGCGGTGCGGCTTCTTCCTCCTTCTTCGGTGAATTGGCGATCATGGGGGCTGCAGCTCGCTGCTTGCGGGCAGCCTTTCGTTGTGTACTGGAGAACAACGTGTCGTGTAGTGCTTCTCCGGACACGGTGATTGAATAAGCACCGTTCGGCGAGACCGGATGGAATTCGATGTTGAAATCTGTGTTAAGGAAAGTGCTTTTGCAGGCAATTGGTGATAATTCTGATCACCATTGCAACAGTTGGACATTTGTGTAATTTTT
Organism: Ochlerotatus camptorhynchus; assembly: GCF_037179485.1. Lineage (NCBI taxonomy): Eukaryota > Metazoa > Arthropoda > Insecta > Diptera > Culicidae > Ochlerotatus > Ochlerotatus camptorhynchus. The sequence continues at coordinate 1,123,959 of NW_027040620.1, forward strand.
AAAAGTGACTTATTGAAAATTAATAAAGTGTTCCATTTGGTGAATTTTCACTTAAATTAGACAGATGGAAAATTTTCGAATAAACCTGCTATTGTACCAGACTTATTTCTGACAGACCAGGAATCAATTTTGGCAAACACCTTCTCGAAAATAGGAAGATCAACAACAGAGGGATTTTCGAATATCTTAATTTATTTTCGAACTGTCAAATTTAAGTGAAAATTTACCAAATGGAACACAGCCTAAAAATAATCAGGATAATCGGTAGAAAGTGATCAACCTCCCCCCGTTTTACAGTACTTTAGTGGGAAGATCAGATAACTTTAAAGCAGCTATATTAATTTCAAGAAGGTACAGGAACTTGCAAGAAGTTTCGAGCATCTATCGAAAATCCCGATAACTTCAGAGTTGTTCCAAAAACTGTAAAATAGCATGATCTTCTGGAAAGTTCCATAACTTCCAGGATGATAGCCGGGACATTAGACAAGTTTCAAAAACTTCAGGGAAGTTCAGAGCAGTTCCGGGAAGTTTGGAGATTTTGAAGAAAGAAGAGAGGAAAGTTCAGATCTGTAGGTTAGTTATAATGACTTCAGGGAAGCTCCGATTTTTTTGGAAAGTCTTTTCTTTCAGGGTAGTTTAAACATGTAGAAGAATTTGTTCTTAAAAGTTTCAATAACATTTCTAGAACTTCAGTGTCAATCTTGAAACCTTGTAAATTTTTTGGATTATGCCTTTCCGGATTATTAACCTTATAAAAGGGAAGTCAATAGAACTCCAAAGGAATTAAGAAAACTTCATAAAATATTAGGGAATTTCTCAAAAGTCCAATGAAGTTTCGAGAATTCCAGTAAAACTACGAGAACTGCAGATAACTTCCGAGAGTTCCTGAAAACATACAGGAACGTAAGAAAAGATTCAAGAATATAAGGAAAATTGCGGCAACTTAACTTCTGGAAAATCCAAAGAAGTTAAACCAAATAGGAGATTTTGAAGGAAATTCCGAAAGAGAACTTCAGGGTAGATCAAAAAACTTCAGGACAGTTCCATTAACCTCAAGGGAATTGTGGTAACTGATAAGATGTTGTGTGCATTTCAGAGAAGTCCAGGAAATTTCTTAAAGTCCACAGAATTTCTGGGAAGTTCAGAGAAATTCGGTGAAGTTGAAAGCATTTCTGAGAAATCCAGAGAGCATCGTAAGGTCGATGGGAAATCCTAACTGTTGTTACTTGCAAGGTTGCAAATGCTCATTTCAGCTAAAACAATGTTTTTCGGAATAATAAAACCAAAGGATGGTATGATGACATGTTTTACTTGTAGCTTACAAGAAGAGGTTACACAGTATGCGTTTGAAACATAAAACCTGTAAATTTTGCTTTCTATGAGTCACAATCAGCGATTTGCTGATCGCTGAGTGAGTGAGTGAGTGAGTGTGTGAAAAATCGCTGATTGTGACTCTCATGAAGTGAAATAAACAGGTTTAATATGTCAAACACATTCTTTGCAAGCTCTTCTTAGGTAAGGTTATTCAAAATATGATCATAGCATCTAATTATTTCATAATAAAAAAAAAAAACATTGTTTTAGCTGAAATGAGTATTTGCAACCTTGGTTACGTGAAGTTCGGGGAAGTTCCGAGAATTTTAAGAAAACTATGGGTTGTTTTAGTCCGATCAATGAACATCTGGAATATTTTGGGAACTCTAGAGAAGTTCCGACAACTTAAGGAAAATGATCACAGATTGGCATGTGATTTGACGTGTTACGTAAGAGTTTTGGTATATGACGAATCTGAACGCGTAAAACAATCATGTCAGGATTGAACAGTGGTTGAGGGTTTGGATTATCAAGGCTACGATCTGGAGTCGAGTTACGAAAGTTTTTTTTTTCGCCTCAAAAATCGATAGCTTGTATGTACGGCTCTCTTGCTCTATACCCATACCTCAATGTCTACTAAATTTTGCGTGTATTTATGCGTTCCTACATTACAATTATAAACTCTCGTGAAAGGGGTGCATGAATTGTTGGTGGTCAGAGGCGCTTATATGAAAATTCAGCTAGTAGCCAGCTGTTCTCTAGTTTCGTGAATTGGCCTCCTTCTCTATTTATGTATATATTTTGGTCCAGGTAAAGGTTTCCCTTTAAAGGAATGTCTTAATGTACACTACGAAGAGAATCATACGGTGAACCAGCCATTTGAGGTCTAGACACAAATTTCACATAGATTTGAAATGTTTTAGATGAAAGCGCAGTGTTCTAGTACAACCTCCAAGTACTGGATGATACTATTAGTAATCTCTTCAACTTCAATCTGAAATTATTCAGAATAGCTCACAGTATTTTAGGATGACCTTCGTGCTATGTTTGCACAGGTTGAGTTATAAGAAATTTGGATACAGGCCACACTTCGATGTAAGAGCGTTCAGTACAGTCCGGAACGTTTTAACAAAAATCGTAGCATTTTCAGATGGTTTTGGTAAAATGGTCGCTTTTCGTTGTAAGGACCAGTCTGTGTTCATTTGAAGTCCAGATACAGCATTCAGTTCAATGTAATCTTTTTAAACTTGATTTGGAGTGAGTAAGAAGAAATCACAGTGTTCTTATAACCCTTCCGTGAATTGGTCACTTCTCCCATTTATAAGGATGACCTAATTGTGACCAATCAAAGGCCAGAAACAGGTTAAACTAACCTTTTATTTGCAACGGCTTATAACTATTTTACGATGGATCTTTGCGTGTCAGCACGACTTAGTTAAAACGGATGTGGATAAGATCAGTTTTGACGTAACTCTATCTTTACTTAGCATCCAAATTCCGATAGAATTTGTTGAAAAAATTCCCATCAATCTCCAAATTCATCTATCGACGACAACCCTGCATTCCAACTCAACTCGAGACCGATCGGAAAGCAGCAGCATACCTATAGCCGTCTGTTTACTCACACCATCATCGTCGTCCTTCTCCCAGTGGAGTGGAGTACCCTGGAGTCATTATCATTCCGGCATACATCCATCCATCCAACCAACCACCCCCCGACCCCCGAAGAAAAGCTGTTCTCTGGCAAACTCAATCAGATCAAGTTTTTCCTTCCTTCCGTCGTCGTCGTCGTCGTCGTCTTTGCCTTCCACATACACAAACATGGCACTGCGATGGCATCCCCAATCAACATCTCATTCCCCCACTGTTGCGTTCGTCGTCGTCGTCGTCGTCCTTGTTCCGGAACAAATTGGCAGAGCAGACACACTCCGTTTGTTAATCGCTCTCGATTTCGATGCGAGCTCACTCTCCTCGGTGCTCTCCTCTCCCCATCTCCCCAAGTCCAATTCAGTTCACGGCGGGCTAGGTGGTTGACTGGAGGTGGGCGGGCGGAATAATTGGTATTCCAATCCGTTTTACCCTCGCCTCGTTTCGAACGTCGTCGTACTTTGGGGGCAAACAATTTCATTTTATTATTTTATATTTATTATCAATTAAGAGGCACATCCATATCGCTCCTAGGCTTCGTTTCGATTCAGGATTTTCTCGTTTTTCCTCTCTCTCTCTCTCTCGCCTTCTGTTGGTGAGATGTGATGCTGTGTGGGAAGAGGCGATCCGGGGTGGGATGGCGGGTGACGATTGTTGGAAGTCTGCTATTTTCCCAATTTCGTTGGAGTTGCTTTTGAGGGGGTGATTGGCAGAAAGTTTTTCGATTACTTTGTCATGCACCGATGGCAAGCTGGGAGTGTGGATATGATTCATAATTAAGGAATGATATTGGAAATGTGCTACACACTAAATGAATGGTAATAAAATTTTGAACATGAGTCTTCTGGTTTTTTTTGCTTTTTCTATCGGAAATAAAATTGCACGAATGAATGACTTCTTTGCCAAAAACTTATTAGAACTTCTCTTTAGAATTCATCAGTAACTCTTTTTGAGGTTTCGCATTTCCGAACATGTTGGTTCCAATCGATTAGTTTGGACATTCGACAGCTTGTATACCTCATTTCGAAGTTGTCAATCAGGATTTCGGAAACTCCACTAAGACTTGTGAAGTAACCTCTGATCAAAAATTAGAAATATTTGTCTGATACTCAATAGGTTTGGAAATTCAATTGGAATGACAGGATGTCGGCAGGATTTATCTAGAAGCTAACTTGTTGAATGGATTTCTGTGGACAACTTAAGAAAATCAGTTAATAATATATAGATGGTCTTCATTCCAAATAATGCCAATCTAACTTCTAGGTTAAGCTTATAGATCCAATTTTAGAGAACGTCCAGAACAACTTCTAAAGTTCGGTTCATAATGACCGGCGAAGTTCAGAAATTTCTCGCAATTAGTGCACTAAACTGCATTTCACAGTGCACTAAACTGCATGGGGCATTTCAGAGGAACTCTAGAGTAATTCCAAAGGACCTCTATTTCCAATCCAGAGCACCTAAAGGGCAAGTTCAGGATATCCTTATCAAGTTTAATGAATCTCGAAGATAAGACAAGTTATCATCTAGAGAACCTCGCTATCATCTAGAGAGGGTCGCCAATTCGTCACGAAGGTTCCCCTTCTTTTTAAGCAGGCATACACATCTGCCGCGACCAGTATTTAGGTCACGTAGGTTATACAGTCCCCTAAAATCGTCCAAAACCATCTAAACTGAAATACATTTGAAATTCCCTGGATTTTCTCTCTCCTTGATTCCACAGTGTGCTCAGAGGTCCTCCAGAACTAGTTAGCAGAACGTTAATGTTTTATCTAGATAACCTCTTAGCAAAGCCCTACTGAACAAATTCAAGTGATTTCTAGGGAACGTCCAGAGGGTCTCCTGGATCATTTTGAAGAAGCATCCAAGGTATTTCAAAAGTCCACTTTGACAAATCTAGAGTAAATTCAGAAGATTTTCAGGTCAATTCTAAAAAGTCTCCCGTGAAATCTAAAGGACCTCTACCCAAGTAACAATTTGGGTTTTATGAGGGTTCTGTAGACCATGATTTAGACTTGTAGTATGCTATAAAACCACGATGTTGCTTGGGTAGAGCAAGTCCAGGTATCATCCAGAACAGGAAAACCCCCAGGGAATCAACTCCGTCAAGAAAGTTAATTATACCATTAAAATTATACCATAGAGGTAACTCTAAGACTAGTAGGTCCCGAAGAAATGTGCTCAACCTTTTGGCTCAGCTCTGGTACTATCTTCGGTCCCAAGCTAATCGAATCACCCCTCGAAACATAGGAAAATCCACTAACCCCTCATTTTGTCTGTCAAACTTTCAAAGCGAATCAAACCAAACATTGTGTAGTACTAGAATTTCAACTAGAATGGGGTACGTCATCGATTTGCTTGGGACCAATAGGATAGTCAAGTAGTGAGCCAATTTCAAATCGATAGTTTCGTATTGATTGTTGATTATACCGTGAAGCTCTCTGCAATCGTTCATGACTTTTTGGATCAAGCTTGAAATTTTCTGGACCCTTCTCAGGCAAAATTCAGAGAAGGTTCTGTGAAATCTCAGAGGTGCTTCAGGGCAAATCCAAACTTAGAGGATTTCCAGAGCAACCCTCACGTTTGACCCAGAGATCTTCTTACAAAAGTACAACATATTGTTAGACATGTTCAGGAAAACTCTAAGGTACAGTCAGAAGGTCTCCATAATTATTTCGGGAAAGTTCTAGAATAATTTCAGAGGATACATATGGAAAATCCAGTGGATAATAAAGGCTAGCTTAGAGGCTTTTCAGGTCAAGTCTGTATTCATGTATTCGAAATTCTACCATGAAGCTCTCTGCAATCGTACATGACCCGTTGAATCGCACTCAAAATTTCCGAAACCTTATCACCAGGTGTCCAGGACAAATTCAGAGGTTCCTCGGGTCAAGTTCAGAGACGGGCCACCTGTGAAATTTCATAGTTGCTTAAGGGTAATACCAGGTGATCTCCAAAAAAAAAAACCTCTCAGTTTAGTCCAAAAGGTTTCGTACACCTGCAGGATGCACTTAGAGAGTCTCCAGGACCATGACGTAGGAGCTCGTGGGAAATTTCAGATCACATCTGTCCAAAGGACACTGAGGCACTTAATCGGGAGATCATCAGGTGCGAGTCAAGAGGCGCTCCTGGTGTAGTCTGTAGGACTTCTAGGGTTAATCGAGATATCCTCCAGAATGAACCTTGAACGAAACAGATCTGTCACGAAAGCTAACCAGACTCATTCACAAAGTATTCTAAATTCTACTGTGAAGCTTTTGGAATCGTTCAAGACTCTTTAAATCGAGATTGAGGTTTCCTGAACCTTATCTCTAGTTTTACAGTTGTTAAAGGACGTGTTCAGAAAGTGTCGTGTGAAATTTCAGAGGTGCTTGAGAGCCTTGGGACCTCCCTTAGCTCAGTCGGTAAAGGCACAGCTACAAAGTAAGACCATGCTGGAGGTAGCTGGGCTCGATTCCCGGTCTGGTCTAGGATTTTTTCGGGTTGGAAAATGTCTCGACTTCTCTGGGCATAGAAGTATGATTGGACTTGCCACGCAATTATACCAATGCAAAAATGGTACAAGCATCGAAAGCTAACGGCGCCGGTGGTGTAGTGGTAAGCGTGATTACCTCTCACCCCAGCAGGCCTGGGTTCAATCCCAGTCGGCGCCGCCGGGATGTTCTGAGGCATAACATCTCTGATCACGCCTTCCTTCGGATGGGAAGTAAAGCCGTTGGTCCCCGGTTCATGAGTTGATGGGTCGATAGGTAGGGTCCAGGTGTGGGAGCTGCCTTCCTGGCACGTCGGTAGCATTGGTGCTCAGCACGGAAAACAAGATCGACGGAAAAAAAACAAACCAAAGGAAAAAAAAAGCATCGAAAGCTCTCAATTAATAACTATGGAAGCGCATCTAGAACACTAAGTTGAGAGCACGCAATAAGCTTATATGCCATACGCAATAAGCTTGAAATGCGAGAAGAAGAAGAAGAAGTTGAGAGCAATTCTAGAAAGCAAACTCATAGATTCTAAGTCCAGTAAAGCCTAAAAGGTTTCCTATACAAATTCAGGTGGTCCTAAGATGGTCTCCAAAATAATTTCGGTGGAGCTCCGTGGTAATTTCAGAGGTTATCGAATGGTTAGTTTAGGGGATCTTCAGGTCTACTCTAGAGACTCTCCTGGTAAAGTCCGAAGGACCTATAAGGCATATCTAGATTTCCTCCAGATCAAGAGGACCTCCAGGGTAATAGATCTGTTACGAAAGTTAGCCAAACTCATTCACGAAGGATTCTTAATTCTAGCTTGAAGTTCCCTGCAATCGTTCAAGACTCTTTGAATCACGCTTGAAATTTCCTGGGCATTTTCTCTGAGTTTCTAGGGCAAATTTAAAGGACCTCTATTACAAGCTCAGAGGGTATCCTGAGAAATTTAAAATAGAAGCATCAGGGCAATTCCAGAGGACTCCCAAGAAAAAATCAAAGAGCAAGTTCAGAGATCCATTAGAACAACATTCAAAGAACCTCTAATTGAAGTCCAAAAGGTTTCCTAGTCAAACTCAGATGGTCCTAAGATGGTTTCCAGAATAAGTTGTTAAAACTCCGTGGTAATTTCAGAGGTTATCGAATAGCTAGTTTAGCGGATCTTCAGGTCTACTCTAGAGGCTCTCCTGGTGTGAAGTCTGAAGGATCTATAAGGCATATCCAGATTTCCTGCAGATCAAGAGGACCTCCAGGATAATAGATCTGTTACCAAAGTTAGCCAAACTCATTCACGAAGAATTCTAAATTCTACCCTGAAGTTCCCTGCAATCGTTCAAGACTCTTTGAATCACGCTTGAAATTTCCTGGACATATTTTCCTGGGTTTCTTCAGAGGACCATTAAGACAAATTCATAGGGTATCCATTGAAATTTAAAAGGAGCTTCAGGCCAATTCCAGAGGACTCCCAAGAAAAAAATCAAAGAGCAAGTTCAGAACAGCTCTAAGAATCGCTAAGCTGAAGTTTCCTAGCTCACTTGAAAATTTGAGAGCATCTCAAAATGGCCGCTATTTTCCTGACAATTAATGGAGCTGCAATTATCTTCCCTGAAGTTCCCTCAACTCTCGAAACTGCCCTGAAGCTACGAAACTTCTGTGACAATGTTGTTGCATTTTCCTTTTTTTTTAATTCTTTTACTACCCCGATTATAACGGTACTTCGCTTAAAAAATTCCTGATCTTCCCAAATATTTCCACATTTTTTTCTAGTATTCTAGGATGCTCCTGAAGTTTTAACAATAGCCAAGAAGTTCTCGAAACTTCTTTAAAATTTTTGTAATTTTCCTGAAGTTCTCGGAACTACTCTAAAGTTCTTGAAATTCTCTTGAAGCTCTTGGTACTGTCCTGATATTAAAAGAACAGCTCTAAGAAACTCCCTAAGCAGAAGTTTCCTAGACTACTTGAAAATTTGAGAGAGTTTCTGAAATTAATGGAACTGTATCTTCCCTGAAACTCCCCCAACTATCGGAACTGCCGTGAACCTAACGGAACTTCTTTTAAAATGTTCCCGCATTTTCCTTCATGAAACTATCTTGAAGATCTCGGAGTTTCCCTAAAATTTTCTGATTTTCCGTAAAATTTTCTAGACCTTTAAGAAGCTCCCGAAGTTTTTTTGATGTTCTCTGGACTCCTGTCTTCTCGAAGATATTCTTGAAATTCATAACATCCCTTGAGTTCTTTGAACTTCCCTGAAATTTACGCTTAAAGGTTCCTTTAATTTTCCTGAAATTTAGACGAAATAATGTATGTTTCAATGAAGTCCTCTTAATTTTCCAGAAATTCTACGAACTACTCATAAATTATCAATACTAATTCTTCAGCAGCTTAGAAATTCCCAAAAAGTCTAGACCTTCCTGATGTTTTACTTGTTTTCCTGATGTTATTCTAACTGCACGAAAGATCTCTGAACTTCTTTAGGGCTCTTCTATTATTCTGAAGTTAATTTAAATGCCATGAAATTCCTAGGTTTCCTTGAAGTTCCTGTAAGTTTTCTGGTGGTTTGAAAACTTCTTTGAAGCTCGCATAACTTAACCCTAATATTCTCCGAGCTTCTCTGGACTTCCCTGAAGTTTTCGAAGTTTCCCCGTTTTCTAAATGTTCTAATGTTCCGGAAAGTATCCTGATACTAATATCACTTCCCTGCAATGCCCTTAGAGATCTCTGAACTTCTTTAATGTTCTTCCCTGAAGTTGGCAGTAGTTTATACAAGTTCCGACTATTCTTCTGGAGTTAATTTAAATACCAAGAATTTCCTATGTCTTCCTTGAAAGTTTCTGCAATTTTTCTGAAGGATGTGACTGCTCTGAAGTTCTCTAATCAACCTTGAAGTTCTCGAAACTTAATATTTTTAAACAGTGAACAAATTTTTGACCTTCTTTTAAACTACCTAGACTTTCTTGCGGAAATGTAAGAAGTTCTTAAAAATTCTCGCAACTTTCATGAAATTAATGGAACTGTCTTGATGTTCCCTGATTTTTTCTGAAATCCAGTGCTAAAGTTTCCCTGTATAGTTCCAGCAACTTCCGTGAAATTAATCGGAGGTTCTGTGAAGTTCTCTCAGATCTCCTGAAATTTTTGAAACTGTCCTAACATAAATGGAACTATCCTGGAAACCATTAAAGATCCCTGAATTTCTCTTGATTTCTGTGAAATTGTCGTAATATTTCTGATATTTTATTAAGTTCTCAGTAGTACTTTGGAATATCCTGAAGATTCCCTTTCAGATCATTGATTTTGTCAGAAAGTGTGGACATTCCAGAAGCTCCTGGAACATCCCTGAAATTATTCGACCTGCCCTTAAGATCTCTGAAAATCTCGAATTTTCTCAACATCTAGCTTCTCTAAGATACCTGGAACTTCTTGAAAGTTTCAATATTATCCTCAAATTCTCAATTGATTTGAGGAGCCAATGAAACCGCCTTAATATTATTGATGCTTCCCTAAAGTTTCCAAAATTTTCCAAAAATTTTCGGAACTTCTCCTATGTTTGTTTATAAAACTTCCGTAAAATTTTCGGTATTTCCTTTAATTTCTTAGTACATTTTTTAAGATTATATAATTGTGAAAATAATGGGACTGTCCTGAAGATTTATAATCTTTCCTGAAGTTCTTGAAATCCTCATGATGTTCCTAGAATTGCCCTAAAATTAATTGATCTTTCCAAAAGACCTTTGAACTTCCCTGAAGATCTCTGGATTTACGTTAATATTAATATTGGATCTTTTGTGAAGCTCTCTAAATTTTTCATTGGTTCACTATGAATTGCCCGAAGTTCTTCGGACTATCCTTAAATAATCGAAACTCCCCGCTATTTTCCTGAAATCGTGTAACTGCCATTAAGCTTTCAGAACTGCCAAGAACTGCACAGTTAATTGAACTTTGCTGAATTGAATTATCCTGAAATCTTTGCGTCTTTCCTGAAGCTATCGGATCATCTTTGAAATGTATAGAACTGCAATGAAACTGTTAAAGGCTTCGGAATTTGTTCTGATGTAAATGGAACTATTATAAGAAAACCTTGCAAAAATTCCAAACTTATTTTTTTCTATAATATTTATTTGATTGGCTCAATACCTCTTGGAGCTAAACGGAGCTGAGGGACTACTATTTTTTATCAATAGAATTATTTTCATCTTGATTTTTTCATCAATTTATGTTTAAATGTTTCGGAGTATTTTTGACATTTGTTTTTATTACTATGGGCGTATATGTAGACTGATATTTTTGAGAACATTAAATGTTTGCTTATTAATAATAATAATAATCGATTTTCGGAGCTGGTTATTCATGGAGTAACCATGAGTAACCACCATGATTCCAAAAAAAAATGTTTGTCAAATACTAAAGGTAAATTCTCTGAGTAAAGTCCAGAAGTTTGACTAGACAAGTTCAGGTGACATCTAAGGTAACTTCAAAGGATCTTCGCTTCCTTTTCGGAGAAGCTCTAGGGTAACTTGAAAGTTTATTTATGGCAAATCCAGGAGGCACAAGGCAATTTCATAAGATTAAGATTAGAGGGTGTCTAAGATATCGTTCAGAATAAGAGAATTTACATGAGAGAATAAGAATAAGATAATTACAAATTCAAAACGAAAGTTGCCCAAACCCTTCCACAAACTATCCCTAATGTGATGCTGATGTTCTTTAAAATAGTTCGTTTAAACAATTATTGAATTGCCTTAGTCCTATTTAGTAGACTCGATATTCCATTGAAAAAGAAAAAAAAAAAGAACTTCAGGTCTCTCTGGAAGGGCAGGTTCTTGGGAAGCCCAACTCAGCACTGCAGAGCAAATATTCGTGGGTCAAGCTACATTTGGTGACCGCTTCTGCCATTGTCACTACGCAACTGAGGGTGTAGATTCGATATTCCTGGTTGCGCAGCGCAGTTTAAAGCACAGTAATGCTTTGGAAGGTTGTTTCCATTGCCGGTCTGAGTTAGAAGCATGCCATGCCAAATTTTAGCGAATCCTATTCTGATCTTCTCTCTGTATGCAATGTAATTGCTCAACAACTGTAATCACCCACAAGTTCCACCATTAGGTACAAGAAAGCACATCGACGGAATAACAACTCCACCAAACATCATTATCATCTTCATCTCAAAACCGAGAGCCACATTCTCGGTAATACCGCGCGAGGGGGATGAGAGCTCAGCAAACTCGTCAATTGACTCGATCCAAAGTGCTGAGCAAATTCCACCGAGCTCCACATCTTGCACTCAATCACAAGACGATAACGCAATTGCCAACGGAGAGCCAACGTTATCAGATGAAATCGCACACCAACAAAACAAAAAACAAAAAACGCCAAGAGAAATTCAGAGAGTGAGAGTGAATCATCCCACTCCATTCAGTAGGTAGTTGAGTGCTCGGGTTTGCACCACTTCCTATCGAGCGAGAGAACGAATCATCGCTTTCCGGATCATTAATGGCCGACTGCTTCTTGCAGCCCAGCCAGCTCCGGGGTATCTCCAGGGCCACCGCGGACGGATGAAAAGGAGAATGTTATAAAACAATCAAAACGATTTGAGTGGAAAACTAAATACCACCACCGACCGACCGACCGGCTGACAAGGAGAAGCTGTGCTTCTGATGCACACCACAGTCTGATTCGGTCGTCCTTTTGGAGTTTTAGAAGGATACTGTGGATGACAAGGTGGGTGGGGGTGGGTATGGGTGTAGCACAGCAAGCAAACAAAGTTGTGTTTTCCGAGTTCGATACGGCTACGACTTGCCAAGCTTTCTGGATTGGGAAGGGAGCAAGGAGAGGCTCTCGATTAGGATCGGAGCAAACATGAGCCTGATGAACAGGCAGGCAGTCAGTCAGTCAGTCAGTGCTTTGAAGAGAGTGAGAAGGATTCACATGTGGCTGCTTAGTAGCTGATCCTTGTTGGTGCTGTTCGAGAGACGCGGGGAACGAGGGTTGTTAAATGGGTTTTCCCAGTCGTGTTATTCGTTTTGAAAGTTGAATCGTTTAACAAGTCGTTTCGGAGAAAACAGAATGGGTTGCTCGTTTCTATGGGGCGTGGGTGATTATCTGGGGAAGTTTAGCTCTTGGTTTGCGAATCCAAATTAGGGTACAAATTTGATTGTATCGATTTCGGTGCTTTGGATGTGGGATGAGATAAGCTTGGCGTAGATTTTCCGAAAGGTCAGCGAAAATGTTAGCTGAGATATTTTGATGGAATATTTGCGTCATGGGTATTTTGGAATTTTGACGATTGCAACACTTTCTTTGACGTACAGTGCTATTCAGGCAGCACATTTTGGAACTACGTTCTATTGATACGTACAAATTATTTGAAAAACTACAACAGTGCTGTAAAATGATCAAATTGCTACGGGCCTTAATCGCAATATCTCAAACGATCATATGACCAAAACACAGCTGCAAAAACAGCTTTAAATTAAATCGCTAAATTCGCTTAGACTGATATGGTCTTTAAATGGAATCGATCTCGATAGATGTTAGCGTATTTTTTTGAAAATGAGTAATTTGGACTGATCGTACCAGCAACTAATTTTTATTTATTTTGGAGCATCAATCTTATAATGAGTTTCGAAAATTTCGGTACAATCTAAAATCGATATGGAGCATTGATCATGATAACTGTTAGCGGCAATATGAATTATTTTGGAGCATCTGTCATTAACAGTTGGCACAAATTTTTGAAATTCGTACTATTGTCTACTGGTTCCAACTCGGATTATTATGGAACATAGGCCTTGATAAGTGTTAGCGTAAATTTTTGAAACGTTTTCATGGATTAAATAGTGACTGTTTTCGGCAACGAAAATTTAATCATTAAACTCATTAGATGATTTTACCAGTACCAATGTATTTAAAAATTCCTTAGTCTTTCAGTTTCAATCTGATTAGATTTTTACGGTTGAGCAGACGCATTTTACAAGGTTTTTCTTTAAATGAAACATGTGAACTTCAAAATGCTGCGGATTTCGAGTTGCCGATAAAAGAACATGCGGTGAACTTCTCAATCCCTAGAGCTTCGTGGAGCGTTGATATCATGTGAGTTGTATGTTGGATGTTCTACAGGCTCAACAAAATTTTGTACGATGTCCTTGTTTAATATACGGAACCGTAGAGCTTCGTAGGATCTGAGCACATCATGTGGGGCATGAGTTGCATTAGCAACATGTCTAAGGTTCTCCAAAGTACCTGGACTATAAATATTGAAGTTTTACAGAGTCAATTCACTATTTTACGATGTCCAGACTAACTTTTTGAAACCACAGAGCTCAACAGCCCCATAATAACAAGTAGGATAGTCACGCGATTGTTATGACAAAGTATTTTGGGATCGGGATCGGGATCGGGATCTTCTAATAATCCCGGAGTTGCAATCTTGAGGTTCTACAGGCTCAACAAAGTCGTGTACGATGTACTGTGTTACAGTTGCGTTAGTTAGTAGCATGAGCAAACAACGTAATAGGTAATTATCAGTTACCGTGTAGCCAAGATAAACAAATAGAACGCAGCCAGTAACACATTTGCAAGAAAATGCAAGAAAGGGAGATTTGCTGCCGTCCTGTTGACAGTTCCGAACGATTTCCGCTTGGCGAAGACTGATATAGCACGGGCAAGAGATCATTTCGGTTCGTCGCAGTGAAACGTGGTGTTTGATTCTCCGGCTCTCCATCCACGTAAACGTGTGCGAATTTGGGAGCGAGATTGCCGGATCACCCGCCGCTGAAAGACCACTCCGATCAGTGAAGTGAACGACGCAAGTGCAAGTCAAAGTATTTTGGGAAACCGTCGTCCTTGTCAGACCAACGCAGGACCAACCACAGCACCATCGGATACGTCACGTCCGTTGCTGACGGCGACGCAGGAAGAGGGTTTTTCTAACAAGCAGGAACAGCCGGCACGTTACGGTCACATCAACCGCGAGAGCAGGTGTTGATCAGCCGGATCCACTGAATTCTACCGAGAGACACGTGGTAACATCCGCCAACCGGTACGTGACCCGAGGAGGGAAAGCACAGAGGTGTATCGAATCGACAGAGAAACTCGGCCACAAGACAGCAAATATCCGGCGTTTGGAGGAAGTACGACAGACGATTAGTCGGCCAAAAGCAACCGGTCAAAAGTATCCGGTCAAAAGCATTCGGAAAGAAGCCTTCACCGGGAAGGCTTCTTTTCTTCCACTGTAGCTTTGCCATTCACCAGGACGTCCACGGTGCTGATAGAATCAAGACGAATACGGTGCCGGAGCGGCCATTGGTCCACCGATCACAGACTAGGGAATAGTTGCACACATCTCATCGGCAGTGATAAAGGATAAAGGTCGCCCTCATGCGAGTGGAGCAGATGTCAAGGCTAAGTGGCCTCCAGTGACGAGCGACTTCATCGAGGCAATATATCCCAAGTGAGTCAACGTGGAGTAAGCAACGGCGACAGGCAGCGGTATGAGTGAGTGCTCTAATGTTAAGGAATTAAAGATAGTTCTAAGCGAATGATTAAATAGATATCATCATGCTATGAAAATTCGATGCCTAGTGCTTTATTTGGATTTGGGAAGAGCTTACAAGTGATTTATCTATACGAATCCGGAGGGCTTAGTGGGACCTCATTACATCATGTGTGACTTAGATTCTTCAAAGTTCAGATGTTGAAGCTCTACAAGCTCAATGATGTCTTCCATGGTGTTTCGATGAACTGTATGGATCCATATAGCTTCACATAATTATTTACGTCTTTCAAATGTTCTGTCATCATACTACTTTGGTTTGAAATTATTCTGAAGACTCAACTGATTAACAAGTGATGTCATTCAAATAGTCTCTAGTCTGATCAAGAAAGGTTGCCGACAATATTTACACTCACCTGAGAAGTTTGGAGAATTGCAAATGCATTGTCAATCTGTTTTGAAGGGCGGATGTACGATTAGGTCAGAGTGCCATTAGGCTGAACGGTCAAGAAAATTATCATCGTTTTTTTTTATTATTTTATTAAAAATTTATTAATTTATTATAGAATCATGCAAGAAAGTAATTCTTTAATAAATTATATCGAATTCTCCATCGAAATTTCATGTATTTCACCTTAGAAAAGTCTCGAGATTCTCTTCGAACCTGTCAAAACTCTTCTCGAAATGTCCGTGGAATATATTTCCTGAACTTCTTAGAATTCGCTTGGAACTCTCACCAGAATTCATTTGAAATTATTTTTTAGAATTATTTATCATGGAATTTATCCTAGAATTATTTTGGAACTATCCTGGAATGGAAATTCTTCTCAAGACATTTTTGGCATTGTCATAAGAAATGGAGAAGGAGAATTAGTTTTCGAAATTCACGGACTTTACCTGGTTTTTCCCGAGTTTACCATCTTCTTTGATCAATGGTTAGTCTGAATTTTAAAATAAGTACATAAATATCCACGACCCCAGTATAGTTAAAAACATCAGGCAATGTCAAGTAACAAAGTTTTTCTGTTTCAAAAGAAATTATAGTGAAATTCAGCAAAATTTAGAGAAGCTCAATAAACTTTATTCAGAGGTGATCAGTAGCCTCAAATCTTGAAGTATGTTTTGGTGCTTTTTTTCCTTGATGTGTTCTCCGTCGATCTTGTTTTTCGTGCTGAGCACCAATGTTACCGACGCCAGGGAGGCAGCTTCCACACCTTGACCCTACCTATCGACCCATCAACTCATGAACCGGGGACCAAAGGCTTTACTTCCCTTCCGAAGGAAGACGTGATCAGAGATGTCTCAGAACATCCTGGCGGCGCCTACTGGGATTGAACCCAGGCCTGCTGGGGTGAGAGGTAATCACGCTTACCACTACACCACCGGCGCTGCTTAATCTTTGTATTTTCTCAAGAATCTTTTTAGAATCATGCCGGATTTTCCATAGAGAATGTTTTTCTTAAATGCCCTAGAATGTTAATCTAATTTTCAAAATTTACTGGCTTTTGTTATTGACTACAGAGCACTAAACCCTATTTAAAAAAAAAACAAATAAATTATCTTTTGCACTGATCCGTGATGTTTAACGGGTGTTCAATAAAATATGTGAATGATTTCAGTGCCGTCCAGCGCTCTTGTGAGAGCATCGCGACTATGTTGACATTTTTTTTTGAAGAATAAACATTATGTTTTCAATAAAAAAAAATACTGAATTCGTTGAAAAAAATAAATTTTACTAGCTATATGACTGAAAAAAATTCTCATTTTTATATTGAACACCCGTTATATCCTGGTTTACATCAAATGATGCAATCAAACTTTAGGAATAAAATTGTTTTTTTTTTTTAATAAAGTAAGGTGGCTGTACCAGTTATGGCTATACATACCTATTATGGTGTCGTTTAGTCATAACTGGTCTTTTTCTAATTTGGCTGAATAAAATTCCCTGAGTTTTGCAGAACTTTAACGGAGGTTTACAATAAGAAAGCCATTTTTTAAATTTGTTAGTTTTGGAAATAAAAAACAATATCAAGGACAATTAACGTAGGGGAAAAGTTGGCTTTGGCAATACCTTAACCTATTATCGTCAGGGGGTAAACAACGTCCTTGAGAGCTCACTTTTGGCATGTGGATACATTATGTTTCAGAGCAACTGTTGGCCAAATTTGAGTGCTTTTGGGCTTTGTTTACCACCCTGACGATAATAGGTTAAGGTATTACCGAAGCCAACATTTCCCCTAATCGCCCCGTAACGTGGGTAGATCACCTTTTCGTGGTACGTTACGGGATGTAAGATCTACCACCGATTCCTAGTCCTGACTACTTCAAACTAATGGAACAGGATTTTTCAGTAATCCAAGGAACACATCTTAGTCCTTGTTACTTTTTATGCCTTGTTGATAGTGACAAGACTCGGCTTTGTCTACCGAGGATGATCTTGAAACAAGGAAAAAAATGAGTTAGTTGTCTTCATCTATGTGATTCCTAATCTTCTAATCGTTGTTCCCTAGTTTGAAGCGGTTAAGACTAGGGTTCTGATGCATGGTCATTATCGGTGTCATACCTTAATTTTGTTGCTAAGGAATCCGATTTTGACTGACAAAGGGGCGCGCCTTTGGAGGGTGTTTCAACACTCCGAAGGGTATAAATAGCGGGACCTTTCAATTAGAGTCGGATCCTTGCGATAAATGCAAGAGTGGCAACTGTAAAAAAATCGAATACTTCATCATTTCTCAATAGTGATGGAGTAATACGACATGCACTAAACTAAGGACACGGGATATACTACAATAGATCAATTTACTGGTCGCAGTAATGTTAGGTCCCGAAGAGAGGAAAAAAAAAAGAATCGTTTTAAAGACATGACAACCAGTTTTAATGAAACAGATGAATAAGCAAATCCATTAAATGTTAATGTTTAGCAATCAATTAATTTTACTTAGCCGAAGGTCTTGAATGTCTTGAAGATATTGAACATTTTTAAAGTGACATAATAACGATAAAATATGACTTATTTCGAGCTTGCATTTAACTTTATGAAAGATTAGAGATGTTCAGTGACGTCCCATTAAATTCATATAAATTGTAGGAACTTTACTGGAGATCCGAGGAATGAAAGGAAATGCTAAGGATTTCAGCTGCCGGGAACATAAGGGACGTTCTTAAATAATCTAATATGTTACAAATATAGGGAACTTCATGCAAGCATTAAGAACTTCAAAGTGGTTCCATTTGCTTCAAAAAAGCTGCAGGAATTTTTCAGAAGTTCAGTTGGGATTTCAGGAACATTCAGAGAATTCAACAGAAGAAATTCAGAGAGGTTGAGTAAATTTTAGAAATTTTTTGTAAACTTTAAGAAGTAAGCTAGATCTAGAGATCTTTCGTTTATTACGCAGATCTTAATGACAGTTCCCGTAGTTGCAGGGAAATCCAGATTTTTGGAGGAGTTTAATATCAATAAGCATGAGATTAGATTTCAAAAATTTAGGACTGCTCCATTACGACAACCCTTAAGACGAAGTCCAGAAAATTTCTGGCTGTTTAAGAGATAGCCAAAATATAGTAGAATTATGAGCTTCAGGGAAGCTTCTCTGATCTGGACCGATCAAAACACTAAAGGGTAGTTTAAATAATTTCCAGGAAATTGCAGAAAGCTTACTTAAGTTTCGAGCATTTCCGGGATATTCCAGAATATTCAGCAAAACATCGAGAGAATTTCTAGAACGTAAGGGAAGTTATATTATCATCAGGAAAATTTGAGAGTATTTTAAAATTTGAGAGTATTTAAAGAATTCATTTGCTCTTTTCCTCACAAATTCCTTAGATTTCTCCTCCAAATATGTTTGGCAAACTCTCCTGGAATTCAAATTTCTTCGGAGTTCTCCTTGAGCTTTTCACAGATTTAATTGTAATCCAAGTATTCTTCTATTTTTTTTGACGTAGGACTACGTCTGTGATTTCTATATGGGGGTAAACTTTGTGAAAAACGAAAATGAAACATGTAACAAAATTATGAAAGATTTTGAACGCTAATAACTCAGCTGCCCCTTGACCAATTTCAATAATTTTATCACCTATCGATCAGATATATGTCTACGCATCTGTTAAACTTGAGAGTTTTTCATTCAAAATGTCACTATTGAAAATTGCACGAATGTGTAACTGTTGCTTTGATAATTAAAATTATCACCGATTAACGGCGAAAAGCAATTTCCCTAACACAGTTTTCAAAGTTTAATTCCATCCGGTCTCACCAAACGGTGTTTATTCAATCACCGCGTGGTGATTGGTGGTGTTCTCCAGTACACAACGAAAAGCTCCCCGCAAGCAGCTACCTACGAAGGCTGGCCTCAACCGCTGATCGGATTCAGTTCATCACCGTGTGTGGTCGTCGGCATCAGCTGGTGCTTTCGGCACGTGGCGTTGAACATTGTTTTCCAGTACACAACGAAAGGCTTGTAGGCAGCTGCAGTGAGCTGCAGCCCACATGAACATCAATAGAAGGAGGATTCAAAACAACATACCGCTCACCATGTATAGATATGTTTAAATCTAACACACCATGGGGGTGTGATTTCAAAAACCAAAGTCGGTCGCGGCATGAAAGTGGTCTGATTTTGATCCAGAGATGATGGATTTTAATTAATAATACGCCAATCGATAGGTTTTTTTTTTCTTTGATTCTGTTTAAATAAAGACTTTATCATTTTTCAAAATATCACTGTTGAAAATTGCGTGAATGTACAACTTTTGCTATTATAATTAAAATTAGCACCGATTGCATGCGAAAAGCGATTTCCCTAACACAGATATCAAAGTTGGTCTCACCATACGGTGTTTATTCAATCACCGCGTGGTGAGTGGTGGTGTTCTCCAGTACACAACAAAAGGCTGCCTGCAAGCAGCGAGCTGCAGCCCACGTGAGCATCCATAGAAAGAGGAAGAAGCTGCACCGCTATTGATCGGAATCAGTAGCTCTTCGTGAGTCGCTGTGGGCCATCTATGTCAAGCGCGTCATACTAAAGAGTATAAACAGAGAGAACCCCGCTCAAATTCATATTCCTACACAAAACACAAGCTCCTGCTGCAGTTAACAAATAAGATTTATTATATAATACCACGTAGTCCTACGTTACCATTGCGTACAACCCCAAGGGCTGTCCCTTGAAGTTTTTTCGATGCTCTGGATTCATTTTTCCCCACAAATTTCATGTAATTATCCTCAGATTGCCCTCTATTTTTCCATTTGGGTTTCTAGGAGTTCTTCTCAGATTTATCATGGAATAGTCTTCAGAAATTTCAATGAGCTTTCATTAATATGCTCTTCAAATCCAATTCAGGATTTTCTTGACATTCTACTCAAAATTATCTCAGGTTTCAAATAAAATCTGGAATTCCTCAGAACCATCTTAAAAGCAGATTGCACTTGGTGATAGAAGATTTTATTTCCAACTCCCTTGGAATGATTCTTAGAAATTATAATCAAATTCCAATAGCTTTTAAAGTAGTGCAGGGAATTTAACTCCAGGTTCTTGAAGTATTTTAGCCCACAATTTCAAAAACCACTTTAAGTTTAAAATTTGTGGAAAATATGGATATTTTAGAACCACTAAAAAATTATATTTTTCAAATTGTTATTTGTTATTGAAGAATTTTTCGCTGCTGATCTATTAATTTCGATTACTGAATAAAAATGGTGAGAAAAGATAAATATTTGCATTATAAAATGCATTACATTCTGAATTATATCCGAAGTACGAGAAGTTTAAAATTCTCTGTGCAATGGAAATTCCGGGTATTGCCAGGAAAAATAAAATTCCCTGTGAATTCCCGGTTTTCCAGACACACAGCCATATCACCTTGTAATCGTCATAAAGTATTATGAACTTTTAAGATATTTCACTTATTATACTTTTGTTAATGATGAAATAAATGATCGAATGTTTCTTGACGCCACGATTTTGATCACGTTACCGCCATTTTGATCTTGCGCCAAATGAAAAAAAAAAAAAAATACGATCACTTAGCTCAAATTTTACGACAACAGCACTGATTGACAGACTTAGAAAACTTACAAAACACTTGAAAATCTTTTAAGATTTTAAGATAAATAAATACAGTTTTGGATTTTACACAACCTGGGATTTGATGAAAAAAAAAACAGTGAAATCCAGTCCCATAATTACATTTTTTTTATAATTCATTGGCTTTGAAGTTTTTAAGGCTTAATGAATATGATTTTCTATTGTTGATATTTATTAAATTATTTGATAAGGCTCAATCTAATTAACTTTGCAGAGCCGAGGATTCTTGTTCACTATACAATACTTCCTAAAACTATAGTCAAAAGATACAACACAATAAACACTTCATCTTCCGCTATCTAATAAGCCTCCTCCATCAGAACGGGATCCGCTTCCAGTGGTTTCATTGTATGGCAGTATCGCCAACGGGGGCTTAGCGCTTCCACGCAAAACGTGGTCAGTACTCATACACTCATCACGTAACGGTTGTTTTCCAAAGTCGACGACGCATCGATCGAAAGAACTGCTGATGAAGAACAATGAGGAGTAAAACGACGATCTCGGGACACACATTGAGAGTGGCCTGCTTCTGTCGACAGCCTAGTGAACACTGAATGATCTTCTATTGGTTGCAATTTTTATTCCACTTTATCATATCTTATCATATTTTTTTTGAGCACATACTACTTCGCTTAGTAGAGTATAGTCAGCGCAGGGCTGGTAGCGGGTCACTTTTTAGTTACTTGGTTACGGACACTTTTTTCATCAAAAGGTCACTAAAGTCACTAATCCTTAAAATGTAGTCACTAAAGTCACTTTTTTACGATGGTTGAGAGTAAAAAAAAAATTACTCTAAAAACTCACATCAAATCACAGATTGGTTTGGTAGAAAATGTGTGTTAGAAAGATTCATTAAAAATTCGTGTAAATTCTGACGGACAAGAAAAGTTGCGAACAGACGGAAATGTTAAATTGGTTATTGACCTATAACAAATTGTCAGAGGTTTCGAAATAAGTTTGAGATTGAGACCCAAGAGCCTGGCCATTTTCCTTAGAGATCTTGCATGTTTTTCAAGCCTGAAATATCAAAAATAGTCTAGGAAAGTGTTCAAGTCCTCAACATTTTGTCAAAGGTAATAAATTTTAATAATCTCTGACACCCGGTAGCTTTAGCATTTGTTCAAGCATCGAAAAAAAAATCAGTTCACAGAATCCGGAGTTCCTTTTTAAGTCCATTAAATTGAATTGCATTTTTTCGTACTAAATAATCCGGTACTACGAAAACAAATGTCCAGGTCCAGGTTTTAGACAAACAAAACATGTCCATGATCATAACATATTTTCTATGTTTCAGAAGCATTTAAATTGTTCAAGGGTTGTTAACTTACATTCTAAAGTCTGGAACGCGCAAAAATTGGTCAACTTCAAATTGGTGTATTTCTGTTAAAAATGCATTAAAAACCCTGAAATGCTGCATTTGGAAGTTGAGTGTATATACAATGGTTGCTATGATGAGTTTTCACCGTTTGCTCTCCAGTTTTCAAAATGACGTCCAAGCAAAAGGTGCAGCGTGTCAAAATTTTGCTCGCGCAGCAAGAGAATCCTAACCTCTCCATCCGGGACGTCGCTGGCAAGCTCAATGTCTCCCATACTGCTGTTCAGCGGGCCAAGAAACGAGCCGGGTTGTCGACGTTTAAGAAGGTGAAGGTGGTGAACTGACATTACAAACAAAACACTTCGGCAAAGCAGCGGTCCCGAAAGCTGTATACGAATCTGCTCATAAAGTTCGACTGTTGCGTCATGGACGACGAAACTTATGTGAAGGCGGATTTCAAGCAGCTTCCAGGACAGGAGTTTTATACCGCATCAGGAAAAGGGAAGGTGGCTGAAATTTTCAAAACCATCAAACTATCGAAGTTCCCGAAAAAAATATCTCGTCTGGCAGGCCATATGCACGTGTGGTCTAAAAAGCATCATTTTCATTACTACGGGAACCATCAATCAAGAGATCTACGTCCAGGAGTGCCTGGAAAAGTGGCTGCTACCATTTCTAAAGCAACATAATAGACCTGTGCTGTTCTGGCCGGACTTGGCGAGCTGCCACTATGGGGAAAAAGCAATCGAGTGGTACGATGCGAACAACGTGGTTGTGGTGCCCAAAGACCACAACCCTCCCAACAGCCCAGAACTCCGCCCTATCGAACGGTATTGGACCTTGGTCAAACGGAATCTAAAAAAAAAACTAATAAATCCATGGAAACGAGCAGCAGTTTAAATCTAACTGGCGTTCGGCGGCCAATAAGGTCGATGAAACCACTATGTAACATTTAATGGAAGGGGTTAAGCGGAAGGCATGGCAGTTCGGATTTGGCAAACCAAAAGAATAAACGAACATATTTTTCAGTAAATATATGAATTGAACTACAAAAAAAAATTAGAAGATTTTTGTAATATGAATTTTGACTGAAAGAAACGATTTTTTGCCGACCAATTTTTGCCCGTTCCAGTCTTTATATGCACAAAATATAGAAAATTATTTCAGGCCTAACAATTTTCTCAATTTCGTTGTCTTAGATATCTCGAATTTTTAATTTAAAAAAAAATGGTCCAAAACTCTAAAATGTACTTTCCTAAATTCCTAATTATTCACGATCGAGATTTTTAGTCCCAGACGCATTCAAATTTTGTTTTATGTCTGTGATCTTTCCATCTGGGATAAATTTTTTTCGTTCCATAATAATGAGATGTTTTAAACTGCGATCTAGAAAAGTTTTCTAGGTCCAAGTCTAGGTCCCACAGTTATGAATTTGTTTCTATGTGTTACAGAAGATTCTCTTCTTGAAAGGAATGGAGATGACCAGTGCGGTCTAGCGGCTACAAAGATGAGAACCTTTTTTTTTTTTATTAATATACTAATCGCTAATCGCATTGCTTCATCTATATCCTAGATATTAAAAATTGACTATCTTAAAATAGTCAAAATTTGTCTAAATATTTCTCTGTGCCTCAATTTTGCGATCTAATCACCAATGAGTGATTTGGATCTAATATCAACTTAGTAAATAGTTTGTTTAACAAACATTGCTTTTCAATTCATTAAACAGAACAAATTTATGGGATCCTTAGACCGTCTGTTTTATTTTTTAGAAACATGAAAAATGCGCATGATGGGTTTGTGAGTTTATAATATTTCTCGAAGTGGCAATCACAATATGAAGATCAAAACCATATCTTTATGATCAATAAATTACATTATTGGTCACTTTTTTATTGTTTAAAAGTCACTATTTGGTCGCTATTTTCGTTATTTTAGTCAATAAAGTCACTACTATTAAATAACATACTCACTACCAGCCTTGTCAGCGGTGATGTAGTGTTAAGCGTAATTGCCTCTCACGCCATAGGGGCTGGGCTTAATCCCAATTAATCATAGGAGTATTGAGCAAAAATCAAAACTAAAAAAAAAGTGAAGAACAAAAATAAAAACCCCGCGGATTTTATGATATGTTGTGTAAAAAACCTAAATTTTCAAGGAAAAATTTAAAAATGTATTGTGCCCTCAGTCTACAAACCATGAAAACCATTGCAAACAAAAACAATCAATATGTTTCAATACAAAAAACATTTTTTTTTTAAATTGTTATATTTTTTCTAAAAAGTATTTTTAATAACCTTTTATTTGATATTTTGATTTTTGAAACCGGCCGAGTGGTGAAAAAAATAATTTTTTGGTCTATTAATGGTCACCCTAATGATTAAATAAAAAAAACGGGTCTGATATTTTGCAATAAGGAACAAAACTACTATTTTTTACGAAATTCTGAGAACCACTACATCGTTTTGCTATGGAATGGCTGAATACTGTGCTTATCGCGATTAAACAATAGTAATTTATTTTCAACCGAAAGACTATTTATGGCTTAAATTGTTGTTGTCCCATAAGACTGACCATCTTGCCCTTTGAGGAGTAGAAATAATTGCCGGAAAATTCTAATTTTTCTTTTGAACTTTTTCCAAGTTTAACAGTTTTGTGTAATTGCTCTTCAAGCATATGATTATAGGCCAAAGGATGTAATCTTATAAAAAATAATAATTTTCTGTTCAAAATTGTGAAAGTAAATTCAAGTTTCGTTGGGGTGACCATCTTGCTTTATTTTCCCCTATGAGACTTTGAGAATTAGGAAATGAAGCTTGAAAATTTTTCAAAAAAATTGTGCTACGCCTATGGTTTTGGGAAATTCTGGGATTGGATTGGGATTGGAGTGGATCGAGCAGCAGGCATCAGCTGAATGTAAACAAAAACTACATGTGTGTTCGTTACATCGAAAAAAAATAAATAGATGCACCAACGCTGCTTCGATTGACGGGAATACGTAAATTCCCCTTCATGAAGAATATCAAACAAATTCTTAAATTGGTAGTCTCAATGATCTAGCCACAGCTACTTCCAGTTCTCATATATGAACCAACAACATCATACCACCACATATCGATTGCCATTTTGAGGCCGAAAACAATGGACGTCCTTTCTGAAAATACAATGTAACCAAAGTGGCATGTTTCGCTCCATCATTCGTAGGAATCTCCGTTCGTTGTCGTTTTTCTTTTTTTTTCGTGCTCGCACCAATCCCTCTGACCACCATCATCGACCTTCTCCGTTCGCTTCGCATCCTTTTAGATATAACACATACCAAGTACAGGAATTCCCCGAATAGCGCGGTGGGTGGTACAGTCGAGAAGATTTTCTGCAGGTTGACACTAATCACATACAAAAAAGCTACTCAATGAGTTGGACGATTTCCGAGAAATAGCGATGGCTGAACTGCACCACCCATCGCGCTACTCGGGCGATTCCTGTACTCGCACACGCCATAGATCTCCATCTGAGCGCGAAACTAACGAACGAACGTAACCAACCTAGGCCAGAGAAAGGCACTTTACAGCTCGCTAACAGCAGAAGTTGCCTGTATTGGGATGAGGTTACCAACCAACCGACCGACGACGACGTCGACACGATGAACCCCAAGCAGCATAACTCATAGTTGCACTCTGCTATGCACTACGCTTCCTTTTTTTTTCACCACCACCGGTGGTTCTTCAACAAACTATACTTGCGCTACTAACCGACCTCGGCCTGACTGCCTTTCTATTTGTTCAGCACTTTTCCATGCGTTGAATGTGTGTGCCGATCTCCCACCCCCTCATTCGCTTCTCGTTCACTATCGCGCTTCAGGATTTTTTTTGCATCGCCGTCGTCGTCGTCATCATCGTCGCTGCCGAGTGATGCATCTCTATGGAAGTCGGTGCAACAGAGTGCCAACAACGTGGGAAACGGGAAGGGGTTTGCAAAAGGATGAAAAATGTAAGTACCATTCCGAAAGGGGTTTTCGATTGCACACCGCACACACACACACATCCGCTCTGGCATGCATCATCATCGTCGTCATTGAAGAGTCGTCGTTGTGCTGCGGGAGTCATCATCGTCATCCTTTCCATGCACCATGAAAGTAAAGGGAAGAGAGAGAGACTGAGAGGGACGGGTGTTGCACCCAATGCTCGTTCAAAGCCACTAAAAAGTGGCACTATAACCCATCCGTGCCCCGGACCTTGCAACGAGCCACAAAACCCATCGCCGCCGTCGTCATCATCGCACACTGACTGGATCCACCAGAGAGGCAGACGATAGAGTTGAACGTTGAGCTTTCCCAGACTTGGGGTACGGAAAAAAAAAAACGAAGAGCGATACTCACACCACAGGACCAGCGCGCATTTACCAAGTTATGTACTCTCGTTCTCCTCTTCGCTAGGACTATCGTTTTTCCAACATATGCCATGTATTCACAATGGAATAAAAGTGGTTTGAAAAGCGCTGGTGCACCGGGAGGAAACGGGAGCAAGTGCACTCTTACAATCCATACGTGGGAAGTACATTTTTCGTTCCTTCGTCCTCTCCGACCTGGTCCAGTCCACCATCAGTTGGTAACTATTTCGCTGTTGGCACAACATCAAGTGTGCACACTGTGGGAAATGGTAGAACTCCAACTGCCGCACGCTGCATACTTCACGTCGGAAAATGGGCTGATGGGGTGGGGTGGGGAGGGGAGGTAGGGTATGATCTCCTATACCCGAGTTGGGAAGTCATCGCTGGCTCTCGAATCAACGGACGGACTCCCGATATTAAATGCAACAAATTTATTATTATGAATGTGAATATTTATGGCACCAACCGACCGACCGGGCAGTTCGTGCTTTGCTGCTCCATGGTGTGACTTAGTACGTTGCGTCTATGTGTGTGTGTGTATGAGCATATACATTATTATAGTGGCAGAGCTGTGTGATTTAGTGACTTGGAACAAAGTTTTTCACCCATAAAGTGTTGCGATGTGTGTAACAGGGTTGTTATATTTGAAAGCTTTGGTGATCCACCATGCGGCTCCATTGTTTCTCAGATTTAAAATAGAAAATCACGTGCAGCACAGACTTAGAGCGTTAATGGCTAAAGGCTCCCAATGACTGATTAATGTTTCTATGATTGATGAATATGGTAAAAATTCACTAATTCACTTGTATTCAACATTCCCAATCGATAGGTCTTGAATTGCTCTAACTCGACAGTTTGATTACGACATCGTAGAATCAAATTGAATATGAGAAATCGGGCCACCAAGACGGAATTTGCAATGTCTGTATGTGCGTATGTGGACGCGTGTTAATTTAGGCAAGCTTTTCCGAGATGGCTTATCCGATCAATATAGTTGATATCTCATTGGGCATATAATTTCGGGTAAAGGGACATTGTTCAAGATTCATGATTTTTCAAACTTTCCAATGTATTCCGATAAGACTAGTTGGATTTAGTAAACAACCCAATTTGAATAGGATCTACTTTTACATCCGTCAAAAGTAGGGCTATCCAAAATTGAGTAATCAAAGTTGGAACTGACAAGATGACATCGTTCAGATTCAGGTCGATGGTGTCCATTCATCAACTTTTCAGTACCAACTTCATTCACTCAATTTTTGATAGCCCTACTTTTGACGCACATTAGTAGATTCTACTCAAATTTTGGTTGTTTTGAAATAGCGTGCACCTCGCGCTGCTTTTGCCACCCCTGAAAACGAATCTAACTCAGAGAATGAGTCGCTTTTAGAATTTTTTGAAAGCGTAGGTTACTCATGTTACTCATACGAATGAGTAAGAGTGACTCAAAACCAGTGCTGATAAAAATCACTTCTTCATCTTACCTGAAAATGAAGACAACCTTAACAGATAGACCAACTACCTTCACGAATTTGAATTTTGACGTAACAAAATTCTCTTGATCAAGGGAACCTCTGAGTATTGAAGTCAAAATTTGTTTTTCTTCATTCGTGGCTGGATGTTCATTATCGCCTCTGTTGTCGTCAATATTAATATTCGTCTTCATCTTGGTAGGGATGATTTTGAGGATCAAATGCAAAATGATTATTTTCATTTTACGCAAACATAGCGCTGAAGAAAGTGTCGTGTGGGATTTTACACACAGATCGATGGGAATTATTGATAATATCGAGGTTTTAGGCTCTGAGGTCAACACTATTCAAAATAATCATAATGCATAAAATGAATTTGAGCATTGTGCTTTTGAGAATTGCTTCTGATTTTGACAATTTTATGTTTGATAATCAAGCTCTGTTGAATATCAACAAACGCGTATTCGTCGATGAAAATTGAACTCATTTGTTCATTTCGATTGTACGTAACAGCGAATATTTCAAAAACAAACGTAATTCATCTACACTGGGTTGAAGTGCTAATCTTTGCGTGTGATGCTAAATGATAAAAACAGACACTGCTCAAAAGTGGGTAAAAGTTACTCACTCTATGAGTTAGTTTCGGTTTCAGTGTACAAACTGAACAATTCGCATAACCATGGTTCATACATCATCCTCATTCGTACAATCGCTATCAGATCTGGTACAAATATGAACAAACAAAGGAACTTCGAGCATGGCTGATTTCCACATTGAAAATCCCGATGAATATTTCAAAAAGTCCTATCCCTTCATCGACTTTCTCTTTTGATAGCGTTTCAAAATTTTAAAAGCAAATTGAATTCGAATTCTTGCAAATTCTAAAGGTTTCAGAATTCTTAAACGCTTAGAAGTCCCAGATATTTGATTTTTTTTTAGTGAGCAATGTTCAAAAGTCTTGCATTTCGAATATTTATGTTAATCATCTATCTTCGGGCTATTCATACACTACAGAGAGTGAGTAACTATTACTCATTCGTATAGAGAAATTTCTAAAAACGTAGGTTACTCATGTGCTGAGTGACGTACGCTTTTAGAAATTTCTCCAGACGAATGAGTAAAAGTGACTCACAACCGGCTAAAAGTGACTCACTATCTGAGTTAGTTTCGTTTTCAGTACACAAACTGAGCAATTCGCATAGCCTTGGTCCATAGATCATCCTTATTCGAACAATCGCTATCAGATCAGGTACAAATATTAACAAAACGTGGCAATCCAGAAATATAGGTAGGTCGAGCATAGCTGCAGCATGAATATTTCAAGAAGTTCCAATCTCATGATCGACTTTCTCTTTTGATAACCGCCAGGGATGCCAGATTTGAAGACATGTCTTGGAGCACACAAGTGAAGATTTTGACTTCATATTTTAAGCAGCTTCTTGAAAATGGTAATCATGGGCGAACGAGGGCCAAACCAGGCTTCATAATAGATAGAAACCTCGAGTGAAGTGATCATATTTCAAAGTAAGAAAAATCTGCTGCGGAAAATCATTTCATAGTCTTGGAATTTAGATGAAAAAAATAATTTATGTTCAAGTTTGAAATTTTAAACTAAAGATCAAAAAATTGCTAATTGTTCTATAACCCTGATTTCAAAAAATGCAGTGTTCTAGAGCTTCAATTGATCATTTTGTCAAGCTTCTGCATTCATGTTCCATCAGATGTCACAGCTGTTGTTTTCGGTGACATCTATCGGAAACTAGACACAATCTGATTTCCTATAATTGTTCACATAGGACACTGCAGTGCAAAACATGTCTGGTACCTCTATATATGCATTTAGATTATTATTCGAAGTCCCTCCTTTTTACACATTCTGCACACAAAATAGCTCACCCCTCACAGAATTTCCCGCCGAATTTTATGTATGGGGCGGGGCATAAAGTATCTTTTGCGCAGAATATGTAAAAAAGGAGGGACTTCAAATGTTAAAGCAAATGCATATATAGAGGTACTAGACATGTTTTGTAGTGTCAGGTACTCTATATTGTAATCTGTGAAAGGGAAATCACAAATCGAGTGTCAACAAAATACATGGCATGTGGAGAGATTCAGGTCGTGAAAGCAAATTTTCTCTCTCAAATTTGAATTTTTTGGCTCTCTGGTAGTAACTGGTAGTAAAGCAGGTAAAATTGTATGGGGAAAATCATTTTTATTTAATTGTAGCTTGTTTAGCAATAATTTCCGGGAAAAAACTGAACGACAAAGCCCCTGACTAATTTCTTTAGGTTGTCGTTCACTTTTTTTGATCTGAATATACACCGGAAGCGAATTATTCGCACTTCTCTCAATTTCTATATGGGGATTTTTATCATTTCCTACCAGTGGAACAGCACCATCTATGTGGAAAACGGTCCAACAAAATGATTTATTATAAAAAAATCTTATTTTTTCCCAAATAAAAACTTTTTTTTCAGTGTCTGGAATCTTGAAAATGTATCTATGTATAGATGTAAAACTGTTTGAAAATGTTTATTTTGGAACCCTTCACAGGGTTTCGATGGGATTAGATCAAGAATCTCTCTAACATCATCTCAGAAATCCATGAGCATTTACCAGGAATCAAGAGGTCCTCAGAATTACATTGGAAGCATTCCTTAGATTTCGCTTAAAGTTCTTCTCACAACTAAAATGGTATTCCAGTCAGAACTCTCTTAGACTACTTCTCGTAATTTCTTTGGAATTATCATTAGAATTATCATTCAAAATTCTACAGAAATTGTCATAGAAATACTCAAGGTTAGCCAGAATCATAAATATTATCTTTTTGTCCAAGAACATTGAAAATTTTTCAAGCTCCATAATTTTGATATTTGTTTTACAATCTGGGATGTTGGAAATATTTCGGTGTCCAACATCTGAACGTTCGTTCCAGAATGTTGAAAATTTCTTCAAGCTTACATTATTATTTTACTAATATCCAGGATTTTGAAAGTTGTCTAATGCTCTATAAATTTTTCGTGTTTCAAAATTTGATCCGTGATTTGACATTTTCTTAAGTCTGAAGATTTTCGTTAGTTCGAAATCTCAATACTCAGATTTTCTCAGATCTCAATTGATTCCATTCCAAAATTTCTAAAACAATTTCGAAAATCCTTCACTTAACAAAATTCTTGCTAATGACATATTTAGCCCAGTAGCTTTCACAGACTTCGAACAATTTCAGTCAAATTAAAAATATTTGAGACTTTTAAAAACTTCCGAGATCATGCTCATGAAAACAAAATAAATTATTGTAGGCACTTGGATCATATAAAAAATTAAATATGTTTTAAGATTCTTGAACCTACGAAGTTTTCAAAATTCTGAATATATAAAGGTTGAACACTAAAAAATCCGGACACATAATGGTTTCACCGGAGCAAGCACGTCGCGATTCGATCCTGCGTGCTTGAAACGAAAATCCCGTTCTATCCGCTCCTGGCAGTTTTGGATCAAATTCCTGGGCAGGAATGTTATGGCTCGGTTGACTGGAAGAGTGCCCAAAAAGAATGCAAAATCAAAAAGAAGTTGAGATTCCCAAAAAAGTTCGTTGTCAGGCAAGCAATCTTCAGTTGTGGGTTGAAAAGCGAAACTTCTGAGACCATGAACCAGCAAATTTACCATGAAGAGTGTTCACGGAAGAGACTAATGCCTTTGGTAAGCTGCCACTACTTATATTCCACCGGACTTGGTAAGTCGTCACTACTCAAATTCCACCAAACAGTGGTCTTTGATGATTTGTCTTAAACCATTTGTCTTCGAACATTTGTCTTGAACGATTTGTCTTCAATCATTTGTCTTGGACCATTTGTCTTGGACCATTTGTTTTTGACCATTTGTCTTGGACCATTTGTCTTTGACCGTTTGTCATGGACCTTTGTCTTGGACCATTTGTCTTCGAGCATTTGTCTTCGACCTTTTGTCTTGAACGATTTGTCTTGAACGATTTGTCTTCAATAATTTGTCTTCGACCATTTGTCTTCGACCATTTGTCTTCGACCATTTGTCTTCGACCATTTGTCTTCGACCATTTGTCTTCGACCATTTGTCTTCGACCATTTGTCTTCGACCATTTGTCTTCGACCATTTGTCTTCGACCATTTGTCTTCGACCATTTGTCTTCGACCATTTGTCTTCGACCATTTGTCTTCGACCATTTGTCTTCGACCATTTGTCTTCGACCATTTGTCTTCGACCATTTGTCTTCGACCATTTGTCTTCGACCATTTGTCTTTGACCATTTGTCTTCGACCATTTGTCTTCGACCATTTGTCTTCGACCATTTGTCTTTGACCATTTGTCTTCGACCATTTGTCTTCAATCATTTATCTTCGACCATTTGTCTTCGACCATTTGTCTTCGACCATTTGTCTTCGACCATTTGTCTTCAATCATTTATCTTCGACCATTTGTCTTCGACCATTTGTCTTCGACCACTGTCTTCGACCATTTGTCTTCGACCATTTGTCTTCGACCATTTGTCTTCGACCATTTGTCTTCGACCATTTGTCGTCGACCATTTGTCTTCGACCATTTGTCGTCGACCATTTGTCTTCGACCATTTGTCTTCGACCATTTGTCTTCGACCATTTGTCTTCGACCATTTGTCTTCGACCATTTGTCTTCGACCATTTGTCTTCGACCATTTGTCTTCGACCATTTGTTTTGGACCGTTTGTCTTCGAGTATTTGTCTTCGATCATTTGTCTTTGATAATTTGTCTTCGACCATTTGTTTAGACCTGTTTTCTTCGATTCTAAAGTAAACGTGAAAAAATGTGTTTATCTGGAAAATTTTAGTCCCAATTTAATACATTTGTGCCAAGTACTCAGGATATCCCATATTTTAGATAATCCTGATAAATGAAAAATCGTCGTCCTTACAAAAATGTATATTGCCTGAAAAGCCCGTTATTTACGATGTCTCATAGTAATAAAATATACTTCGCCTTCTTTCGAAGAACAAATGAGATCCAAGGAATTTGGACTGCATTGAATTTTAAAGATTCAGTCCGTTTGTTTACGATTCAGTCACTATTTAAAAAAATAAATTTATGAAAATTTCATAGGAATGCTATGGAATTTTCATAGGAATTGTATGAAAATTTCATAGAAATTTTATGAAAATTTCATAGTAATTTTATGAAAACTTTAAATGGAATCAGTGGAAAATTTAAAGGGAACAATTCTCAGGTAGTTTTAGGAAGAACTCTAAAAGAGTCTTGACAAGACTTTCTAGCCAATTGTAGTTAAAATGTTAAGGAACAACTAACTCTAGGTAGCGGTGTAGGTGGGGTAGTGGTAAGCGTGATTATCTCTCACCCCAGCAGGCCTCGGTTCAATCCCAGTCGGCGCCGCCGGGATGTTCTGAGGCATAACATCTCTGATCACGCCTTCCTTCGGAAGGGAAGTAAAGACGTTGCTCCCCGGTTCATGAGTTGATGAGTCGATAGGTAGGGTTCAGGTGTGGGAGTTGCCTCCCTTGCGTCGGTAGCATTAGTGCTCAGCACGGAAAACAAGATCGACGGAAAATAAACAAACGAAAAAAAAAAAAAAAAACTAACTCTAGGTCTAGTCTAGCTAACTCCTAGAAGTGCTCTGCGTATAATTTTAGGTAATTTTGCAGATAATTCAAAGTCCAAATTGAATGAGTTTTCCTAATAAGCTCCGAGAATAATTGCAACAGGGTTCTGATTTGTGATTCAAAGGAAATTACGTGAGAAGCTGAAAGGGTATTGAATTCTCAGAATCGATTCAAAACAATTCTGGATCAAATTCCACAGAAGTTCTTAGTGTTTTCTTAAGGGTTAGTTCCAAGGTAATTCCGAAAAGCATACCAATGGAATCGAATGTTCCGGGTAAAGTTGCGAAAGAATTTTGAGAAAAGACTCTAGGGAATTTCAAGGACTGTTTCGAGAAGCATTTCCCGAGAGTTCTGAGTAGAATTTCAAGTGACTTTTATAATCATTCGTAGCTGAGCTCCTAGATAAATTTGAGCAGATGTTCAATATTTTTTCGGAGTGAATTGCAGTGGGATGTTAATGTGAATTTTAAATAGAATTTCAGAAATTCTTGGGACAATCGAAAAATCGAAAAAAATCGAATTAAATATTATGGTGAATTTAGAGCTTCTTAAAAGTAGTGCTGCGTGATCTGAGGATTTTCTTGACTGATGAATTGATTATTTCATTTGCAATGATTATGATTAATGAATAATGATTATATTATGAGAGACATCCCAAGTAACTATTATGGTTTTATGAGGGTTCTGTAGATCATGGTTTAGACTTTATGATTAGTGATTATGATTACGAGCTGAAAAAATCTTGCTTTTAAAACTTATTGCATAAATTCAAAGACAACAAATTAAGAAGACTGGCAACTCTTCCATTTTCTCAATCGAACGCTATGAGACAGGTACAATTGCGTCATCTGCCGCTCAAAGGTAAATGCTTCGAACGAATTTGATAGCAAATATTACATCCTCAGAAGATAGGTTTGCGTATTTGCTCATTTTTCTTTGCGTTGCTTCCACGTTCACTAAAGTGCAGGCGCTATTGTTTCTGTCGCTTGGATTCTGGCAAAGTTGCCAGTCTTTTTGATATGATGTCTTCGATAAATTGCTATTTTAGTAAAGAAAATCGTTTTCAATTCAAACATTTTACTAAAAGTTTATGTTTCAATGGTCAATTTCTCCAAGTGCCCAATTCTGAAAAGTGAGCATTTTGGATAATTGAAAGCTTAGAAATTTACTTTTTTGTTACTGATGGTTTCAACTTTTTTTTTAATTTTTTTTTAAACGCAACTAGTTTTCTACTATTTTGTTTCAGACGTCATTTCAATTATATAAGCCATTTTCGCGCTATGATTTATTGAAAAATATCGAATGCGTCATATTGAAACATAAGGCAAGAGTCAAAATAGCCGAACTCCGACACAAACTTGGTTCATTGTTCCTAGCGAACAATTAAGCGAAGTTGGATTTGTAGAGGGAAAAGTAAAATCGATTCATCACTTGGTGTGGAACTGCACTTGATCTCTTGATCCTGACCGCATAGAAAGTTCTCATGTTGGGCAAAGTTGTTCAGTTTAGTGCGGCTTTTCCATAAAACTTTTAAGTAAGAACTTATTCATGACAGTTACATTATTCCAAAATGCTACAGTCAGTTGTATGGACAGTCAAATGGCATCCTAATGAATATTAGGAAACGAATATATCGAGTCATCGTGGTTCATTTTAAAGCTTATTTTGATATCACCGAAGTCCTCGATTAACAGTTTTTGGTTGGACCTTAAACAAGTATTGAAGGGATAATGTAGTTACGTGGTGGCAGCTTAACCGATTGAGCTAACCTAACCTAACCTCAATGTAGTCAACATTTTTTGTCCATCCCAGCAGCCACTCACTTATTCCATAATTAGCTCCACACCATCGACCGTATTCATCCAATCAACGGAAAAACAGCTTCCGGACCGTAATCATATTCTTTCCTATCTTCATTGTTTCCACCCCATTTTTTCCGTTTCTGCTCACCCTCATCACCTATCCCGGAGGAAAAAAAAAAGAATCGAAATCCACCAAATGCCATGATTGACATCCCAGAGCATCTTTTTCCCGGATCCATTCACTCATGCCACACCCTCGCTCGACCTCTCCCCTCCTCCTACCACCCATCCCGTGCCGTCAGAACGATGAACGACAGGGAAAAGGAAAATATATTATCGACATGGCTGACATGGCACGCAGAAGAAGAGAGCCCATCTCCATCAGGATCAGCTTTCTCGCTGGTAGATCTTTGTCATCTCGTAAATACATTCATCTTTCTTTATTTGCCGCCACTCACACCCATCCGTCCCGGGCAGCCCTTTTCCTCCCGGCCCTAGCTTTGCCTTCAAATATTTATTCAATCTGCTTCCCGCATCCTTGCCCCCACCCCCCGCCCCCCAATCCGGAAACAACACCCACAAGGACTAAAGCAAAGTATTTTCGGTTTTCCACCCAAATGGCATTCACACATTCCCCCGCCCACACACGATGATGAACAGCAAGCAAACTGGGGAAAAGAGGAAAAATGTTACATATTTTCCCCCGAGCATAACGAACACGATTGGGTTTTCCCACCCGACTCGTAAATTGGAGGACGAGCGGTGGGGAGTAACATTCTTGTGAAAAGACTTCGACTTGTGTGCAGAATGTGAAAAACATGCTTCTCCCACCCACCGCCAGCTCTGAGAAGCTGAGAGCTTTACGTATTCCGGCGGTAGGGTGCAGAAACCGAAATGATATATGTAAATAGAGATAAGTTGTAAATTCATATAAAATTCATACAATCTCCCTTAAGGATGCTGCTGCTGCTACTGCAACGGAAGCAGAGGCAGCAGACACCACCACCGACCCTCGTCACGCTTCTTCCACTTTGCTCACTGCCACTCTCGTCGTGTGACTTTTCCTTTCGCAAGTCGTTCAAGTTTGATGAAGAAAAATGGAAAGGACGATTCTTACATTTTCATTTCTTATTTCATTTCCACCCCCGCCCGCTCAGCCACCCACTCAGCGACCACTTTCACTTTGTCAGATTCGTCTCGAAACGATGCCACCTTTTTTTGCCGACTTCCCACCTTCTGTTCTTTTGATGCAGCACATTCACAACAAGAGACCGCCCACCCCCGGGACTCTTTCTCTCACACTTGTCGCCTTCAGGATGGCATGACAATTTGCTCTTTCTTTTTTCAAATAAAATAAATTGTATTTGCTCTCGGAATGTCCTTCCGCTCCCCTTTCCCCTCTGTTCCCTGCTTTGAACAATCTTTCTCTCTATATAAGCACCCTGAAACCACATACCGAGGCAAATTCTTTTTTTGGAGTCCCTTACGGATCTTGAATTCCTTTTTTTTTGTTCGAAGTTGTTTTGTTATGACCGAAGCCGGCAGGCGGCAGGAGGGTGATCAAATTCTTTTTGAATTTTCCTGTTTTCTTTGTCATCTTATTCCGAGGAGTTTAACCGCCCAATAGGGCAGGTTGTTCCTTGGATTTGCAAATTTCAGAATAAGCGCAGGGGGTGATAAAAGGGGTGTCATGCCGAAGGATTTGCCCAGCTGGACGTGATGCACATATGTAAAATGGCCCGTTCCGGTGATGGTGGAGTGAAAGTGATCCTTTATTGGGGTTTCTCTGCCTCTTGCTATTCCGATAAATATATTCATCGGCGTAGGAACTGATTCGTGATGGGTGGCATTTTCAAATCGTGTTGAGTGTCCAGAAAACAAATATAACATTTGATTCATTTGTAGACTTACATTTTTGCGAAATCTTTGGCAGAGACCACCGTTCGAAAAAATGTAACACATTTCAATCTGGCAGATCTTCGGGACCTATCAAAACATGAACAATTGCCAGTTCTCAGTCAAAAATCAAAATCGGGTTTCAATATTATTGTTACAGTAATGACGCGATTTGGTCAGCCCCTCAGACTTGAATCTTTCAATGATTTCCAAATATTTCTCATTCATCTTCAAGGTGGATGTTTAAGGTATACTTTGGTGCAATAAGACTACTGAAAAAGCGCATGGGTTTCGTAGAACATAAGTAAAGATTTTCAAAAAGGGGGTTGACTAAATTGGGTCATCACTGTATTAGGATAATGCAATTGCTGGGCATCAAGTCTCTTAGTATCCTTTTTGATTTTAGAGCTTTTTAAGCCAGCCATGCCTCACTCCTGGTCTGGAACAGTTAGATTCACAAAGAAGACTACGCCTTCCATCTTCACATCTCTAGAGGGGATGTAGATGTGATACCCGGTGTTGAACGCCTCATGGTCAGAAATTCTATCGGTCATCTTATAATTCCGCCCCAAATCTCTCACGATGTCGAGCGCTTTCAAAGGTTTATTTTTGAGCGTAGCGAAATGATGTCTATGAATGGGGCCTTTCTATTTGAGTATATGCTAAGGTGGTGCAGTTATACAATATACCAAATCATGAATTTCTTCATATTTCTCTACATCAGCGTTTCTCAATCTATGAGTCGCGACCCACCGGTGAACAGAGGGCGAAATCGAGCTAAAAAATTTAACATATTTTCGTTGGTGTTTGAGGTCATTAAAACTAGCTATTCTTATGTAAAAAATCACGACAATTCGATTGGTGATGGCTTTATTGTCATAGATAACGGCAAGTGACATATTTTTTATTGGTAATTTTAAGCATTTGATGAATGAAAATTGTCTGGGATACAAATTTCTAATTTGAAAAACATTACGCTGTAGTTAAGGGTCTATTTTACCCTAATTGCCCTTGT
The DNA here is from genome assembly GCF_037179485.1 of Ochlerotatus camptorhynchus. Classification (NCBI taxonomy): domain Eukaryota; kingdom Metazoa; phylum Arthropoda; class Insecta; order Diptera; family Culicidae; genus Ochlerotatus; species Ochlerotatus camptorhynchus. The sequence goes on from NW_027040620.1 coordinate 1,162,453, forward strand.
ACTTCTTGAAAGTGGAGTAACTGTATAGAAAACTATTGTAATACGTGAAATATAATATGAAACTGTTCCTGTCTGGCTTGAAACCAACAGGAGACTCTAGTGCCTCTTGTTCATAATCTCGTTAAAAGTACATTTGGCCCAAATTCCCCCTTAAATGCTTTAAAATTAAATGTATACATAAAAACGAATAGGACTCTCGGAAAATAATGTGTTCTACTGTCTGAGCTATCTATTCTATTTTCCAAAACCATTTACCATACTCATCATTAAGATTATCGGGTTGTGATTGCCGTGTGATCTGATATTAGGCTAAACCGGTACTGACTTAATAAGTTTTAATTATAAGAGGTATTGTATCTTATCTTTTGCCACTTCCTGGTATGCTTCTTAAGAAGATTTCATTTTTTTAATGCTTCCTGGCTTGCTTCATAAGTTGACGCCATCACATTTTTTTTCATGAATTTCCTTGGATGCATCCCTGGATCTATTCACCTCATCGAATCTTCTCCTTCACCACCTCACACTTCTCATCTCATCTTAACTGATTTCAACTCACCTAACCTCATCTCACCTCTTCTCACCTCACTGCATCTCACCTCAACACTTCTGTGATGTGATATGATGTGAAAGGTACACACCAGCAGTGAAAGGATTACCTATGTCTGCAGATACTTCACCGGAGTGATTGTTCTGCCTGATGGTTTGATGTAGCAGGGTGAATCAATCTCATTAAAGACCTTCGGAACACATACGACCAAACGAAGGTATGTCTTCACGTGACAAGGGACTGGCTACCCTAGGAACCCTTGTCCAGCTAACAACTCCTTTGATTCCCTTAGGCTACCTTCCCCTACTCAGTATAATGAATTTATATAATATATATGGAACGAACTCACCAAATCAGTCCAAAAACAACAAATGAATTGTATATGATGTAGTGAAAATAACTAAAACATGAGAATTTTCATGACTTGTTTATAGAAAGGAAAACAGATTGATTTGATTTGAAGGGACGTCCCTTTACTTAAAAAAAAATTAATGAACATTTGAATACGGTCCATCATCAGCTGTTCGACGAAGCTTTGTCCTGATGTTTGAACAGGAGCGTTGTACAGCTTCTTTATCCATTTGGCTAATGCATCTTTTGATTCTATTAATCAGTTGTTTACAGTCTTTGGCTCTCCAGTTGTTTTTGTATACCAGCAAACTCAAATATCCAAAGAAATCTTCAATCGGGCGACACTGGGGCAAATTTGTTGGATTGCGGTTTTTTGGTACATAGGAGATGTTTTGGCTTTCCATGAAGGCTTGTATTTTTCTCGCATAATGCGACGACGCTTTATCCGGCCAAAACACATAATTTCCATCTGCATGATATGTTTGAAGAAATGGAATCAATATTTTCTTCAAACATTGATTTTGGTACACTTCTTGATTAATAGCCAAACCACTGGGCTTGAACCATGGTTTGGAAATTCCTCTCTCAGATATGGCAATATAAAGCATCACCTTCTGCTCAAACTTATGCTTAAACCTATATTTCACATTCGAAGATGCAGTAGAAATGTTATCAGAATAATATCGATCGTTTCCTGGGGTGTGGGTTTTTGAGAGAGGGAAGTAGCTTTCATCATCCAAAACGAAACATTTTCCGGCGTAATTTCGGGTCATCCAGCGGCATTGGGATTTTACGGTTGATATCTGTTGCTCCGTGTATTCTGGTGCTCTTGATTTCTTGTGGTAGACTATTCCTATCTTCTTCAACGTCTTGCAGATGTAAGGTTGCGTAGTCTTGAACTTTTTTGCTGCATCAGAATGACTAATCGAATCCTTGTTGTTAAAAGTACTATGGAGCAATCTAAATCCTTTCTTGTCCATTATTTTAGCCGGTCTCCCACTACCACTCCTACGAGCTGTTCCTGACGATGCCAGGATACGATAGATGGTTGAAACTGGAACATTCTCGCTTTTAAAATGGTTCACAGTGAACTTTTTCCCGTGATTTATGTTCGTTTGATAGAACTGTACAATCCGCTCGCGTAATGCTTCTTGCTTCGACGGCATTTTGAACACAACTGAACAAGTTGGAACAAAACAAAACATACGATTATGTTGGGAAGACAGAGAGCATTGATTCACATAATCTCTCTTTTCTCTGTGCACGTTTGTGGTTTGGTATGAGAGAGTTAAAATCATTCTCATTTTTTAGTTATACCCCGTTACTAATAAAATGGACCGAACTCACCAAATTAGTGCATAAACATCGGTTTTTTATGGATGGATCAGCACTATAAATATAACTGGTTACATCACTCTTATTACTTCATACAAGTTTCAAGGGAGGCTCACACAATAAAAAAAAAACCAAATTTAAAGTTTCTTCTTCATAGACAAGTGTAAAACACTGTTCGGCTCCGTAAAGCTAACGTGATGGATTGCGACTACTATTCTTTAAGAAGACGCACCATACTCACGTGAACAATTTTTTTATGTAATGCGTTTATTTTTTCCAGGCTCGCTTTGTGGAGCCGATATTCATTGTTTAGATTAGAGATGGGCGATCCGCTCCTGAGCTGTTCTAAAGACCCGATTCACTGAAGTGAGCAGATGACCCGCGGTTCATTTTTTATGAACCGCAGCTCATCAGCTCACTGATATCACAAGTCTAAACCATTCAATCCGTCACTTATAGTGAAACTTAAAAAAGGACTTACGCATTGAACTGTCACCGCGTAAACCAAGATGCGCGCATTATACAACATGTGCTTACTATTTGACATGATAACGGTAAAGGAAACTTCCAAGCGGATGATTGAGAGAGAGAGACATATGTACATCACTTTCTCCCCCCATCATTCTCTGGGAGAACGGAAGATCCGCAGTTCCGGATCTGAATCATCGACCGGAATGATTCAGTGGAAGCTGTTTAGGATACCAACTCTCGGACCCGTCTAGCTCTTTGGATCCGTTCTGCCCGTGGACCCGTCCTGCTCTTTGGATCTTTTTTCTATGCTGATGATCTGGAACTGAAGTCGAGAATATTGAGGGCATTTCTGCTGGAGAATTAACATCAATATAGACTGGATTTCATAGCATATGAGACAAGGCGTAACATCGTGTGACACGATGTCAATCATATCCTCGCGTGTGTTATAGATGTAGCTCTATGGCATACACTTTTTGCTTTTACTGATATGTTGTTGGCTCAATTTGCGCGCATTTTGGTTTACGCGGTGGTTGTTCAGTTCTTGCGTAATCCTGTTGCAAGATACGGATTTTTTGGCTTAGACTACTTTTACGATTTAATGTAGTTTTAAGCTTCTATAGCTCTATTGGTTTAGGGTCACCAAAATTACTTATTGCTTTTCCGACTTTGAATTTGTGTATCAATTTCAATAATTTCAATGTGAGCTTAAGAACTGTTCCATATAATTGACTCTCCTTAGTGAGCTGGACGAGTCTGATCCGCTCACCTAGATGAGCTGATGTCCCCACCTCTAGTTTAGATTACAAAATTACCTAAAACTAACGTTAGTAAAGCGGGGGCCGATTACTCGCGGCTATCTCGAGGTTAGGGGTAGCAAGTTGTAACAAATGGATGACAGGGTAGGGATTGAGAACACAAAGTTTGGAGAGCAATGTGCTTATTGATCTCGAACTAAGCGACATACTGATGAAAAATACGATGTTGGGCAAACAACTTGGGTGAACACAAGATGGCACTAACTACTAAATCCTCCGATCTATCCGTTTTTATGAAATATTTCACGAACCGCAGAAACGTTTCACTAATATGACAGCTGAACCTCTCCACTTTATTGCGTGGTTCAACATGTTTACATTCTTCTTCAGTTTGGTAAAATGGCGTCGAATCAAGTCGAAGTACGCAAACGCATTTTGTACGAACGGCAGCGATGGCGGGTATCCCACAGTTAGTTCGAGAATTTTACAGACACAAGAATTAACATTCAAATAAGCTACGTTTGCTGTCGATATAACTCTTTACTGAAATAAACAACCGGTTTTGTTGTATTATGTGTAGATTTTTTCTCCGGCATTATCTTAGTGTCCAAAATTTAACGTGGACAGGCTTTAGCCCTGGAATTTTGCTCAAAAATGTCTTGACATTCTTCTGAAATTTCACTTAAAACTCTGCTTAAATTATCTGTTATTATTTTGCAATAAAAACCATGACATTCTCCACAGGATTTCTCGACAAACTCTTTCAAATTCACTTGGAACTATTCTTGGAGCTCCTTTGGACCTCTTCTCTGGAACTATCCTTAGAATTCCCTTGGTTTACTCCTTAGAATTGTGATTTTTTTTTCCTTTGGTTTGTTTTTTCCGTCGATCTTGTTTTCCGTGCTGAGCACCAATGCTACCGACGTGCCAGGAAGGCAGCTCCCACACCTGGACCCTACCTATCGACCCATCAACTCATGAACCGGGGACCAACGGCTTTACTTCCCATCCGAAGGAAGGCGTGATCAGAGATGTTATGCCTCAGAACATCCCGGCGGCGCCGACTGGGATTGAACCCAGGCCTGCTGGGGTGAGAGGTAATCACGCTTACCACTACACCACCGGCGCCGTTAGAATTGTGATGATGATGATAAAAGTGGTTTACCACCCATTGTAGCACGGAAACTAAGTCCGCCAGCAGTGGGTTCTCTTCTCTGTTTGTCTTGATCAAGCTTAATAACCTCTGATTGTCCTCAAAATGTCGCTGTATGAAGGGCCAAAAACGGATTGGGTAGATCGATTGGCAAAGTCGCCTATACGCATCTACGGAACAATAAAGAATCTCCTTTCAGCAACTTGATCAGCCAATTGGTCAAAAAGACAAGCCCCCAAACAGGAAGATGCCCCAATGACTGGGGGAGAAGAGCCCGCCCTTTATCCACGAAATGTTATCAACAGGGAGTTGACATTCCCACTCTCTCGGTCCAAATCGCTTCAATCGCTTTTATATATGTATTTCAATGTATATACGAGTTGATTGTTATGATTATTGTCAATAATGCTTACAATTTTATGAAAATCGTGCTACTTATTTTACCTTTTTGTGATACCCATCATCATAGAAACCAATCTTGAATCGTAGACCAGGTCTATCAATAATACACTCGTTCCGAGACGGGGCTCTGTGATAAAGCCATCTTCTTATTCTTCATGATGTTCGCTCACCAATCGGAATGCAATGCAAACAAAAAAGAGATACAACCAGGATTAGTTTTTTTTTTAAGTATAAGTAATAGTTTTATCCGCATACCCAAGTTACCATATTGTGTCTCAGTGACATTGTCTCACTCTGCGAACACCAACTTGACTATCCGCTAGGAAACACCAAAGAATATATAGACATAAATCTTAAAACACAGTTTTAACTGATAGTCCTTTACAAACATCAAACTGTCCAATATTGGACCCTGCCAACACACGGCGCCTACACGCTAATGTGGGCCGTCTGAATGGTTCATCGGTTGCGAGTTGCAATATTTCCCAAACTGAAGCGATACATCTCTCATTGTTTCAACTTTATCCTAACGTAATATTATCACCCATATGCATATGGTTATACATCTTTACTATCACAACCTCGGGTAATCATTGAAACTACCTGCATTTCACTCAGGCACCCCTGAGCAACCTGTAATCACCCTCTCATACTCGAAATGTGCCACGACCAACCTGGCACAACTACGCTATACGCTCTGTAGTCCAAGCGAATCTGCTGTATGAAGGGCCAAAAACGGAGGGGCAGACTCTTTCGCGGAACTCTCGGAACAATGTCTTGTTACAGTGATCTCCATACTCAAGGGTTGGTGGACTGGGCTCGAAAATAGGTTTGCCTATTCTTAGTATCGGACAAGCGAACCAAAAATCCTGTATGGCCAATCAGTTGATCGGCCAGATGATGAAAGCACAATTGGGGTTGAATGGATTCAGGCTGCTAATCGGAGACAGCCAAATTCAACGTTGTCGGTGTACGGAACCTGATGGCCCACAGAAAGTTCGAGAATTTTACAGACAAAAGAATTGTCATTCAAATTTACTTTACTAAAACAAATAATCGGTTTAGTTGTGTTATTCGTAGATTTTTTCCCGGAATCTCGGACACGATTTAACGTGGACAGAAATTCTGGAACTTTGCCAAAAAATGTCTTGAAATTCTTCTGTAATTTCCCTTAAAACTCTGCAAATTATCTCTTATTATTATGCAATAAAAACCATGAAATTCTCCCCAGGATTTCTCGAAAAACTCTTTTAAGTTCTCTAGGAACTATCCTTAGAATTCCCTTTGGTTTACACCTTAGAATTGTCTGCCGAAATTCCTTGAAATTCCACTAAAAATGCCCATTTTCTCAAGAATTCATTTAAAGAAATCATCAGGATTCAATTCTAAGTATTATTTTTTATTCTTCAGGGGTAGGGGGAGGCACTTTGGTTCTCTTAATAATTTTCAGATTCTCATGTTAACTACACGAAAAAAGTGATTTTGTCCCCCCAATGTTCAAGCCAAGCTGGCACCACTGAGTTTATATAAGAATTTGAAAATTATTGGGGAGGCAAAAGTGTCTCGTCCACCACCATCCCACCCCCTAAGTTGGCGACTATGAGCGGATGGTAGATAGACAGCTTCATAATTTTCTCACTACGCGGTGCTAATGAGCTGTGAGCTTCCTGCATAGCTACATGTTGGGTATTTTTGGAACGAGGACGACTGCCTCTACCGCAAATCGATGTCCGATACCATTTTGGAGTCCAAGATGGTAGTCCTCGGTTTAAGAAAAATGTCAAATACCCAACATAATAAGTTGATATAAGTTAATATTGAAAAAAAAAAATGTATTCAAGTACTGTACCTCGGTTTTAGCGTATGCGGTTTTGTAAAATTGATATGCTGATTTCATAGAAGCTTATTTCAAATAACAGACTAAAGTGGTAATTTTTATACGATAGATGGGGAGATGAAAGTATAGAGTTGATAGTTCCGTTAGAGTACGGCAGTGTGAAAATTGTATATAGAAAGTAGAAAGCGAGCAAGGACAACTTTAGGAAGGTTCAAATCGGTTTGATCATCTCTCTTTACCAAACTCTCCCGTTGGAGAGGGATGGTGAGGAATATTCCGCAAAAGCAAATAGGTTTAGATTTTCAAACAGAGGGCTGACAAAATAGGTTCATTACTGTATGTTGACGTTTTTTAGTCTTTTCAATGCCATTCTATTTTTGGGTATCAGGCAATGGTGCAGTTTGACGATTTTTTACATATATATAGCCATTTTGGAGTTTTCACAGTCATTTTGGACATATTTTCAGTATTGGTGGGTCGCGATCGTTTAGAATTTCTCATACTGGGTAGCTATTGAAAAGAGTTGTAGCACCACTGCTCTACATGAACATGAACGTACCATATGCACTCAGAGCGCCACAGTGTAATCGAATCGATTTTTTCGTAAAGTTTGAACTGCACTTTCCAAACCATACCTCACCTTTTTTTTTTTTTTTTTTCCTTTGGTTTGTTTTTTCCGTCGATCTTGTTTTCCGTGCTGAGCACCAATGCTACCGACGTGCCAGGAAGGCAGCTCCCACACCTGGACCCTACCTATCGACCCATCAACTCATGAACCGGGGACCAACGGCTTTACTTCCCATCCGAAGGAAGGCGTGATCAGAGATGTTATGCCTCAGAACATCCCGGCGGCGCCGACTGGGATTGAACCCAGGCCTGCTGGGGTGAGAGGTAATCACGCTTACCACTACACCACCGGCGCCGTTATATACCTCACCTTGTTAGCAAACATTTGCAGCAAACATTCCCATATGTTCCACACACACACACACACACACTGTCCACCGTTTGCATAATTGCAAACCTCAAGCAGCAACTCCCCGCAAACGAAATTGAATTCAAAATCTCCGGATCTAAGCATTTTCGGGGAACGTAAATCTGCATCCCAGTGCACACATAGGTACGCACTTTCAGTGCCGCGACGGCCGTGCCGGCTACCACAATTTGAATAACAATAACAATAATAATTTCGGAAACGAACCGACCGTTGGTTCATGATGCGCGAGAAAAGGCTTCTGAGATTTCGATGACTGCAGCGGCAACAGCAGCGCTGCTACCGCAAATTGTGCAAGTCGTACGATAAATATTATTCGAAATTATTCCGACCACATAGCTTCGGGGCCCAGTAGTGCACCGGTTTTGATTGGATTTCGCTTATATCGATCTTTGGTCGGCAGCTCGCAACGCGGGCGTTGGACGAATGTTTGAATGTTTCGATTAATTTTGTCCAAAATCCGGATTTGCTGTGGATGTCCCGCTGCCAAGGATATAAGGACCAGGCTAAATTTCATCATTTGTCAGTGTGTAAATAGACTCCCATATATCTGGCAAAAAGGTTCAGAAAGTGAACCGCACAGTTCGTTGTTTTGCTTGTCGTACCGGGCCGTATCTGTCGTCGCAGGCGACGGCAACCGATGAGGACGGTTGTCCAGGGTTGTGACTGTGGCTATAAATTTATAATTAATATTGTATAAATACGAATAAATGGTGCTACATCATGGGTAGCATCGTCAATCTCGGTGGGAGGGGGGGGGGGATTGGGTTGGGTGGCATTTTCTGAGGGGATTGCTGTTCGGAGGAGAAAGTTCCAAATGGGATTTGTTAGGAGAAAATACATGCCTAATATGGATGGTGCTGTCTGATTGCGGTTGGTTTGAATGACGTTCGATAGATTTCAGTTGAGCTGCCATACGGTGGGTAACGAGGAAGAGGCCTATTTCATCGATAAGGTACAATACTGTGAACATATAGGCAATGTTTTGCTTATAAATCTGCGTACTTATAAATAACTAATTTTGCATGTGATGGAATCCATCTTTGACATTTAGGATGAGACAAACAGACATGTCATGTCACATTAAGTGCTAATTGAGCTGATTTCAGCATCTGTTATAGCGCAATTTTAAGTCAAAATTGATTTCTGAGGACAGTATTGAATTCAAATAAAAAATTTGAACAGAATTTCAAAGAAATCTTATTGTCAACAAAGTTGCAAAGCAATTTTAAGAAGGATTCCGGCAATCAAACTTTTGCATTTAGAATCTTCTATAATAATCTTCTTAAGAGGCTTCCTCTCCTATGCTAGAAGTTTATTTTAGAAACTTATTCTATATTCCTGCTCGTCGCTACGCTCCTCTTACTAAAAAAATAACACGGGTAGAACAGTAAATCTGAGTAGCTTCCAAGGTTTATGGATCAAAATTTGAAAATGGTTGTCTTAAACATGAAAAAAATAGGGTTACGGGATGTAATGTTAGCCTAGCCTCTCACTTCAGCCTATCAAGAAAATAACTCATTCATTCAGCGACAATACACAATAATTATGAAAAACTAATACCACATCTACTGCAAAATTCTAATCCGTAAATCAATTGCCTATTTTTGGGACAAATGTTGAACATTTATTGCTCTTTTTCAAAGAAAAAGTTTAGTGAAATTATCTTAATTTTCGATTTCCATTCGCCATAATCTTGCCGTATTATTGCACTAACGAAAATCTTCGCTTCAAGGCATGCTTGGCATACACAGTTGTACACACCAACTGCTCGTCTGTTAATAACTTTTTACTCAGTTGTTGAAATTTGTTTTTCTTTAAAGTAATTGATAGATTAGGATCAAAGCTTACTATAGATATGCAAATAGTAAATAAATCTTAACATTTGAATCAACACCAATGAATTTTTACTCTTAAAGTCCGAGATGTGCAGCGAGCATTTCTCACTTCAGTTTTTCAACGCAAAAACAAATACAGTTTATTACTAGAATTAAAATTTACGTTTTTCTACGTATCTATAACAAACTTAAACTCTATTCTATCTACTACTTCAAAAAGAACTATGTTTCGTCAACTCTGTCCAAAGTTATTAGCAAATGAGTAGTTCGTGACCAAAACAGTGTATGTCAAGCATGCTTCGGGGGTCATCAAAAAATCTGATAATTGCATGAATTGAATAGACTTACCTTTTTGTAACATGCTAGCCTAATAAATCAACATCACATATTTCATTCTTATTACAAATTTAGAAGATTTCACGCTTTTAGCGCTTTATAACTATGGACCGAACTTTAGGGACATTATTTTGAGACGTGTTCCTAATTATGGCCTACGAACTTTATTTGATAACTTTGTTTTGGTATTGGTTAAACCATTCGCGTTGACGATGACTCTACAGTGGTTCACTCATATAGGAAAATGCCATAAGCAAATGTCGAATTTCGTGAAACATAGCGGATCGTTTTTTATCCTTACACTCCACTGAAAAATCACGTAGGCAAAATGTTAATCTTTGCGTGAAAGGAGGGGTCGACACGGTACACACGCTATTTACAAGTAACCCAAATTTGAGAAGGATCAACTCATATTCGTAAAAAGTAGGGTACCCCAAATTAGGTAAACAAAGTTTAGACTAACAAGATGACGAATGGAAAACATCGACCTGAATGCGAACGAAGTGGTTCATTTGTCATCTTGTCAGTTTCAACTTTGTTTGTTCAATTTAGTGCAGTGTAAGATATGAGTAGAAGTAAATGTCTTTCATATAGTGACATTTAATCATATATGAGTGGGCTTTACTCATATTTGAGTAAAAATTTACTTATTCTATGAGTTAACCACGTTTTTGCTAATTTGAGTGAACGCGATTCAACTATGAGTTAGTTCACCGTGCAAGCCCTTCCAATAACTATCAAGCTGGATAATGCATTGGATCCTAAGTAACATTGATCGATTCTCCTCGTCGACTTACTCTTTGGTTAATAACTTGGCTACAAAACCGTTTCTAGTCGTATCTGCCGTATTAGATAAAGTCTTTTCCATTTAGATTTTGGCCGCACAAAATAGGCCATTTCACCAAGGGGAAATAAAGTACAAAAACGCTTAAGGTATCATTTTGTAGGATTTTTATTTAAGGGAAGAATACAACAAAAAATATTCGTCAGCTTTTCGGATGGTGTTTGGCCACATTTCTTCAATTTGCGCTTTATAACTGCCCAAAATTTTTCAATGTGACGAAAATCTGGACAATTTGGTGGATTGATGCTTTTCTTAATAAAATCGACATTATTCTGCTTATACATCGCGGCAGTAATGGCAGCTGGCTAAGTCAGGCTAGAACTTTACGGGACCTTCGTGTGATTAAATGAACGGCAAAATTATGTTCTGGAGACACTCCTCCTTGTAAAGTTGTCGCTCCAGTGATGACAATCTTTGTTTCCTTTCCGCACCTGCCGATGCCTTGACAAATCATCAACTTGCTAGCGAATTGATCTGCAAAGAAAAATGTGAATTTATCCGGAGCACCCCCCCCCCCCCCTTACGTTTAGCAAAGTAAAAATTTTGGCCCGGGATTTGTCCAAAGTCCATTTTTACGTAAGTTTCATCGTCTATCAAAATACATCCGTTATACTTGGTCAGAACTTGCTCGTACAGCTACAGTACCTTGCACGGTTTTTGGCAACCAGGTTTTGTTTCAGCGTCCTGTTGGGATGTTTGCTGGCATGGTACGAGCGGAAACCTTCTCGCATACAGATTCGCCGAGCTGTACCGTGTGCCGCACTGAACCTTTTCGCCAAATCACGACCGGAGATACCAGGATTCTTTTGGACTGCCCTTATGACCTTCGCTCGTAGTTTTCGGTCATATGTTCCACTTCTACGTTTGTTTTGTTTTGCACGATCCAACGTCAGTGTTTCCCGGTAACGTTCAAGCACGGTATTTACAGTCGATTTTGGAAATTTGAGAGCCTTTGCAATCATTCCTCATGACCACGTTGGATTTTGCACGTGAGCGTGCAGAATTTTTTCAAATCTGTCATGTTCCATCTTCGATAACTTTTGAACAAGTAGGTATATGAATCCTGATGAAATTATCAGTACTAAATAAACAATCCTTCCGGATCAAAACGCTGTCAATAGTTTCTTGCTACGAGGCGCTACAGCAATTAAAAGGAAGCGGCCAAATACTGACTGTAACAGACTTTAATAGGGGAAATGGATGTAATGTTGGCTAAATGCCCCTAGTTTGGGCCTATACATAAATTCAGCAATCGACTACATTTTCAATGTCGACCAAAAATATATTAGTACCGTCCCAATGACGCGTTCATCTAGATAAAGTTGATAAATAGCAGATTTTTAGCGATGGGCCCAATCTTAGATCCATATGCCAACATTAGAGCCATTTCCCCTAGTATCTTATATCGAACTATGTGTTGAAAATAGCTGGAAGTGCCTATACATGCAAAGAGAAAATCTACAAAGAAAATCTGTCAATGTTACTTAGGAGCTAATGCATTGTTCAGCTTGCTAATATTTGACTTGAAAGTTCGTTATATAGTATGTGTGATCGTGGGATGATCTATTTGGCTTTATTTTTATTCTAAAAGCATCGTGATTTATGTTATCTGGATAAACCAAAATAAAAAAAAACACAGTTTCTTTCATCCACATCAGTTCTTACACGAGAAGTGAAAGTGGCATCAACAATGTGTTTAGGTATCAATTATAAGGAGTGAAAAAGAAGCGCGATTTCAAATGCCAAACCTTTGTAGATCGAGATTCATCTTCGATAGGACGAAGTTGCATCCATTTATAGACCCAATTTGAGACATTACATCCACATACCTGGAATGTGTTCATGTTAAAATGATGAGGTTAAACAATTTTCAGTCGTGCCTAATCAATATCCAAATAATAAGAATATTTAAGCTTCCATGTTGACAGTGAAATAGCGACTGCAGCTCAATTATTACATAAGATACGGTAAATCCATGGATTTATTAGTATTTTTGAGATCCCATTTGACCAAGGCCCAATACCGTTCGATAGGGCGGAGTTCTGGGCTGTTGGGAGGGTTGTGGTTTTTGGGTACCACAACCACGTTGTTCGCATCGTACCTCTCGATTGCCTTGTTCCCATAGTGGCAGCTCGTCAAGTCCGGCCAGAACAGCACAGGTCTATTATGTTGCTTTAGAAATGGTAGTAGCCGCTTTTCCAGGCACTCCTGGACGTAGATCTCTTGATTGATGGTTCCCGAGCAGATTTGTATACAGCTTTCGGGACCGTGTTTTTGTATACAGCTTTGCCGTGTTTTGTTTTTTATCTCAGTTCACCACCTTCACCTTCTTAAACGTCGACAACCCGGCTCGTTTCTTGGCCCGCTGCACAGCAGTATGGGAGACATTAAGCTTGCCAGCGACGTCCCGGATTAAGAGGTTAGAATTCCGCTTATATTTCACCGCCACCTCCTTCGTCGTCGCTGCCACGTCCGGATTACGATTGCCGCCGCTTCCAGGCTTCCTGGTGGTCGAAAGACGCTCCCTGAACACTTTTAAAACGTTTGTCACGGTCGATTTGGCCACATCCAGCAATTTTGCCAACTTGGCGTGTGAGAACGTCGGATTCTCTTGCTGCGCGAGCAAAATTTTGACACGCTGCTCCTCTTGCTTGGACGTCATTTTGAAAAACGGAGAGCAAACGGTTAAAAATCATCCTAGCAACCATTGTACATACACTCACGGTGAAAAATCATCATAGCAACCATTGTATATACACTCAACTTCCAAATGCAGCATTTTAGTTTTTTTTTATGCATTTTTAACAGAAATACATCAATTTGAAGATGACCAATTTTCGCGCGTTCCAGACTTTAGTGATAATTTGAAAGGATCATTCACAATTTTATGGGGATTTTCACCGGGGTTTTAAAGGATCGAAGGATAAAGGATTTTAAAGGATATTTTTCAATTTTTTATGGGTCGTTTCATCAATTCTAAAGGTGCATACTTTGGGCTGCATTAAAAACTGCCTCAGTGTCAAGCAGGCAAGGAAAATCATTTAAAACCTACTAAAGCTCTATACATCATTTTGCAAAATTCTATTGATGAAAAAAGTTAGAGGCAAATGAATGTAAATGAATGCATGAAATGAATGTAAATGATTTTCCATGCCTGGTGTCAAGTTCTCAAGCACCACTAGTTAGACTCTACATGTATGTGTAGCCTATTTATAATTGTTTGTGGGTGTCTAGTTTGTAAATTCAATATATTTTTTTGTGGTGTGGATGATCAAACGTTGCAGATTTTGTGTATTAAAAATCGGGATTTTCGTAACAACCTTGCACTTATTAAATTACCAATACGGACTGTTTATAAGCAGCATGGTAGGCAAATCGTTAAACGATAATTGTTTAAATTGGAATTTTTTTTCTATCCATAGGATTGATATTCCACCGGAATTGATCCAACTTGAACCGTTGTTTCCGTTTGCTTTGCCCACTCTTCGGCACTCTTTTGCCAAATTCCGATATCAATCACAAATCGCTCCAACCCTTAGCCACCCTCCTCCTAGAAAAAAAAACAGACACAAACAAGAGTGAAACATCAGAAATCGGCAACCGAGCCCAAACGAAGATGGAAGGGATCATAATTTTCGGTTCAATGAATCTTTCCTCCACTAGCAACAACAGTTCCCCAGTGCCACGCATCATGATCAAAAGGAATGATCCGATAGGGAGGTACGGGAAAAAGTGATTTCCCCTTCATGCTGCCGCCCTGGCTGATGCTGACGTTATCTAAATTTCCGCCCCCCCCCCCCCACTTGGGTCCGCCTAACCGGGGCGCACCAGAGATTACGCATTTCGACGGAGTGGAGTTGTCAGAAGGATGAGATTTATTGATTATTTTTTTTCGCCGTCTTCGTGTTTCGTTTTCCATCATCGCATTTGCGATCTGTTTGCTAAATCCGGATCCAGCAGAAGCAGGAGGGAGGAAAAAAAAAAATGGAAAATCGATGTGCGGAAAATCTTTGATCTTTTGCGAGGGAGAAAAATATGATTTCAAGGTTAGAATGGGTTGCAGGTTGTGGGTGAAAATATTGCGCGAGGAGATTGACTACATTTTTAAAGCATTTGCATTTGATTAGGTGTATGAATTCATTCGAAAAGCAGTCAGTCGCCCTTGTCATTTTAACGGTTAAATGAGTCATAGTGTAAAAATCCAACAATTTTCTCCCAACTCTTTTAATCCAAAATATGGGGTGCAACACTCTTTCCCTCTCATCGCGGATGCTTTTAAGTGCATGATTTTCCGCTTATTACGCGGAAACACGATGATACGGGTTTTCCTCCGGTCGTGTCGGTGGCGTCGCTCCAAACGAGAAACAAGCTAGAAAAGGGAGAGACCGAGAGACGGCAGCAGCAGCGTCATGAAACTTGAAATGGTCGTCCTCAAAGTTGTCCTTTCTCTCGTTTTTTTTTGCTACGAAACGATGATGCCCCACCATCGCCAACGAGAGGACAACATTCAACTGGAATAGAGTCCCCACGGGGCACGCTGGGGTACACCAGACCGGGGAAAATCGCATAAAATAATAATAACTTTATATGAGCTCTGGATCCGGGTTGGTGGATCCTTGCTCATTCTTTTTTTGCTGGCCGAGGCCAGTTATTCGCTTTGCGACAGTTGGTGAATATTTTCACAATCATTTTCGCATGATGCGCTCAAGCGGTGGTGACAATGAGAGATGCCGTCACGACCGACCTGGAAATACGGCAGTTCCTGAATTTTCATAATATATAGATAAAAAAAGAACCTTCAAGTGCCAAATGATGAGCTGTAATAAACTTTATGAGACTGTCGCTTCCTTTTGGCACCTCGAAAGCGTAGGATTGGCATTTGTCTTCATCATTGAAGCAAGTGGCTGTTTGAATTCTCCCCTCCACCCCTCGCTAGATGTACTCTGTAATTGGCCTAGTTTTCGCTTCGGCTGTCAATCCTACCGTCACGAGACCATTGAAAAACTCGCAGCGTAAAAATTCCGATCCAATCAAACCGATAAAAGCAAATCCAATCCCCTCCGTTTTTCGAGTCTTTTTTTTTTGCTCTCTACACTGAATGGCGTGATCTGTCAGTGGAACTCGATTTTCATCCAAACTCGCATTTTCACCATTCACCAGCATCCAGCGCGTAACCAGGGGAAGCAAAAAATCCCCAAAATCCAATCGATTTCGAAAGCAACCGGCAAACTACAACAGACGTCGAAAAAAAAAATAGAAACACCAACTCTCGGGAAGCAACAAAACCATCAATCATGTCATCCACCCGAACCCGAACAGCCGTCCCACACTCCCACTCACCCCCAGAAACAACTTTTTTCTCCCTTGGGATAAAGGTACAGGAGATGCACAGAAAAAATAAACCAGCTACTTTTTCACTCCCGCCCACATCACAGCGCTGACATGTTTCCGTCCTGAATGGGAGAAAAATAGGAATTCATGTGTGTGAGTGCTTGAGCAATGGGGGTGGGATTTGCGGCCCCCTCCCGGGGCCGGAATATTGGTATCGATGTATCCATTCAACTCAATTTACACCGCATTTTTCACCCATTCGCTAATGTTGGGAGGTGGGATCTTTTTTCATGCTACGGATTAGAATGTTGAATGGAAGGAGATCGTTGGCAATGCGATTGGTAAATTCCTATACACAGCTGATTAAAGTAACTCAGAGACTGAGTAATATTGTCTTGCAAATTTTGCTCAGTTTCGTAAAAAGTTGAGTTCTCTGCAGAGCTCTAGGAATAAAATTTTACTCAGTCTCTGAGTTACATTCATCGGCCGTGCATAGTTAAATCGATGCTATTTGCGGGATTCTCTGTGAAGAGCTTTTTGGGTGGGTTGAGTGATTTCCTTTTAAATCCGTTATTCAGGTTGGACTCGATTATCGGTAGCTGACCTTTGTTACTTCTATCGTCGATTTCTCGCAAACAACAACTCAATCATTCAAATTAACATCACTTACAGATGGAGGATTGTATGCTCTGTCCGATGGTTGTGTTACTTTGTGTTATTGAATGGTCATTTGGTGGAAATCGGCGATGGAAGTGACAAAAGTACTGATAATCGAGTCGGACCTGTAATTGTTTATCTTGTTTGGACAGATACACTGATGACCAAACAGTTCGTAGTTGATCAGATCAAGTGAAATTTTCACTAAGATTCAATCGATTGTGGCTTAGGATTAACAAACCATTCTGGTGAATTTGTTCGTTGAAGATCAATAAAGGGGCACAATGGGGCAGTGAACCCGGTAGCGTGGCGTGGTCAAAACTTTTGGCGCCACGGGTATGCATTCTACAGATTTGTAGTCTGCATCCCCAAGGCTGCCACGGAAAGGACGGTTTTGTGAGTAGAAATTTGTAGGGTAAATTAGTTAAGCAAATAATATGACCCTGTCAACTCAGTAATTTATTTATTTATTTATTGTTCCAATGATTCATCTAACATATGGTTGTCTTAAGGAATGAAAAAAATATAATTAAAACAAAAACAGGACACGTTCTAATTCAGGACAGTCTTCTAATAAAAACAGTTAACGAATTAGCGACGGCTCGGATAGGTTCATTCAACCCATATTGCCGAATACGAGCTGCGAGATTTTGTACGCTGTCTAATCACTCTCTCAGGTGGGTAAAAGAAAAGCTGCCGAAGTAATTCGGGGGAATCAATCTAGCTGGTAATCATTTCAGCAGCAAACATAAAGAGCGTTCCGTCTTCTTTGTTCCAAGGTGTCTATTCCAAGCAGACGACAGCGATCCACGTAAGACGGCAAGCTAGCCGTGTCACGCCAAGGCAGATGACGAAGTGCGTAGCGAACAAACTTTCTCTGTACACTCTCAAATCTGGCTACCCTAATAAACAAATACCATAAACGAACTGTATCCCGGATGGGTAAACTATCCCACAAATGGTTTGGATGATACCCCGAACACGTCGTTAAGCTCTCTTTTATGGTTATTTTTATTAGGGTATCCAGCATGCTTGGTATGGGCACCAGACGACAGCACTATACTCTAAGATTGATCGAACTAACGAACAATACATCGCCCGCAGGCAAAGCGGATCGCGAAATTTTTCAGATATTTTGAACATAGAGCCAAGCTACCTGTTAGCTTTAGTCAGGATGTCATTGTAGTACGGTTTGAAGGTCAATTCACAGTCAAATGTTACTTCCAAATCTTTGACCTGGCTAATCCTCTCTAATGGTTGCCCGGAAATGGAATAATCAAATATTATCGGGTTTTGTTTATGGTGAAATGATATCACATTGCTCTTGTTTATGCTGAGCGTCAAGAAATTACTGGAGCACCAACTCAGCATACGATCCACAATCAGCTGCAACTCCTCACAATCAGCGATGCAATTGATAACCACATAAATTTTGATATCGACAGCGTATAATAACCGGCATCCAGATGGCAGTAGACACGAAAGCTCGTTGACGAAAAGCGAAAACAGAAGGGGTCCCAGATTACTTCCTTGGGGAACGCCAGAAACGTTCGTGAACGAGAAGCTCCAATCTTAACGCAAAGCGTAAGATATGAACCACTAGATGAAGGATCCAGACACTCCAAATTTGCTCAAAAGAATGTTGAGGTCTACTCGGTCAAATGCAGCCTTGAGACCAGTGTAAACCGCGTCGATTTGTCCGCCAGAGTCCATTGTCCGAGCGCAGAGCGACACGAATTCGGTCAAATTGGTTGTAACTGACCGTTTTGGGTAGACTCCATGCTGAGCCGTTCACTGATGTGAAACGGACGGAGCTCAAATGCATCTGTTGGAGAATCGCTTATAGCAATCGTGACTTGATTTGGTGAGGCCGAAGATTCATTGAACGAACTCATGAAATGTTGAGCAAAAAGGCGGCATTTCTCCACTTCAGATTCAGAGGTTTGCTAACCGAGAAGAACTGACAATGGCAAACCGACTTCGTTATTTTTAGAGTTGACAAACGACCACAAACACTTTGGATTTCTGCGAAGAGATGATTGCGTGCGGAAGACATATCGTCGATACAGGAATCTGTTGCATTTCCTATAGTCGTTACGTGTGCGGTTGAACTTCTGCTTCGTAATGTACGAACGATTTTGGCAGTATCTTCGTAGCGATTTAGCCCTATATCATTTCAGTCGACGCAAGTGACCGTTAGAATACGGTGGCTTTGGTGCGGGCGGGCAATAGGTACAAATTCAGCCATGATATCCCAAATCATTTGACTAAAATATTCAACGGCATCGTCAACACATTCAGCTAATTCTAATGTTCTCCAATCGATACCGGAAATAGCAGCACTAATCGCAACATAGTCGGTTCTACGGAAATCCAGGGTAAGATTATTTTCGGAACAATCCTCAAAAACGATTGGCGCTGGGAGGTTCATCAGGACGTCTAAAGCAGGGTGGTCTGCATCAAGAAAGATCAGAGATCCGAAACGGTGCATGCCAGAGTTTTAGCTTCGTTAGACAGAACAAGGTCTAGAGAGCGAGCGTTCCTATTCAATACACCATTGATCTGCGTGAGACCATGTAAAGCAAAACCGTCGATAAGCGTTGAACTAGCAGCCGATAGAACCGATTGAGGCTCAACCTGGAAAGACCCATCGTACGACTTACTCCACCGGAGCAAAGGCTGGTTATAATCTCCGAGCTGCAGAGCATAGTCATTGAATTCCAAATTGGAAACAATAGCACCGATGGAGTTCACATGATCCTGAATACCAATGACATCGTGGCGGCGGTCAGGAGGTAAATAGATCACGCCTACACTAATAACTCGACTTGGCGTAGTGATTCTAACCCACAGCTGTTCTAGAGCATCGGAAACAGGTGTCGGATCGATATAACTGTTCCAACGAGATGAAACAGCGATTAGGACGCCTCCACTACGGGGTTTTGCACTGTTGGAGGCATTACGGTCTGTGCGATAAACCGAAAGGCATTTCCGAACAGTTGAGCACTGTATAAACGGTCATCAAGCCATGTCTCCGTCAATACAATGACATCATAATCGCACTCGCTAGCGGACAAAAAGAACGAATCTACCGCAGGAGATGAGCTACGTTTACAGCGCTAACTGCAACAGATGCGTTGTCGGCCGATGGAGCCGTGGTGGAAGGTAAAGAACTGCATACAATACCACTGGAATTCCAACAGACATCAGGAAGAGGCAATCCAACATTAACGTGGTACTTGCCTACTAGAGCAGGTTGGAAGACCGGGTCTCTCTACAACCAACAACGGGTCTGGGACGACTGTGAAGAGCGCAGGCAGCGGTATGCAGGACCGTGTCGGAGAAATCGAGGGCTTCCAAAGTGCTTTCCACGACGCGTCCCGAGAATCCAGTGTTTGAAGCATCCTCAGCGTGTTCAGAATGTGACAGGTACAGTGCGCAGTGGCAGAACAAATAGTCCAACTGTGGGGCGAAACATCTTCAGACAGGGAACACACATTATTACATTGATACTTGCCTTGACGAGCAAGCTGGAAGACCTCTTCTCGCACTCCAGACACAGGGCCAGGACGACTTGGACTGCATTGATGAGGAAACAGCTCGACTGTGCTAGGTGGATTAGAGGCTTCCGTGTTGCTTTCTAACGTGCGTCCCGGAGATTCACTTTTGACTGCTGGATCAGGATGACTGTAACTTCATACAACACTAACCGGCGCGGCAGAGTTCAGTGGCATAGGGACCAGCGTGGTAGTTTCTGAAATGCGTTCAGGTGCAACCAGAGCGACCACATTGGCTGGCGTAGAAGCACTGGTAAGGGAAGTATTATCAGAAGAGACGTGGCTGAGTGAATTTTGCGAGTACTTGCCTGGTATTGAAGTCTGGAAGACCCCATTCACAATTCCACACACAGGGCCGGGATGACTCCGATGGCTGTGGTGGATGGATCAGGATCTTCCATATTACCTTCTACAATGTGAAGTAAGTAATGTGAAGGGACCTGGGATTAAACGCACATCTTCTGCACAGTAAGCGAAAAATGGTCGCCACTAAGCCATCGAGCCCCATACATCACAGAAAACACCAGCGATCGATGATCGGTTAAGCCCGGTGTCATAAAGTCACTCAAATGAAATGATGACCACGGAACAGGCATGTTACGATGGTTACTCATGGTTACTTCAAAAACCGATTTATGTTTTCTGATGAATGTGGGCGTCGAGAGAGAGAGAGAAGAGAAGGATTAGTAATTTCCATTTAATTCCACTACCTTATTTGCTTATCCTTGACAGATACGCGTATTTAGCCTACAATGTGCAGACTTCTTCAGTGTCTTGTACTAATACTCGACTGACAGTCTCGACAGTCGAGTATTAGTACAAGGCACTGAAGAAGTCTGCACATTGTAGACGAAATACGCGTATCTGTCAAGGATAAGCAAATAAGGTAGTGGAATTAAATGGAAATTACTAATCCTTCTCTCGATTTATGTGTTTTTTCATAACTTACTGGACACAGACATATCTATCTTCTTCTATAAAAGCTGTGCATCAAAATGCAATTTTTGTGCGGTGCACAGAGGAGCTCCTAGAACAATAATTTACATTATAATTACCTTTACTATTTCGGGCTTGATCAATTGGGTCTGGCGGCAGCTTGAGCAATTTTAGTAAATCTCTTCTTATTGGAGAATCTTTTTTTTCTCAAATGAGTGAGACCTGCCAGAACAGTCTAAATCTGGCACGACTCTTTCCGATCTGAATGGAACATTCAACATGTTTTCAGCATTGGGGATTGCGATTTTTTCCACAGATCACGAGACCATTTTGACTCAAGACTAATTCTTGAAAAGGGCCTTAGTGTTTTCACATCCGATTTTTTCTAAAAATTCTAGCTCTCAAACTGATTATTTAATCAAAGTTGTAGAGGATTGGAGTTTAAAGGGAAAAACTATACACTGAAAAAAAAAATGTTAAGTTTTTGAAGAAAATAATGTGATTTTTTTTTATTCCAACGTACGATTTTTTTAAAAAAAATCTGCGATTACCTTAGCCCAATGATACAACGTTTGGGATGTCGTTTGAATGTGCCGCCAATTGCATCACACGATCCCTTACCATACGATGTTGCAAAGGAATGCCTCACAGCATCAATGTTGTATTTCTCCTTAAAATTACGTTGTTCCTTCTTGGACTAACCTTTATAAATTTTCAAATGCGCCGGAATGAAAATAATATCACTTGTTACATTAATTTTTTTTGTTTTTTTTTTTCAAAAACTTATCAACTTTTTTAAAGTCCAATCAATTCTCTACAACTTCTTGTTAGTGGCATCGCGAGTGATAATTTTTAATTTCAGTTTATTTACGCGCTGCAAGGTGCGTGAAAGAGCTCGGCACAATCGGTGTTGATGTTGGGTCGCTTGTAACTTTTTTTGTTGTGTTTTCGAAAGAAATTGATCGAAATTGTGCCAGAAGTGCTTCTGAACGTGTTTCGCAGTTGGATGTGGTGAAATTCGTGAATTCGCGGTTTATGTTCAGTGAAAATTCCGTGTCACAAAGTTGCTCAACGAGTTTCCTTTTTTTTGCCGTTCGACGACGACGAGTTTGCGAGAGAAAAATAAGCATCGGGAATTTGCTCCCGGATGTATTGATTTGGTGAGTACGTTCCAGTTGAAGATTGTTCTTATACATATCTCGATTGCATTTTCGAGGGGACGTTCGGAGAGCTTTGAGATTTAGGCGTTGTTGCATTTGCGGGCAAATGAGTTGGTTGCCGGTAAGTGCCAGTAAGTGCTGCCAGCAGATGAATCAAGAGGTATTCGAAACAAAATTGATAAGAAATGTCCATTCAAATTGATTTAATACAGTTGAACAAATTTCAAAACTATATACGTGCCAGATTTGGAAATAATATTTTTTGAATCTGGAAGTGTGTTTATGATACCATTATCCATTTGATAAAGGTAGAGTGAACATGCGGGGCTTATTGTAAGTAAAAGTGACCTCGGAGTGGTCGTGAATTACCAGGCATTCTGAAATGGGTCACTGGAGCTGCAATAGAGCTAACACCTTCTAACTCCCGGACTAAACCTGCTTTAATTTAAGGGTAATAAAAAGCAGTTTTCTTCCATAATAACACTGCCGGACAGTGGGGGTTAGATTGTACACACACACACACACAATCAATTCTCTACAACTTCTTCTCAGACACAATTGTGATACAATAAACGGTTTTAGAATATGATTTTTTTGAAAAATTCATATGTGAAAACACACCTTTTCAAAAATTAGTCTTGAGTCAAAATGGTCTCGTGATCTGTGAAAAAATCATAATCTCCCATACTGAAAACATGTTGAAAGTTTCATCAAAATTGATGGGGCTCGTGCAAAGTCGTTTGCTCATTTGACAGAGAATTGAACGGGAAGCTAGTGAGCTGAAATTGTGCTTTTTTATGATAAAAAAAGAGATCTTTCATTTGGCTTCAATTTTATAAAAATACATTCAGTACGAACAAAGGTACAACCGTTTTATTTTGATTGTACCAACAATGGCTGTTTGTTGACAATAAAATTGCTGTCAAATTCTCATTTTACATTTGTAGTGCCTCAAAATAAGGAGTGTTGCCAAATGTTAGAAGTTTTATCCAGTTAAAACGGATGTTGAAAAGATATTACAAGTGTACGGAAAAATATGGATTGTTGTTGACAATTTAGTTTGCCACTGCCTTATAAGATTTGAGATTTACTGAAATCATAATGAAAGAATTTATGTCGTTCTTAGATTTTCAATGAAGTTCTCTAAATTTTTCAGAAGTTCATGGAACTGCCCATAAATTTTCGATACTAATTTTTCAACATCTTAGAATGCCCTGAATTCATTAGAATTTTATAACAGTTCCCACTATTCTGCAGTTAATTTAATTGCTATGAAGTTCCTAGGTCTTCCTTGAACTTTTCGTAATTTTTCAGAAGCTTTTAAATCTTCTTTGAAGCTCGCGTAACAAACCCTCAATCTCCCGGAACTTCTATGGAATTTCCTTAAGTTTTCGGTGATTCCCTGTAGTTCCCTAAATTATCTACTGTTCTGGAAACTATGCTGAAAATCCGATAATTGCCGGAATATCCCATAATTGCTCGAAACTCCTTTGAAATTTGCAATTTTCCTGAACTTAACGGGACTGCTTCGAAGTTCTCCGATGATCCTCGAAGTACTCGGAACTCCCCTTAATATAATGAAACTACCTAAAAAAAATCGCATCTGCTTTGATATACTCTGGATATGTTTTCTGAGATTTCAGAACTTCCTAAAAATATTCAAAATTTTCTTGAAATTAATGGGACTGTCTTGATGTTCTGTAATCTTCGCTGAAATCTCTGCATTTTCTTGATGTTCTTGAATCTTCCATTAAAAACACGGAACGTTCCTAAATATGTTCTCACATTTTCGTGAACACGGTTTTGACGTTTCATTTATTGTTTTGTCCAAAATAGCATATTTTTAACGCATTAAAAATAGCCTTTTCAAAATACTGGAAATTTTTCTTTGAAATTCTGTAACAGCCTGGATAACTCAGGGAATTTTATTTAGCAAAGTGAGTAGCCACCCTGTTTATTTTAGTCAATCATTCACATTCGAGCTCAAATTCGTAAAAAAAAAATCAAAATGGCGAATTCCATATTTTTCAACAAATCATAACCCGAAAATGTTATTTCCAATCGAAATTATGTCTTAAACAGACATGCAAGAAAAAATATTATAGCATTTTTCATGACATCTACCATAAAAGTGCTATAGTGGCTGGGCATAGAATTCATTCCACGAATTCTTCCAATTTTGACCGCGTTTGTAGATCCTTAATTAGTTCTGAATAAAGACTGTACTCGAAAAAAAAATGCAACCGACAAAAATGATCACCAAAAAATAATTTTAACTCGGATGTTTTTGAATCTGTCAGGGAATTAATAAAAACACGCGCTTCTGGAGGCATTCTTCTTTATATATTTGGCCGTTGATGGTGCCGGTCGTTATGTACGGCTTGCTGAATTTGCCGAACCCACAGATAGCCTGCCACACTAAGTACTTCTTGGCAAATGTGTCGACCTTCTTCTTCCGGAACTTCTCCGGAACATCCAGGCGGGACTTACCGACGTAAAACTCCAGGCCGGGGATCTGCTTGGCATCCTCATTAATGTACGTCTCGTCGTCCATTACGATGTATTTCGGCTGCACCAAACACTCGCGGTACAACTTTCTGGTGCGGGATTTTGCCACCGTGTTCTGTTTATCGGTTCGGTAAGACGCCTTCCTTACCTTGAAGACATGAAGTCCGGCCCGCTTCATTGTCTACTGGACGAACCAGACAGAAGATTTGTGCTTCTTGGCCACGTCCCGAATCAAAAGGTTCGGATTGCGCTTGAAGTAGTCTCTCACCTTCCTTGCGTTCACGGGGTCGGTCGTCTTCGCTTTTCTTCCGCTGCCAGCTCGCCGCTGGGTCGTCTGAGTCTCCTTGAACGGTTTTATCACAAGGGACACGGCGATCCACCTGTGGGACTGGCCTGGATTTTCCACGACCGCTCCCATAATTTTATGTCGAAGCACTTCTTGCTTGGAAGCCATCTCGACAACTACTTGACAGATTGTGATTAGATTTTTCACATGTAAACATTACACTTCAAACTAGTATTACTCAAAATTTCATCAATTAACAATTACCCATGCAATAAAAAGTTATTTACCGAAGAAAGTGTTGCATTTTTTTTAGCGCAGTCTTTATTGAATGTAGTTGACTGACTGCTCTTCGCATTCCATTTATTAACGCATCGCAACTGAAATTCATGGCAATCTGCTTCGGAAAAACCCGACACGTCCTCAAACCCTTCTCACGTCTCGTACCCTGAAAAGGCACATCCTAACCAACAACGCAAGGGGAAAGGTAAAATTTTCATTTCATTTACCATCCCACATACACAGTGCTCCATCATCCATCCGCAACCGCACAGTAGCCGTCCAGCAGATATCGTACATATTTCCGAGATGGGCCCGAAAAGGGGTTAAACTTTCGTTTAACCACACCACGCCCCACCCATTTGAGCACTAACAACAACAGCACCAGCAGCAGCAGGTCCTCCCGTACGGATGAGATCAGTGAAGTGGTAGAAAATTTCCAAACCAAAACGGGGCGGGGAATCGAGGATGCAAGAGGATGTTCTGGTATTCAAATCAAACCCGTACCGGGTACAGAACGACGACGACCGACGACGTGAGTCAAATCCCCATACTCCAACATTTGAGGGGAGGGCAAACATACGTCGTATCGCGCGCACCGTAGAGATAGCAGGGAGGTAGTTTTTGTCGGAAAGCTGCTGGCTTTTCATGATTGAAGTTCGACTGCTGCTGGAACCATTCATTATTTTTCCGTTGCTTTTGAGATCACAAGGAATTCAAAACACTAGCTGTGAATGATTTCCGCTGCGCTGGGATACGATTCTGGTTGCGGTGACAATAGAACAAGGACTTCAAGTGGTTCGTTTGTTGTGTTTGTTTGACGATTCCTAAATTTTCAGCTTGAATTGAATACTTCTGTAAACTGTTTCTATTTCGTCCTAAAATGTGATTTTCTCCTTCTTTTCATTCCAGTATTACGAAATGTCGTACGGCCTGAACGTAGAAATGCACAAACAGGTAAGTCAATTCCATTAATCATCCAATTTAGCCAGTCCTGTTCGTTCTGAGCCGGTTTCCAAATGAATATTGGTCCTCGGCATAAACGACGCAACAACTTCTCCCCTTACCAAGCACGCCAACACGATACTACAACCATCGCGTGGACCTTGCCCCAAACTCGCACTGTTTCCCGTTGTAAATAAGATAATCACATAAAATTAAATAAATGTCATAGCACGAAAAGACAAACTCTCCGCACCTCCTCCCGCAAGCAACTCGTTGCGGTAACGACCGACGGATCACAGGAAAATGTTTCTTCGCGTTCCCCTCTTATCGTGATTTAGCGTGACGAAGAAACCAGGCTCCCAAACACCCCTGCCAAAGCGCGCCATCAGCTCAGAAATTACCCATATCGAAAAACTGGCAACACTGCCACGCCCCGTTCAACACGACAAGAAACAGCGCTCAAATTGCTCCCATCCAGCACCGGCAGCCGGCCTGATCAGGTCAGAGTGGGTGGCGATGGCATTCTCAAGCATTCAGAAGCACCCAAACAGAAAACACCCCTCCACTCTTCGCACATTTCAAAATCGAGCTACCAACCAACCGACCGACCCGGCAGAAGGTGAACAGGACAAAGTGCAAGCGAAGCGAGGGTTATTAAATTAAAATAACAGTAATAGCTGTGAAAGCATGAAAAGTAGGAAAATCATGAACTCGTTTGAGCTGTTTCCTTTCTCGCTCTCGGGCTCTCGCTCTCACTCTCACCAAAAAGGACATCCTTTTGAGTGTCGAGGGAATGGGGCTCGTCCCGTAACCGAAAGTCGACTTCTTCCGATCCCACGGAATTCGAATGTGGGAACGGGAAAATCCACCGGGGACCGCCGGGTGATTGAGGTCGGTGCGGAATGTATTTGCTTAATTGCGCTCGTTCCGACGACGTGCCATGGTGTGCAGTATAGTTTTCTCTCTCTCTCCGGAACTGGCAGCAAATTTTACCCACCTTCTCGGCTTCTTCGGTATGAGAGGAAGGAATGACAACAGGCTGGGTGAAAATTGACATGGATAGGTGGAGCGCCAGCTGGGGGGGGGAAGGAACCGGTGGGAACGGCGGAAGGAAAATTAGTGTTTGTGCGCAACAAAACCGATTTCCCCAGAAGTTGTATACTTTCTCGTCGGGGAGGGTTTTGGCTCGTCTCGCTGTTGGTTGGGGTTGAGGGTGGAAATTTTGGGCTAGTGCTGTCAGGTTTCGAGAAGCGGTTTGCCTTAACTGGCAAGTGAACTGTTGGGTTTTCTGGTGTTTCCGACGGTGCACGGTGGGCGAATCGGTCGAATAAAATTTCAACATTCGAAAGTTAGAAATCAATCAATTTAAAATTTTTAGCAATATTTAAAATTCAGTATTATGTGAAGTTCAACAAAATTCAGAAGTCAAGATAATTTATATTTAAACATAATTTTAAGTCCAACAAAATTCATCATTCAACAAAACCTTATCCTCAAGTTCGTCTAGCGGCGTGATTATCTCTCACCCGAGCAGGCCTGGGTTCAATCCCGGCGGATTTAAGACATTCCCGACACGTATTCCAGACGTTCCCGGTAAATATTCCAAACGTTTTCAACGATTATTCTAAAGAGGTTTCAAGACGTACTGAGTTGGAGACGTTGCCGAATATAATTCCAGACCATCCCGACGGAAATTCCAGACGTTCTCGATGAAGATTCAAGACGTTCCCGACTTGAACTCCTGCCGTTTCTAACATAAATTTAAGACATTCCCGAAATTGCTTCCAGATGTCCCCGATGGAGATTCTAGCCGTTTCCGACTTGATTGTAAGATTTTCTGATAGGAGAATCCAGACGCTCCTGACTCTGGTTCCAAATGCTCCCTACGAAGATTTCTAAAGTTTTCGTCTTGGATCCTAGATTTCACCGACGGAATTTTTAGATGTTCCTTACATGGATTCCAAACGTTCCCGACAGAGATTACAAACGTTTTCAACGATGATTGTAAGTTTTACAATCTTGATTTCGAGACATCCTGAACGGAGATTCCAGTCGTTCCCGATGAAGGTTTCAGACGGTCTCGATGGAGATTTCAAACGTTCCCAAACTTGGATTCGAGATATTCCCGGCTGAGATCCCAAACGTTCCTGACAAAGGTTACAGACATTACTTTAAAATTACATTACAAAAACTTTAACCTTCTGAACAACTTTGCCGAAGACAGCAACTTTCTATCAAGTCAGGATCTCGATCTATCTAGTCTCGAATTTCACATGTATACCAGCGCTATGTAGTGGGAAAATTCAGAACTACAGCCACAAAGTTACGATCTCCTGAACAATTTTGCCAAAAAAGTGCAGGGGTTTCGAAGATTATTAAAAATGATTTTCAATAAGGGGGGTTGACAAAATCGGGGCCTTTCTGAATAATACAAAAAAATATCGAAGATACATGATAAATTATATGATAAATGATGAATTATGAATTATGAATGATAAATGATAAATTATAAATATTAAGTGAGAAATAATAAATAAATCATTTTGCTAGATGAGAAATTATTATTTATAAATGATAAATGATTAATTACAATTTATAAATGATAAATGATAAATGATAAATGATAAATGATGATAAATGATAAATGATGATAAATGATAAATGATGATAAATGATAAATGGTAAATGATAAATGATAAATGATAAATGATAAATGATAAATGATAAATTATAAATTATAAATGATAAATGATAAATAATAAATGATAAATGATTAAATTTTTTAATTATTTGATAATTTTTTTTAAAATGCCATTTTATTGGCGACATTTTATGAATAAAAATATTTTCATTGAAAATATTTCATCATCCAAGCCTCTCACTCCAAAGGTTTCGATTCCAGATTTCATCCTCAGACATGTTACGAATGACTTAAAACATTTTAAATAAACTATAATACAAAACAAAACAAAAATCATGAAGATACATGATGATGAATGGTATGATAAATAATGAATGATAAATTATAAATTATTAATGATGAATTATGAGCTATGACTAATGAATGATAATTTAAGAGATGAACTAGCCTATGACTTAAAATCTCTTTAATAAAGAAAAAAAAATAATGAATGATAAAAGATAAAGATTAAAAAAAAATGCTAAATGGTAAATGATAAGTTTTGAATGGTAAATGATAAATAATGAATGATCAATTCAAATTATCAATGAGAAATGATTAATGATAAATTATGATTAAATGATTAATGTTGAATTATGAATGATGAATGCTGAATGCTGAATGATAAATGATTGATTGATGACCGATGAATGATGAATAATAAATGATGTATGACAAATGATGATAGATGAATGATGGATGATTAATGATGAATGATTTATTTGATTTGATGTATATACAACATTTTACTTGATATAATAACATGTTGTTCCCGACATTTTAATTAATAGTATTTTATCATCCAAGCCAAGTCAATTGATGAATGATAAAATGTATAAGTTGCATGGTAAATTTTAAGTTATACATGATTAACGGTGTATGAGAAATGAATATTATTATTGCTAAATTATGAATAATGAATAATAAATGATAAAATATAAACGATAAATGATCAGTTTTAAGTGATAAATGAGCAATGATAAATGAATAATCATAATTGATGAATAATAACAGATAAAAGCTAAATGATGAGCGATTAATAAAAAATAATAAATGCTAAATGATAAATGATAAATAATGAATGATGAACAACGAATGATGAATGTGGTGAATTATTATTGTGATGAATGATGAAGTTGACGAATGATCAATGTGATGAATTAATAATGTGGTGAATGATTGGTGTGATGAATGATTAATGATGAATATGATGAATGTGATGAATGATCAATACAATGAATGATGAATGTGATGAATGATTAATGTGATGAATGATGAATGATGAATGTGATGAATGATGAATGTGATGAATGATGAATGTGATGAATGATGAATGTGATGAATGATGAATGTGATGAATGATGAATGTGATAAATGATGAATGTGGTGAATGATGAATGTGATGAATGATGAATGTGATGAATGATGAATGTGATGAATGATGAATGTGATGAATGATGAATGTGATGAATGATGAATGTGATGAATGATGAATGTGATGAATGATGAATGTGATGAATGATGAATGTGATGAATGATGAATGATGAATGTGATGAATGATGAATGTAATGAATGATGAATGTGATGAATGATGAATGTGATGAATGATGAATGTGATGAATGATGAATGTGATGAATGATGAATGTGATGAATGATGAATGTGATGAATGATGAATGTGATGAATGATGAATGTGATGAATGATGAATGTGATGAATGATGAAAGTGATGAATGATGAATGTGATGAATGATGAATGTGATGAATGATGAATGTGATGAATGATGAATGTGATGAATGATGAATGTGATGAATGATGAATGTGATGAATGATGAATGTGATGAATGATGAATGTAATGAATGATGAATGTGATGAATGATGAATGTGATGAATGATGAATGTGATGAATGATGAATGTGATGAATGA
Organism: Ochlerotatus camptorhynchus; assembly: GCF_037179485.1. Lineage (NCBI taxonomy): Eukaryota > Metazoa > Arthropoda > Insecta > Diptera > Culicidae > Ochlerotatus > Ochlerotatus camptorhynchus. The sequence goes on from NW_027040620.1 coordinate 1,193,584, forward strand.
TGAATGTAATGAATGATGAATGTGATGAGTGATGAATAATGAATGTGATGAATGATGAATGTTATGAATGTTGAATGATAGAAGATAAAACAAAAGATAAATGATACATTATAATTATTAAATGGTAAATTATAAGCCATCCCTAATAAAAATTGTATGGTTAATTTGCTTAACGACGTGTTCTGGGTATCATCCAAACCATTTGTGGAATAGTTCAATGATTTGGGTTATCGTTCGTTTATGGTTATTTTTTATTAGGGATAAATGAAAAAAAATATAACTCATTTATTTAAATAGTGCATGTCACCAAAGACCTAAAATGTGAATCATGAATTATAAATAATGAAAGATAAATTACAAGTTACTAATGATAAATGATAAATGATAAGTTATAGATGATAAAACATTAATGAAAAGAATATAAATGATTCAGGATAAATGACAACTCATATATGATATGGTAAGTAGTAACTAATAAATGATAAATGGTCAATGATAAATGATAAATGATAAATGATAAATGATAAATGATAAATGATAAATGATAAATGATAAATGATAAATGATAAATGATAAATGATAAATGATAAATGATAAATGATAAATGATAAATGATAAATGATAAATGATAAATGATAAATGATAAATGATAAATGATAAATGATAAATGATAAATGATAAATGATAAATGATAAATGATAAATGATAAATGATAAATGATAAATGATAAATGATAAATGATAAATGATAAATGATAAATGATAAATGATAAATGATAAATGATAAATGATAAATGATAAATGATAAATGATAAATGATAAATGATAAATGATAAATGATAAATGATAAATGATAAATGATAAATGATAAATGATAAATGATAAATGATAAATGATAAATGATAAATGATAAATGATAAATGATAAATGATAAATGATAAATGATAAATGATAAATGATAAATGATAAATGATAAATGATAAATGATAAATGATAAATGATAAATGATAAATGATAAATGATAAATGATAAATGATAAATGATAAATGATAAATGATAAATGATAAATGATAAATGATAAATGATAAATGATAAATGATAAATGATAAATGATAAATGATAAATGATAAATGATAAATGATAAATGATAAATGATAAATGATAAATGATAAATGATAAATGATAAATGATAAATGATAAATGATAAATGATAAATGATAAATGATAAATGATAAATGATAAATGATAAATGATAAATGATAAATGATAAATGATAAATGATAAATGATAAATGATAAATGATAAATGATAAATGATAAATGATAAATGATAAATGATAAATGATAAATGATAAATGATAAATGATAAATGATAAATGATAAATGATAAATGATAAATGATAAATGATAAATGATAAATGATAAATGATAAATGATAAATGATAAATGATAAATGATGAATGATGATGAATGATAAATGATAAATGATTAATGATTAATGATTAATGATAAATGATAAATGATAAATGATAAATGATAAATGATAAATGATAAATGATAAATGATAAATGATAAATGATAAATGATAAATGATAAATGATAAATGATAAATTATAAATGATAAATGATAAATGATTAATGATTAATGATAAATGATAAATGATAAATGATAAATGATAAATGATAAATGATAAATGATAAATGATAAATGATAAATGATAAATGATAAATGTTGAATGATGAATGATGATAAATAATGATTAATGATTAATGATTAATGATGAATGTTGCATAATTAATACAGTACCACTTCGATTTTGCAACAAGCCCGAAATTTTAGTGTTGCCGTAATCGAACCATGCCAAAATCGAATGGTTTTATTTGGAAACTTAATTTACGATATTGTTGCTTTTGGAGCACCGTGAATCATCTTTATGATATAGACGTTATTAATAATTAATCTTTTATTAAAATTTGTAATTACAAGGTGCAAAACTAAATTATTTTCAAAATCCATTCGATCCCCGTACCAAAAACAAACGGTTTTGTTGCCAACATCGAACGGGTACTGTAATTAATGATGGATGTTGGATGATGAATGATAAATGATACATCATTGATGCATGAAAGTGAATGATGAATGAATAGTGTTTTATTTTAATTTATATAACTGCAACATTTTAGTTGATTTAAAATTTAATTTTAATGACTATATTTTGATTTGATAAAATTTTATAAATGCAACTAAAGGGTGATACGGTCAAAATTTGGTCAAGGGAAAACGCGTGTAAATCGGTGAAATCGTTTATTTAAAAAATCAAATTAAATTTCTTTTTCAAGTTCAATTAGTATAAAATTCAGGAAAAATATTCAGTTAGGCTTCCGCTTTTCCAAATCCGAATTGCCGGGCCTTACGCTTGACCCCTGCCATCAGATTTTGTACAGCCACCTTATCCACCTTCTTCGCCGCAGAAAGCCAGTTTGCCTTGAACTGCTGCTCGCCCTTAGCAGTTTTTTTGGTCTTCTTTAGGTTCCGCTTGACAATAGCCCAGTATTTCTCAATTGGGCGGAGCTCTGGCGTGTTGGGAGGGTTCTTGTCCTTGGGAACCACCTGCACGTTGTTGGCGGCGTACCACTCCATGGCCTTTTTACCGTAATGGCAAGATGCCAAATCCGGCCAAAACAGTACGGAACAACCGTGTTTCTTCAGGAAAGGCAGCAGACGTTTATTCAAACACTCTTTCACGTAAATTTCTTGGTTAAAAGTCCCGGAAGCTATGAAAATGCTGCTTTTCAAGCCACAGGTACAGATGGCTTGCCAAACCAGATATTTCTTTGCGAACTTTGACAGTTTCATGTGCTTGAAAACATCTGCTACCTTTCCCCTTCCTTTTGCCGTATAAAACTCCTGTCCCGGAAGCTGCTTGTAGTCGGCTTTGACGTAGGTTTCGTCGTCCATTACCACGCAGTCAAACTTCGTCAGCATCGTCGTGTACAGCCTCCGGGATCGCGCTTTGGCCGTCGTATTTTGTTTATCATCGCGATTTGGAGTCACTACCTTCTTGTAAGTCGATAGTCCGGCTCGTTTTTTGGCTCGATGCACGGTTGTAGACGATACACCCAGCTTATTTGCGGCATCTCGGAGAGAGAGGTTAGGGTTTCGCTTGAAACTACCGGCAACTCTCTTTGTCGTCTCAGCGGCTTCCGGTTTTCGATTCCCCCCGATCCAGACTTCCTGGCTGTCGACAAACGTTCCCCAAACACTTTAATTACATTTGTAACGGTTGATTTGGCAACTTTTAGCGATTTTGCCAACTTTGCGTGCGAGTAGCTCGGATTTTCGCGATGCGCGAGCAAAATTTTGATACGCTGCTCTTCTTGCTTCGACGGCATTTTGACAACTGAAGAGTGAATTCCAAAATCAAAATAGGAGCAACATTCTACACACACACCTTCAAAATGAGGGGTGTTCAGGTTTTTTAAATGCAAAATTGAAAGAAATACGTCAAGTTGATATTGACCAAATTTTGACCGTATCACCCTTTAATACACAATTTATCAAAGAAGAATGGTAATTTTCAAATTTCAAATGACAAACGATAAATACATCAAGTTCTTCGGAAATATTTCCACCAAGAGACAACTGTTCGCAACTGATCGCACCTCAACCGTTCCCACCTAGAGATGACAAAGCCAAAGCCATGTTTCCTAACTTGATTATAATTCCCGTAGCGTTCTCGCTTTCACAGAACACTCCACCTCCTCGCGAGTTTGGTATTTTATCCAAGTTGTTAGCTCGCTCGGTAAGCCACACCGCTCGCTGTCGTAGACCCTGCAAAGGTGCGTGTGGCGCTCGGGTTGAGTTGGGATGACAACGGCGCTGCTGGAACAAATCCTTACGAAATGTTTGATGCCTGGCTCACCGATGATGATGATGATGATGACGATGACGATGACTACGACAATGAAGAACACTCTTGATCCGCTTGGTGAGGTGGGTGAGTTGAGAGCTGGAATAATAATCAACTCGAGGAAGGTTGCTTCCTTTCGCATGGGGAATGGTGTGGTAGCCCTAATGGAGCAGTTAGAAGAGAGTTGTTGGATGGAATGCATTACACGGGTTGGCGATGAACTTGTGAGACATTTTCCCTCAAGTTTCATCGGGTATGCTAACGCATTCAAAATCGTGTCGACCAGTGTTGTTTACCCTCAGCCAAAGGGACAGGATGATTTTCCACCGGAAGGGGGACCGAGCGGCAAAACGATGGCATGTGCGGTTTCTTGATATGGGTTGTACGTGTAAGATTGTTGCCAACTTGGAACAGCAGCGGAAGCGAAACGTCTTCGTCTTGTTCGAGTTTACTACTTGTAAATTGAGACATTCACAAGGCACCGTGGATGGTGGTTGTGGATGTGGAGCCTGTGTGCATGTGTGTATTAAGCAATAATAATCGTATTAGACACGGAATTAGATTAAAGAGAGTGAGAACCGAGAAATTGAGACTCTTGTCGTCCTTTGGGGGATGGGGCCAACTGGTTGCGGTTGTGCGACAACGGCAGGCGAAGGCTGTAAGTAATTTGATTAGAATGTTGTACGCTAAATTGCTAACTTGTGATTATGCTGAGCAGCTGGCTGACTGTGTGTAAATGGAGGTCGGCAGACTATGAAGAGATATTGCTTATTCATGACGAAATCCAGTACGACTTTGTTCTGAAACATTAGAGAGAATTCATTGTGAGTTGCCATATGCGTTGGTCGGGAAAGATTCAATATCGGTGTTCCATCGATAAGCTCTCAAACCACATGTTGAACAATAGACGAGTTCATACTGCTATTCGTGATGATTCATTAATTAAACCCTTCCAACATGATTCCCTTCATCAACAGACGTTGTTCACCTTTAAAGCAATATTCCTTCTGTTTTCCACCTAAAGGTGCCCAGTCTCATGCAAATATAGACTCCGCCGAGAAAACCGAAGCAACAGCACAGTCCGGTCGGAGCGCAGCATCCCGCACGTCCTGGGCCAGGATTAGGCCGTTTTAACAAGCATAAAAACGTGCACAACGTGGTGGAACTACAAAACGAGTCTTTCCACTTTTTCGCTCCGCTCTCCGCCACACCAGAGGGTATGAGAGTAGCACAACGGCATCGTTCTCTCTGAACTCAATGGTACTTTTTTCACACTTTTCGTTGCAACCGCCCGAGTGGGTGGGGTGAATGATTTTCTTTTTCCTTTATTGTCGCTATCGTCGTCGTCGTCGTTGGTGATCATTCGCGAGGTGCACTTTGGTTTCACTTCATCTTGATTTTCATGGCTTTACGTCCCAACTGGAACTGTACGGCTGCTCTCAACTATATTATACGGTATGCACAGTGATGTTTTTTGCCAAGGAAGAAGAACAAATTTCCAACCCAAAGATATTCCTGGACCAGGAATCAATCCGACTAGGCGTTTGCGGGACTTTACTTTTGTTTCCTATTACTTTCCATTTTTTAACATCGTGTTTCTCCCTATCTAGTGAGAGGATGGCATTGTATGGATCTGTCGCCGAAGTCGTCGTCATCGTTGGCAAGTTTGTGTCTGTAGGCGGTTGCAGCTCTCAGATAACGGTGGCAAGTACCAACCATGGTAGACAACGGGGGAGGATGAGTATCATAGAAAATTCATCAAGTTTTTTTTTATCTTCTGAGGTGCCTTTGGGGTATAGGTCGAGGGGCTAGAAGAAAGTTTCAAGATTGAAAGAATGGGGAAACCTGAACTGGTTCGTGTTGATAGTTAAAAGAACAAGAATATTGTTCTACCAGTTGTTTGGGTGTTTGAATGTTTTGTAATAGATATTTTGATATTCGTTTAAAATTGACAAGCTCGATAGCTTAGAGGCAACCGATAATGTGGATTTAAATCACTGCCCGATCTTGTCCGAAATCTGTGAATGATTTGCAATTTTAAACACCCAGAGAAAAAAATAAATCAATATTATTGACTTCTACCTCCAGCCTCCAAATAAATTCTCAGAAGTTCACTTTCTTCGTGGCTTCTTTAAACAAAATCAACACACACATACACAGTAGGAAAAAAAGTCCTGTCCGGTAGCCACTCTGTCCCGCCTTATGACCACCAGCAAGTCCGGAACAACTTTTCTTTTCACGGCACGTCTTGGATGATAAATTTATTTACCTGCTCACCTTGGGTGGCCACCCCCTGGGTGCAAGCCGACTAACAGACCAACCGACAACTTGGTAACGACTTGGTAAACTGAATCAAAAAACAGTGGGTGGTGAAAATCGAGCGCCTTGAACGAACGATAAACAAAGAAACGGAAAGAAAGAAGCGATTCGGTCGCGTAGAACAGGGCAGCACGGGGGTCGCGAGAAAAGTTGATTGAGATTAATTTATTCGTGCGTGCGCAGCCGTAGCCTCAAACCAGCCAGAAAACTTTTCGCCGCCCAATTCGAGTGACGTTTGGGAGGTGAGGGAGCTTGGACTTAATTTGTTGGTATTTTTTTTTTTGTCACGCTCTGACTTTTGTGGAACAACTTTCTCGACTTTAGTCAGACGTATTAATCACAACGGTGATAAGCTTAGAACGGGTTGGAATGAGTCACATGGTGATTAATTCTTTGAATTGATGGGACATTTAAAGAGTGATGGATGAATGGACTAGATCATCAACAGCGGAATGATTAGTGTCAATCTAAAGATTAATTTGAAATCCCTCAGGCCGTATATTAATTGAAAGCATAATTACAGAAAATTCCTCGCTTAAATCAGATTACCAATCGTGCACAAATTGTTTCCTCTTCAAACGCAACTTCCCCCTTCCGAAGAATCGAAAAAAATCTCATCAAAAAGCAGCGCCAAATCCGCAAGAGACACAATTTGACTCCTGAATAGCAAGTAGAGAAAAAAAAAACAAGTGAAAACAAACGTGGTGGTACTTTGTGTCATCCCAGAGAAGAAGCCAAGCAGAACTAGAACTCTGCACTGCCAAACGAGCAGAACTTGAAACGACTCTCACTCTTTGTGCGCACCTTTGTGCACACAGAAGATGACGTCGAGAAGTAAAGGCAACGCCAAAAGTGACGGCGATGCTTCCATTCCACATCCAACATCCAAGTATCATCAACGGTCCGGAGAAGCAAAAGGAAACGCAAGGTGCCACAAAGGAATGAAAATGATTCACTGCTCAGATTACTCATCTCTTCCGCTTACCCCTCCCCCACCCCCTCACCAGAGTCACTGCGGCCTGAATAACGGAGAACTTTCATCTTCTTTTCATGCTCGGATCAGATCGGAGGCGGAAAGCTCAACGGCAGGGAATCACAAATCCCAACCACCACCTCCCCCGTTCTGACCTCACCGCACACACCGGATCCGCACATTGGAAGGCTCTAATTTGAAGCGGCAAAATTTTTATTTCCCTCGCAGTTGCTCGAGCCGACGACCGGCAGATGAAGGGAAGGGTGGAAGGAAACCGCGCTAGCTTGATGGGTTGTAGTAGGTGGAAAGCCCCAACCCAGTTTCCTACTTAATCAAAGCTTTCGCCGGGTATGGCACCACCTACCAGGTAATGCGGTCGCCACGTGTTCGGCAAGAACGAGCAGTTGAAGGAAAACTCCCCGCCTAAGGAGGTTTCAGGTTTCAGGCATTTTCTTTTTTCTTTAGGAACATTCCGAAGAATTGAGTTTAAGTATTTTTCCCGGTAAATTCTGTGTAAGTGTGTTAAGGACAAAGTTGATCGAATTCTTCCACTTTATGTTTTCAGCGACACTATTCTCAATATCTTCAGATCGAATTCGGTGCTTGCTTCACTGCAGCAAACACTCAGATAAATTTTGAACTTCGCATTGAATGAGCAAGGATTCCATCAATCGTGACCTAAAAGGAACCACGTCATTTTGTGACATTTGATCTTGGAAATAAACTTTGCGTATCCAATTGATATGATCCCACGAAACATGAATCTAGCTATTGAAAAAACGAGTTTTTAGGAAGTCTGGCTCAGGAGAACCTCATTTCCTGGGATCAGGTTGAAGATTTGGTTCATTTGTATTTCCGCTTTTTCTAATCAAACTTACAAATGGCTCGACAGACTTTGAGAACGAGCTTGGAGCACTTCTAAGCAGGTTTAGGTGAACTATAGGGTCTACCTTCAATAGCTGTAAAACTTCTAAACCACTTTCGGACAAGGGTGAAACAAATCGCAAAATCAAGAGCTCTTTTGGTGCGACCGGCGTTGTAAAAAGCCTATTTAGAAGCGAATCTATTCACGTCGTTTCGGTTGTTACACAAATTTAGCTATGTGCATGCTGAAAAAAAAACGAGCAAATCAAAAAAGAAATAGACAATAACAATCAGCAGCTATAAATAGTTGAGTATTGTCAGGATCATCGTTTCGTGTTAAAAGCTTCATGTCACTGGGATGATTATCGTTCTTAATGGTTTGCTGTGATGTAAGGGGCTCGGTGGCTTAGTGGCGACCGTTTTTGCTAACTTAGAGCATTTCCAGCACAAAACTAAAAAAAAATGCCTGTTTCGGCCCGAATATTTTACATGTTGCTACCTAAGATTACATTAGGCATTCAAATATGTCTGCTTTTCGAGACTATGTTTTGAAATGGGCGTATTAAGAAAATCAAAGATTGAAAACGACTTATATGTTCAAAACAACGTCTAAGACGAAGTTGTAGGTGCTTAAATGAACTCTATGAGAAAATACACTGAGAGAATAAGTCACTTATTTTTGATCTTTTTTGATTTTGTATCGGTAATATACCATAATCTTTCGTCTAGATTGATGGTAAACTTAAAGTTACATTTCTTTCAGCAGCAGTTTCTATGAAAAATGTATAACAACTTTTTGTATGTTGAACCAAATCATAACCAAAATTTCCACAACCAAAAGCTTTGAATAAGTAGAATCAAATGTAATCATTCGATTGGCGGTTTTTCTTTGATCTTTTTTTTTTCTTTGGCTTGTTTTCCGTCGATCTTGTTTTCCGTGCTGAGCACCAATGCTACCGACGCCAGGAAGGCAGATCCCACACCTAGACCCTACCTATCGATCCATCAACTCATGAACCGGGGACCAACGGCTTTACTTCCCTTCCGAAGGAAGACGTGATCAGAGATGTTATGCCTCAGAACATCCCGGTGGCGCCGACTGGGATTGAACCGAGGCCTGCTGGGGTGAGAGGTAATCACGCTTACCACTACACCACCGGCGCCGCTTTTTCTTTGATCTTTTTACTTATTTCATGAAGCACTTTGCTTTTTTTTTTGTTTCTTTATTAAAGAGACTTTTAGCCCTAGGCTAGTTCGTTTCTACGAAGCTTTTTGCTAGTTTTAGATCGTGTTTTCACGCCACGAAGTATTTTACTTCTAGTAGCATTAATTTGAGACTATATTCACAACTAGTGATTGGAAAACCAATCACATAATGTCTACTTTCCATTGATGAAGTGTTTTACCAATTTTAAACGAAACCCGTAGTCACGGACCAAAATTCAGCGTGTCACCAAAAACTCAGTTTGGGGAGACTTGATACCCGAGGATTTGCTCACACTTGATCTAACTTTTGGGATGATTAGATCCTCAAAACTGTGGACTTGATATCGGGATGTGTGCTAAAATAAATATCGAAATGCACGTATCTAAGGAGGAATGCAATTTTCATTTTGAAAAAATGGAAGGTAATTTTTGCCATCTCATAGAAAATAGTTCTTTTTAAGATTCGTGTAACCTCGTTTGAGGATATTTATAGAGTCTTTCGTAAAGTTTCCATGTAGGGATGTCTCGTATCGTGAGGGGGTAAATAAAGTATTTGAGTGCTGATTATTTCCATGCGTGAATCATATTCCAGATCATCGTTTTCCAAAACTTAATATTCTTAGACTTCATTTACCCCCTGACGATAATAGATAAAGAAGTTTCAACGCCGTAATTTCCTCAAAGTCAATGCAAAATAAAAAAAAATAAAGTTCTCAAAAATTTCGTTTTCGATTTTTTTTTATTCAGAGGGGGGATATTTCTCAGAGTCTTAAACTATTTATGTTCATCATCGATCCAGTTTCTACTTGCTGCAATTACGACCTCCACACGCTTCCCGAATGCACGGCAGGATCTAATTATGTAGTCTGGATCCATTTTTCTCGAGGTACGGGTCAATATTTGTCTGAGGCTTGCTGTACTCGGGTGGCGTTTAGAACAGGCCTTGGCACCATATTGAGTAATCCAGCGGATTAAGATCGGGGCTGGATGGCGGCCACATATCCTTCGCCTAGAACGGAAAATGTTCCTGCAACCACTTCTGAGTGCGGTTCGAGGTGGGGCACGGAGCCCCATCTTGTTGAAATACAACATTTGGCTTCGGACCGTACTGTTCTTTGATCTACATGAAGAACATACTTACTTAAAATTCCGATGTAGACCTCCGTGTTGACCTTGTCGCCTTCTGGAATGAACACCGGGTCCATTTTTTTTTTTGGCTTCCGCACCAATCCAAACACCATAACGCTAGCAGGATGCTTGGTCAGATACACGTTCGTGTGCTCGTCGGCCACGTATTTTACCGGAAGAGAACTAATATACCGGTCGGTTCTGGAATTTGATACGGGATCGACGGTAAACATGCTCTCGTCTGTGAACAGGATTACCGGATTTTTTCGCTGCGTACTGGCGTTCTGCCCCTCGGACAGAAGGCGAATGTTGTCGTCGTCGTGTTTGTGCGTTGAGGTTGTGTTTCGAATCGAAGTGTGCCGTTGCCGCTATTAGACGCGTTTGTTTTCGGTCGCTGGAGTTGACGGTTCTGATTTCGGTGCTGGATTCGGCCTGGGACGGGACTTGACAATCGGGTAGCGATTTCGAGCCAATTTGCTGTCAAATCCGAGCCAGTTTCTGATTGGTCGATTTGACAGTAGCAATCGTGGAATAAAAAGGACAGAGGGATCGCATCAATCTGGCTAGCAGTGATGCCGGAATCAATGTTGACGTGAATGGCATTGTTAATTTTTTTTATATTTGCGAAAGGAAAGTTGAAAAATTGAGTGCATTGCGTGTTTTAAGCGTTGGATATTGTTGTTTGTTTATGGTTGTTTTTATTGTGTTGAGCAAAAATGATGCACATGTTGCTAAGCTGCGGAAGGAACTCCGCATAAAATCCAAATTAATATAGAATAAATATTTTACATTCCTGGCATCCTTGGTCAACTCCGTCAAACACCACGCACAAGTTTCCGAAGGGCATTCTTCAAAAACATTAAGAAGAGTGAGAAGCTCGATTGTCAAGTCCCGTCCCGGGATTCGGCCAGTGAGGAGCTGGCACTGCGTATTTCAGACTGTGTACTGGTGAACTGAAGCCGTTGTGTCGCGAGTGATTGGTGATGGAAAGTGGTCGCAGTCCTTTTTTCTCTGCTGAGATCCTTCTAGTTGGAAGTGTGAGGAAGGAAAGGCGAGAATGCTGTGTTTGACACCGGTTGAAGAAGTTGCGGCAGCATATCTATGGAAGCTCTTCGAAATCATCGTTGTGGACTGTATCGATAGGTCACTGGTTCCCTGGTCAGACCAAGGGTCTTCACGTTGGAAGTCGAATCAATATCAAGGATCTCTCGCTTGTCTCGCAAATAGCTGGGAATGCCTTTCAGTATTGCCGGTTGGTTCGAATGCAACTTTCGGAGATTAAACCCGGCGGAACCGAGAAGAGATAGAACGTCAGTGCACAGTTGTTGGCCTTCCTTTACAGAATGTGCTCCAGTCAGCATATCGTCAACGTAGAAGTTGTTCTTAATGACATAAGCTGTATCTGGATGAGTCTTCTCTCCTTCTTCAGCACACTTCTTCAAGCATCTGGTCGTTAGGTATGGCGCAGACGACGTGCCGTAGGTTACCGTAGTCAATTGGTACGTACGCAGTGGCTCATCAACGGACTCGTTGATCATGCGGTACATTTTTTCCACATCGCCAACGATCGCGTATTTGTGGAGTCGGAAGTAGATCAGAATACTTAGCAATTCCCTTTATACCACCGGACCCACCATCAACGAATCGTTCAATGAAACTCCTGAATCTGTGGCACACGACGCGTCAAACACTACCCTAAGCTTCGTCGTAGTCCTATCGGGTTTCATAACTGCGTGGTGGGGCATGTAATAGGTATGCCTCGGCTCATCTTCGTCGTCTTTTATCTCTCTCATGTGACCCATCATCAAATACTCGTGAATAAACGCAGTGTACAGAGCCTTCATCTCTGGATTCGCATTTAAGCGTTTCTCGAGCGCCATGAATCGCTTGGTGGCTATTGCTTTACTGCTCCATCACATACTCTTTTTTGGGAAGTGTAACACGGAATTTTCCGTCAGGATCCCTTATTGTTGTTTGTTCGAAGATGGATTCTTCGATGGATAGGCAGCTCTTCGTCCGGCACGTCTCTAGTTCCCAAAAACGTGCAAGCTGCTCATGGATCTCTTCAGTGGTTCCCGACGTTGCAACTGTAACGCTGAAGGTGGAAGCGGGATTCTCGGGTATTTCTCCAGCCACTATCCAACCCAGTTTAGTATTGCATAAGATCGGACCAGTTTCCCAAAGCCTTTTCTGCTCTCCCAGCAGTAGTTCGTAGAAGACTGAAACGCCTAAGATTGCATCAACGGCGCTAGATTCGAAGAAGCTTGGATCGGCGAGTCGAATATCAGCAGGCAACTTCCAGGAACTGATGTCACTGTTGTGTTGCGGCAAGTTCAAGGTGATTCGAGGCAGGACATAAAACTTTATTTCTGTGGTTTCGAATGATGAATAGCGGGACAGGATCTTCGCCAACACCGATTGTTTGCACACCGTCGACGAATCACCGACACCGTTCACTGGTAAATTTTCACGGTGCCGTTTGAAATTCAACCTTTGAGAGATATTTTCCGTAATCATGCAGATTTACGAACCATTATCCAACAATGCACGAACGAGAATCGTATTTCCGGAGCGGTCAGCGAGTTTCACGATCGCGGTTAACAGGAGTGCTGTTTTTCGCTGACTTTGAATGTTGTGTGAAGTAGCAGTGTGATGACTGGTGGCTGTCGTGTAAATTGCGAGGTAGTGGTTAGGATTGGTGGTGTTTGTGGATTAGATTGAGTATTATTCGTCCGGGATTGGCCCTGATATTGCGATTGCTGTTGCACCTGATACGGTGGACGAGGCTGTATTTGAGGGTTCGTGTTCACGGCTTGAGGCCTGTTGGGGCTGTTTTGGGGTTGACTCTGGGTGTTAGAATTGGGAGGAGCATACGGGTGTAGTATGTAGATGATGGTGGCGTTGTCCACACTTCGCATAGGTGCGTCTGGAACAATCTGCCACAAAGTGTCCAGAGCACAGACAATTCAAACATAAACCGAGTCTGCGAATGATCATTTTCCTATCGACTACCCTCATTTTGCTGAACCGGCGACACTGATCAATACAGTGCTGTCCACCATTGCAGATCTGGCAATTGCTTGTAGATGGTATAGCAGTGTGAAGTGCAGAGCTCTTGAATGGTCGTCTTTGCTCAACTGTGCGTCAACTGACGTCGAATGTAGAATTTCACAGTGCTGCTCAAGAAACTCCGCCATTGCTGCATATTGAGGAATATCTTTGGATGCATGGTGTGTCTCCCAGTGGCGGAGAGTTGAGGTATCAAGCTTCTGCGACAGCATGAATGCCAGGATCGTACTCCAATTTTCAGTGATCTCCCCCAACTTCTCTAACTGTTGTAGATTGACCTTGAACGTTGTTCAGAGTTTCAAATGATTCCGACCTCATTGCTGGAACAGCAAACAGCGCCTTCAGGTATTCCTGGGCTATCAGCTTGTGGTTCGCGTACTTCGTCTCAAGAATGGTTCAAGCAATATGGTAGGTTGCCGCGGTAACTTGAACCTGATTAATTTGAAGCAGAGCATCATCTCGCAAAGAAGCTCTCAAGTAGTTAAACTTGTCCATCATGCTCAAATCCCCATTGTTGTGGATCAAAGATTTGAAGTTGTCCCGGAAATTAATCCACTCCTGCAGTTTGCCGGAAAACGTAGGTAATTTCAGCTCTGGATATTTCATACGAGATGTTTGAAGTGGATTGGCAGTCACTGGTTGGCGTTCCGCAACAATTCCAGGATATCTCGGAAGCTTGACAAGCAGTGCAGATTTCAGACGAAAGTAAATATTCTCGAAATCCTTGTAGGCATGACTGCTGTCAGCACGGGCATCAGCATTAGTTGTACCAGCATCATCATCGCGAGAGCTTTTGGAAGTCTCCGCATCTTCAGCCTCATCTAAAATCACGTCGATTTTTACTCTAACGGTACAAAACTTGTCGAAGATTTCATCCAGTTTCATCAGACGCAGCTCAACTATTTACATCCTTATCGCGATCGTCTTGACCACAAACTCTTGCACGTTTTCCAACGACGCCTTCAACTGCTTTTCCTGCTTCACCAACTGCCTCAGATCAGAGGAGGGCATCCTTCAAACTTCAACAGTACACTTCAGAACGAATTTACAGAGTTGGCAGCCCAATTATCAGCCACATAACTGTGGGAATTTGTCATATGGCAAATCGCAACGGTGCCATGTACTAAATCATCAACCGGAGAAACTCAAAATATATTCAACACAAATGCAAATAAATTTTGACCAAACTCGCAATATAATACGGCAAGCGGAACAATGCGCCTTTATCTTGATGGCGTCACATGCAAACCACGTCAAACCAAGCCACCTCAACGACACAATCACACACACTGTAGTTACTTATCTGACTCCTAGATGATAATCCTCCGGGGGTGGATATGATGACGAAAACACAACATCCAGGAATCCAATCAATAGTCCTTGGTTAAACGTATGCTGCGTATTAATCACACACGTCACAATATTCCTTCGGGTTGGCAGCAAAAACCATCGACTACCGAGCACCGCTAACAAGATCAAAGTTCGCTGATCTTATACCGAGTACACTGACCGACGCACTATTCTAAGAACGTGGTCCCGAGGATTGACCGTATCCGGTTCGAAGGACCAAATGTTAAACGAAATCTTCATTAGTCGGAACTGGTCCCCGCGGATCACTCGCGTAATAGTTAGCGTGCGTTCGGATTGATGTTAAAAGTATGTTGTTCTAAGCGACACTTTTATTGCGACCGTAGAGAAAGAGCACTAAAAATCTAATCAAATCGAATGGACTGTATATTCTTTGGACGATGACCGACACAACCAAGATGCTGGAGATCACTGACTATCAGATCTGATCTGCTGTACATGTGACAGTACTCTCCTACCGAAGATCCACCACTACTATCCCTATCAACCACTGCTATCAATACTATATACCTATTATAAAGTCGGTATATTGTTACACATGTACCGAACCATGCGACAAAGAGAAGAGAGATAAATCTTTAACGGCTTGATATGATCTGATCGTACAGGGAGTTCTATACTCGTCTATACTTATCTATCCGTAACAATCGTGATACCATGGATTCCTTTGCCTCATATCGGGTGTGACCTTTCCTTTATTTTTCTATTAACTTTAATTCCATTATTATATCCACCAGGGCACCCGATTGAAGCGAAATGGATGCGAAGAGAGTAAATGCCAAATCTCTGTCTTTAACATTTCTTGAATAGAGGGTGGGCTCTTCTCCCCACTAATTGGGGCATCCTTCTGTTGGATGGCCTGTTTTCATGGGATGGAATTCCTATGTAGTCAAGCTCAGGAAAGACTTACATATAAGCTCCTTGGTCTGCTAAACGATCTGACTATATTGATACTGATGATTTTCAATTTTCACCTGAACAGGTATATTAGAGACGCTAGTTTTTTCAACATTTTTAACATTTTTTTTTCCAATTTTTCCCCGAACTTGTGAATTAGCGCGCAAGTGTACAAAGGTAGCCTTGCTAAGTGCAGTGTATTTTTAACATTTAACATTTCCGGTAAGATATTGCTCTCATTTAAACGTGTACACAGCAAAAATAAATTTTAATACATGCACTTCATGTCATGTCGAAAATCTTATGTAATTTTTATGGCCACAAAAATAAACAAATGCAGCGTAATGTCAGTTCATGCACTGTATTGATGATAATTTTGTCCTTTTTGGCAAGTAGTAATTACACCATATTTTCGACACGATGATTTTTTTTCTGAATGGAATTGCTGTGCTTTACCTAACTATACTTAGTAAACTTTTTTTTTGTTTGGAGCTGAGTAATAAATAAGTAGCGCAACTTGACATATATATGATGTTTATATAGATCTCACCTTGCGCCTTTTTCTTTATACATAAGTTGTATATAAGTGACTAGACGTAAAATTTTAAAGTTGAGATCGTCATAAACCCGTTTTAGGACGAACTTTATTGCTTGGGAAACAGCATGTAAATCTTATCATATCCTTTGGGATCGTTCAGAATCATCACACATAGTTATTATGTTCCAAAGTTGACTAAGTAGACCGTTCGGTATTTGGAGCATTACAGTATTGGATCCAATTAAAACTACTCAATTACTACAATATTAGGAACTTTTTGGTTCATAACTGGACAATTGCGCTAAGTTCTCTAAACTGGACTCACATAAAGCTTCAAGTTGAATCTTTTAATTCAAACTCAAATTTATATTTATGACAAGTCCCATAAACCACAAACTTCATCCCTGAACCGACAGCGCCGGACGCAACTCCAGTTAACCAACCGGCAATAAGGTGAGATAATAAATCGAGGGACGAATAAAGGAAAACAAGTCCCGTTTACGTCCGTTGCCATTTCCGTCGCCGCCATTCCGCATCTACCACTTCCAAGAACTCCCACCACACAGTCCATATTTTCCCCCTCTCCACGTAGCTACCAACCAACCAACCACCCTAACCATCCCCTCTCGTTCGTCTTGACAACTCTGGACAAAAAGAGAAAGAAAGCAAGGGAAAAAAAGGACAGGACCCGCGCCCCTGCCTTGCACTCTCGTGACCGTAATGAATTCTTTTTTCACCTTCACCAACTTTTTTTTTCCCTTCTGCCAGATCCCCCTTGACGCCTCTTGCCGGTCCCGGGGTGAACTTTTATATTTACTTGCTTCCGCTTGAAACGCTCGAACAAATAAGCGTCCAATTCCTCTTTCCACACCCAGTTCTGCCGCCACAGGAAAATGAAACGAGCGAAAAAGTGGCGCTTCCTCGTCCGTATGTAGGTAGGTATGTAGTTGAAGTGGTGCTGTCTGTGTGTGTGTTTACGTGGGTTGGGTCGGAGTGCCTCCAGGGAACCAAGCTATGGGGAGTTTACCGTTTTTCTCACCTTCATCAACTTATTTCCCAAGTTAACAGCAGCAGACACTGTGGAAAATTTCCCGCTGAAATTGATATTTTCAAGGTTTTCCGAGCCGGTGGGTACCTACCTGAAGGTGTGTGTTTGTAGTGGGTGGTGTTTGTGTGATTCCAAGCGCCCTACTCCCCCTCCCCCTTCGCTTCCGTTTCTACATAGATCCTTGTTGGCACGTTGGAAGACTTGTGGCTGCTTAAACACAGTTCAACAGCAACGACGAGGACGACAACAGAGACGTCATGGGACGGGAACGGATAACTGAGAAAGTGGAAGGGAGTTCCTGATGATGTTGTGTAATGTTAAGTGAAAGCAAACCGAAAAGACGGATAAAAGTTGGTGTTGAAATTGTTATGGCTGTACCGTACACAGACTGAATGCCTGCTTGCTCGCTGCTTGTTTGGTTCCGTTTCTGTCGAGTGGGCGGGGGTTCTTTTGAGGTTGTTGGAATTCTGCCGAGCGTGGTGACAGCGGAAGAGAAGCAAGACGATGTGGCTTCTGATGTGAGGGTGGCACGGTGGGAATGCCCACTATGAAATTGTCTTTTCTCACCAAAATGTTCTCAGGTTACTCACCTGGCACTTGACGCTTGTCCTCAAATTAATTCCCTTTGAGCAATCGCACCTAAATCACTCTACTGATTCTGACCGAAATTTCCACAACCCACCGACAGTGTGCCACCCACTTTCGCTCAGAATGTGGAAAACCCTCCGTCTCCAACCAGCAGCCAACCCGTGCAGAAGAAAGAACACAAAACCAAGGAGAACAATTTTCCCCCTTCCTTCCTGCGCTGGCTCCTCGTAATTTTCCCGCTCATCACACAAGCGCCGCGGCGAGGGGCAGCGACGGGGAAGACCCTCGGTTGTTATGCCATTGGCTTTTCCCAGCTTAGCTCGGCAAGCACCCTCTTCTACCTTCCCTCAACTCCGCTCACGTTCCACCACTTGTCATAAGCCTCGAGGGCACTGGGATTTGGTTGCTTTTTCCTTTTGCAGCACCACCACCAACGACAACAACAACAACAACAACTTGGGACGAGGACGAGAGAGCGCCATCATCGTCGTCGTCGTCGTCGTCGGTCGTGCACCGTGTTGTAGGGGAGATCATGTTTATGAAATTAAATATAAAAGAAGAGAAAATGATACGAAAAGGATGAAGTGATGTTGGTTGGCGGGTTGGCGCGCTGGGTGGCAGCTCGAGTGAAGTGCCTGTGTTATTGTGCTGTATTATCAGATCGGTGAATCTCCTCGGTCGCCGTGGCGGTGGGTTGAGTTTGAGCCGAGGGGGGTTGGGGAGCTTTTCCAAGTGTTTACGCTGCTGGAGGTTTATCCCGAGCAGAAAACAGAAGGTCCCTCTTTGCTGCTCGTCAGCCGGAGCGTAGTTTTACGAGACAGGGGGAGGCCAGGGACGGTGCCAAGCTTCTGCTTCTATACTGACAGCCATCAGTTGCCGTTGCCACTTTTTCCTCCAAGGATCAACCACGATGATGACGATGATGATGATGATGATGATGATGATGATGGTGCCGGCGATGATTGTGGTACGGTGCTCGGTGGCGGCGGTGGGTTGAGGTTTATTTGCTGAAGACGAGCGACTCTGAATTTCAACGATGTCAGATTGAGTCGAGATAGGAATGTGTATAGCGGTTTACCTCGCCTCTTCCATTGCACCTCGCCCCCTCCACCACCTCACGGTGCGCGTTAAAGCCATCCCATCCTTTCTGCTCCTGCTGGTTCCGGCCGGTTGGATGGTCGGTTCGTTGGTCGGTCGGTCGGTTGGTATGGCTCCTGTGGCTTTCCGGTCTTATGTAGGTGAACTCGGTCGGAATAGGAAATGTATATTATCTAATCTTCATCACAATTTGACACTGTTTTATTTACACAGCGATTCGCAACTTTTTCGCTCTGAAGGGACGGAGAGTGGGAATATATTAAATTAGTAAGGGAGAAAAGATAAGGCTCTCGGGTCAGGTCATCCGACCGACCTGCTACCCCTGCGCTCAGGAAGGGAAAGCGAAGGATTGGGGCAAAGTAAATTATACAAAATTTATGCTGTTCGCTCGGTGTCTGGCCATTTTCCTTTTTTTTTGTGTTTTGCTTTGTTTTTTGTGCCAGGAGGGTGGAAAAGGAGCTGTAGATTTTCAACGCTCTTTTATTAGCACTGCTGTGCTTGTTGAAGCCGAAGCTTCCCCTGGGAGTGGGTGGTGGTGGTGGTGTACTACTGTGCTTAAGTGAGCGAGCTCGGGAAATGGGAAAAGTGGGAAATTTAATTTGTTTTTGTTAGTTGGAGCTTCCTCTCGGTGTGCTGGTTGGCACGCGTTGGGGACGTGCCGTTAAGGGAGTGAGGATAATTTAATGCGTTTTTCGACGGAATTATAAACTTGTTTGTACTTTCTCTTTTCGCCGCTGCCGCCGGGTTTCGACGACGACAACGATGACCTTGCTGCTCTCGAGGGGACGGACACGGGGGCAGTGCTGTTCTTGATTAATTAATGAAGATGCCTCACGCCTGTTCAAACCATTCAGACGCGGACGGAGTTTTGTGGTGTGCAGTGGAATTGAGATTCTTTTCCAGTTTAATTAGCGTCTTGCGAGATAAGATGAGTCGAGATGCTTGGGACGTGGAGAGGTGTTTTATGTGCCGCTGGGCTGTGTTGTAAATTTACCTTGGGAGGGTAGAATCTTATGAAGGGTAATTATGCATTTGTACCTAAAATTGGGAGGAGAGTCTTTGCATCTGATATGAATTATTTAAGTATTAAATGATAATAAGTAACAGTTCCAGGGACTGGATTTATAAGAAACCCTTTTATATTCTTTCCTCATTTTTCAGCATGCGCCCAAATATTTATTTTTAAATGCGTTCATTTTTCCAGGCTCATTTGCCGTAGCTATGCGGAGCCGATGTTCATCGTTTGGGTTACAAAATTACTTAAAACTTACGTTAGTAAAGCGGGGGCCAATTACTCGAGGTTAGGGGTAACAAATTGTAACAAACGGATGGCAGGGTAGGGATTGAGAACACAAGGTTTTTTCGAGCAATGTGCTCTTGATCTAGAACTAAGCTACATACTGGAGAGAAAGACGAACATGGGGGTACACCAATGGGCAGCTAACAACTTATGAGAACACAAGATGACATTAACTACTAAATCCTCAGATCGGTCCGTTTTAAAAACACATAAATTAAATTAAAATAATCGAGATCTTGGCTCACAAAGGTTGTTTTCTTCAGGCCCTGAGGGATGCGGATAACTCGGATCTAGCAACACAATGTAGGGTGCATGACCAAAACACGTGGTCGATCTCGTGATAACCACTACCACAAGCGCACAAATTGATGCCTGCGAGCCCGATTCGAATGAAATGCGAGTCTAACGAGCAGTGATTGGACATGAGCCTCGACATGACACGTATAAAGTCACGGCTCATGTCCAATCCTTTGAACCACGGCTTGTTCGATACCTGTAGGATCACTCTCATTCCATTTGGTGAGGACTTGCTGACGGTTAATTGAGAAAAATTCCGCAAAGGCGATTTGTCGATCAAAAATATCGCCTTCCATAGCGCCCACTTTAGCCAACGCTTGTGACGATTATTGTTACTGACATGGTGGTACTAGTTTGCAAAAATTAAGGGGACAACCATCGACCGATGGTGATCTGGTATTTCACGGATTTCTTGCAACATGGTCAAATCAAAATTTACAGAGGAACTATAAAAGTCTTGGAGGCAAACACGAGAGGAATTTAATGAAGAAGGGCCAATCTCCAGCGTCATGTACTCGTAATAGCGACTCATGAATCTTGTTTGAGGATTTATGTCAAGCAGCTTCTCAAAGTTTTCTATTACCAATGGGTTCATTACTTCACAACGGATAAGAAACCGGAAGGGCAGTTCCACGAAACGATCTTTCAGTGGGAGAACACCCGCGAGTACTTCGAGGCTCATCGTATGCGTCGAGTGCATACAGCCAAGCGCGATTCGGAGGCAACGGTATTGAACCCGTTGCAGCTTCAGGATGTGTGTCTTTGACGTGGATTGAAAGCAGAAGCTACCGTACTCTAGAACCCTTCAGTTGAAGCTGTAACTGTGCTGCATGATGCTTCCTAGAAAAAAACAACCAACTCAGTTTTCTCTGGAGAGAATTCGATACCTAGCTTCATAGCCAGTAGACAAATTGTCTAAGGTATCTTGCAAAGGTCCAGTGCACTTGGCCCGGTAACGGAAACAACGCCATCATCTGCAAGCTACCTTTGCGAGCAATTTTCGTCAACACAACCATCAATGTCTTATACATAAAACATGAGCCCTGGGGGAGACCCATGTAACTAATTCGTGAAGTACTCCGTTATTGTCAGAACACCTGTAATTACACAGAGAACCAACAGGTGATGCTTGGGACTAGCTATCATCCTCAAAAAGTAAAAACTGGTGATTTCAAATTTTACAATAGGCAATACCAGCGCCGGGCCGCGTCTGAATGCAGGTCAATTGAGGAAACGGGTAAGAATGTGTTGACGTGATCCTCGCTTTGTTGGAAGCCGAGGAACTCTCTGCATTTCCACGAGAAATCACATGAGTATTGGATAAAATTGTTAAATTTGCTGCAAGGTTCCTTCTGGCAAACGGTACATTCAATTATAGTGATGTGTTCGAGTTAAGAAAAAAAAACCGACTAGCGAATCTTGAATGTTAAAAGGCATGTTCTGCTCAGTTAGCATAAACGGTCGCTCTAAGACCACCGAGCCCCTCATATCGCATTACACCACTTAAGATCGAGTTGTTATTGTAACCATTCAAAACCGGCACCGACGACGACGACGCACAGTGGTTTGACCCCATACAAAAGCTGTGATTCAAATCTTTACCACCTTTTTTTAAGTAAATGGATTATTCTGAATCCACATTTTGCGTTCAAACTGATGTATTTAAAAAATATAATATTCTAGGGTGGTTCATTACATTGTCTTAGTCCCTGCCGTGGAAATTTGGTTTAACCTATGTTAGCCTACAAACGACTTAAGTGCCACTCCGATTTGGAGGTCGTTTGAGGAATGTTTGGTTCAGGGATGCCCGACCTGAAACTCTGATTCTCAAGGTGAGTTATTGTTTCTACCAAACAGTTCAAATTCAATTCGTGGACCTAGTCAAACACGACGAGTCTCGACTAGTTTCGAATTTACTCTGCTTAGCTGACTAACTCGAGTTAGGAATTTTCCGAGGGGGAAGTAGGCGGTAAGCGAATTCCAGGAGTAGAGTTGTCTCCGGTCGAGCGTGGAATGTTCGTGTTTCAGCCACTACCGTGCTGGCTTCTCGATACGTGTGCTGCCCACCGTACACGGAAAGATCTTCTCGTGTCGACTCGTCTAACAAGAGTCTGTTGAAGAAGGTCCCACTTTTCCTAACAACGACGTTGAACCAGACACCGACACCGACATCCACGTTAATGGGTTTCCTATTAACGTGAAAATATGTTGCCTTAACGTATTGACGCATTTTTTCCAATGTGAATTCTTACCTGTGCTTTTCACAAGGTTAAGTTTACGGTTTGCCCCTTTCGGTGAGTATTACTAAACTTACTTTAGCGTACTATAAAATTCAAATTAGAATTCAACAGGTTAATTTCATGGCATTACATAGTTATTGTGTAGTTATGGCGATCTCATAATTCGAGTTCCAAAAGTTATCGATAAACTATCTACAAAATAAGATTTAAACGAATGAACATTTACACTTTCACAACTTCAATAGATTTTACTTATTTCACACTAATTTGGCACACATTTTTTATGAAAATTTTCACTAGAACTCACTTCTTCTAATATTTTAAATTTTCCGAAAACACGTCTTAATGAACTGAACATTCCACTAAAAGTGAGGCAAGCCATAGTTCTTTGTTCACACAGAACCCTGATTTTTATTTGACGAACAAATTTGGGTATGCCCTTGAGTTGGCCTTTTGGAATATTTTGCGTCGTATCAGATTCAAACAAATCGAGCAGTAAAGGAAATGAGAAAAACGGGTCAAGCAGAATGTTGCTTCTCACGTCTGTAGGCTAATCAAAGGCGCAAACTAATTCAAACTATAAAGTCAATCTATAGGGTTCGAAACTTATCGTTACACGCTCTAGATCAAGCCAAATTGAAACCCTAGGGTGGCTCCTAAATGTAACCGATAAAATTGATCTTCATGACAATGATTATTTTTAACATAGAAGCGCAAACTTAAGGTTCAGATATTTAGAAAGGTCTTGGCAATTGGGAACAGTTTAGTTATACAGGGTTACCCATGTATTTCGATGATCAATTAGGAAAAATATACTTCGACCTTTGTTCGAATAAAAAAAAAATAAATGTTGGGAAAAATCATAACCCTTGCACTGAACTAGATTTGCAGTGCAGGCTGGAGCCACTTTGAAGAACTATTATGAGAATTCTACCATTTTCTTAAAGCATTTTTGAGGAGATTTGGTATCAAGGTGCAGTTAACTCTCCATAACTCAATATTTAGTGTAACTCGATGGATTCGGTGGTCCTTTAATTTTTCCATAGATCGTACTCTCCATAAGTCGATATTTCCACAAGTCGTTGCCCCCTCTATATCTCGGGATGTCAAAGAGCTTCTGAATTCTATGATTTTGATGTTAAAAACAAAGAGACATTGAAAACATGATAACCACTGTCCATATTGAGTGGCGCAGTATCAAAATCGAACCGTGACAAAATCGAACGAGTACTATATCCAGAATCCATCGGCCACATCAGAACCTGTTCCTGGTGCCGTTGGGAAAAAGGGTCCGTATGTTTAATTCATACCAAAATTCATCATGAGACAAATCAAACTTTAGTTTTCAGTGCCAGGTGTTTTGAGATTTTTTTAAGTAGATCGAATAAATCTAGATAGAGCTGGAATTGAGACGTAACAGCTTTTGTAAACAATTACTCCTTTCGATGATTTCTAGAAAGATAAGGTTTGTCAACGCAAACCAACCACACCATCGGGTAGGGAAAGACTTCCCCTACCCAAAGGTTATGTTAGTTTACGTAGGCGTGTCTTGAGTTCCTAGAAATCATCGATAGAAGGCATTGTTTACAAAGGCTGTTACACCCTAATTCCAGCTCTATCTAGAAATGTTTTCATATGTCTTCACCGCTTCTATTCAAGTTAGAATGTGGGTGGAAGGGCTTTCAATATTTTATTTTTTAAATTGATGTCATTATACAAAATCATAAATTCAGAACAGAAAGATACAGATTGAATACTACCCTTAATTTAGTAACTTAGTAAATTTTCAGTTTTTTTTTAAATTTCGGAAGATCAAGAATTTTTAAACATTTTATAATTTTAGGTACCTACTAGAATTAATACTTTTTTTTATTTGCGTGATCTCCAAAGCTTTTCAACATCTGATATTTTAAATTTTATAGAAACTTTACGAAGCCTGTGAACCCCACTGGGATAAACACGTGCCATAAACACGAATTTCGCAAACAGAAGGAATAAGCTTTGAAGTATAAAAAATAAAATAAAATTGAATTAATTGAGATCCGAGGCAAATTTTTAAGATTTAATTGATTGAAGAATCTTTAAGACTGTGAGATTTAATGCCAATTTTAAACTCATGAGTCAGATTCCTCAGATTCTGAAAAAAAAAATTTATAGGGCCGAATAAAATGTTCAATTGCTGGACCTTAAAAAAGAACAATTGAAGCTTGACGAAATTTTCAAGATTCTGGAACGAAGATTAAGATCTTGACATGTTTTCCATGATCCCAGATTTGAAAACAAATTTCAATTAAATGGAAGAGAGAGATTTGAGAATTTCTCAAGGCGAACTCAAAGGGAATTCTAAGGAGCAGTGCTGAGATTTATCATTGTCATTGACAGACTTTCACGTGATTGGGGAAATGGCTCTAATGTTGGCCTATGGATCTAAGATTGGGCCCATCGCTAAAAATTTGCTATTTCTCCATTTTATCTAGATGAACTCGTCATTGACGCGACACTAATGGATATTTTTGGTCGCTATTGAAAATTTAGTCGATTGCTGAATTTATGTATGGGCCCAAATTAGGGGCAAGACATTACATCCATTTCCCCTATTTACAAAATTGTTATTCACATAGTCACTAATATTAAAAAAAAAAACATTGTCAAAATCTCATTCATTTTTTCGTCAATGACTGGTAACAAAGAGGAGGGGCCTCATAGCCTAGCCAGTAAAGGCACGGTATTATCAAGCCGGAGGCGGTGGGTTCGATTCCCGGTCGGGTCGAGGGAATCTTTCGGGTTGGAAATTTTCTCGACTTCCCTGAGCATAGAGTACCACTGGCAAAAAGAGATGAAACCACCATCCCTCTCCAAAGGGGGAGTTTGGTAAAGAGAGATGAAAAAACCGATTTGTACCTTCCTTAAAAGTTGTTCTAGCTCGCTATTCTAATATCTATATGCAATCTTCACACTGCCGTACTCTAACGGAACTATCAACTCTATGCTTTCATCTACTCCATCTATCGTATAAAAATTACCACTACAGTCTGTTATTTGAAATTAGCATCTTCAACTATGTAAATCGTTGACTTCACGTAGAAGTAATACTAAAACATATAGTCTAAGCTACAATTAAATAAAAATGATTTTTTCCCATACAGTTTTACCTGCTTTACTACCAGTCCCCAGAGAGCCAAAAAATTCAAATTTGTGAGAGAAAATTTGCTCTCACAACCTCAATCTCTCAACACACCATGTATTTTGATTACACTCGATTTGTGATTTCCCTCTCACAGATTACAAAATAGAGTACTTAACACTACAAAACATGTCTGGTACCTCTATATATGCATTTAGATTAACATTCGAAGTCCCTCCTTTTTTACATATTATGCACAAAAGATACTTTCTGGGGCGCCCCATTTATAAAAATCGGCGGGAAATTCTGTGTGGGTGAGGTATTTTGTGTGCAGAATGTGTAAAAAAGGAGGGACTTCGAATATTAATCTAAATGCATATATAGAGCTACCAGACATGTTTTGCACTGCAGTGTCCTCTGTGAATAATTAACGGAAATTTTGTGTAATTTCCGATAGATGTCACCGCAAACAAAAGCAGTGACATCTGATGGAACATGAATGCAGAAGGCTGACAAAATGATTAATTGTTTCGAACAGTCTAATCCACCATTCTAGCAGTGATCAAGTTAACTTTTAGATATAGAAAATTTAATTTTCTTCCATATCATTTTCATTTTTGCTTCGCTTAATCCCAGTCATTCACTCCGATCAGCCAAAGCCTGCTATTCTATTACACCACACTCCGTTAAAAAAGACGTTGCTCATCGCAGCAACCGAACAATGGATCAGCGTGGTCGAGGTTATACCAAGTAACGAAGGGAAATGCGAGAGCACCCTAAGATCTATTGTGTCAGCAACGCGAGAACAATATATTTGTAAAAACTTATTCAATCAAATTAAAATATGTCACTTATAAAATGATATCGCCGCGGTGAACCGGTCCTCAATTATACAGCCGAAAAGCTCCTACCATTTGAGAACAAAACGTATGCGAATAAAATCAAACTATCACTTGCGATGCCCGGGACTATTGATAACATGCAACCGATCCGCTCGGATCCTCATCTAGCACTCAAGTTTTATAAAATCTATATTGATTTGAAAATCCAAATATTAAAAAAAAAAATCATCTATACAACCCCTCTAACGAAAACATTTTATTCTACTCTTTTTCAGGTACGTTTACATATGCTTTGTACACATTTGCTGGCATCAGAGTTGGGTAAGCTTAATGCTATATTCACCGTATTCTACTTGTACTAAAAGTTGCCCAAAAAGGCACATTGAACAGCTAAGGCTAGCTCCTAGCATCAGTGACTGTTGAAGCAGTTGTATTGCTATCTTATAAACCATGGTACTGCATCCAATATCATTGTACTGAATAACATCACCAGTTCACCAAAGAGAAAACGTCAAGCTTAACATTTGTTTTGTAATACATTGTATTCAAAAGCACTGATTTGAGAAAGTATTGAACCTGATACGCTCTCGTTTTAAGGCATCACATTTATCGTGCAAGCTGCAGACAGCAAGGAAACTTCCAAGACTCCATCGGAAACCCTAATTGAGTTATAATAAAAAAATCCATCTCCACTACCCATCCCCTCTGCTAATTGACGAAACGCACTGCCAAGCAAGCCTATTACCACCGATCAATTGTTCCCAGCCGGGCGCAGAAACACTCCTAAACTATTCCATTACTCACAATTACGCCACAACGACAACCGTGCCTAGGTAGCGTCGTCCTGTAAATGTACATTAAATGGGAAGCTCATTTCCGGCCCCGAAAGCTAATAGTTGTAGTTACCGGCCATAATGACCGCGCGGGACTACCTTCTCCGCCGGCAACTTCCCACGAAGAAGAAATGAATGAAAGCCCTCGGTCGGGGTGGCGAACTAAAGTTGCACAGTTTCCCAACTGTAATTGAAGCAGGCAAATGAATAATTGTTTAATTAGAGAAAATATGCTCTCAACCAGAAAAGAACTTTCCGTGCACGTAGACCATTAGGAAAGTTTTTTTTCTCCAGTCCCTGGAGGGTAGGTCCGTCGCTCAACAGCTTTCGTTTTGCCATGGGTGGCGAACGGAGCAAGTCAATAAAAGAAGTGGTAATTAGGATGAGAACTTGTTTCTCTCCCCCACCGAGGTGGCTCGTTATGTGGAGACGCATGGTATTTTGTGGAAGCATTCAAATGGAGCCACCCTTGCCAGCCCGATCAGCCGCAAAAGACCTATCTGAATCGAGCCTGAACCCATCATCATCCCTCCAATCAATTTGCCTCACGTTTTCACCCGGTGAATCGAGAAACATTCAAACAATTATCCCATACACCGCCCAACCGAGCGAGCATGCTGGTGTTTCTCTTTTTTTTTTGCGCTGAATTGGGGTGCCCACACCTGCACACTCAACCATCAGAGGACTAACCTAACAAGGAAAAATGGGGGTGGTGAAGTGGGATATAGAATTGCGCTTTTCTCGCTTTTCTCACCACCCACGAGCGAGCGGAGTGGCTATGTGCGATGGTATAAGTGAGTTACTTTGCCGACTGGGTGGAAAATCCTGCCCCGACCGACATGCGATGGTGTCGTTGCAGGCTGGAATGGAATGGAACGTAACAGTGAAACAACGAATTAAGCTTAATTCGAAGGGGAAGGTGATGCAAGGGAGAGCAAATCCCACCCACCCACAACAAACAACAGCGAAACGAGTCAGCAGCGGGAGAGAGAAAAAACTAAGCAATTGGAAATGAAATTGAGTTTATTAGTAAATTAATTAAGATAAAAACAGAAATCGTTAGGTTGTTAGCTACGTGTGCCTGATTCGGCGTTGTTGAGGGGTAGAGGACCGTTATGGGAGGGATTTTTTATGCTGCTGTTGTTTTTTTTTTTTTTTTTTGTTACTATATACATAACTACGTAGGGCTGTCGATATTGGGATTGGATCGCAACAGCAGGGGAACCAGGGGTTTCGGCTGGGTGGGGAAGTATAAGTACGGCTTGAATAAGGCGCAGGTGAATCATTTAGTGCTGGAAGTTGGTGGGTAAAAATGTAATTGAAAATACGGGTTTGGAAAAAAAAAGTTTGCGAGGATGTTTTAATTGGATGGTAACGACGTGAGATGATGCAGCGTAGTGTGGAATACAAATGCCGATGTCAGGCTGAAGTGGATTAAAAACTGAAGCGTTTATGAGAATTTAAGGATTTGTGTTGGTTTATTTTTTGGTTTGATTTTTCAACCCCCCCCCCCCATTGCAAGGCTTAAACGAAGTGCCCCTCCCGTCTTTATTAATCGACTATTTATATGTTCTGCATTCGATCTGTTCATGCTTACGTAAGATATTTCTGAGACACCTCCCATTTATAAAATCGTAAGTAAGTTGAAATCATTTATTCTAAATTCTTACGTAATTATTGGATGATAAAGGGGTTTGTAAAAATGGTATTTTTTTTCTATTTCTCAGAATGAACTGAGTTTGAAACCATGTCTGCAAATTATTTTATGGGGCATGCATTAAATACGTCACTTGCTGTTCAATAAAAAAAAATGACCCACCTGCTCTCCGTCCTTTTGTTATGTTTGGTTTTGCATTAATAGTCAAACATTTATAAGTCTATTAACCCCTCCCCCCTCGCCCATACATTTTAGAGCATGACAATGGATCACCCCTAGGTATAATCACGAAAATCATCGTTTAAGGACATGGTTGATATAATCCACAAATAGCCAATATGGTAATGGCCATTTGTGGATTCTATAGAAAACTGAACCACTTTAGCAATGTTCGAAATTACTTCGGAAAATACTGAAGCATTTCAGAAAAGTTCCGGATCATTTCGGAAAGTACAAAACCACTTCAAAAAAGTTTGGAATCACTTTGAAAAGTACTGATTCACTTACTCTTGCGAAAGAAATAACATACTTTCTAGAATCATTCAGTATTTTCCAGAGTATAAACGGAATTTTCTGATATGATTCAGTAGTTTTCAAAGTGATTACTATATTTTCTGAAGTGATTCAGTAATTTCTGAAGCGGTTCCAAACATTTTCAAAATGATTCAGTACTTTCCAATCTGATTTAGAACTTGCAGAAGTTATTGCATAATTTTCTGGAAGGATTCATTTCCAAAGTGATTCCGAGCTTTTCTGAAGTGATTCAGTAATTTATTTAGTGATTCCAAACTTTATGAACTGATTCAGTACTTTCCGAGCTTATTTAAGAATTTTATGAAGTGATTCAGTACTTCCAAAGTGCTTCCAAACTTTTCTGATGTGATTCAGTAATTTCTGAAGTAATTACAAACTTTTCGTAAGTTGTTCAGTGCTTTTCGGAACGGTTCAAAACAATTCTGAAGTGATTTAAGGCTTTCCAAAGTGATTCAAAACAATTCTGATTTGATTTAGGACTTTCCAAAGTGATCAAATACATTTTTGAAGTGACCAAATCCTTTCCAAAGTGATCCCAAATTTTCCTGAAGTGATTAAGTACTTTCTGAAATGATTCGTTTTTTTTTCTGGAATGATGTAGTACTTTCCGAAGTGATTCAGGACTAGCAGAAGTGATTACATAATTTTCAGGAATGATGCAGTACTTTTCAAAGTGATTCCGAGCTTTTCTGAAGTGATTCAGTAATTTATTAAGTGGTTCCAAACTTTATGAATCTATTCAGTACTGTCCGAACATATTTCGAAATTTGATTAAGTGATTTCAAACTTTTCTGAAGTGATTCAGCAAATTCTAAAGTAAGTGCAAACTTTTTCTGAGTTGTTCAGTGCTTTCCGAAGTGATTCAAAACAATTCTTATGTAATTTAGGACTTTCCAAAGTGATCGAATACATTTTTGAATTGATCAAGTACTTTCAGAAGTGATACCAAACTTTTCTTAAGGGATTAGGTACTTTCTGAAATGATTCGATACTTTCTGATATGATTCAGTTCTTTCCGAAGTGATTCAGAACTTGCAGAAGTAATTACTTACTTTTCTGAATAGAGTGTGTGTGTGTTTACGAGCTTTTCTGACGTAATTAAGTAATGTATTAAGTGATTCCAAACTTTATGAACTGATTCAGTACTTCCAAAGGCATTCCAAACTGTGCTGAAGTGATTCAGTAAATTCTGATGTAATTCCAAACTTTTCCTAAATAGTTCAGTGCATTCCGAAGTGATTCAAAACCATTTTGATGTGATTTAAGACTTTTCAAAGTGATTGAAAACATATCTGAAGTGATCCAGTTCTTTCCTAAGTGATCCCAAACTTTCCTGAAGTGATTTGGTACTTTCTAAAATAATTCAGTACTTTCCTAAGTGATTCAGAACTTGCAGAAGTGGTTATATACTTTTCTGGAATGATCCAGCACTTTCCACAGTGATTCCGAGCTTTTCTGAAATGATTTAGTAATTTATTAATACAAATCTTCGTTTTCTCGGAGAACATCGACAGCATCAAGGAGACTGTGACATGCTCGTCCTGTAAAACCGTATGTTCGCTATTGATGTCGTACATGAGCCTTTTCGATCCATAAATCTGCCCAGTCTGGACTTTGTTTCTCCACTGCTTGAAAGACCATGTTCACAATCCCAAGTGTCACGTGAAGTGGAGGCTGAGGGCATACCAGCAAAACATGAGTGCTGTCTTGGCCGAAAACCAGCGGTGGTTTAATGCAGCTAGCATATTTTTTACGATTTTTGGAACATGGGTCTTTATTGGAATTTTCCCGAATGTTTCCAATCGTTCGGGGCACTCCACTTTGCAATGCAAGGTTTGATTTTTCTGTTACACAATATGGACAGGGGTGGGTAGATGAATGCGCCATTATTCCAATAATCACGTTATAATCTTTAAATCACCGGCAATAATCGATTCCAAGTGATTTAGCTTCAAAAGACCATTCCAGATTAGAAAAATATATTCATATTTTTCGGCAAGATTTGGAGCCAATGCCAAAATATGGAGGCGTTTCACGCCGCTGTCTTTGAAATAATCTGCGGAATTATTTTGGGTTTTGGATACAACAGAGAGAGTGATCTTAAAAAATCCTCCTCCACCGTCGATACCAAGGTTTATGAAAAGTTCTTCATCACTGGCGTGTCTACTTTTCTTGATGCGTTGAAGCAACTCAGGTATATTATTACAAAATATAACTGGAACATCAGCGCATTGACCAAGATGGACGTTTTCAGCTAGAAAAGAGCATTTTAATTTAGATTTCTTTAAAATATGTTCCTTTTTGAGTTTTACCTTTGGCTACTTCTCCTAGCTCTACAATACTAAACAAATCTCCAAGCTGTGAGTTCAGTTTGCAAAGCTTTCCTTTTAAGCCAGTTTCAAAGATCACTCCACCTCGTTTAAAACCTTTCATGATGCCTGTAAATCAACTAACCAATAAGCAAATCAAAAGCTTCGGCAAATCCTAAATAAAATATTACCAAGAGTCTTCCGATTTGTGCATGTAAATTTTTTTTTACTATTTCACTGTTTTTAGTGAGATTTATGCAGTTACGCCTTTAAAAGGGCATAACTCGAAAATACGCCCTACGATTTTTTTTTAAATTTGTTTCAGAGATGCAGAATGATCTAACGAATCGATTGGTATACTCACTTTTGATGGAACTAATTTTTTTTATAATAACGGTCAGAGGAGCACCGTGGATGAAGCATTGAGAGGTAAGAATCCTTGGACATCCTCATCGAAGTCCCAAGCTAGACTCACCCAGCAGGTTGTAATCGTATCATGAGGGCTAGCTATTTCAAGAAGCGGTTGTACGGAATCGGAGTCAGAGTGATTCAATATGTTGAGTGTATGAGTCACTATATTCTAACTTTGGTTAACATTTGAAGTCGCTGCCTTGAAACGATACCCTGGTATTGAGCTCTATTTGATTCTACTTGAGCAGTGTTGCCATTTACAGGCTGAATTTCAAACATTCACGGCAACCCTGGCTGGCTTTTAACTCATACTCCAACTTTGCTGAACATTCGAAGTCGCCGTCTTGAAACGATATCGAGATAGTGTGCTTTATTTGGATTTACTCTATCTGTGATGCCATATCAGGATTTAAAATCGTTTTGGGCAAATCCGATTGGCTCATACTTTAACTTTACTGAACATACGAAATCACTTTCTTGAAAAGATGCCGAGATATTGAGCTTTAATTGATTCTTGCCAAGCAGTGTTGCCATCCAATGATAGCATTTCGAGTAATTCGAGTAGTGTTGCCACATCGCAGCATAATTCCGGGCCATTTATGGAAAACCTGAACGACTCTTGACACATATTCTAACTTTGGTAAACATTTGAAGCCACTACCTTGAAACGATATCGTGATATTGAGGTCTGTATGATTCTACTCGTGCAGTTTTGCCATCTACCAGCTGAATTTCAAACCATTCGTGGCAACCCTGGATGTCTCTTGACTCATACTCCAACTTTGCTGAACAATCAATGTTACTATCTAGAAACGATCCCGAGATATTGAGCTTCATTGGATTCTACCCGAGCAGTGTTGCCATCTAACGGCAGAATTTGTAACCATTCATCTTCTTCTTCGCATTTCAAGCTTATTGCATATCGCATATTAGCTTATTGCGTGCTCTCAACTTAGTGTTCTAGATGCACTTCCACAGTTATTAATTGAGTGCTTTCGATGCCTGTACCATTTTTGCATTGGTATAATTGTGTGGCAATTCCAATCATACTTCTATTGCCCAGGGAAGTCGAGAAATTTTCCAACCCGAAAAATTCCTAGACCGGACCGGGAATTGAACCCAGCCACCTCCAGCATGGTCTTGCTTTGTAGCTGCGCCTTTACCGACTGAGCTAAGGGAGGTAACCATTCATAGCCATCTTGAATGGTATTTTACTCGTACTCCAAAATTGCACAGCACTTGAAGTGGCAATCATGAGATAATACCGAGATATTGAGCAATTCAAGAGTGGAAGTTAAAAATGTCGTTAGTTCGAATTTTGGTCGTAAAAATAATGGTCGCAAAAAGTATGTCGTAAAAATAATGGTCGTAAAAAGAAGTTGGAGTATATTACTAAATTAATGTAGATTTCAGCAATATTTATATTTTGACGTTGGATAACGTCTTTCGGCAACATACGGGGGTACAAAATTGAAAACAGTCATTTTGGATGCGTTACGAAAAATTAAAAGATTTTGAATGATAATAACTCAACCGTCTCTCGATAGATTTACGAGATAACGGCATCAATCGATTTGAAATATTTCTAGCAATTTGTTGAATGTTTTAAAACTATTGATTTCATTCTGTAAACTATTGAAAAATGGTTAAAAGTAAACCATTTTCTAAAGATGGTGAAAATCGATTGATTTTTTTATATTCTTATATGTACTTTCTCCAACCGAGACAACAGATGCGAGTATCTGACACGTCTGATATTTTCTGTTCTACTATATAAGCGTCCAACAAGGTCGCCCGTTCCATCATTGTCTATCCGATCGTCGACCCAGCAGCAGAGCAGCAGAGCAGCAGTACCAGAGCAGCGGAAGCAGAGCAACGGCAGCAGAGCAGCGGCAGCAGAGCCTGGGGGCGAAAGGGCAACTACGCCGAGTGTGTTGGTGCCAGTGCTCCGGTATACTGGGCCGCTGTCATGGAATGCCCAGCTGCTGCAGTTCTCAGTCGGTCGTATTCACCGTCTGCTCCGCAAGGGCAACTACGCCGAGCGCGTTGGAAAAATGGCCCTTTTCAGGGCCACAACATTATCAAGAAAGAGTTTAACGTACGTATGCGAGTATCTGACACCTCTGATATTTTCTGTTCTACTATATAAGCGTCCAACAAGGTCGCCCGTTCCATCATTGTCAACAACATCAGCCCAACAAAACGGCCCTTTTCAGAGCCACCAAACTTTCGCAAAAGAGTTATTAAGGAATATTCCTAAAATATAATATACACAATTAAGTACAACACATAACAGACGTTATCCAACGCCAACTCTGCGGTCGTATCTAGTATACAACCCTTCCAATTTTTTTTCAATTTTTCATTAGACTTCATTCGCATAAAACAGAATTGAGTGTATTAGAGCAGTTCCACACCAAATGGCGAATAGGAAAAACCCGACCTTCTCCGATTTGCATGAAACTTTTGAAAAAAAATCGATTTTTTGGACCACTCAAATGGAAACGGTCATTCTAATGATAAAATAAAATAAAAATACTGATCTAATATTTTGCGATAAGGATCAAAACTACCAATTTTAACGAAATTCTGAGAATCACTTCACCGTTTTGCTATGGAATGGTTTTATATCTGAATTTTATTCTAATTGTATCTAAATTATTAGGATGATTTTTAGTCACTTCTGGGCTAGTCCATCACCAAACAAATTATAGAGGTAGCAATATTGGTGAGTCTTTTATTTCTGACAAAATATGAACAACTGTTAGCAGACTAAAAATGCTAAAACCCCCATTCTGAAATTAAAAAATAAAAATGCACAGTTAGCTACATAAAATTGTAAATAAATTAATGTAAAAGAATCAAGCTACCGTCCAATATCTAATATTTGCAGCAAGCTACTGGGAAATTTAAATTTGGAGGAGTTCTTCCACCACGCTCGGTGACGCCATATTGTTTTTTTGCATACCTGAAAAACACGTAAATCTCGTTTCGCGGAAATATCGAAGTCCCAAACACACTAACACAAAAACATTTAACCTGTTTACGTGAATATACGGTCGATTTCACCAACATTTTTAATGAACGTGACGTGTAATTCAGGTCAAAGCTACTAACGTCACATAACATTTGAGATTTTCTAAATATCGGACGTTAAGTTTTTTCAGAGTGTATATTCCGTTACAAGCGAGTGTTCAATAAAAAAATGAGAATGATTTCAGTACCGTCCAGCGCTCTTGTGAGAGCATCGCGACTAAGTTGCGTCGTACGGCTGACCAGGGTCCCTTCTCCAATATTCATTGACGTTTTTTTGAAGAATAAACATTATGTTTTTAATAAAAAAATACTGAATTCGTTGAATTTTTTTCTACTTCCTGTGTGACTGAAAAGTTCTCATTTTTTATTGACCACCCGTTAATACCCTGTTTACATATGTGCTGGTTCTCCAATGCTACCAGCTCAACTAACAAGCATGAATTTCAGTTGCTACTGAAATTGAACTGCACTGAAAACGAAACTAACTAAGAGAATGAGTCATTTTTACTCAGTTGTCAGTCACTTTTACTCACTCGTATGGTGAAATTTATAGAAGCGTACACTGAAGCAAAACTTCACGTAATATCCATTGGTGAAATCCTTTTAAATTTCATTGGATGTCCAATGAAGATATCGCTTTGAAAAATCTAATGATAGTTATGTGTAAATGATTTTCATAAGACTATCATTTAATACACATTTTTTTCGGAAAACAGCAGCCACCTGGAAAATGATACGTTTTATAGGGTTTTGGCGCAACTTTATATGAAAATCGATGGTCATTTTCGTTCCGTGTAGGTCACTCAGCCCATGAACAACTTACGCTTTTAGAAATCGTAATGCGAATGAGTAAAATTGACTCACTCTCAGAGTAAGATTTGTTTTCAGTGTGCTGATAAAAACTGAAACCAGTTTACATTATGCTGACAAATTTTTTAGTACAGTTTTAGTACACTATCACCAGCACCAAACATGGTTGAATTGTTTAAAAATGACTAGAGAAAATTAAGCATCGAGAATGCGCTCCCGGATGTATTGATTTGGTGAGTACGTTCCAGTTGAAGATTGTTCTCTCTAAATATCCCTTTTTTGAATACGTTTCATCAATCAAACATTATTATATGTTGGGTTGGGGGGGGGGGGCAGCCTAAGGGTTTCAATGGATTTGTAGACTGGACAAGTGTTCGTGGATTTGCCAGTCCCTTGTCACGTGTTGATAGACGTACATCTTGTCGTTTGTCTTCCAAAGGTCTTCAATGAAGTTGATTCACCCAGCTGCAACAAACCATCAGGCAGAACTTTACAACCAGTGAAGTATCTGCAGTCATATGTAATCCTTGCACTGATGGTGGGTTCTATTCACATCACATGTTCCCCTATAAAAAAGTGAATTTGTGTCGCATATATTATAATCTCATCTGATTCTGGATTTTACAGTCAGCTTCACAGGTGTCAACCTCCTGCCCAGGAATAAGGAAAACTTCGTTAAAGTCTCTTATTGTGTTTCCCTTCCGACTGGGGGACTTGTAGACTTCGGGGCAAACTTTCTTTGACGGTGGTGGATTATTCCCTTCGTTCGCCTCCGTATCCGAAACTGGCTACATCTGTTCCAATTCTGCTTCAGCCTCCAAGCGAGTCTTGAACTCTCTTTTTTTCACTCAATTGATACGTTCCCACATTGGGTTTGGCATGGAGAACTCGTCTTGAGAGAGTTTCGCTACCGCGTTTTTTTTTCCGGCCAGTGTAGGATTCCAGCTTCTTTCCAACCAGAAAGAATTACGGTTAGACATGTTTCGCATCTTTCAATTGTTTGTACCACTTTAAATGGCATTTTTTCCGCACTTGAACTTGGACGACACTAGCTGACTCCCTTCCGAAACATTTTGAACTGTCACTTTTCTCCAGGCAACTTTGTCATCATAAAACTGAACGGTACCAAGTCAAGTCAAAATGGATAATAAATAAACAATAAGGTATTCAAATTTACTTTATAACTGCTATAATAAACCATTGTGCAGCGATGATCGAGACGTTTCAGTCGGATAAGATTATTTTGCGGCCGAGTGTCTAGGAAGCTATGGAAACCGAAATGGCTCTTGATTTTGTTTTATGCCCTTATAGTATAAACCGCCATCGCACTTTGTGAGTTGCCCCAATAGAACCCTTGCTTTTGGTTTGAATCAGTACAAATTCGTTCTATTATATATAAAAAAAAAAGAAGTATACATATTCATTTTCTTCCGAACTAAATAAACCACCATCACACTTTGTGAGTGGCCCCAACAGTATCCTTGCCGTTGGTCTAAATCGGGTCAAATCGGTTCTAATAATTATTTTATATTCAATCAAGTAAACCACCATCACACTTTGTGAGTGGCCCCAACAGCATCCTTGCTGTTGGTTTAAATCGGTTCAAACCGCTTATAATTAATTATTTTGGTCATTGATAAAATAAAATAAACCATCATCACACTTTGTGAGGGGCCCCAACAGTATCCTTATTGTTGGTTTAAATCGGTATACACACATCTAATAATGATCTACATCTCTAGACAGCCGGCTGTTTAGAGCATAAATCGAAAACACTTATAAATAACTACACAAAACAAAAGATCGCATCACTTATCAAGGTGAATCCTGATCCAACGAACCTAACCCACTAACAAAACCTCCTTCCTGTGACTTTTGTGGGATGCAGAGGTAAACACGGTCCCAAAACAACAAAAGTCACACACTAACATTCCTTCCCTCTCCCACCTGATTGCAAGGACGTGGCCGGTGACGTTATTGATCTTTAAAGGTAGGAGTCACTGGAACATGTACACTGAGAATGGCAGGTTACTACCAAGCCCCATTCAGTTGATTCTTTGTACAATTTCACTGGTTCAGATCAATCACGGAGTGCAACTATCGATACGTGCAGTCAGACTAAGCTAAGCTACTATCACCAGCACCAAACATGGTATCTAGTATAGCACATTTCTGAACTCCAGAACAATTAGATGAGCATGAAGACGTCCCTCAGCTCAGTCGGTAAAGGCGCAGCTACAAAGCTACTTCGATTCCCGGTCTAGGAATTTTTCGGGTTGGAAAATTTCCCGACTTCCTTGGGCATTGAGTATGATTGAACTTGCCGCCAAATTATATTATTGCAAAAATGGTACAGGCATCGATTAATAACTGTGGAAGTGCATCTAGAACACTAAATTGAGACCATGCAATAAGCTTATATGCGATAGACAATAAGCTTGAAATTCAAAGAACGAGATGAGGAAGAGTTACCCGGTGGTGTAGTGGTAAGCGTGACTGCTTTCTCACCCCAATGGGTCTGGGTTCAGTCCCATCCGAGGTCGGTGGGATTTTTCTGAGGCAACAAAATCTCTGGTCACGTATTCCTTCGGAAGGGAAGTAAAGCCGTTGGTCCCGGCCCATGTGTATTGAATGGGTGCGATATCCTATGCAGGTGTGGAAGCTGCCTTCCTGTACATTCGATTGTCGTCAATGGATGGCAATCGATGTTTGTCGGTGATTGGCACTAGATTACGGAACAGAGACCGACGTTGAATAAAGAAAAGAAGAGAAGAGGAAGAGGAATAATAAAGCGCCTAATTAATATTGTATTAGTTCCAAAATTGTGTATCATAAACCTATGAACAAGTCCGGATATCTTTCGAATGTAAGAACCCACGAACTTACAAAAAAAAAATCCTACTTGACCACACAATAAATCATCTGATTAAACAGTCCTTTGCTGGCCAAGTGAGCTAATGATCCACGGCTCATTACCCCAATTGAAACAAGTTCATTTAAAATTGATAATATGTACATCATTCAAATCCCCTCGAACTGGTCAAACCATCAAACTATCTCCGGTGTGTTTGTGTGTGCGTGTGCGGAAATGTGTCGACCTCAACACCGCTCAAAACAGACCACCGCAGGATACTAGTTTGTGCAAATTTACTACCCACCCCCCTCCGTCAGCGCAGTCCAACAACAAACTGCCGTGACTGGGAGCCATCAGTCATCCTCGGTCCGGTTTGTTGCCGAAACCACTAGGTAACCAAAACTACAACTTCTACTGGTTGACACACACATTAAACTTTGTGTACACACCTTCTCCGTGTGCAACACATTGCAAACTGTGACGGCACGATTTGCGGGAAGGTGGAATACCAGCAGCTGAGTAGCCCCCCCCCCCACGTTGAACATTAACATAACATGTAATTACCAATTAATTAAAATAAACCATGTGACAATATACAGCAAACACGCGAAAGAGCGACATCCTTTGTTTGGAGGGCACCCGCACCAGTTGTGAGAGAGGAAGGAGCAAGAGTCTCCGGTGATTATAAATCAAACGGGCAAAGCAATGTGGTTACGTTTAAATGTTGGTATAGTTTTAAGAAATATAATTTAAATTTAAAATTAACCAGAATTTGACAAATCGAACAATCAAATTATCAAAAGCTTCCCCGCTCGTTTGCTCTTAATACGTAAAATTTACTTTAACCCAGATTGTCCATTTTAACCCACTGTGCGTCGGAAAACGGGCTGTTGGACGCAGGTGTGCCTCCCCAGCCCGGGTTGAGCAGAAATGACAAACCACCCACTTTTTCCGACATTTTGCGGTCAAGCCACAAGCCCCGAAAACCTGCCGTAAAGCTGCCACCAATTTTCCGCTGCTAACCCAGTGCCACCAGCAGAGATAATGAGAGAGTGGGTGGTATCATCGCGTCCTATCACGTTGTTGATCAATTTCATTGCTCCCACCCTTTCCCATGCACTTGCAGCGGTGGGCTCGTGTAGCAAATTAATTTCATCAATAGTGTCCCAGTTCCAGTGCGAAATGCAAATCGGAAGTTCTGAGGTAAGCGCAGATGAGCCACCGTCCGCCTCCATCGAGCAAGCCCAGCTTCGTTCCGGCAGCTGTTAATTGTTAATGATAATAAATAGTTGTATCAATTAAATTCGGTTTGATTTATAATTATTGCTGGTGGGTGGGTGATTGGTGATGGTGGGCGGTGGTGACCGTGGCCCCCGTGGGATCTCTTCCGGCGAAATCGGAAGCTAATGAGGTGATTTTATTTATTTTTAATTTTTATCGCTTCACACTTTGCTGCCGATGCTGCCAGTCCCAGTTGGTGTATCTGATGAGGGGAGCGATGATGATGTTGATCGGTGTTTGTTGTTTTTAAAAGCTTTCGCAGCTCGACAGTGAATTACCGGACTCCAGCAGCGGACTGATTTAATCAATTGACCGCAGAAGTTTACATTTCGTCGTGGGGCTTTTAAATTTATTTTTTCCAATTAATCACGGTACGGACTGGGGTCGCTGTGAGTCGGAGGGGTGTTATGTGGGGGTGAAATGGGTGGGAAAATGAGAACATACGCGGCTGGGTGGCGAAGTGTTAAACTCGTATTTTAATTGCCTTATCGTGACTTGGTGTGGATGATAAGGTCATGCGTCGTTCGGGTATTAATAGGAATTGAATTTTCAATTTTGAAATTTGATTTTGTTTTTAAATTATGAGTCATTGGTATTGAACGAGAGCGATTGCTAATGGGGTGTATTTTTGCTCTATTTTTTTCAAATTTCTCAGCAAAGTTGTCTGAAGATAACTTTAAGAACATAATCTCTAATTTATTGAATCGAGGGTGAATCCTAAAAAATGGCTGGGTCTAAGGCACCAGATTTCTAGATCAGTAAAAGATAACCCTTCATAGCATATCATTTGAAATTTCTCAACAAAAAAATCCTTAGAATCATCCCAAGATGTTTTCATAGTTACTTCCTGAATTTCCTTCAATAATCTTCTCCCTTGAAATTTTCTTCGTAATTATCAAGGAATAGGGAAAACGGCTCTAATGTTGGTCTATGGATCTAAGATTGAACCCATCGCTAAAAATCATTTATCTAGATGAACGCGTCATTGGGACAGTAATAATGCATATTTTTGGTCGCTATTGAAAATTTAGTCGATTGATGAATTTATTTATGGGCCCAAATTAGGGGCATTTAGGCCGACATTACATCCATTTCCCCAACTAGAAAAAAATTTCCTGAAGAAAAAAAAATCTAAAATAGGCCAGCAAAATAGATTCTGGATTCACTTTGGAAAGTGATGCGGTATTTTGGTTGGTGCGACTCAATAAATTTAGTAATGTAACCACGATCATCTGCTAACAAAGCAATAACGGTTGCCGTTAGGCCACCGAGCTCCTTACTTCACAATAAACCATGATGACCGACTTTAACATCCATATTCTTTAAAATCGTTATGAAAATTTATGAAATAAGCTAGGGTATAATTTCAAGCTTGTTTAACACAAGCCGCTCTTTAATCCTCTTTTTCGATCGGTATTGAACACTAAAATTAAATGTTTCTACCCAGCAAGCCAATGTAACCGTTCGCGAAGAATGCTTGAGGTTGAAGTGAAAGTGGCTTAAGGTGAAAGTTAATGCTTTTCCGTTGATACTAAATCCACACCCGTTCAAACCACACCCAAATTCGAAATGCACCAATACCAACAAGCATTGTAAATTAGAAAAATGGGAAGTATTGAAATTTTAACATATTTGTAAACACAATATTATTGTATAATTATAATAATTCTACTACTGAAATGACTTCAAATTCCAAGATTCCAAGTTCAGGGTAGTCCTACTTAGGCTCAGGGAAGTCTTGCCGTAGTTCAGGGAAGGCCTGCCAAACTTCAGCGAAGTTCTGATGAAGTTCAGAGAAGCCCTGCCGAAAGTCCTTCCGAAGTTCAGGGAAGCCTTGCCAAAGTTCAGGGAAGTTCTGCCGATGTTCAGGGAAGTTCTGCGGAAATTCAGAGAAGTTCTGTTGAAGTTCTGTTGAAGTTCAGGTAAGTTCTGCCGATGTTCAGGGAAGTTTTTACGAACTATAGGAAAGACCTACCAATGTTCAGGGAAGGCCTGCTGAACTTCGGGAAAGCCCTGCAAAAGTTCAGGGAAATCCTGCCGAAGTTCAGAGAACTCCTGCCGAAGTTCAGGGAACTCCTGCCGAAGTGATTTATTAGATTTTTCGAATGGTACGTATGGAGATTTCTTTTATCCAAACAGGGAAATGCAAAACTGACTGTTTGGATTATCCTAGATTGAGAAAGCCATATAAAAGAAATCTCCTGCCGAAGTTCAGAGAACTCCTGCAGAAGTTCAGATAAGTTCTACCGAAGTTCAGGGGAGTCCTGCCAAAGTTCAGGAAAGTCCTGCCGAAGTTCAGGGAAGTCCTGCCAAAGTTCAGGGAAGTCCTGCCGAAGTTCAGGGAAGTCTTGCCGAAGTTCAGGGAAGTCCTGCTGAAGTTCAGGGAAGGGCTGCGGAAGTTCAGGGAAGTTCTTTCATTTCAATTCTTGGAAATCAGAGAAGTCCTGATGAAGTTCAGGGAACTCATGCTGAAGTTCAGGGAAGGCCTGTCGAACCTCAGGGAAATCCTGCCGTCGTTCAGGGAAGGCCTGTCAAACTTCAGGGAACTCCTGCTGAAGTTCAGCGAAGTCCTGCGGAAGTTTAAAGAAGTTCTGCTGAAGTTCAGGGAAGTTCTGCCGAAATTCATGGAATTATCTAA
Organism: Ochlerotatus camptorhynchus; assembly: GCF_037179485.1. Classification (NCBI taxonomy): domain Eukaryota; kingdom Metazoa; phylum Arthropoda; class Insecta; order Diptera; family Culicidae; genus Ochlerotatus; species Ochlerotatus camptorhynchus. The sequence continues at coordinate 1,236,755 of NW_027040620.1, forward strand.
TTATCTTTAAAAATACCAAGATATATCAGAATACCTTCTTTAAAAAGGCTGAAATTTTCACAGAATATCATGAAATACTTGTGAAAATCGAGGATCATTTTTTTCCTGATTTGTTTTCCGTAGACCTTGTTAAATTTGAAGATCAAATTGGTTTAAAAAAATATTGTATTGATCAATGGCAAAGGTGGAAGATTTTTACAATATTTGAAGATATAGTTCAATTTATCTAATTATCTTTAAAAATACCAAGATATATCAGAATACCTTCATCAAAAGGGCTGAAATTAAGAGACCACCGGTCATGTTTGCTTTGCCTGACCTGGAGACTGATCCTCAGAGGACCGCTCGAGCGGTATAATTAAAAACCCTTCCTCAATGAAATTCAAAACTTATGACGGAAACTTATCTTTATCCGATCCATTTACCATCAGGGAAAGCCGCAATCTCAAAGAAGTCCACAACTTATAGTCCCAATTTTCATTGAACCTACCGAAACAAGCTAAACCGAATGTGTCTGATGCGAATCCAAGACGAGCCCAAGAACTCCATATCGAGCGAGCCAGCTAAAAAACCGTGACGGAAAAATAAGTAACACAACGAAAAACTTCAAATTTCAATGTGAATATACATCATTCTTCAACATTCATTCGGGTTGGACTAAACTCGGTTTTAAAAAAGCAAACTATTCATGGCCATGAAAAAAGTACGGACATACCTGCGCAGGTTTTTTTCCTTTCACTATGTACCGTTGGATGTGATAAAGAGTCACAAATTGTTTACATTTTTATTAAAAAAAAAAAAACATCACTGAGCCTTGGTTCTAAATTTGACCTACGAGTTTCAATTTAGCACACCACATTGAAACTTTATTGGATTTACTTCCATATGAAAACAACTGTAGAATGGAAACATGGAGTCGCTCCTTTTGTTTTCGAGGAACACAATAAACCTTGTTTTGTAGATATTGAACTAAATTATCGAACAACGGTTCGTTTACGGGAAAATCATAAATATATTTAAGGTTTTCAGTTCAATCCCTATCGATTATTTCTGAAACTTATTTTGAAATCAGCTAATCCAATCACATAAAGCAACCAACGATACAGACAAAATGCTTACTACTACCACCATGACAAACTCTATCTTTGTAACATAGCTTGATCGGAGTTGTAGAAGGATAATGATATATTGCCTGCTGTGTTGCAATAACACGGACATAGCTTGACCGGAACCGAGAAGAGACATAACAAAAATTCCCATTGAAACCCGTGTTCAGTATAACTTCGTGTAGCAGCTTGGCAAAAATTTGGTCTACCGACCCGAGCTATATAGGCAGTTTGTCTTGAAAAAAGGGAAGATTGTATGATTATTGCTTTCCATTTCTGACATAGCGTTATCATTCGCTTGTAATTTTGTCATTTTTTAGATATTTTCGATTCCTTGATTAAAATGCTAGACATTCTCCTTCTGTCAACGTATCCATCAAAGTTTATCACAACTGCCTTGCAACCTTCTTATCTATTTCGTCGAAACCCCTTTGCGTTACTTCAAAAGACATCTTGACCTGCCTTCAAACTCACACATGTCTTTAGAAGTCTTCCGGAATAAACTCCGATCTTCTGCGAATCCACTCTTGAAATCTCGGGAGCACATCTCTGAAACGATAATATTTAAAAACCCAATCTTGCCCACCAGTGAACATTCATGATAATGATCCTCACTTTTGAAGCCTATCTCAAATGCTTCAGAATCATTTCCAAAACTGTTTAGGCCCAACTTTAAAATCCACTGGAGCCGAGATATGAAGGCCTCTGAACTTGTCCATGGAATCATCAGGTCTAGGGTTTGAGTACCGTCCAATTTTTTCAGTGCTAGGTACCGAATACTGTAGTCTGTGAAAGGGAAATCACTATTTTCCCACGACATTAACGCCCCGTTTTCTTATGCAGAATGATTGATGGGCGTGCAAACGTGAATGCCTGAGATCCTCGTTAGGAGCGTCTGAAATCAACGTTCGAAACGTCTGGAATGTTCATTAGGAACATCTGTAATCTGGAACGGAAAAATCTGAAATACCTCCAAGGAACGCCTGGAATCTCCATCGGGAACTGCAGGAATTATAGCCAAGAATATCCGGGAACACTTTGGGAACGTCTTCAGCAGCAGTCTGGGATCTCTATCAGGAACGATTGGAATAATCTTTAAGAACGTCATCTTCGGGAACATCTGGAATTTAAGTCTGAAACATCTGGAGTCCCTGTAGGGAACATCAGAGCGCTCCACCTGGAGCGTCTCAAATCCATGTTGCGATCATCTGCAATCCAAACCAGAATTGTCTGGAATCTCTGCTGGGAATTCCACAAAATCTCCGTTGGAAACGTTTCGAATCCAAGTTGGGTGCGTCTGGATTTCACACTAGAAACGTCTGGAACCTCCATCGGGACCGTAAGAAATCTCCGTTGGGAAAGTCTCGAATCCAAGTTGGGAATATCTGGAACCTACATCGCGAATACCTAAAATCTCTGTTAGTAACAACATCTGGAATCTCCATTAGAAATGTATTGAATCACTGTTGGGAACGTTTGGACTCCCGGGTCGGAAATGTTTGAAACCCCGAAATCTGCATCAGGAATTGCTGGAACCCTGGTCAAGAAGATCCACAAACGATTTTGTTTTTCGCGATCCTTTTTACTCACCCAAAACACAAATCAAAACACCATTCACGCAGAACACAAAACACAGATTCCCTCAAAAATTCTTTCCCCGCGGTGGAAGCCAATTGGGGCTGCGGTCCTGGATGGATCTTCGCTAAGCACGTCCTTGTTGCTTCCTGGAATGTCATTGAACAAGCGAGGCCCTCCTTCAGAGAATGACAGAATAAGGATCTTTGCAGATTCTTATGGAAGGGTCCATTGTCAGATAAGTTGTGACATTTTGGTATGTCCGTTCTGAGGCGTAGCCAAGAAGGGGGTGATCGAGAGGGCCTCCCTTAGCTGAGTCAGTAAAGGCGCAGCTAGATAGCAAAACAATGCTGGAGGTGGCTGGGTTCGATTCTCGGTCCGATCTATGCATTTTTCGGGTTGGAAAATTTCTCGACTTCCCTGGGCATAGAGTACGATTGTACTTGCGACACAATTATGCTAATGCAAAAATGGTACAGGCATCGAAAGCTCTCTCTTAATAACTGTGGAAGTGCATCTAGAACACTAAGTTGAGATGCGGTAAGCAATAAGCTTGAAATGCCAAGAAAAAAAGAAGACCGAGAAGATCCTCCCATCTGCGGGTATTTCCCTTAAATTTTCGTATAAACGTATCTCTTGACTATTCTGTATGTTGCATTCATCTAGTGTGTTTTGCACTTTTATTACAAAAGTTGAGTTTGATTGTATTCTTATTTTCAACGCTGCCACTCACTTCAAAATTGTTGCTTCCAACAACAACCACAAAACGATCATGGTCTTGCTTTGTAGCTTCGCCTTTACCGACTGAGCTAAGAGAGGCCCTTGTATGTGTAGACTAGACTAGACTAGATTAGAAAACTCTTTTGAAATTATCCTGAGATCACTACAATAGATCAAAGTAATGGTCGCGGTGATATTACAAGTATGTCCCCAACAAAGGAAAAAATATCCTGAATTCTGTTAATATTTCTCTTTGAATTCTCGTCATAATTCTCTTGAAATTATTCTTAAATTTCACCTGCTTTCTCCTCACGATCCCCACACAATTCTACCCTTAATCACCTAGGAATTCTCCTTTATGTTATTTTCACAACTCCCATGAAATTATTCTAAGCATTACCTAGGAATTCAGTCCCGAGCAGCCTTTCTACTCCCTATAAACTCCTTCTCAGAATTTCTTAGGACATTCGCAAGTAACCAAAAGTTCTGATAAAAGGCTATTTGTGGCTTAAGCAGCTTGGTTGAAGGTTGTCTATAGAATTCTAAGCAGCCTCATTTTTAAGTCGTTATAAGAACTTGAAAGTTCCGGTACCATAATTGAAGAGCATTCTAAGCAGCTTCTGGCGTTCAGTTTTCAATGCCAGCTGACTGACATAAAACATAACACCTTGATGAATTTTAAATTGGTGTTTGGTATTCCAACACACTTGTGGCGCAGTGGTTAGCGTTTGTAGATCGCTTGTCGAATACAGGGGTTCGAATCCAGGAAATTTCTCTTTTTTTATGTTTGGATAGAATATTGATGCACTGCATAAACATAAGAATTATAATTTATTTGAGTCACTGATCATTTCATATTTACGTACATTAATTTTTGTTACTAATAAAGACTTGTGCGGACGTTTTTAGAAACTTTCAAGTTGCTAAGAAGCTCCGTAGTGAACTTTTAAGATACTTTAAAGTTGCTAAGAAGTTCCACTGGAAACTTATTCGGAACTTTGTTGTGGCCATGTTTTCAGCCTTGCATGAAGTTCCTAAGAAGTGCTTAGGGATGCCTTTTGGATTTTTTTGAACTCTAATTTGCTAGGAGTACGCATCGAAACTTGGAGCTTGAAAGTGGGTTTTATCGTTGAATGCGGATCTTTTGGTTACTTGGGAGGATAGTTCGGTAGGAACTTTATGGAAATTTAAAGTTCTGTAGGAACTTTACGGAACTTGAAACTTCTGTCAGAACCTTATTTGAACTTTATGGAAGGAACTTGAAAGTTCTGTTGGAACTTTATTTGAACTTTATGGAACTTGAAAGTTCTGTCAGAGCTTTATTCGAACTTAATGGAACTTGAAGGTTCTGTCGGAACTTTATTTGAACTTTATGGAAGTTGAAAGTGAGTTTTATCGTTGAATGCAGAACTTTTGGTTACTTGGGTTATCCTCAGAATTATATAGATTTTTTTAACTTCTTGAGCCCTGAACATTCTTTCCAGTTTCAGATGCGATAAAAACTTTCCAAGACCACAGAAATGATTTTGTTTTTTAATATTTTCTTGTTTTTTTTTATAAATAACAAATTTACCCAATTTCGTTACACACAAACGAGTTCAAAAGCGATAGTACAAGGTGTCTACTACCTGAAAAAACCTGGAAAACCGGGAATTTACAGGAATTTTATTTTTTCTGGAAAAACCTGGAATATTCAGGGAATTTTGGTTCCACTCAGGGAATTTTCCAATTATCACTTCATTCGTAATTCAAAAGAAGTTTTTCGTTCAGTTTCTCGAAACGTTTCTTAAAGATACTGAACTTGACAAGCATCTGACAGCTAAGACAACGTGTGCGAACGAGACAAGTTCATTCAAAGAGTCTTGTCACGCTCGCTCTTCGCTGATTTTTATGTGTAGGATCAAAATCGTCGTAAAAAGGAAGCAGCTGAAAAAGAGAGACTGGCAACCATCAAAAGAAAGCGTACGAAGCATGTATTGTATAAGAATAAGCATGCCAGACAGCAGATCTGAGAGCCTACATAGATTTTTTTTTTGAGCTTCAGAGAGGGTCGGAGATCTACTGTTAAATTTGTTGAGCTTCAGGGTAGTTCGTAGATCTTGAGAACAGAACTACAAACAAATTAAAAGTTATTAACTGAAATTCATAAAACCAAAATCACAAGAGAGGTCGTTTATTTTCAAATAAATGTTCAAAGAAAATTTTAAAACTTCAAGCAAGCAAAAATAGTTTCAAATCAATTTGTAAAACTATAAGCGAAATTTTGCAAATCTTCAGGAAAATTCGCATAACTTCAGACAAGTCCAAGAATTTACAGTGAAATATAAAGTATTTCACAGAAGTTTGGAGATCCTCGAAACATTATACAACATCAGAAAAGTTCGTAGGTCTTCAGAACAAAGCTGCAGAACTTTGAAAAAAATTACAGAACTTCAGAAAAAACCACAAGAATCTCAGAAATGTTATTGGATCTTCAGTAAAAATTGCAGAACTTCAGGGAACTTTGGCGATTTAAAACAAATATTTACACGATTTAACGGCGCCGGTGGTGTAGTGGCAAGCGTGATTACCTCTCACCCCAGCAGGCCTGGGTTCAATCCCAGTCGGCGCCGCCGGGATGTTCTGAGGCATAACATCTCTGATCACGCCTTCCTTCGGATGGGAAGTAAAGCTGTTGGTCCCCGGTTCATGAGTTGATGGGTCGATAGGTAGGGTCCAGGTGTGGGAGCTGCTTTCCTGGCACGTCGGTAGCATTGGTGCTCAGCACGGAACACAAGATCGACGGAAAAAACAAACCAAAGGAAAAAAAAAAATTACACGATTTCAGAAAAAATTGTAGATCTTAAGAGAGACATTTAAAACTTCAAAGATGCTCAAATATTTTCCGATAAATTTTTGCAACAATCTTCAAGGAAATTTTCAAATCTTCATGGAAACCCGAGAGGAATTTACAAAACATCAGAGAAGTTTGCAGATCTACTGAGAAATCTATTGAGCCTCAAGTTTTTTTGTAGATCTTGGGAATAGAGTTACGGAGCTTAAGACAACTTTACAGAACTTTAAAGATATTTGCAGGAATTTGACAGAAAGTTTCACCCAAATGTGAGATCTTCAGAAAAATTCGTTAAATGTCAGAAAAGCACCTCAATTCCAAAAACAAATCGCAGCGAAGTACAAAAGTACAATATTTTGCAGAACTCCATGGAAGTTGGAAATAGATAGATATAAAGAACTTCAGAGAAGTCCGTAGACCTTAAGAGAAGTCTGTAGAACGTCAGAAAGTTCGTACGTTTTAAGAAAAATTTTCAAAACTTCAGCAAAACTCACAGATCTTCGGAAAATTCGCCGATCTTTAGATCAAGAATCCACAAAGAAATTTAAAGAACTTTAGAAAAGTTCGGAGATCTACTGTGAAATTTATTGAACTTCAGGGCAGTTCGTAGATCTTTCGAGCAGAAATACAGTGCTTCAAAAAACTTCACAGAATTTGAAATAAATTTTAGGAACTTCAGAAAAGTTCAGAGGGTAGATCGTAAATCTTCTCAAAAATTAGCAGATGTTTAAAAAAAATTTCAGAATTTACTGCCATTCTTGGATTTTGAAAGACATTTACAGAACATCAGGTAAGTTCGCTGATCTTTAGAGATATTTGCACAGCTTCAGAAAAATTAGAAAAACTTAAGAATACTTCCTAAAACTTCCGGAAAGCTCAAAAATTTCTAGATAATTTTTTAATTCTTTAGAAAATTGTATAGATGTTCAGAGATATTTGCAGATATTCATTGAATCATGAAAATCTGCTGAGAAAATTACAGAACTTTCGAGAAGTTGGTAGATAATTAGAAATTCAAGGATCTTAAATCTTCAGGAATTCAGGAACTTTGTAGATTTTTAGGAAAATTTGCAGATCTTCTGAAGGATACACAGAACTGCTAAATCTGTCAGGAAAGATTGTAGATCTTCAAAGAAATTTTACCGGAGAACAGAAACAAAACTTCAGGGACGTCAGAAGGTTTGAAGACCTTGCAGAATTGAGTTCTAAACAGAAATTTTCATAACTCAAGGAATCATTTAGATCTATAGAGTACTTTACCCACTACCTTGTCGAAAGTTGGTATCGACATCCTGGCGAAGTTGTGAAATCCTTTTTCATCTTTATATCGCAGTTCTTGAAGGACAAGGTGACCCAGATCCCTGCCGGTGTTTCTCCCGAGCAACCATATCCTACTCCACAAAGTTCACCTTCTATTTCTCATTTTATTTAAAATAATAAAAGCAAATACGTCTGCCGAAACTAGAGCAATTTTCCGGTAATTCTTGATGGAAGTATTTACTTTTGATTCCTGATACAGTTTTGTTTTGAAATCAAAATTGACAGTTCTTTCGACAGGTGCAAACAGTGTGAACACCATCAAACAGGGGGTTCGACAAAGTGTGTCGAAAGTAAATTCGAGCAGATTTTTCATTATGGCGGCGGTCAAAAGCAGATCAAGAAATCAGATAGTCTAAACGGACCTTAAGAGATTTTAGACTTATGAAACCATGATTTATTCTATCTTGATCTTCCAAACAGAGTTGGATTCAAACATATTATCAAAATGATATTTTGTTTTTGAAAGCATATTGTTATCAAATTTTGATATATCGTTTTATCGAAATAGTATAGACAGGTTTCTTACTTGTATTTATATTCTTGAATTGAAAAAAATACTACACAAATACCAAAAAAAATGTAATATAGATTGACGGAATGCATGCTACTGTATGAATAACTAATGTGATTGCAAAAACCAAATACAATATTACACACATGGATATAATTTCTTTTCGCAAATTATGTGTAGGATAAATGCACCAACAGTGACGGTACTTTAGTGCAATGTGTTCCTATGGTGGCTTATAGAGTCTCCCTAAGCTGCTATAGAAGTACATTGTACTAACGTACCTCCACTATTGGTGCATTTACTAAACATAAATTGTACAAATTAATATTAAACAACCTATGTGCATCTGTTCTGCTGTAATATTCAATAACTTTTTTGCTGTGCCGACTTATAAGTACCATAAGCAAAAACGGTCGCTACTAGGCCATGGAGCTCCCTATATTAAAACAAATTATTACCATTGCCGAGCGTTCAAGCGTGGAGTATTGAAACTATTCAAATAGAATTACTCTGATAATACATGTGTTCGTTTAATGAATCAAAGGCATTCACATAGAATGAACTCCATGGAACGAAACAAACACGATTTCCAATCGGGATCGAAAACGTGTCAAATTACAACACGAATATTGCCCATTCTAATTAATCTCGACTGAACTTTATTACCATTGAAGCGAGTTTGCCTCAATTCGGCGACACATTGATAAATAATTACAGGAATTATTTACGAAAATTCAAACCTCAAATTAAGCTAAATTATCATCCAAATAAACCGCACCAATCCCTAAATTCAGCCCTGTTCAGCGGCTTAGGCCAATCCCGTCCCTTGATTAAAGCGCTTTCTTAAACCCTTTTCAAATCTCGCATTGTGTTCCTTCGTCAATGCAAGCAAGAAGAACTCCAACCTCAAACTTACAAGTGGCCAACAGCAGTCATTGTGGAGCAAAAGCGGAGGATAATGTAAAAATATTTTCATAGCATGTTGTGTGTAGAAACGGAACAAGAACAGAAAAGAACGACGACGGAAGGCATAAAAATCCCTTTCCCCTCTGCTCGGAACTGTAGGTATTATATGTATTGTATATAGAAAAGGAAAAGTTTCCAATCCTTCTTGGTTTGGTGTTGGGTTGGGGCACGGAAAGTTTCCTCCCGTAAAGGCAAAAGATGATAAATTTTTATTTCCCTTCGGGGTTCCTTCTTGCCTTCCACCATTTGGCTCGGGTATAGCAGGAAATTGCGAGACGAAGTAGACAAAAAAAAAACACGAGCAAAGAACCTGACTCTTAGCGGCAACTTTATAGTCCTTAAAATCGATTCTTATTTTATTTGCGCTTCTCGCTTCATCTCGGTCGGAGAAAATTTCTTCACCCAAGTTCGTGCAGGATTCGCCCTCCGGGGGAAGGTTCTGGTTGAGCTTTTATAGGAGGGACAGATTTTTTTTCTTTCCTGACTCTGCCGCGCCGCCACGGTCGGGCAAAGTTGGAGCGGAATTAAGTGGTGATCTTCCTGTGGTGGTGGTGGTGGTGGTGGTGGTGGTGGTGTGAAAAGGACGAGGGCAGAGTGGGGTAAGCTTGATTGAAAAATAATAAAACGAAAAGTGGTTAGCGAGCTGTTACCGAAGCTGAAGTTCTGCGGGAGGGGATGGGCGAAAGGGTAGCAGAACGAAACGTGGCGTGGCATTTGAACTGTGAAAATAGATTTCGCTTGGGGAAGCGGCATGGGGGAAATGGGGGATGAATAAGGACCCAAATTAGGGTGAGGTTAACTCGGAAGGATGGGGAAATCATAATTCTTTGATAAATATTTTCCTTGCTTCTCATTAGGAAGGGAGAGACAATCAATGACGGTTGGGTCGGGATTGGCGGGTTTCATTTTTGCCTGGTTGAGTTTCAATTAGGATTAATAATAATAAAAAAAGGGTTGAGTACAATGCGTCCCTCCGCTCATCCACAGTTGGAATTCGACTAACGTGCAAACGCATGGTGATTTTTTTTTTTGCAAAACTTTTAATAAATTCAAATAGTGCACCTTTCACAGCTGCTCACAATGGAACAAAACAAAACAAAAACTGATTACAACATCAATCGCACTCAATTGGCAGTCGCGCGATTCAATCTGTGGCCGGGTGCATTTTTCCACAGACTTCATATTTCAACATTCCTGCCCCGTCGCCCGCTCTGTCGTCGTCGATTACCATTTTTTTTCACTTTCACAACAAATCCCCCACTATTTGTGCACTTTGCTGACTCTGTCGGTTCGCGAGGGCTGAGCGAAAATCCATCCCCCACCCCCTCCCCGGCCGGCATCGCCATCAATTGCAATCTGTGGAAAAGTATTTATACAAATAACCCACCAGACCCCCACCGAGCCACCAACCATTATTCAACCATAGAGCGTGCAGCGCAACGCCGCGGTGGCGATGATGGTGCGAAATGGAAACAAATTATTGTCGGCGAAACAAATGAATATATAAAAATTGAAAATCAATGTTCAACCGACCGACCGACCGGCCGGAGCAGCAGAGGAACCGGCGCGCAGCAGGTGCAGTTGAAAGGTAGGCGTTGGCATGGGATTTTTTTTTATTTGTAGTGCCTTCACTTGTACCATCAACTGCTCCCCACTGGATCGTGGTGGGTGGGTTGGTTGGCAGCAACCGAGAGCGCCAGAGGATGCACATATTTGTTTGCATGTTGGTTGAAATTAATATCAATGGAATAATTGAAATATTAAAAACAAAATCGAATAAACGGAGGGAGGATGGTCCCTCAGAGACAGAGAGAGAGAGATAGAGAGAGGGTGATTGAATGATGGTCGGTGGATTTAAATGAAGTGAAAAATGAAATTGAAAAGTGATGTACAGTAAAGTGGTTTGAGTTTCGGTATCGTGGTAGGGATGGTTCCATAAATAGTCAGGGAAAAACGCAAACATTATCAAGTGACGGGATTTGGGCATTTTTTTTCTCGATTGTCTCTTCACAATCACTTAAATTGAGATTAGAAAAGTTTTATGATAATCAATGGGAGTTGGAGGAGACTTGTTGGCGTAGCGGCGTAGTATTGAGGCACATAACTTATGTGGAACTCGATCAACAAAAATCGACCCCATTTATGTGATTTCAAGTGGTATACAAGACATCGATGTGTCAAATGGATTATACCAGCTGTAAAATGAAAAAAATGATCAAGAGGCTAGTCAATTCTATTAGAATAGTACTAACGTGGTTTATAGTTCTATGTCCTTTTAGCACTCCTGAACTCATGTCTTTGTATTTATAATTATAGCTAGCTAGCTTTAACAAATTCATCACCTTGCAAAATATGACGTTTGCATTTAAAAAGTAGATATTTTTCGCAGATTGTTTATGCGATGACCTGCCACCCAACTGTTGACAACCTAATTCTGAAAGCGTAAAGTATTGTTTTTCTGTAATTATGGCCAAAAAAAGTGGATATACTCCAGGCGTTCATTTCCTCTAACTAAAAATTTTACGAGGATACATTTTTCAATTTTTTTTCTCTGTAATAAACTTAGAAGAAAAATGTGTATCCCATTTTTTATATGGATATTTCAAATGTTTTGGAACCGATTGCATCAAACTTTGATTTAATTTGGTTTCGTAGGAGGAAAAATACAACCGTGCAATTTTGAAGTTAAGTGCATACATTTTGAAGCCCAGAAAGATGCAGCAAAATTTTTAACGAGAGTCCCGGTTTATAAATATGTACCATGCGAACAATATTCAGTGTTTTGAGCTGATCTTGCATTGTTCCATTCACAAGAATTTTGCTAGTAGGAAGATAAATTAAATCGAGCGCTTATCGATGCAATACCTAAGGTTTCAACTATCTCTATGTTTCTCAACTGCAACCAATTTAAAATTTCTGCTCAAATCTTAATTGTTTTGACGTAGAACTACGTCTTTGTCGACTATACTGGGGTACAAATCAAAAAATATGTGTGCTGAAATAATGTTAGGTTTTGAACGCTTGTAACTTTGTCATTTATAGATGAAATTAAAGTCCAAATACGCCAATCGATAGGATATTACTTTACGAATCTACTGAAATAAATACTTTTCCAATTATTCGATAAAAAAACATTTCAAAAATGTACAAATGATAATTTTATCACTGTTTTCATGAAATAAACGTTTTCCCCGAACCCAGTCATCATAATCGAATACCACTTGGTTGCAAATCGTTCTGCTTGAACCTGAAAAGATATAGAACAGCGCTGCTGTCAAGCCTCTGCTCATTACCGCTTCGGACGGCGTGGCACTGGATCCTGCAGCAAGCAGGAGCAAGTCAGTGATTAATGTGGTGTTTACATCTATGCGAATTTGCTTGCGCTAGTTTACTAGCACTGTGCAAAAAAGTAGTCATAATAATGTAAGCAGGGCATCAGCGTCACAAAACACCCCACCCCTCTCCCTCCCTTTAATGACATGAACTTTGAAGACCACTTTTTTCCGATAAATAACAATTGACAAACTACAATTAAGTGAAGTAAACAATTTTACCCGCTTCTGCACAGAGAGCCAAAACACTCAAATTTAAGAAAAAAATTGCCCACGAGGCATGGCTGTATTTTGATAATATTCAGTTCGTGATTTATCAACAACTAACTGTAAAACATATCTGGTACCTCTATGTATGGAATTAGATTCACATCCGAAGTTCATCCTTTTTTACATATACTGCACAAAAAATACTTTCTAAGTTCCGCCCCTGACAGGATATTCCGCAATTTTTTTCTGAATGGGGCGGGTTTTTTTTTAATGCTTTATTAAAGAGATTTTTAGCCTTAGGCTAGTTCATCTCTAGGAATGGGGCGGGGCAGAGAGTAACTTTTGAGCAGAATATGTAAAAAAGGATGGACTTTGGATGTTAATCTAACTGCATTTATAGAGGTACCACATATGTTTTACAGTCAGCTGGATGCGAAGGATCGTAAGACCACTGCAGAGAGAGTTCGGTGCTATCAAGCCAACATGAAAGCAGTCAGAGGTAATGCGTCACCATCTACTGATTGGGAATAAGGAAGCTGGAGAAGATCCTTCAACTCCAGGTAGGCAATTCAAATAAAGGAGATTGGGTAAAAATGTATGGAAACTGGTCCAAGAATGTACATCAATGACTGATATTTCATTCGAAAGGTATCATTCAGACAAGAAAAAGTTGGTACGAGGTCAAAAAATTTACCATGGGAGAAAAAAGTTACTCAAGGTGTAATGTTAGCAATTGGCCATTTTTGCTCATTTTAAATAGCAATGTTTTCCTTTTTGCATGTGGTGTGTGCGTGCGTGCGTGCGTGCGTGCGTGTGTATGTGTGCGTGTGTGTTTGTCACCTGTAGTCTTTATCATCCCGGCATTCCCTTAGAGCGGTGGTTTTCAAATGCTCCGTGGCTCCGAGTTACAAGCTCGATGATCTCACATACGCTTGTAGGTAAACACGAGCAGCCTTATACCAGTAATCTCTTTAATTGGGTCTCTCGGGGTACTCAATAAAGAAATCTGGCTTTAGCGCCTACTAAGTCAAATTAACGCTACGTATCAACGGAATGTAACAAGTACATAAGTATGAGTAGCCAAATAATGAGTATTGAATAAAAGTATCGGAATTGATGATTGTTAGAGAATTCTATAAACAATTTGATAACAAGGATCCAATAGCACCGGAAAATAATAACAATTCCCGTATATGCTTACCATTATCATACACCATTGTTCGATGCTTTGAATAAGGGAACAACGACCTATGTGAAAATAAATTCACTCTATGGCCTCTATTATATAATTATTCTCTCATTTACTGATCTCGCTCTTTTTTCTGATTTGCTATCAGTTCAGGTAATTTTTCGACGGAGCTCGAGTAGTGTATCGCTTAGAATAAATTCAACAGATTTCCCGCGCAACACAGAAATCATGTTTTGCCTACTTTGTAACTGTTCGGTACTTCAAAGATGTCTTCGTCTGTTAACTAGAGATTTTTTCGAATTACATCCTGATGTGGCCGTTTTCATTGATGATGCAGTTGCACCTAATGAGGTAGTACATCCGTTTATATTTTTGGGATGAGTGCCTCAATAAGCAAAAGATTTTTTTGAGTTGTATGGTTTTAGTGTTATGGAAAAAATATATGGCCCTTATTACGGGTGTGATTTCACGGGGAAAATGAAGGGAAGTGACGAATTCTCATGCACGCTGAAGTGATTCCTTGGTAAATCGAATAGGAAATCACTTCACCATGAGTGACAAGTTATGATTTCACTTCGTTTTTACCGTGATAAGGGCTTTTATTTTGATCATGAATTGAGTGCAATATCAGGATTGTTAATCGATAGCTCGATAACGTCTTTTCGTATACGTCTGCAATGGAAAATTCACACAGCAGGCGTTTAAGAAAAGACATTGTCGACTTTTTGATTGACAACCCTTGTCAATATCATTAAATCTCGCACAAACCAGATTTGTGCATATATATTGTCACTAGAGTTGGAATCCAAAAGCCCACTTGCGACAATCGATTTTACTCTCGTGGTGTACGTTAAAGATAACGTCGCATCTAGTGCGAACTATAGCGCATCATTTAACGAATACAGCGCACTAGATGCGACGTTATGTTTTTTTTTTTTAATATTTATTTAAGAGATTTTTAGTCATAGGCTAGTTTATCTCTAATGCGACGTTATGTCCAACGTAAATCGATTGTCGCAAATGGGTCATTTCGGTTTCCAAGTCTAGCGACAATAAATATAATGCAAAACTTAGTTACTTTATGTGTTGAATTTTTAACCTTTTCATTCATAGATTGTTTTGAAAAACGAGGAATATCTCTGTCATGCTTGCTGGGTCAGAGCTAATCAAAATGGTCGTGCTAGAAATGTACAGCTTAATACCGTGGGATTCCTCGATATTGACGATTATTCACGGCAGCAAATACATCTAATCGCTGAACAATATGGTGCATAGTGATGAAGGAGTTCTGAATTGATTTCTTAGGCAAGGTGATGTTTTTGTTTTGTACAAAGGATTTCGGGATGCCATGAAGGAACTGAGTTTATTCGGCTATGAAGCAGGAATGCCACATTCCAAAATCCGAAATCAAGACCAACTGACAACGGAGCAGGCCAATCAGTCACGGTTGGTTACCATCTGTCGATGGGTGATTGAGGTACTTAACGGACGATTCAAGCGAGATTTCATGTTGGTCCGTCGAAGTTATTTCAATGTGGCTATGTGGCATATGTTTGAAGATTTCAGAGTGGCAGCAACCCTCATAAATGCGTTCCACCTACCTGTTGCGAACAACGCACGGGCTCCCGACTTTCTAGGTATCATTAATGAAAGAATCAACCTACCCAATCGATTGTCTGAATACGTCATAAACAACAATTTGAACAGGCAACGAATAACTTTTTTGCGCATGTCTGGGGACCTACCAAAATCCCAGGATTCAGCAGGAATATTTGTTTGCTAAGATCCAGGATTTATTCTCAATATGCTGGATCACGAAAATACTATAGTTACATTCTGGTTGGTCGAAACTAGGTGGGTAGAGAGGCAATAGGTAATTATTATTGCTCATGCATTTCTGGAGAAAGAACCCTAGGATGTTGCGCACATATTATGACTGTAGTATGGTTTTTAAGATCCGCAAGATTCCAGCCTAACATTAATCATCCTGCTCAATTTTCAGATAATGTAATTGCAAACAAAAATCTTTACTATCATTTTTCAAATATCTGGGAATTACAATATTACGTTTCACCTTCTTACATCAAAATAAAATAAACCAATATCCACAAATGATTTGACCAACCTATGAGGTTCATAATTAATTTAAACAACATCCAACAAAATAACATTTCATAAGTATGCTCTTTTAACGTATGTTAACATAATGGCACGAGATGAACTACCTGAGGTCTAAAAATATTGCTAATAAAGCTTTAAAAAAATGTAAAAAATAAGGTTTTTAATCAGTTTACTAACTCCAGTAGATTAAACAGGCTGTCATTATTTTTTCATATTATTTTAAAACTTTCATTTTAATTTTTTTTTTCAAGCTGTTTTGTAAAATAAAAAATGTTTTTTTTTTATAAACGTTAACATCCATCAACAGAATATTTCGTGATGTAATCAGAAGTTGTCTTACTAAAAGCACAGTGTACAATATTTCAACAAAGTACAGACAAAATGGTAATTTTACACCTATTCAACGTAATCATCAAATCTTCGAATTGTTTGCATTAAATTACATTCAATTAACACAATTTCCGCGTTGGAGGCGAACCAGCCTCAGGCTGAAATCCTCCTTAATAAAGATAAATCAATCAATCAATCATAATTTCCGTAATGAATCCAATGCAATCCAATCAGTTTAAAGAGACGAAGAAATATTCAACCGGCTTGAAAATACTGATTAAAAAATCCTTTGTAGAGCTAGTCGAAAAAAGAATCACCGCATTATCCAATGAGCTGTCAACAGAGAATTTGTTGTCTCTTTTGTTCCTCCACGGTTTAAATGGATGACGGAGTTTGACGTCAAACTCCGTCAACCCTTTAAACGACAAATGCTCTGGGCCTCGCCTGTTTACAGCTCATTGCGCATTACCTTAACCATTGGCGCCTTTTACCACTCTGTAACTCTTTACTCCTATGGTAATATCCCATTAGCAAACATCATTTTGTACGTGAATCATGGTGAACATTTCCTTACCCTTTCACTCCTATGAAAATCCCATAAGATACTGTCGATCTTTCCATGAAAAGACGGCAGCTTGCTGGTACCATGGTGGAATGAAGAGATAAGACAAAGCTTTCATACACAGATTGTCAGATGCTTATGAGATTTTACCATAGGAGTAAACAGTTGCAGAGGCTACTGATCATGCAACCGTATATCTGTTTTTTTTTTTATAAGGGCCAATGCCACAAACGCAAACAATTACTTTTTCCGCGAGAAATTTACGAAAGCAGCCATTCTTTATGTTTTCGACATTGGTCCTTATGAACGCTCAGAGTCGATATCACAAACATTTTATTTTGACAGATCGATGTCCAACTATGCCAGTTATACCACTGAGGCAACACAAAAAAGGGGTCAACTTTTAGTCGGCTATTTGCACATATGTTATGTGCAGTAAGGCACAATTATTTAGCAAGGACGTCCTTCCAGTTCCTCGACTTTCGTTCTTGTCTCGCAATATATACGAATGAGAAAATGGTACTGGCTTTGAAAGGTAGTGGAAGTTTCAGTTAAGACGTAATTAGCAATAAGAAGACGAGATTGGCAATTCGAATCATTAGACGGGATTACAATAGTAATACAGTACTGTAAATATTTGAACTGTACTTGGTCACAAGATCGAGCAAGCAAAAGAAACGGTAGTATGTGAGCGGCGATGTGCGTTTATATTTTTTGATGCTTGCTCTTTTGTTCGTTTGCTATTGAGTTAATTTTACCTCGATTGCGTGTGATCTATTGTTCGATTGCTGCGGTAGGTATGGGAACTTCAGCGCTCGGAAAAATAATTACGTTTTGATTTTTCTACAAATTCTATTACTATTCAAAAAGTAGCCTCATTCTGGTGAGTGAAATATCTTGGGTTGATTGATGTGTCCCTGGTTAACTTTTGAAATTTCTTGAACCAGCTCGCACGGTCAATTCATTCCTCGTTCCTGATGTTTCCCCATTCGTAGGTAGTGATGTCTTCTTGTGTCCGCGGTGTTCCTCTACTTTCCTCCAGTACTGTTTCCGCTGTCACAACTGAAGCGTGTAGCCGGTTGGCTAAGGCTATTTCGGATATCTTTATTTCCTTGATAAACCGTTGTTACACTTTACTAACTAACTAACTCAACAGAGTACTTATTAGACTGAACTATTAGAAAAATTTGTGTCACTAGACTCACTGAATTGTTTGTCAAGAAGAGACTTAGCACTGAACACCGAGCACTGAGCTCTTAAAATTATTCTACCGTCTATCCCTTGACTCCCAGTCACGTCTCTCCGTTGACTCCTCACTCACAACTTCATCTTGAGTCCTCACTCACGACTAACTCTTGACTTCCCTTTTCACAATCCTAATAGAGTTTTTATAATATTTCTTATGTACAAATCAAAGTTCTAGTTTGCGCTTGATTTGTAGTTCGTTCTCTCTCTCTCAGTTTTTGTTTTACAACCGAAACAATTTCTCTCGAAAATTCTTCGTTTGCTTACTTTCTATGGTCTGCCGAGCAGAGGCCCAATCTACTGCATAGAGTCTCTTCCTATTATATAAACGAGCCCGTTTAAATTTTTCAAAATTAAATTATTTCTGCCTCATTCCAGATTTATTAGAATGTTTCGTAGGACTTCGAGGTTTTTCCACCGGAAGATTCATGCAACTTCTCCTTTAAGATAATCCTAACTTTCCCCTTTAGAAGTTTCTTCCGACAACCTCTGGGAGTTTTTTTTCAGACTAGTTTACGATTCTCACGATTTTTTTTCCGATACGTTCTTTCCTACTTATTCCAGAAGTGTCTACCGACTGGTTCTGAAAGTATCTCCAAATTTTCTGTGAATATTGCACCGGGGGCTTATCCAGACATCCCCCAAAACCCCCTCTTTCTAACCTTTCTAAAAAAAATTATAAGTTTCCACTTAAAATTTACACATAGTTAATTTCCCGGGAATGGTTTCCTGGTCGGTGTGATCTATTTTTAGTAAAAAGTATATTTAGCAATTCTTTTTAAGGCTGGAAATTTATCTAGCATCCCTAGAACGCATTGTAGTCTAGACGTATAGAAGTACTGAGCGATAACCCAAAACTTGATATTTAAAAAAAATATGTCTCAAAAACGAAAAAAAAAATAAATCGCTGATTTTGTATGAAAATATAAAACATATTACGCCCTCTGTCTACAAACCATGAAAACCATAAAAAAATGTTTTTTTTAATGTTGTTTCAAAACAAAATCTCAATTTTTTAATATCATTAAATTTTTTTCTAAAAAGTATGTTTAATTACCTTTTATTTGATATTTTTATCTTAGAAATCGGTTGGTTAAAGTTGGTTTTAAAAAACTAATTTTTGGAAAAATCCAACAAAATTGATTTTTTGAACTACCCTTACATGTAAATGGGCATCCTAATGCAAAAAAAAAATAAAAAAAATATGGGTCTAATATTTTGCGATTAGGAACAGAACTACCAAATTTTTATTAAATTCTGAGAACCACTATATTGCTTTGCTGTATAAATAGATTTGTTTTTAATCGCGGTATTTTTACAACGCTGAGCAATAGGTCTTAATGAATATAATCATAACATTTTTGTCAGAAGTCTAATCGATTTGCAGTATTGCACAAAATTGTTCTGCATACACTACCGATCATAAGTTTAAGGACACCCCCAAAAAACCATGCAAATATGTTTTGTGCAATGATCTCTCATACTACGTTCAATTTTCGATCTCCAAAGGTTATTTGAATGGTATGAATGGTATAGCATAAGTGTTCTACTACTACTTTTATTTCAAAATTTGGCCAACCCAATTCTGAGAAAATCAGTCACGATTATTCAGAGTAAATTTTGAAAAATATTGTAACTTTGGGTGAACTTTTAGCACACAAAATTTGAAAATTATATTGAACAATTTGCCAACGAGGAAAGTTCCATTCAATACCTTTCAAATGATCTAAAGAGAACGAAAATTGGACGTAACATGACAGAGATATGAACATAACAAATTTGTCATGTTTTTTTGGGGGTGTCTTTAAATAGGTATTTGATTTTTTAGGTTCGTTCCGTTTCCCATAAATTTTCCCATACAAAATTTATAATTCCACCACAAATCCAAATCATAACCGAATTCTTTTCAAATTTGACACCGTTGTTGGGGACCTCAATGCACAAATGTAATGTGTAATGTAGTCGGGAACAGGGGGTTGTAATCCGCCATTCAAAATTGACCCACTCTATTGTCCATGTTTGGAACTATTCAACAGCAAAATTGTCAAACGGTCAAATAAACTTCCAAAATCCCCCACGTTCAGTCCTCACAAACGCAGCAGCACAGAAAGCTCACATTCCAGCGTTCAAACATTTCCTGTCATAGATCATGACTTTACAAGTGGCTTCTAATTGGCAGCAAACCTCACCCTCTAAATTGTGCAAATTCCATTAGAACACGGCTCATCCTTCCCACTCACACTACAAGCCCGTACAAAATTGGATCCGTGTAAGCCGAAGAACAAATGGTTTCCCATTTTGAAGTGTCCCCATTCCCTCTGATGATGATGATGATGATGATGATGATGATGATTCTGGCAGGGACAAGAGATTTTCGATTTTCGATTCAGTTCGACGAGGAGCCTTTCCATGGTTCGAGAAGAGCTAATATCAAATATGCCTGCCAGCTTGCCCTCACTCATGGGGTCGTCCTCACTGAAGCGGTTCGATGCTGCATCGGGTGCTGTCATGGCAATCGATTTGGTAATATCGCCAGGCACAACCACTTTTTCTGCAAGTGCTCTCCTGCTCTCAAACCCCAGCCGGTGCTTCCGGTGGGTTGAGGTCATTGGCGGTGAAGAAGTCCAAAGGATCCACCTACCTCCACCGAAACCCTCGACACATAGTCCATCATTTGATTTTATCGTTTGCTGCAGACTTCAATGGACAGCCAAAGTTCCTTTCGGGGAAACGCTAAGCGGATACGGGGTCGGGTTCTTTTGGAGGCTGCTGCTAAACCGCAAACTGGACTCTCAATTATGAAGCGGTGGTGGTTGGTCGGTGCGACCTCAGCAAGAAGCGAGAAGCTTTCTGTAGCAGCAGCGAACAGAATGACGATCATCATTCCGGTAATGATGATGCGGTTCCTTGGTGCGACCAATGGCCCGAACACGGAACGAAACGTGGTCAATGATGCGTCAGGCGAAAACTGCATTTGTCGGCAGCGGTGTGCCCAGGCTCGGGGATGTAGATTTCTTCGAGCGTAATGAAATGAGGCCATCCGGAATTGAGTTTTCGGCACGCCTATGCCCCTTCTCTCGTGTGGAAGCAAGCGAACAGCATCCGCTTGGTCAACTCGTCGTCGAGGTCGTTCCTGGCATGCAAGCCTTGCCCAGGGAAACGAGACTAAAACATATCAAAACACTTTTCGGCTTCCTGTGTGTACTTCCTCCTCCAGCATGTCCCCGGAACAGCTCCCCAACAAACGGGGTGACGCTGGGACGAAGAGTGCTCCCTGGAGACACATCCGAATAACCATGTCTGACCGATACGGTAGACTAGCCATTTACCAGAGTTAGAAGCAGCATCACACAATTCCAGTCGGTTGGGGCCGAAAGGATGAGCACAAGGGTTTCCTCCGAAAACATTCAACTCCAGCGGTTTGCAATAAACGACAAAAGCGAGCAGCAGCAGCAGCAGCAGTGTTTTGGAAGCGACTCCATGTAGACTATAAATAGCTCTTTTATCGGGTGGAGACAATCGTTTCGTGGGATGAGGGATGATAGCTTGAGTTGTAGTTTTCGGTTACAAGTTGAAGTGGACTTCGATTCACTTCAGATCTGAATTGGAACGATTTTGGTACACAAAGGGTGAATAGTGGTACAGTTTTGATAGCAACGGTCAGCTCCGGAGAGGATACGAAAGGGGAAAAGTTTGCGATTTTCACTAACTTGGTTGGAAATATAACAATGGATGTGGTAAAATTATTGATTTGAAGTATTTTGCACAGGGCAAAGTTTGATCGATTGTAGCGATGTGGAACAAAAAACTTATTTTTCGGTTTTTTTCCGTACTCAGGAAAAAGTGACACATAGAAATAAACGCTCAAATTGGCCCATATTTTGTATGGAAAAGTGAATCCGATGAAAAATTTAGGTAATCGTGCCAAAATAACGGGAATGTTCTCCTCTTTTGAATGATTAAGGTTTCGTCGTAACTGATTTTTTAAATAGCTTTTCTATCACCGTGGATCTGCATACAATTTGTATACGTCAATCTATAATTTTGAACCTTTATTTTGCTAGAAAAATATTAAATTGTGATTAAATTGCACGTATTGGTTTCTAATGCATTCCACTATGATAGAAACACTACCGCAACTATAGGTGCAAAGGAGTCCAAATCTCAAAAATGTTGATCAAGTACGATACCTGGTTGTATCCAATTAATCATAATATGAAGGGTCAAAACGGAGGGGGGGGGGGCTTAAGCAGAGACACTTACGCGTGATCCACGGGAGCAAGAAGAATCTCCTTCCAACGATAAAAATGTTCCTACCCGATACAGAACAAGCTGTCATACGAGGGGATGCCCCAATGAAGGGGGAGAAGAACCCACCTTCAATTCACGAAATGTTAACAACAGGGAGTTGGTAATTCCACTCTCTCCATCCAAATCGCTTCATTCAGGCCTTTCCCAATGAATTTATACGGATATATGAAAATATGTGGAATATAAGAATATTATATAACTGCTGCTTCATGTCCACCATCTGTCACTGTCTGCAAAAACATCTAATAGCAATTACCTGTGTTGTGATATTTCCGTCAATGAAAACTAATTTTCTTGCGTTCTCATGCTCATCTGGTCTAAATTAGCTGGTCCAGCGAGCACTCACAATCAGCGATTAGATTAGTATGAACGTTGCTCACGTTGTATGAAAGAGACAACACTCGAGTTAATTTTAAAGCATCGAAAATGTGGAACCCTGGAGACAACACGTTGTTATGTAACGGTAGAACGAGGCAATTTTGAATTAGCTTTGTTTAGATCATATTAAGTTTTTTGCAAATTTTCATAATCATTGAGTGGAGCTTACTTAAAAGATTAGAGTTGATAGTTCCGTTAGAGTACGGCAGTGTGAAAATTGTATATAGAGAGTAGAGAGCGAGCAAAGACAACTTTTTTAAGAAGGTACAAATCGGTTTGATCATCTCTCTTTACCTATCTCATCTTGCTGACCACGTTTTGCGTCCATTGCTGCAATGGAAGCGCTCTGCCCCTCGTTGGCGATACTGCCGTACAATGAAACCACTGGAAGCGGCTCTCGTTCTGATGGAGGAGGCTTATTGGATAGCGGAAGAAAAAATGTTTATTCTGCTGTGCCTTTTGACTATAGTTTTAAGATGTATTGTAGAGTGAACAAGAATCATCACCTCTGTAAAGTTAATTCAATAGACCCTTATCAAATAAATTAATGAACAATAAAAATGAAGCTTTAGTGTTAAAATTTATTAGCAAGAGGAAGTTCTGAAGAGGTTAGATTGATAGTTCCGCTAGAGTAAGGCAGTGTGAAAATTAAACAAAAGTTGAAATTGAGCGAAGGGCCATTATAATGCGACAATACTAATCAAATGCGTACTCCTTTACCAAACACGTACGTTGATGGATGAGGGGATTTGAGGTATGTCCTCAAAAGCATAGGCAAAAGAGTGGAAAAAAGATCACGCAGTGGCGTCGCGTAACCTCACTTTTTACCATTGCACTAACTTTAAAAACTTTATATTCAAATCTATTGCAAATCTACAGAATCTTCTAGTTTGTCTGATATTTATCAATTGCAAACAATATGTTGAGATTTGTTAACATTTTAAGAGCTGCTGCACAGGTAGATTAAGGTTAAGGTGCCGCCACTAGGTCACAACCATTTTTGCAACTTCCAAATCCTATTGTCCTTCGATCAGTAAAGGGAACGTATGTATTGCTATTTTAAGGGATATTTCCATCATGACTACATTTTAGAGCATGAGCATGAGCATGATTGACCGCCCTTGAATGCAACTCCTTTATTGACAGATCAGCTGTAATTACACAGATAATCAATAAACGTCGCTTGGGACTAACAATCATACTTAATGTGTAAATACTGGTGTTCTAAAACTAGGAACGCCCGAATGCTTGTCAAGAAAGGAATGGATAGGAATATGTTGACGTTAGACGTTTTGGTAAACGATATACTGAATTGATGTCCTTACGATTCAATAGCGCGAAGGAGCGTGGGATTGAATCCACGGTCTTCTAGCATAGAGGTAACTCTAAGAATAGTAGGTCCGGAAGAAACGTGCTCAACTTTTTGGCTCAGATCTGGTACTATCTTCGGTCCCAAGCTAATCCCAAGCACCCCTCGAAACACAGGAAAATCCACGACCCCTCATTTTATCTGTCAAACTTTCATAGCGAATCAAAACAAACATAGTGTAGTACTAGAATTTCGACTAGAATGCGGTACGTTAATCGATTGCTTGGGACCAATAGGCTAGTCAAGTAGTGAGCCAATTTAAAATCGTTAGCTTCCACCGGTTGCTTCTACTCAGTAAGCAAAATCGGTTGCCACTATGCCACCGAACTCATTATATAAAAAAAAACAACGACAACAACAACTTCTCTTGAGAAGTATTTGATATAGATTCCCGATCGACACGTCTTTCCTGAAACTCAAATATTACTCATTTTACGTACCCGGCCCTCCAATTTCTTTACGCTTTCCATCGTATTATGAAGAAAAGCTGATTTAAAGTATAACTCTATAATGTGAAAGAGCTGAACTGTGATCAAAGTTTGTTTAGTTAAAATCAAGTTTTTTAAGGAATACCCGTTGGTTTCATATCGATTGGTAGCTCGGCTGTAAAATGGAAATGGAAAACTCACACTGTTGTACAAAGTACAACGCGCGAGTACTCGTGTTACAAAAGTTGGCGCGAGTAACGGAGGGTTAAACCTCGATCAAACTTGCAATTTTATTTGGGTACTGCTTTACTCGATGTTATTCAAAATGATGAACAATGAGGAGACTGGCGCATCAAGTGGTAGTGGAAAAAATAGCCGACCCAGTTAAATCATAATTCCAATGTTTTTTGGTGGAATTTATTAAAAAAGATATGAGTAAGGCTTAAATAAGTACGGTGGAAAGTGATTTGATGCAAAAGATTAGTGTTAGAAGTCTCAGAAAGGTCTAAAAGTGTGAAAAAAGAGTTGGCGCAGATTGTGAAAATAAAAATAAAAATAAAAAAGGAAAATGGCGAGAAGCAGAAGGAACCAGATGGCTGAACGACGGTGCAATACGAGAAAAAAAACAAACGGTTGCGTCCTCTGCGTAAGATGGCCGAAAGACGAAAAAGAAGGAATGGATGGTTTGTCCTTCAAAAAAAGCTAAGTACAATAGTTTTGTGTTGCGTTAAATGTAGAGGGTGGGTTTACTCGGGAATGGGATGCAGATTTTCCGGAAAAGCTGCAGCAATGCGGGTGACGTTTCCTCGAATTTGGGTGGAATTTTGCTCATTTGTATGTGGATACACTTTTTGCGCTTTTTGAGTGAACTGATATGAGCAGACTGATAAAATTTCAAAGATTATTTTTATGTGTCCCACACATGAATTTTTGAAATGTGATCAACGAATTATATCTATTTGTCAGACGCATACTTAATATGTGTACACATAAAAGCCATGTGTAACCAAGCATACAATTCTTTTGACTAATAAATTTTATGTGTGCTTCTGGGTGGATTCTGTTTATGTGTGATCACATAAAAAAATCATGTGGAAATTCGTCAATAAAAATGTGTGGAATTGTATTAGTGTAGCATTTTTTGTCCGAGTATAGAATGGTAGAGATAGGCGAGACAACAGCCAATTGAAGCGTTTGTTGTAATGCCATCTAGTGTCAATTTAAAAAAAAAAGTATAGATGTAATGATAGTACACGACTAGAAAATGGTTCCCAGCGACCAGTTCACTTTTCCTTACTTTTGATAGTTTGTCTCCTTTTCTCCTTGTAATGTTGCCAAAAACAATGAAAATTAATGAGATAAGATTAAATTTGTTCGTTTGTGGTTGTGTATGAAAAAACTGATTAAGGTTGTGTTGATTCTGCCATGGTTATTGTATTTGGTGGGCTTGTTCCAGTTATGTCGCTTTCGTTATTGCGGTGTAGCACCGGTGTAGTGTAAACAGGAATAAGCGCGAGTCTTTGACAGCTTAACATCATTAGTTTTTAAACAAAGGTGCATCCTCTATCAACACCCTAAATTATTTCGGTGTACGGCAGTGTAGCACCGCAAAAACGAAATAAATTTCGTATAATTTGAGTGCATCACATGAATTTAAGTTTACTTTAATTGATTATAATTCAAATTAAAAAGACATAGAGGTTTTGGGCCTACGGGAGAAGAGGTAGTAAAATTATTTTCACTCCCGCGAGTTTTCCTCTCAATCACTAGAAGAAAAAAAAAGATAAAACACAACATATTTCCTTCCTTTTAATTTGCTATGGGTGTGACAACGATAGCGAATTCACTATGTTATATTTTCATTTTATTTCAGCAACCTTATCTTCCAGCAGATGATTCGGACAGCAATTTCAACATTAATAAAAAAAAACTACATATGCCAGCAACACTGACTGGGTGTATCCTATGGCTTACCTTCCCTACTAACATAATTCCTAAATTCCCGAGACATTTATGAGGGGTCGTAGAGTTCTCTGCATCTCTCTTAAGTAAATGTTGGACTAACATACCTTTCCTATCCCTACCAGTTGTAAGGACGTGGCCAGGACAATCCTTAACTGTTGGAGCGGGATATGTCTTTATCTGGGAGATAGTAATTACTTCCTACTTACTATCTGTCCAGTAATAGATATCCGTCTTGCTCTTAATAGTTTTGAATTCGTACCACCTACGATATTGTGCAACTTGTTCGATGCTAATGCTAATGCTAACTCTATAATGTGAAAGAGCTTGGGATTAAAATCATGATTTTCTGCTTAGCAAGCAAAATCGGTCACCACAAGGTCACCAAGCCCCTTATTTTACAAAAAAAAATACAACAAAGTTCCTGTTGAACTTGCTGTTACTACGATAAAAACTACTCTTGAGAAGGATTTTTTTTATAGATTTCCGATCAACACGTTTTTCCTAGAACTCAAATATTATTTCTTTTACGTACTAGTTCCTCCTACCGAATGTCAATACGCTTTATCGTATATTGAGAATAAATTCGATGCACACTAAAACTTCATAATGTTTAGCAGCTTGAGATTGACCCATAATTTTCTGCTCAATAATCCAAATCATAGCTTACGCCACCATGTTCCCGTTCAACTTGCTGTTACTAAATTTCGGTCCCGGTGGCGAGCTCACAGACGACGACAACAACTGCTTTTCAGAAGGATTTGATATGGATCTCCGATCGACACGTCTTATACAGACGATCTTCTATTCAGTAAGCAAAAGAGGCAGCCATCAAGCTAAGCTGCTCTATTAATTTTTTGAGACGTTATTTGGTAAACATTGAATTAAATTTAAACAAATAAGTGGAGAGGATCTCATTCGAATGATCTGTAACTAGTCGCCCTCCATGTTAAACTTAAAATCAACCGCTCTTGCAAGCTCAGCGCTTAAATATAATTATACACACTAAGATTATTTTACCGAAATCTGTGAAATTTTACCGAAATCTCAACAGCTGAACGTTCAGTAAACAGTTCGGTGATTTTTCACAGATTTCCTGTAATTTTTCACCGAACTGTTTACCGAACGTTCAGCTGTTGAGATTTCGGTAAAATTTCACAGATTTCGGTAAAATAATCTAAGTGTGTACATATGGGTCATTCCAAATCAAGTGAGAACACCACATGTGGTCGATGTCACCGATTTTAGCCAAACTTGACCAAAACGCTTAAATTGGCATTCTAAACAAATGCCTTTTTTTTATTTTACTCTGAAGTGCCTAGATCCCTCTCGGCTACAACCCTGGATTTTCAAGATTTTTAAAAATTTCATCTCTCAGAAGAGATTTTTTCATAACAAAATAAGCTATTCGTAATCTAAGAACGTCAATTTGAAGGTTTTTTAAGGTACCCACATTTTGTTTTTGTTATAACTACAGTAAACAGATTGATTACCGGCAGGTATCCAAATGGTAAAAAATGGCCTATTTTCACCATGGGCGGGATTTTTTATTTCTTAATATTTTGGGCTCAAATTTTCACCACACTTTGGAAAACTCTTTTACTTGGTGTGTTTCCAAGGGCAAATGATTTGGACAAATGGTTTTTGAGATATCACCAGATGAGTGAGTGGTAGTTTTGAGCTTTTCAGGTGGAAAATCATTGATTGTATTTTCACATTGACCCCTTACTCCCTTATAAAGTGTACCCCGTATTCCCCTAATATCTCATGAACTGTTGGTTAAAGACATAGTATTCTTAAACCATGCATAAAGTGCTTATGTTTTACGAAAAATAGAGCTGTGAAAAACATTTCCTCCAAAAAGTAGGTGAAAATGGGGTAAAATGCTTCAAAACACATACCTACAAGGCTCTCCGGTCTATGGGACCACGTGTAATCGATTTCCCGGACGATTTCCCTTCGGAAAAGTCGTTTTTCATGGCCGGAATTTAGCGTGCTGTTGAGATATTGAATTTTGGGTAATTTTGGACCCATTTTTGCCCATAGTGCAACCCCTCAAAGCGCGATTGTCGTCGTCGGCGGTGCCAGGTTTGAATGGTCACAACAACTCGAATAACGGTATGATGTGATATGAGGGGCTCGGTGGCCTTAGAGCGATCGTGTTTGCTTACTGAGCAGAACATCATGAGTCTAATCTCAGGCCCATCCACATACAAGATTCGTGAATCGTTTTATTTGTTACTATGACTACATGGTAATAACAGCAACTCGATAATATAAAAGGAGCTCGTTGGCGTTGTGGCTGTGTTCGGGCGTGGCTGGCGTTAGTATTGCCTAGTTTGAGATCACCAGTTTTTACACATCCCAAGCATCGTCTATTGGTTCTCTGTATAATTACAGCTGATCTGGCAAGTAGGCAGAGTAGCAACCGTGGGTGGTCAATCATGCTCATTCTCATACTCAAACTTATCTTGAACCTTTTCTTTTCCGGTAGCCATGTAAACTCTTGACCTGGGAGCATGCTTGGCATGCACAGTTGTACACACTAACTGCTCATTTGTTAATAACTTTTCACCCAGTTATTGAAATTTGTTTTTCTTCAAAGTAATTAATAGATTAGGATCATAGTTTACTATAGATATGCACAGAGTATGTAAATCTTAACATTTGAATCAACACCAATGAATTTTTACACTTAAAGTCCGACATGTGCAACGAGCATTTCTCACTTCATTTTTATAACGAAAAAACAAATACAGTTTATTGCTAGAATTAAAATCTACTTCTTTTTTACGTATCTACAACAAGCTTAAACTCTATTCTATCGACTACTTCAAACAGAACTATGTATCGTCAACTGTGTGCAAAGTTATTAGCAAATGAGCAGTTCGTGACCAAAACTGTGTATGCCAAGCATGCCTGGGAGCTGCTTGAAATCCGCCTTGACGTTTATTTCATCGTTCAAACGTAATCAAATTTCTGACGCATTCAATCTGTGTGAGAATAATTTGGATTTCGCTTATGCGTGATCAAAATTTTGATGTGCTGCTCCTTTTGCTTCGATGCCATTTTGACAACTGAATGGAAGCAAAATAGACGCTACATAACTGGTTGCAAAGGACAACAAAGCCATAAGCAACGATGGTTTTTTGATATTTGGAACAAAATTCACATATGGAAAATCAATGAGCGAAAACAGGTGAGGACCAGTAAATTTATCGTCTCTTTCGTTCTCCGGCTGTTTAAATGGATGACGGAGTTTGACGTCACACTCCTTCAACCGTTTAAACAGCGGGACAACGAAAGAGATGACAAACTCAATGAGCCTTACACATTTACATCTCATTGATGGATTTTCAGTAGGCCGATTTGACTGCACATCCCGCCCTGGTACACACAGACCTACAAAATGAGAGGTGTTCAAGTTTTTTAAACGCAAGATTAAAAAATATTCGCCAAATTTGAGTCAACCAATTTTTTACCGTTCTAACCTTTAGGTACTATGAAAATCCATTCAAAATAAGTCTCCTTGTTAAAAAATCTGCGTACAACAACCGCGTTACCTCCCATCCGTGTACCCCTATGTTCGTCTTTTTCTCCAGTATGTCGCTTAGTTCTAGATCAAGAGCACATTACCTTGTGTTCTCAATCCCTACCCTGCCATCCGTTTGTTACAATTTGTTACCCCTAGCCTCGAGATAGCCGCGAGTAATCGGCCCCCGCTTTACTAACGTTAGTTTTAAATAATTTTGTAACCCAAACGATGAACATCGGCTCCGCAAAGCTACGGCAAATGAGCCTCGAAAAATAAACGCATTTAAAAAAAAAACGCGTTACATGAAAAATCCGCGTAAAAATAAACCGCGTTTATTAACAAATCCGCGTAAAAAACAGTCGCACAAAAAACCGTGAAAAAATTATCCTCAGTGTACACAGTTTTTCCGAATAAAGCGAATTGATATCTCTTGAAGATCATGCGATATCTAACATTTGAAAAGGGCCTATCCTCGTTGATCGATTCTCTTCATCGACTTTCTCTTTGGTTTACCATGGCAACATAAACGAATTTCTCGCTAAGCTCGCATTACAGTTCTACAGAAGATGATGTTAGCTTGCGCCTGAACTAACACAGTGAATGGGAAATTCATTTGCAGTCGGGTTATTCGCGAAAAAGAAAACCGAAAAAGAGAATCAATCATCAATGATAGGCCCTTTCTCGTGTTGCGCGAGATATTAACGATTTTCTCTATGAAATACGCTCTTTTCAAATATTAGTTCCCCAGCACGGTTAGAATAGTCCAATTTTAAAGTTCCCATTTAGAAGGGCTTAACTCGAAATACATCATACGAAAAATTAGAGATATTTATTTTTTAAACTCGTATAAAATCATTTTGACTTTTTAATTTTATTTTTATATAATTGAGTATAGGTACTTTTTTTATTCAAAAATATACACACATTCTTTTATGCAAAACATGCGTCTTAGACAGCTTCAAATTCTCTTGTAGATGACTTTCATGAGAAATTTGATGGTCCTATATTTATGCAAAATTCTTAATTTTTCCACACATCCAATAACAAACAGAAATTATCCTATTACAGTAATGTTAGCCATCCGCACATCAGACTTTTCTCTTTTAATAATTTAACATAACCGTAATTCCAAATCTTTCTCATTCATCTTTAAGGTATATTATAAGACCACTGAAAAAGCACGTGGGTTTCGTAACATTTGCAAAGATTATCAAAAGGGAAGCTGACCAGGGCTGTCATCTGATCACTCAATGCGCGCAATGTACTGATTTTCTGAAATAAACAATGTGAGAATCAAGCAAACACAAAGTGGGCCTGTTTTTCACCCTGCGCAAGTGTAAAGCAGCGGAGAAGAGAAGACAAACACACACCCAGAAATAACGAAAGCTCAATGTGTAGCCATCACTCCCACGGCTCCGACGCAAAGAGCACCACTCAGTGTAGGGTTGTAAATGCCCTTTCTCATCTCCTATGCATGCAGTCGTGCAGTAAGCAAAGTCTGCAAAGAATTCACTGCGCCGCACGGAGTGTACCGCTCATTGTGTGGATCGCTTTCTCACAGATTAGATGGAAAAGAGTGTGCAAAGTAAATGGGAGAATCACACACTCTTTGTCGAGTGTTGTGAGATGCATGCACAAAGTTGCTTTGCTAACGCTCTGAGGTGCTTTCCAGTCCTGGAGCTGACAAAATCGGTTCATTTTTGTATCTCAAACTGTATTGAATATTCTAATTTCCCAATAATTGTAATCCATTTGATGCACATAATACTTCAATCCAAAAAAAACCGAATGTTCCTCTACTAACAGCTCCATTCGAACTTCCCATTGCAGACGGAAATCGCCAAACGCCTGAACGCGCTGATAGGACAGCTGCTGCCATTCCTCGCCACAGAACACCAACAGCAGGTCGCACAGGCAGTGGAACGTGCGAAACAGGTCACCATGCCGGAGCTAAACGCCATCATCGGGGTAAGTGACGGTCTTTCCCGAAGAAAAGCAGCACTTCTCGGATTTTCTTTCCTCGTTTCCGTTTTCCGTTTTGATTTTCTTGTTTAGGAACCTACATAGATTTCCAACTCTTCCGGAATGCTAGAAACTGATTTTTTTTTAGTTCACGATTGGTTTTCCGCTTTAGTTTTGGAAATTTGTTCTGGTAGTTCATATGCGCGGCTATTTATAGTTGGTAGCAATATCCCCCCCAAATCGTCTGAAGCGGGTTTAGTTTTCCACTACCTATGTTTGTTTCTATCGTGAATCCCCCAAAACGTGCTCGGTTTTTAAAATGAATTCTTTTTCTCTCTTTCTTCTCTGGTTATTTTGACGATGATTTTCCGTTTTTCTGCGCGCGCTCTTTGACACTCTCCTGTTTTGTTCAACGAAGCAGCAACATCAACAGCAGGGAATTCAGCAACTTCTAGTAAGTGTTCGAATCAGCTTCGTTTCTGTTTTTTTCTGTTCTCGGAACACATAAGAATAGTTTAACAAAACAAAACAAAAAAAAATAACGAATCACTGCACTCATTACACGTTGTTGCTCATGTGTTGTTAACCCTCCTACCACCACTACTAGGTCCGAGGATAATGTTACACCTTTGTTTCCGTTTTAACACTCGATTGTCTTTGTTGTTGCATCGATTAATTACTCCCAACCATTATTCACGTTCGCATTTTCCTGCATAATACTCTCGATGTTTGTAATTGAACCAAACTGTTCACAGTTGGACCCAACACAGAACAAAAACACTTTATTTTAATTTCACTCCAAATTAATCAGCCCAATCTCTGCCCACTTGCCGGCTTAATTTCATTGTCTCTCTCACGTTTGTTCATGTGTGTGTGTGTTTGTGTACGTCTGTGTCAACGTTGAATGTTAATTATTTTCATTAATTGATCGTATCGTTTGATGCCCTCGTGGGGATTTTATGTTTGGTCACTTTTCCTCCGGCATGCATTTCCTACTTACCACCCCCCCCCCCCTCCCACCTCCCACTCCACTCCTCTGCACACAATCAGAAAAACAGTCAGATTATTTTACGCCACCGCACATACCAACAAACACTGCCAATCAACATTGTGTCCTGTTGTGGAGGGAGATATGTACATGTGTATGTGATCCTGTATCAAAGAGCACAATCCCACACAATCAACCACGAAAAGCTTGATCCATTCCACACCCCTCACAACACCGACCGAGTGGCTTAAAATTTCAAACAGCTCAACTCGAGGATTATATTGTATCATTTATGTACTCCGGTGTGGAAAATCAACCGCAGCGAAACATCGGCAGCTCGATGAAAACCACTAAATACATAATGAGGTAAAGCCGTGTGACGTGGAATGTTCGGTTCGGGGCAGGGGCATATGGGGCAGGTAGGACGGATATAGAACACAACATTCCTGATGGGTGAACAAACAATAAACATCAACGAGCGGACGGGTTTATCGTTATCAATCAACACGTGGCTTATTGGAGTTTAATTAACCATCTGACATTTGACTCCCGCTTTCCGGTGGGCTTAACTCCCGGGACACCCCTCACCCAATATGCCCTGATTGCACTTCCGAAATAACCGGGTCCGATTATCTGTATCGTTTGTTGCGGGAGTTAATGATGATCCGCTCGGCTTGCGATGGAA
Source organism: Ochlerotatus camptorhynchus (assembly GCF_037179485.1). Taxonomy (NCBI): domain Eukaryota; kingdom Metazoa; phylum Arthropoda; class Insecta; order Diptera; family Culicidae; genus Ochlerotatus; species Ochlerotatus camptorhynchus. The sequence continues at coordinate 1,270,393 of NW_027040620.1, forward strand.
ATCTCTGCGAATCAATATTCATGACAAAGTCAGTGGAATTATGTTGATAGCTGTTTAGAATGGGGGAGTGCTTCTTAATAAGCCTTGTGAAAGGCTTGTGAATTTTGTTTTTTTTTTTCTGGTCAATATTTCAAAACAATTCCGGTTTTGTAATTCACGTTTTTATTTTAAAGGGAAAAGAACTTAAGGTCTCTTCAAATATTATCATCAGGGTCTTTTTTACCTACGCTTCATGTTTGCCATCTGAAGGGGAATATTTTCTACGATGGAATAAAAACAATTGTTTCTTATTGCAATAATCAAAATTGCCGAACTTTTGCTCAAAAGTGAATTATTTGGCGTGAAACTGCTCAATTGAGGATAATTCGAGATAAATTCTGATTAGTATTCCACGGTAATATGCCGTAGGTCGGACAGAAGAATGAAATGAACTTGTTTCATCGACGGTCAAGAACAGAATGAAATTTTTTTTGAAACCAATTAAACAGACTCTTGGCAACTAATTCATGGCTTGCTGGAGTCTTCAATCGCTTCATCTTCAACACTCCTCCTCGACGGTTGTACTCCAGCTGCCTCTCGGAATATTTTCAATTTCAGCTTGGCCAATGGTTTCGTCAACATATCCGCCACCATGCTATCGGTTGGGCAATATTGCACCGAGATCTTGCCCTCCTCCTTCATCTGGCGGACGAAATGATATTTCGTATTGATGTACTTTGATCAGTTGTTGATTTTTCCTGATTCCAATTTCTTGATGCACGACTGGTTGTGAATTTGGATCGGTTTTGTCATGAGAACGGAGAGATCTTGCAATCTCAACCCATTGTAACTCTTTGTAACACTAAGCGAGTGCCACAAACTCAGCTTCTGTGCTGCTCAAAGCAACACATGTCTGCTTTCGGGATGCCCAGTGGATTGGACCACCACCAAACACCACCAGAAATCCAGAATTCGACTTCCGGGTCTTCACATCGCCGGCCCAGTCAGCGTCGACGTAAACCTCCATGACAGCTCCTCCTGATCCAAGTACAAGTTCGTGGTCGTTGGTGAATATGAGGTATCGAAGTACAACATGAGTGTGATGTGCACGTTAGTTTTTGAACTCGCTTGTTCTCCGCATTCTATGTTCGACTATGTTCAAACCCATTTGTACACAAGTTTGAACGCAAGTACAATGAACAAGTACAAACTTCAGCTCGAGCCTCGGCTCGCACCAATGTTCAAACTCATGTGCAAGCGAAAATGCTCAGAAGAAGAAGCGAATGTAGAATGTGGGGAACAAGCGAGTGCAAAAACTAACGAGTTCCTCGCACACATTTTGTACCATGAAGACTACTCATAAGAAGAAGTTATGCTTGAGCAATTGCATAAAAATGTCAGTCTTTCGTTTACAATTTACTGACAGCGAGTGGTTTGTCTAGAATTGTTCTTAGGGGCTGTTCATTAGCTACGCTACAGTTCTTTGGACTCTTGACTCCCCCTCCCCCTGCGTAGACAATAGTCCATTGTATTTTTTTTAAATTTATCGACGATGGGCGCCCACTGGTGTGGCGGTGATGTGGTATCGTGCAACATGTCAAAACATCATGCCGAAGTCGTATGGCGTGTGCTACGCGTTGACATGATGTTTTAACATGCTAGCAGATGCCACACCTCCGCCACAACAGTGGACTCCTGGCTGTAAGTTAAAAATCGTTCTGTTGTAACCCAGTTAGGAAGCATTCATTAAGTACGTCACGCTTTAAGCGGGAGAGAGCGGTTCACAGATATGCGACTATCAATGCATTAGGAGGTAAAGAAAAATCGTGACGAATTGAGAGGGGGGTTGATTTACCCTACATTTTGCGTGACGTACTTAATGCTTGCTCCCTTAGACGTGCTCACACGACGCATGTGCGCCAAATTGTTGCAAACAGGGCCCCACAAAGTCACTTTCTATCGAAAATCGTCAAGCGACGATGAAGCTGTCAACCATCACTTTCAATTGAAAGTCATTATGTCTTCTCTTCGAGCAGATCCCCGTCAACATAAACAGAACTACTTTCGATCAATTTTGTATGCTATTTGTTTTGGCTTGACTCGTGTTAATTTCTTCTTTTATTTTCAAATGAACCTTCTTTTGCATTGAAACGAAGCTGTTCGATCCAAATTCGTGCAGTTTTTATGACTTTTGTTGCTTGTTCACTCGGTTCATTTAAGCGTATGCGCATAGATCCGAGGGGGGCGACACATCTAAATCTCAATTCTAGATGCTCAAAAATCTCACACTAGCCAATCAATCTTCGAAAAAAAATATTTCATTTCTCGCATGTACTTGCATCGCACTTCATCTTTTTGCAGGATATCTTCTGAATCGTCATCAATCTTCTTTCTATCTACTCAGCGTGCACGCAGCTAACCAAAGCAAAAAAAATCCTTCATCGTAGATAAAGTCGCCCCCCTCGCATAGATCTGTGCATCAATATGGATATTTTTTTTTTAATCGGGAAGACATCTAGAGATCGAAAATTGATATGCGACGCAATTTTGAAATCCAAGATAACGGCTTCCAGTTTAAGAAAAAATGGGAAATGCTGTCAAATACTAATCAATAAAGGTATTCTGGGAATAGCGATGATGTCTAGAGGATTAAAATCGATAATCGACGCCATTTTGAAATTGAAGATGGCGGCTTCCGATTTACGAAAAAAATGAAATGACTGTATTTCCACTTTTTCGCAAATCGGAAGCCGCCATCTTCGATATCAATATTGATATTTTTGCAATCGGTATGATGTCTACAGATCTAAAATTGATATGCGACGATCCATGATGGTGGCTTCCAATTTCAGATTAAGGGGGAAATACTGTCAAATACCCATCAATAAAGGTGTTTTTTGGAATCGGGATGGCGTCTAGAGGCCGGAAATCGATATTTGACACTCTCTGAATCCTGATGGTCGCCATATTGGATTCAAAAATGGTATCTGATATCGATTATCTGTTCCAAAAATAACCATATTGTAGGGTATTTGACACTTTTTTCTGAAACCCTATGGCCGCCATGTCGGAGTCCAACATAGCATCGGATATCGATTTTCGGCAGCCACGCATTGTCTCCGTTCCGAAAATTCCCATATCTTAGGGTATTTGACACGTTTTATGAAACTTGCTGGCTACCATCTTGGATTCCAAAATGGCGTCGAATATCGATTGTCGGCATCCCCGTTCTGAAAATACCCATATTGTAGGATAGTTGATACTTTTTGAATCCTGATGGCCGCCATATTGGATTCCAAAATAACGTCGAATATCGAGTTTTGGCACCTTGCGTCGTCCCCGTTCTGAAAATACCCGTATTGTAGGGTATTTGAGACTTTTCCTGACCCCGAGGGCTGCTCGTGTGTGAAACCATATACAAACATCTGCGCATACACTTGCGAACAACATCTATACACCAGAGTGTATTGCGTGAAATGTACATGCGTTCAAGATTGTTCAAGCTAAACATTCGCTTGGATTTTTGTTCATAAGCTCAACATGGTACATGTTTTCGTGAAGACTGCCGCTTGTAATGGATAGCTCACCGATCTTCCAAGAATCGGTACGCTGACCGCGATGTCCGGTCGGGTGTTTACTGTCACGTACAACAAACCACCAACCAAACTTGTTTGGCAGTTCGGAATCTTCGATGACTTTGCGTCAGTCAACCCAAAACCGCTCCAACAACTTCTGGATGTAAGCCCGCTGGCGGATGTCTCCCAACGATGTAACCGTAAAACTACGGTTAAGGGCTGCGATGAACTCGTTGTACTCCTCTTCGGTGTGGCAAGCGATGATCATATCGTCCACGTAGATGGCTAAATACGTGAATTGCTTGCCTCGACGTCGCACGTACAAACATGGATCATTTGCTGACTGTGTGAAACCAAGATGCTTTAATACGCCGTCCAGTTTCTTGTTCCAAACATGTCCCACTTGTTCGAGGCCGTACAAGCTTTTCTGCAACAGATATACCGCATCAACACCACCAGCTTCGTAGCCTGGCGGTTGCCGCATGAAAATTGTTTCGTCCAGATCGCCGTGGAGATAGGCGATCTTCACGTCCGCATGCTTCACCACCTGCCGCACCACCGGGGCGAACACTTCGTCGAAGTCCGTTCCATACTTCTAGTAAAATCCTTGCGCAACCAGACGTGCCTTGTACCGCACAATGTTGCCGTCCTCATCGAGTTTGCGCTTGAATATCCATTTACTGCCGACTGCTTTGCGGTCTGCGGGCAGTTTCGCTAGCTTCCAAGTACCATGTTCCTTCAACGATTTGATTTCTTCATCCATCGCCATACGCCACTGTTCCGCCTCTGGCCCGTTCATTGCCTCAGCGAATGTCCTTGGTTCCGCCACAAGCCTGCGTGCCATTCCAGTGGTTTCTGTACCCTCGTATTTCTGGTCAAACACCGGAGTGGCGTTTTCACAGCTGCAGTATCGCTTTCGTATTCGTTGCCCTCATCGATGCAGTCGCATGTTGAGTCATAGGACGAGGTATCTGACTCACACTCCTCCTGAACCGACCCGTCATCATCGGATTCTTCTTCCTCTTCTGGAGTTTCCTGCGATACTTCAGACTCGTATTCCACAATACTCGGTGACGATGAACCCTCGTTTTCGATATCATCCTCCATTTCAACGAATCGAACATGACGGCTGATTACGACCTTCTTCGTTGCTTTATCGATCATCCGGAACGCCTTGTGACACTCGGAATAACCGACAAATGTTAACTTCTCCGCTTTCGGTGCCAGCTTGCTTCGTTTCTCAGCAGGAACGCGAACGAACGCAGTGCAACCAAAAATATGCAATCGTCCTTAATCCGGTTTCTTCCCAAACCAATGCTCGAAACATTTTTTCTCGATGGACCGTGATGGAAGTATATTCTGCAGGTACACGGCCGTGTTGACCGCTTCCGCCCAGAACTGGTAGCCCATCTTTGCGTCGATCAGCATGCACCTAGCCATGTCGACAATCGGCCGGTTTTTCCTCTCCGCGACTCCGTTTTGCTACGGTGCATATCCCGCCGAATACTGGGGCGCTATTCCATTCTCCCTGAAGAATCGTCCCAAACGCTTTGATCTATATTCGCCTCCCTGGTCCGAGCGAATAACCGTTGGACTTCTTCCGAATCGATTGTGCTCCATACTCACGTACTGAAATCGTCGATCATCGTAAGGAAATATCGTGCACCGCCAGGCGATAGCGTGTTCATTGGACCGCATATATCCGTGTGCACTATATCCAGGATCCTTGATGATTGTCCATCGAGTTTTCTTGCGAACGGTAGTCGAGTTAGCTTGCCTTCGACACAGCACTTCACACTTGTGGATGGTCACGCCCGTCGCCGAATGCTCACGCACAGCTCGCTGAATTGCTTCGGGATCACGATGACCTAACTTCCGATGCCAATGGTGGATGCAGTCCTTTTTGTGGTGTGACGCATTCATACCGCGCTCTTCCGCAAATTTCAACTGCTGCTACGGCTGCTACGACTCCGTTACGTTGGATCACGCAACCACTACAACCAGAGAAAACAACCTTGGCAACCAGTCTTCCAACAGAAATCCGATTCGATTCCAAATTTGGAACGTAGTACACGTTGGGCAGGATAACTTCTTGCTGTTCTCCTTCTTCGTTTTGGCAAAACAAGCGTCCAGATCCGATGCCTTTCACCAACGTCTCGCTTGGCTTCAGCTCATCGAAAAACGAACGGTTGCAGCACATGTGGGACGTTGCTCCAGAATCGACGATCCACACCTTCGATTTATTTTCGGTCGTAGTAGCCATAAACGCAAACGGACTCGCCTTACCAATCTTCGCTTTTGAACCTCGACTTTTCTTCGGCTTCGAATTGCTGCTTCTGTCACCAGCTCTTGCCGCTGGGCATTCTCGCTTCATGTGTCCGGGTTTATGACAGTTGTGACACACAACCTTCTTGTCGCCACCAGCACGCAGAATGGACTCCCCACGATGACATTTTTCAGCACGCTTCTGTGCTTCATCCAGCAATTTACGTTTCACCAGTTCCATGGTGAGCTTCTCGTCGGAACGGCATTCCAACGCAGTAGTGAGGGTATCGAAAGAGTCAGGCATACTCTTCAGGCATATCATCGCCACTTTCAAGCTGGATTCGAGGTCCAGGAACAGTTGGTCCATCCGGAAAAGATGGCGCCCTTCCATGTCCCCGTCGTCGTTGTACTCAGCTTTGCACAGCTTTTTCAGGTACGAGACACGAGTGGACATCGACGTCTTCTGGTGATGCTTCTTCAACTCGTTCCAGGTCTTCATGGCGTACCGGATCAGCGGGTGCTGACTGTCGTATACGAGCAAAACGGTGGTGGCCCGTGCTTTGGCATATCCTTCTTCCAACGCGTTCGCTTCCAACGCATTTCCACCTTGAATTGCCAACATTCGTATCCGCCACTCTACAGCTTTTCCAGACCGAACTTGCTTCCGTCCATACCGGGAACGTGAAAAATTCTTGATTATACGGTGGAAAAAACTTTCGCTTGAACAGTTTCTTGAATTTTCTTCACAAAGGCGCATAACCTATGGGAATATGCCGTAGGTCGGACCGATGAATGAAATGAACTTGTTTCATCGACGGTCAAGAATAGAATGGAAAAAAATTATTGAAACCAATTAAACACGCTCTTAGCAACTAATTCATGGCTTGCTGGAGTCTTCAGTCGCTTCATCTTCAACATTCTAACTAGTAAAATCAAATAAGAACTCAAATGGAATCTGAATCTGAGGATATTTTTTTAAATTTATGTACATACAGTGTATCTCAAAGTTGAGCGTACAGCTGTCCTTTAATTTTAGAAAAACGGCTCTCAAATCACAAGACACGTCTCTAAATTTGTGGCTGCTAAGTCATCATTCATTTATCAATTATTGGTAAAGTATTTGTCATTTTTGGTTGAATTTATAAAAAGTTAGAACTATTTTAGAAAACGTTTTTTTCTTGAAAATCCTTATTTTCTTGAAATTAAATGAACCTAGATTTTAGAAATTTTGCTCATTTTAGTCCCATTAAAGATCATTCATATGCCACTAATTTTACTAAAATTCTTCCACCAGGAAAATAGTTGAAAATCGAGCGTTTTACTAAAATAAATCTAACTTCATACCGGCTCTTCCAATAAAGTCTAAAACTATAGCGATAAATCAATAAACATCTGTTCAACCACCAGCCGAGATTTTAAAAAAATATCTATTCATCATGTTTCAAAAAATTATTGCTCAATTTTGCGATACACTGTAATTACCTTTTTCTTAGAAATTAATAAGTGAAATAAAATGATCCAAGAAAATAGACTTAAATTACAAAGAAGTTAAAGTTCGAAAACATTTCCAAATTTTCCCCAAGAATGTTGGGTCTTCGAATTTTCCCACATTTTCCAAGGTAACTTAAATCTGCAGCTTATCTTGAATACGATGCTACCTACCAAAAGCAGTGTAATGTTTCCCCCCCACGGTGACCACTCAAAGGAAAACATCACTCACAAAACCAGATACACCACCTTCGCTCTCTTGACGGTGTCTTCCTGACGCGCCAGCGGTTACAACCCTCGGTAGTAAGTCAATAGCAGCCTCAAAGCCTGGCTACAAGAAAGCATAGTCCTGCGAGGGAATGAGAAAGCAAAACACAACCACCATCATCGTCATACCCATCGCCGTCGTCGTCAGTGTAGTGGCGGGTATGAGTGCCTACCTCATTCACTTCTCCACTCGACAGTTAGCAGCTGTGTACTAACTAGACCAACGCGGGAACAAGGAGCCTTCAAGAGCAGATCTTGAGGAAGCGGCTCCCCTGGCTGGCTTGGCGGGAGTGGTGGTGGGGGCACTGGCGTCGAAGGCATTTGTCTGATCTATCCTGCAAACATTGTACTACCAGTTAGGTACCTACTACTACTAGAGTCTGCTTTCCAGCAGACTGAGCGGGTGAGTGAGTGAGTGCTATACTGCTACTGATGAGGCTAAAGTGATTTCAAGACTTCTCCTTGCAAGATTTCTCCGGGATATTTAGGAGAAAGTGGTCGGTGAGCACTGGGTGTGTAGGGCGGCTTCGGTAAAGTGAGCCATAAATGTGAAGCGTTTCGTGTTCTTTGGGTGTCGACTTGGCAGCTCTGTGTAGCCAAGGCAAGGGATTCTTGCTGTCGGTGTGAGTGTCTATCTATATGGACAAACATATAGTCACGAAGGAGCAAAATGATTATGTGCTTTTGGTGGAACCAAGTTTGAGAAATGAGACGAAACGACGAACGAGGCGAGCGAGCGAGGGGAGGGATGAGCTTAGTAGAGGGTGGTCTGCAAACATGGCGAGAAGGATAATAGAGAAACTTATGGAACGTGATGATGTTGTTAATTAAATGTTGAATGCGAACCAAGTGTGGGGAATTTTTTATTTGGGTTAAGGGAATTTGCTGATAGCTGTGCTCAAGCTGTGAGCTGGGTTGGGAGGACTCTGGCTCCGGAACGATGAGCTTTGATGTGAACCATAAAGAGTTTAGTGATAGGGTTATCGGGAAAATTACTTGGTGCTGATGTTGAGGATATGTGGCATGTCTTTGGAATTAGGGGAATTTAAAGCAGATAGTTGCGATAACATTGTGAGTGTTTCTAGAGATGATCTTCCTAAAATTCATCTATTGAAAAATCGTAGGATACGTTTTTGTTTAAATCGTCCAACAATTAAGAATAACCCATTATTTCACCCTAAGTGAAACACTTTACTCTGTTTCTCTCTGAACTCTAGAGAATGTAACACATTCGAACCCAATTCCCCCTGCTTGCATTGTGGGAGGTGGAAAACCCGGTTGAATGAAATTAAATCGGACGATTATGTATACTACAATGAGGCTATATACGATTATAATTATGCCAGTCATTCGGTTTATGGACCAACGATTAACCGCTGGCAACTGACTCCTGTCAGCTTTCAACATCTGGGCTGGTTGGTGGTGGTTGTGGTGGAATTTTCGATAATACAGCCCCTTTTTCCTGAAACTTACAGGAGTGGGTGGGCTCGTTACTGGTTTCTTATCGTTATCGCACATCGCCTCCTCTCGTTTGGGTGTCGATGGCGTGTTTACACGTAGTAGCCGAGTGGATTAAAAAACGAGGATGCAATTTTTTTCAAGCAAATAGAGGACCAAATTGCTACCATTAACGTCTAATTGCTGCTTCCGAACAATTATCATGGTTCGATTGCAGTGAAACAGTTATTGGATGTTCTTCTGCCATCCCATCTAACGTTGGAGGAGGAAAATTGTTCTACTAATTCGCCTTTTGGCTATATTGAGTTGATGAGCGAGAAACCATTCAAATCTGTGCTAGAATTCGGCCATTTTGATTTTTGTCTCATTTCTCAAAATGGCGCAGCACAAATAAGTCTCATCTAATCGAAATGAAGTCTGAAAATAAGTTGCAGACCAATAGACCCAAGTAGCAGCTTTGGTTTTAACATATTCTTGTAGGCTATGATTTGGTCTTGGGCAGGCATGGAAAATCATTTGCATTAATTTCATACATTCATTTACATTCATTTGCCTCTAACTTTGTTCATCAACAGCATTCCGCAAACATGATGTATAGAGCTTTTGTAGGTTTTGTTATTAGCTACAAGTTTTGCTGATAACTCAAATCTGTATCTCTTATGCATCACGAACTAGAGCGGGCAGAACTTGTTACTGTTTTTCAATGAATGTAAAATACATTCACTGAAAAACAGTAGTGGCTTCTGTTCGCTCTGCTTCATGATGCATAAGAGTTACGGATTTGACTTGTTGACAAAAGTTGTAGCTAATAACAAAACCTACAAAATCTCTATACAACATTTTGCGGAATGCTGTTGAAGAAAAAAGTTAGAGGCAAATGAATGTAAATGAATGCACGAAATGAATGCAAATGATATTCCATGCCTGGTCTTGAGACCTGTTTTAAAACCTCGACAGAACTTACAATGCTAAAAGTGTGCTGATTTTTTTAAACCTTGGTAAAACTTGCACTGTTACTTGGAAAATGACCTTTCCAAAACAATGTAAATTATTAAAACCTTGATAAAACTTGCAATGTTACTTTGGGAGATGGCATTTAAAAAATATAGTAACAACCATCTTTGCTATAAAAAACCATGAATAGCGAATCTTTTCGCTTTGGTTCAATATGTTTTAAACAATATTCATTTAAAAGTTGAAAACGTAGAACATCAAGGTAAAATTTTGGAACTGTATTTTTGCGCAAAAGTTTTTTTTTGTAATTCTAGCACAACAATCAATTTTTAGGACAATACGAATAACTTTCTGCAAAATATTAACATAGAACTTGATCATGAAAAAGTAGTTTCTAGGTTCAGCAAAATGCGATTTCGAGTTAGAAAGTTCGAACAACGTATACAAGACTGATCTAAATTTTTAATTCCTTTTGGCATTAATCAAATTGAGCTTCAATATCTACAGGGCGTAACCAAGATAAGGACAACAAGCAAAAATTTGTTCAAATTCAAAGTGCCACAGTTCCTTGAATAATTAACAGATTTAGTTGTACCTGGAAGCATTCGACGGAGAGTTTATCCTAGTTTTTTGCATGTCAGTCCGAAATTGGAAGTGTTATTTTTCTCCAGCTCATAATTATGGGTTTTGGTTGAAAATCTAAAATTTTAAATTTTTCTCAAAAACTAGAATCTGCAAAAAGTCTATCACCGGTCAAAGATTATCCATTTATCCATATACCACCGAGATACGACCATATCCGTAATTTGTTTGTCTCCTTACAAGTTTGATATGGATATATGATGGATATAACATTTTCTGTACCACAAGGATGCCTCTGGGATATCGGTCAGAACTTGAATAGTACCAAAACCACTCATTCAGCACATCAAACTGCATCATCATTCAATAACTAATCCATTGGTGGTAACATTAACTCTTTAGGACCACATTTAGCCACATCCGGAAATGTTCCGGAAACTCCTCAGTGTAATGGCCAGAAATTAAATAGTACCAAAAATCAGCCATGCGCCACAACAAACTGCACCAGCTTTCAATGAATATTCCATTGGTGGTAGTCTTTAATCTTTAGGGTCACACTTTGCCACATCCGGACATGTTTTGGACATGTTACCGGAACTTGACAAGTACTAAAACCGGGCATGTGACACCTCAAATTACTTCAGCATTCAATGACTAAGCAATTGGTGGAAATATAATACCATAAGGATCACATTTTGCCACATCCGGGCATGTTCCAGACTTATTCCGGAAACCCCCGGAAAAGTAACCAGAAATTGAAAAGTTACCAAAATGCTCATCCGACACCTCAAATTGCATCAGCATTAACAGACTAATTTATAGGTGATTATAATTACTATTTAGGATCACATTTTGCCATATCCGAACATGTTCCGGACATCTCTGGAAAAGTAGCCAGAATTTGAAAAGTACCAAAACCAGTCATGCGACACATCAAATTGCATCAGCATTCAATAACTAATCCATTGGTGGTAACTTTAAATCTTTAAGACCACATTTAGCCACATCCGGAAATGTTCCCGAAACAGTGTAGTGGTCAGAACTTGCATAGTACCAAAAACCACCAGGTTTCAGTGAATAATCCATTGGTGGTAACATGTAATCTTCAGGGCCGCATTTAGCTGGATATTACAGACATGTTCTGGACTTGTTCCGGAAAGTCTCCGGGAACACTGGACACGTGAAATTACTTCATCGTTCCGTGACTATGGTTATAATTAATCATTAGGATCACATTTTACCATGTCCGGACATGTCCCGGACATATCTGGCAAAGTTCCAAATCCGTTCATGCAGTACCTAAAATTGCATCAGCATTCATCTGTGGTAATATTTAATCTTTAAGATCACATTTAGCCTCATCCGGACATGTTCAATACTTATTCCGGAATCTCCCGGGAATATGGTCAGAACCTTGACAAGTAGCAAAAAGGCCATTCGACACCTCAAATTGTATCGGCATCCAATGGCTAATCCATAGGTGGTAATATTCAATCTTTAAGACCGCATATAGCCAAATCAGGACTTGTCCCAGAAACCCCCGGGGAAGTGGCCTAAACTACATCGGTATTCAATCACAAATTATTTCGAAAATATACAGCATTTCGGATGTACTACTGATAATTTAGGAATTCAGTTCCAAACCGTTTCAACCATCAATCAGAAGTTTCTCCAACGTTTTTAGAGTGGTGGTAAAAACTATAGTCGCTATAATCAAAGTCTGCAGGCGCCGGTGGTGTAGTGGTAAGCGTGACTGCTTTTTAACACCCCAATGGGTCTGGGTTCAATCCCAGCCGAGGTCGGTGGGATTTTTGTGAGGCATAAAAATCTCTGGTCACGTCTTCCTTCGGAAGGGAAGTAAAGCCGTTGGTCCCGCTCCATGTATGTGTGTTGAATGGGTGCGATATCCTACGCAGGTGTGGAAGCTGCCTTTCTGCACATTCAATTGCCGTCAATGGATGGCAATCGATCTCCGTCGGTGATTGGCACTAGATTGCGGAACAGAGACCGACGTTAAATAAAGGAAAGAATTAAAGAATATTCATAGTCTGGCGCATAGAATCTCGGAAACCAATTGAGCTGTCAAATAGCGGAACCAATCGAGCAAATCACGACCAACAATAGAAAAGAGCACATCAGCTATTGCGATCAAATCTTCGGAAACCATTTTCTCGTGACTCAAGGCTCACCTAGGCAAACTAACACCATCTTTGGGTTGGCGAAACTTTCCCCTATCCGATGATGCCGGCCATTTGCGTTCGATTGGCGAGGAAAGAATAATCAACGTTTTGTTTATAAAAGTGCATAGTACCTTTTCAATTGTTGGTCTAAAATATATTGAATTGTTTCCGCTTTATGATAGATCGAAATTCTATCCGCCAAACTATGAATATAGCGACTAAAGTAAAAACAGGCTTATCACTCGTGCTTCTGGAGTTGACCAAAGTGATGAAAATATCTCGTCCCACGACTTTATGATGTGAGCAGTGTAGATCGGAGCATTGTCCATCCTGGAAGATTCCATTACCGGCAGGAAAAATGGTCTTCATCATTGGCAGCAGGGTAAAACCCTTCTTATAAAGAAGGGTATGCATGACGGCTAGACTGATGCAAAGTTTAAAATTTTCGCTCCACAGTGCTCAAACGGTTTCAAATCAGGTCCTGATTAGCCTCCTAAAATTTAAACTCATTTGGTAAGAAACTGACTTGGCACAAACTATTCGAAGTTTATATGGAAATTACTATGGGAAAACCAAACTTTTTGTTCATTGTCTTCTACCCATTTTTCAGCCAAATGTCAAATTAAATTGTTATTAATTGTTTAAGATATTGATAGTCTAATAGCATGGCCAAGCAGCTGTTCTGTGGGCAACACTGTATTCTGCAGTGTGACATAGTAGCCATGATATTTGTGCTCTATTCTTCGTACCAGAAACACCAATGTTGCCTGCTGAACAGTTGAATGAGCATAATCATAACAAGACATCAGTGACTTGAATCATTAATAACTTTTGTTCCTTACATTTGATTGAAAAGTGTTTTTGTACAAAGTTGTGGCTGAGAAAATTTGCTACAATGTGCTATCATTTTTAAAAGCATAGTGATGTGGTGAATTGTTAGATGGATATGAACAAAATATAAGCTTTCCCATAGTAATTCCCATATAAACTTGAAATGGTTTGTGCCAAGTCAGTTTCTTACTAAAGTAGTTCAAATGTTGGGAGGCTAAGCAGGACCCAATTTGGAACCGTTTAAGAACTGTGTAGCAAAAATTTCAAATTTTGTATCAGTCTAATGACGGCATTCGAACCTTGGACTGTCCGGACAGAGGGGCGACGCTGCGTGTCTGCTTCTGTTGGTGGAGCTCTGCCGGGGTCCGCCCATAAGCACACCAATGAATCGTCCACTAATGGAGTTCGAATATCTCAAACACCAACGTGACCGGAGATCTATTCCAAAACAAGCACACAACGCTCAAATAATCGTCGCACCTTCTCCGTGACTACAGACCTTCCACCGAAGCTTTCTCGTATTAGAACTAGTACAGTAAATAGCGATCCTGTTCCGCTCTTGCCTGGTCCATCACGCACATACTCGATGTCATCCAATGCAGCATACCAGTCAATCGTGACAGACAGTAAATAGAGTAGATGATGGCACATTCGAGTACCAACCTTCTGGGTGTCTTCGGTCGGATGCTATACTAGCTTCTTCAGCATACTTATGGACATCCATGAGCCCGTCATCTTCGGACACTTTTAAACAGAAAAACGCTGCTCCACCGTACAACGCTCCCCATCCGGTGTACGGAGCCCGGGAGATCTAAGCGCTCAGCTTTCGACATCCACAACAATCTCCGCGATCTGGAACTCTTGCTTAAGGAACCACTCTCCCATCGTACTCGCCTTACAAGAGGTGCACCGAGCTGAGCCATCGCAAATGAATCGTACTCTCGGCGGGAAATACCGTTGGACCTACAAAAGCAGTCAATCCAATGTCTACCACTCGGTGGCTATCGGGATCGCGGAGGGCATCGCATTCTCCTCGATCCAATTCAACGTTGACATCCCATCGTTGGCATCAAGATTGATTAGCCTTTTCCGGTATCTGTGGTTTTTACTTGCCACACGTTCAAGTCCCAGGCCTTCGTTTCAAACTGCAGCGAGCGCTGGAGTCAATTCCAGGCCCATTTCTCGTACTCGGCGACTCCAACGGCCACCATCCCCTCTGGGTGGCTCAATATTCGCAAAACTTTTGAAAAATCTAGTTCTTGTTATCCTCAACGATGGGTCGAACACATTTATGCCGGCGCGCGCCGGTTGAGTAGTGGTAAGCGTGACTGCTTTCTCACCCCAATGGGTCCGGGTTCAAACCCAACCGAGGTCGGTGGGATTTTTGTGGGGCATAAAAATCCTTCGGAAGGGAAGTAGAGCCGTTGGTCGCGGCCCACGTGTTTTGAATGCGTGCGATATCCTACGCAGGTGTGGAAGTTGCCTTCCTGCACATTCGATTGCCGTCAATGGATGGCAATCGATGTCCGTCGGTGATTGGCACTAGATTGTGGAACATAGACTGCTGTTAAATAAAGGAAAGAAGAAGAAGAAGAAGAAGAACGCATTTATTCGCGGCCAAACCGAGACTGCAATAGATGTATCCTCGGCCAGCTCCTCCATCGTTCGTATTTTTTTGGTGGAAAGCCTTTGAAGACCCTGCGGGGAGTGATCATTTCCCAATCACTATTTCTCTGGGAGATGATCTCCCTGAAACTTCACGACGTCCTAAATGGCTTCAACTGGGAGTTGTACTATCAAGTCATCACCCAGCTCTCCAACGACATTCCACCGGCAAACATAGAGGATCTAGAGGAGTTTATCCTACAGGCGGCCAACGCGTCCATACCGAAATCCAGCCCAAATCCCGGTCAGAAATTTTTTCATTAGTGTTCTCCCGATACCAAAACAGCTGTTAAAGCCAGGAGTAAAGCTCTCCGGGCTGCTAAACGACTTCCCAAGAACATCCCGGACAAAGAACGTGCCACGGAATTCTATCGCCCCAGTAGAGATATGTAGCCGAATCAACGCTTTGAACGGGAAAAGGGAAGGTTCAAGGTTTAGCTATCCATCTGCCTGACGGTCTTACGCGCGATCCTTCAACCATTTCCGATGCTCTTGCTGATCACTTCGCTTCCATATCTGCCGACAAGGGCTTCAACTGCCGAAATAATGTCACTACTCTTTCCCTCGATAATTTGACCATCCCGGAGGACAATCCTCCTTTGCCTTTCCGAATCGACGAACTCGACCTGGCCTTGAGTCGATGCAAGGGGTTGTCGGCCGGCCCGGATGATATAGCATCAAGTTAGCTTTTCAGGACATTCTGAACGATCACTGGACGGGAAATACCCTGCCGACGGTTTGGACACACAGCCTGGTAGTCACTATCCCCAAGCAAGGACAGGCAGTCTCGACTCCAAGTAGTTAATCCAGCTTCATCTCGCTGACTTGTTGCGTTAGCAAAATATTGGAGCGAATGGTCAACCATCGTCTGATTCGCCATCTTAACGATCTCCTTGACCACCGGCAGCACACCTTCCACCCAGTTCATGGCACGGGAACGTACTTTGCTGGCCTTGGGGAGGTGTTACAGGATGCAATGAACAAAGATCTGTGAACATCGTCAAGGTGTCGACTACCTGGAAAAAACCTGGAAAATCAGAGAATTTCAGGGAATTCCTTTTTGGACCTGGAAAATCAGGGATTGTCAGGGAATTTCATTCAAAGTCAGGGAAATATTTCTTTATAACAGAAACGTATTAATAAGTATGGCTGACTTCGCTAGTTTCAAACAACTTAATCACTCGTTGTAGTTTGAGGATGAAAGCGCTATTTTTACTATTGCCCACCGGAAGAGTCCGCCCGCGAATTAGCTTTTGGTTAAGCATATTATCCGCTATAATTTTCTTACGGAGCTGGTCCTCAAAATGTGCGCAAGGCAAAACAAATATAATGGGATTAAAAACAAGCGTTTCATATGTGAAATGCAGAGTGACCAGTGAATCGGGAAAACCGGAAAAAGCTGGAATTTGAAGTCACCGGGAAAATCCCACGAATTTAGTTGACAAATCTGGAAAAATATACCTCGTCCTCTCTTCGAAAACAATAAGATTTCAAGTCCCTTGGACTGGTCTAGATTTTCAGGATAATTACAGTCACTTTGAAGAACTATTAAGAGAATTTTAGATTTTTTCCAAAACAAATTTGAGCAGATTTCAGAATGAATTCTAGAGATAACACCAAGGTATTTCAGAGAATATTTTCTAGGGTGCTTTAGGCAAACCTCAAGCAGAGTTTTTACTAGATCTCCCAGGATTCTAAAATACCAAGGAACGCGAGGGTTTGAGGGTACAATTCCAAAATAATTATGCGAATATCTATAAGGATAGTCCGAGTATAATTTTAAGCGCATTTCTAAAGGAATTTCAAGAGAATGTTAATGAAAATTCCATACAATTTTCAGAAGAATTTATAGGACAACTACAAGATAATTCTGAGAAAAATTTGGAGACAACTCTCGGCGGGAGAATTTCGCCTGCCAAATAGTGTTGGCAGGGAAGAGGGATTACAAGTTTTGCTCACAAAAGCTAATAGGCTCTTTTCAATTGTTAGTCTGAGGTGAATTCTACGGAGAATTTCATACACAAATTGTGAAGACTTTGAATCTGTCGCAGATCCAAAATCAAGAGCCAGCAAAGGTGTTGCTGTCTTATAAATTACCCATTTAACCGTAGGCTTAATCGCATTCAGTTTTGTGCTTAATTAAAATACCTAAACCGTGATAATTTCCAAAATTCCGGGAGAAAAACGGGGAAAATTGCTAACCGAGATTTGCTGGATGAAGGAGATTTGGATGAATGTATGCCCTTAGGGTAGAATGCGGATCCTTCCCGTTTTTGTCAACACGAGATTTCTGTATTTTTTGCATTGTATAAAATGTATGGAGCGCTTTATTTAATTTGAAATTGTACTGGACTCTTCATGGGTTAGAGGTCCGTGTGGTATTTCATGAAAAAATGTCCATAAAGCAATAATATATTCTGAGGAAAGTTATAGCGGAGGGGTTGTGTTGCCAAAACCGGGTTTTTTTTTTTTTGAAAATACTGGAAAATCAGGGAGTATCAGGAAATTTTGTTTTCTTCGTTGAGTCGACACCCTGATCTTGTCCCTTAACCTGACAAAAGCCTACAACCGCGCCTGGACCCCACGGATTATCCAACAACTGACTGACTGGGGTCTGAGTTAAATATTTTTTTTAAAGTTTTCAAGTTTTGGGGGTTTCGTTCAATATTCCTATCCGACTAGACTACCATGCGTCTCCATCGATTTATAGCGACTGTAACATGGTCACAACGCATGGTAATCTAGTCGCATAGGAGTATTGAGCGAAAACCCAAAACTTGATAACTTCAAAAATATATAACTCAAAAACGAAAAAAAAAAACACATCGCCGATTTTGTGATATAATGTGTAAAAAAGCCTACCAAATTTACGAAATTCTGAGAACCACTTTGTCGTTTTACTATGGAATGGTCGTATATGTATATCTTAACAATTAAGGCTGGTAAGATACTGTTGTAACTGGAGCACCTAGATTAAAATGAGATTTAATTTGTTTTGAATTTTTAACAGATAAAGAGTTAAAAATTAAAACTAAATCTTTGTGATTACCATGAATAGTATCTTCGAGGCTCTAGTCAAGGTTGTTTACGTATTTGTATATGCGGAAGATTATGTGCTAAAGCCCGATTTAAGGTAAATTTGGACGCACTCAAGTGATCATAACTCAAGAATTAAACAACATACACGATTGATCAAAACGTTAAACGAAAGGGTATTTATTCAGCTTTTAAACAATATATAACAAGTTATTACATTTCACCGTTTCGAACGAACTGTCGCACTTTACTTGTGATCAATGCCATCATGATCTGCACGGTCGCTGGTCACACTGTACCGGCGAACTTATTCCACTTTAAACGCATTTGTTGTGCATTTGTCACTTCTTTACCGCATCCTTGAAGTTTTCGCTTGACAATTGCCCAATATTTTTCGATCGGTCTGAACTCAGGGCAATTCGGAGGATTAATCTTTTTAGGCGACGAAATTAACATTGTTTGCAGTATACCATTCTAGTACCTCCTTAGAGTAGTGGCAGCTGGCTAGATCCAGCCAAAACATAACGTTGGTCTTGTGTTGCCGAATGAAGGGTAAAATCCGCTTTTTCAGACACTCTTTAATGTAAACCTTCGACGTCATTGTATGAGATGTGATGAAAACCTTGGTTTTCAGGCCACAACTGCAGATTCCTTGCCAAATCATTAGTTTCCGAGCAAAAACAAATTTATACCTAGAAGGGACATCCCCACGACCAGTTGCCAGGTAAAATTTTCGTCCGGGGATTTGTTTATAATCCATTTTGACATATGTTTCGTCATTCATTAAAATACAGCCATCAAATTTCGTCAAAACTCGTTCGTATAGTAATCGTGCTCGCTTTTTGGCCACTAAAATTTTGTTTTAGGGAGCGATTCGGATGTTTACTGGCACACAAATTCTTATATCCTTCTCTTGAAAGGATGTTACACACGGTGGAATCGTATTTCTTTGCCAAATCACGTATGGAGACACCTGGGTAGCTTTTCACGTACCTCAACACCTTTCTCCTCAGCTCTTTGTCCCTAGTGCCACTTTTATGATAGATGCGCTGTGCTCTATCCACACTCAGAGCATCCTTGTAACATTTGATTACAAGACTCACCGTTGACTTTGGGAATTTTAACATTTTTGAGGCAGACCACGAAGGGTTTTTTTAGATGATTGTGCACAATTAATTTTCTTTTCTCAAGTTCCATGATCCGTAATTCCGGGATGCGTCGATCAATCGAGAAAAACTTTTCACCAATTTCTTCGTCAATGAAACATCAACAAATGCCTGTCAAACGTTTTTTGTTCCAACCACCAGGGGCGCGGTGGTGTATTAAACCGTGCGTCCAGATTTACTTTGAATTGAGCTTTACTGGCAATCGGCCTCACCCTGAAGCAAATTGCATAGGAAAACCCAAGCCGCAGTTTAAATTTCTACTAGATGGGCCACCCGCGTTATCGACTGAAAAAAAAGTGTTATGTCCCACTTGTGTAGATCTCGCCATCGAGGCCTACCAGAGGCCGTTACGTCGAACGGGGTCCTGATCCCATTCAAAAAGACCATCCAGATCCTCGGAGTACGTTTGGATCGGTGTTTAAGGTTTGCTGATCATTTTAATGATATCAAGACCAAATGCAGCACCCGCTAGAACATCCTCAGAACAGTCTCCAAACCACATAGGTGTAGCAATAGAGACACTCTCCTCCAAGGTTTTCAATTTTGTTAAGTGTACAAACGATGCTTAGTTTGTAAAGGCGCAGCTGCGAAGCGAGGCTGGAGGCGACTGGGTTCGTTTCCCGTCAGGTCTATTCATTTTTCGAGTTGGAAAATGTCTTTACTTCCTTGGGCGTATTCAAGCTTTCAATTAAAATGTGGAAGTCTTTCAAAGAATACTAAGTTGTGAGCAGGCAAAGAGCTAATATGCTTTAAGAAATAAGCTCGAAATGCCATGTAGTAGTGAGCAATGAAAAATAGTGTTTAATTTGTCGTGGATCAGTATTTGAAGCCGCGGATTTTTTTGTTGAGAAATCGCGAATTTCGTGTATCATATTTTGAAAATCTTGTAACAGCCATGCAGCTTTAAAGACCTCATAGGTCAACGCCTGAAGGCTGATAGGTTGAATCCATGGCCATTGCGAACCATTATAGATTGAGTGCAAAGACCTTACGAATTCTAGAAGTTTTGTGAGTCAACTCTGGACACGCTTCGGGAGAAGTCCACATACCATCTTTATAGCTCTTATGGGTCAACTATGAAGGTTAATTACATTGGTCCTTTGGATCAACTCTGGAGGCCTTATGACCAATTTCAGTACTTAGTAAGTTTAATTCGGGATCAACGTAGGATGCCTCTAGAGGACTTATGGAGATGTCTTGTGGGATAAGCTTGTGAAACGTGTGCAGACGTCTTATGAAGTCAGTGCAGAGGCATCCGCAGTTATCGCAACAACAATTACGAATTTGTCATAGGGTTTAAGTTTATGAATACTCAAAGAAAACCTGTTATGTTGCTTGAGAATTTCCCATTTCCTTATTTTCTAAATTTACAACAACCATTACCAGCCATCGCCTTTCTAGTATTTCAGTACTCACCAATATCCACTATAATTATTATTCCTTGTGGAGAAATTCACTCAAAATGAACAACAAATTCAGAGAGCTTTAAAACCAACTACGCAGGCCTGAAGCAACTAATAAAATCATTTAAAATTTTACAGCAATAAACGCATAACGACCATTTCGTCAATAATTTTCCCCAAAGCCATGCTTCATCTACATCGCCTCGGACACAGTGCTCGTAAAATTATCAGTCCCACTCGACTTTTACGATCCACCGGACGCCCCATAACCGTTCGTTGGATAGGGAAGCAGCTGACCACGTGTCAGCCCTGGCCGTCCGTCAAGTGAGTGATATCCCACCCAAGAACAAAAACAACAACTTCAACGAAGCCTACAATGATTATGATTATGACGGTGCTATTGTGTGTGAAAATTCCTTCTCCATTTCACTCAAATATACAGACACACACACACACGTGCAAAAGCACGACTAGCCCCGCCGCCCTGCTCTTCCCCGCAAACTCTCCGACCAAACCTAACGGAAAATATTTTCTGTAACCAATCGCCCGCAAAAGTGTAGCAAACAACGCGAAACACCGAAAACATCAACATTTCCCCGGGACACCTTCCTCCATTCGGTTTGGCCAAACATCCATCTACGCCGAGGACCAGAAAACTATTAAAACAGCAAAAACTGAATCGTGTGGGTTGTGGAGTTCAAGGGTAGATGGGCGAGTGCTGGGAAAATCCCTAAACTTGTCCTGTGTAGAAGAGAGAGAGAGCTGAGTGGCTGGGAGCAGTGTGTCGTTCATCATGCGGTGGATTTACAGTACAGTGTTGCCGTTTCAGCGAAAGATGTCATAATCAGAGCGATTCCAGACAAATTCGCAAATCCATTAATTTTCATTATTTTTTAATTTGGCTGAAAATTTGCCGAAACGTTCCTCATGATCAAAAATGCCATTTTGCATCTTCAGATCACTATTTTAAATCGAGCCTTAATTTTGAAAAAGGGTCTATAGAAAAATGTTAAGCTTATCTTCAGAAAATGGTTACTCGAAAAATGTTCGCCCAATCGGTTTGGTATCTTTGGCAATGTTGTAGGGAGCATTTGGAACTATAGGCCCTTCTCATTAATTAAAGCTCGATTTAAAATGGTGATCTGAAGATGCAAAATTGTATTTTTGGATATGAGGAACGTTTCTAAAATTTTCAGCCCATTAAAAAAAATCGAAAATTAATGGATTTGCAAACTCGTCTGAAATCGCTCAACATTCTTTCAACATATCTCATGGAGGCGCTTGGTAGCTCATTGCTCCGCAAGATTGGCAACGCTCTGCTGGCTAGTCACGCATTGCCACAATTCCCCACAGTATGATAGGCCCACGGACAACGAAACGGCAGAGAAGGGTTTGAGTTGAAACGGAACTTTTGTTTTATGATGATTCTCTCCAACCAACCCCCAAAATATACGAGAAAGCACATTGTACACCAATGACGACAACTAGAGAGTAACAACAGCAACAACAACAACAATAATAATAACGACAATTCACAGCCAGAAAAGGCCAGTAGCAGCCAAAAGCTGGAAACCTGTCAACCGATAAATAGTGGAGCCGGGTTGGTATACTGTTTGGCCGTGTTATGCCGCGCGACCCCACCAGCCAATTCGTGTCCCTCGTGTAAGGATATGCGTGATGTGTGTTCAGCAGCCTCGATCCATATTGGGCTCTTCTTTTCCTGCTACACCATCGTCGTTGTCGTCGTCGTCATCGTCGGGGTCCCTTGGATGGGTAGCAGTCGGGTGGCTGGTGGCAGAGCGAAGCACCAGTTAGTCCGACCATCCGACGACCAACCGATACGATGTATGGCTGGCAATGGTTCTGCTGTTGTTGGGTGGGCCACGACCCGAGAAATATGTGTGGCAGTAAAATATAATGTAATGAAATAAAACCTCGTTTATAACATTTCCCGTGATGGGTTTTTTCCTGCTTGCTCTCGCCTCCTCCCCTCCCAAGAGCGGAGCAGAGGTGGCCGGCGCGGGGAAAGGAAATGGTTTGACCCGGTCGGATGCGAAATTGCTTTATAGATTATGATATGTTGGGGTGGTTGGTTGGTTGGTTGGTTGGGTGGCCGAAGAGCCGTAGGCAACGAGTGTTCTAGCCGTAGTTGTGCACTGAACGGGGTGAGCAGTTTTGGTATATCTTCTGCCATTGGCTGTTTTCGTTTCCTGCCGATTGACAAGTGTAGACAATGGGTGTAATAACCGTATTTCAAGTGCAATATTCGACAAGCTTGGAGCGATGGAAGATTTATTCACTCCATGCATGAGTTGATATGGAACACAAAATTTGTTTTCATGTTTACTAGAGAGCAATTTAATTTTGCTATTAGGTATTGTGCTTCCAAAAACAAATAACTGTTCGAATGATGGATTTGTTCGATTGAAAAGAATGCAAATTATAGATAGTTTTTTAAAGATTTTCTGAGTATCAGATGGCTACCATCTTTGCAAATCTGACGGTTAATGTGTTAAATCTACCAGAATAAAAACGGTTTGGTATAGCATAATTAAAAAAACGATAAATGCTTTGAGCTACAAATTTAAGATAATTTCTATTTAAAAAGAAACTAGAATACATGAACGAAAACAGGTGAAAAATCACAGGATTAATAAAAAAAAATGCTAGAACAAAAATTCATCTACATAAGAGCTACAGTATTGTACCGTTTTTGGCAACAAGGTTTTCGCTTTTCATCTTTCAAAAACGGAATCAAATTTTTGTTCAAACTGACCGAACTATTGATAAAATGTTCAAAACAGTAAAATCATATTTTTTATACACCTAGCAGTGGTAAATAAAGGACTAAACCGATTTTGTCAGCCGCCTTTTTGAAAATCTTTGGTAGGTATTCTGTATGATGGTTGTTCTGCAGGTTATTACACTATTCAATATTCAAACAGACGAACATGCTTTTCTTCAGCAAAAAGTCCATCAACTTTTGATTTGTTCTTAACTGATACATGACAACTTTGTAGATAATTGCTTACCCATGTTGACTTCGGTTCTGACCACCTTCCTGTAACTTTTGAAACATCCCAAGAAATAATTTCTTATCCCAACAGCTCTACTTTCAATTACCATAGAGCTGATTGGGAGCAATATCGAACAGTTATGGAATATAGCTTCGATCTAAACATTCCTTTGCAAACCAAAGATGATGTTAATTATGCTCTTCAATCTCTGATTACTTCTATAGTTGAAGCAAGAGCTGCCTCAGTACCAAAATGCGAGGTTAAATTCGATTCATTCGTAATAGACGACGATCTTCAGCTCTTGTTCCGTCTGAAAAATGTCCGTGCGAGGCAATATCGAAGAACCCGCGTTCCTGCCATGAAAGTTATCTGGCGCGATTTGCAAAAAAGAAGTTAAAAGCGATTCTCTGCCCAGAGGAACAAAACTTTTGAAAATAATTATTCTAAATTCGACCCGAGTTCCAAACCTTTTTGGAAGATCACAATTTTTTTGAAAAAACCTCAAAAGCCTATTCCAATAATTCAACTAATCCTTTTGAGAATCAGGTTACTTGGTAACTCTGAATATTTTCTCTCTCTCTCTCTCTTTTGTGATTCCTGGGGGCCTGATTTGGACGAAGTAAGATCTATAACTAAAAAGTTTCAAAATATGAAAGCTCTAGGTGATGATGGAATTTGCTATATCATCATCATCACAAAAACTCCCAAAGAGTACCTTGTTTCCTGATAAATCGAGAGCTGTTCCAATTTTGACGTCGGATAAAAATCCAGCTGTAGCTTCCAGCTACCGTCCAATAAGTTTGCTTTCATCAATTAGTAAACTTTTTGAACAGATAATTTTGAATAGAATGATGCTTCACATCAATACGAACTCAATTTTTGTAGAAGAGCAATTTGGATTTCGCCATGGGCATTCAAGTACTCATCAACTCTTAAGAGTTACCAATTTAATTCGCTCAAACAGATCTGAAGGCTTCTCAACTGGGAGTTGCTCTTCTAGACATAGAAAAAGCATTCGACCGTATTTGGTATAAAGGTTTGATTGCCATTGATTGGTAGTAAAGCAGTTAAAAACGTATGGGAGAAACCTCTTGTTGGTTCTCGCAACACGCTCCACAGCTGGTGCTAGCGGGTACACTTTTAGACCAGTTTTTCTAGCCCTTCTGGCAACCGCGTCCGCTCAGCTTCACTGACAGAAACGTGATTTTCAATGCCCCACTAGCAACTACATATCAGCCTGTATTAGAATGTTTTGTTGTTGTTCGATCACAAGTAAATTAGCCTGCAAAAGGTAAAGTTGGAAAAAAAGGGAGTGTAGTTTTTTTTTTTGGTTTTTGCCATAGATTAATTCTCCTGATTAGTCGGAATATCGTTGCTGCCCATCGCTGAGCCCTTGGTGCGACGGATGAAGAAAAAGTAAACACAACGTAGGGTAAGCGCGCCAACATAATTTTGGTGCCGTGACAAGGGTACCTTTCGGACCGCGTGCTTAGTGTTACTGGGCGCCGCCATCTTCAAGGCCGGCACAAAACGGTATTCAACGGAAGAGATTAGTTCGTGATCCTGCTTGCTGCTTGTAAAATACAAGGCTTGATTTATCGGGCACAAGGTAACGACCTGTCCATTTGATTTGCGGGTATCACAGGTGTCCTTTAGATCTTCTTTCCCTTCTGGTTGCATGCGCTGATTGATCCCGATTGTTCCTGCTCGACAATTGCTACTATTCACACCGGAGTGTGGCATTGGAAGCGCCATTTTTCATCATCGATCGGCGCACAATTGGACCTTTGTGCACCTTGGCGTTTCTAGCCATTGTGTAGTACAATTTATACAATTTCCTGTTGTATCTTCGCATCGTGGCATCACCTGTTGTGTCGATTTTACTTGTGTGGCTTGACGACTTTCGGTACGGTCGGTACTGCACCGTGTTCCTGTTTGCAGAATTTAAATACAAGGCACCGTACCTGCCTTGGACAAGGTGAGTACCTGTCCAAGTTTCCTATCGCACCCTCCGTGGGTCTACTTGTGGTTCTTTTGTGCGCAGGTGATTCATCGATCCGCTGCACGATATGGCGGAAGTGCAGACGAGAGACGCTGCTTTCATCGTTGGGTGGGGCAGAAGCTCTCATCGGTGGATATGAAGCACAACGGGACCAACTGCAAGTTCCGTTGAGAATCCAGTACTTGGACGGCGTATGGAACAACCTGGAAGCAGTTCAGGCGGAGCTTGAGGACAGCGAGACGACGGATGAAGGAAGGGCAGAGCATGCTACCATTCGTGCGGGGTTTGAATCAATGCTGTTTGAAATAAAAGCCACTCTCATTTCGAAATTGCCTCCCATTGTTCAAGAGCGCATCCCTCCTCCCCCTCAAGTTTCCTCCACTCTCTCTGGGATCAAGCTGCCGACGATTTCTCTACCCGAGTTCGATGGAGATTATATGCAATTGCTTGCATTCCACGATACCTTCATGGCGCTCATGCACTCGAATCCAGATCTGTCAGCCATTCAGAAGTTCCACTATCTACGAGCAGCAGTCAAGGGTGAAGCTTCTCAACTGATCGAATCGATTGGCATCAGTTCCGCTAATTACGCTTTGGCTTGGCAGACTCTGGAGAACCGGTATTCCAACGATTATTTGTTGAAGAAGCGATACCTGCAGGCACTCTTCGACATCCCGCGCATGAAAAACGAGTCCGCTGCAGCATTACATGGATTGGTGGACGATTTTGAGCGGCACACGAAGGTTCTACATCAATTGGGAGAGCCTACCGACACCTGGAGTGCTATTTTGGAACATCTTCTGTGCACGCGACTGCACGATGACACTCTCAAGGCGTGGGAGGACCATGCGTCGACGGTAGCGAATCCGGATTACACCTGCCTCATCGATTTCCTGCAACGGAGGACACGAATACTAGAATCCATCTCCGTGAATCACCACACAGCCGAATCTGCTTCTGGTTCCAGTGGTCATTCTCATCCGTCGAGGAAAAATCAGGTCCACACACAGCTTCGCCTTGCTTCTTGTGCATCGACTACTAGTTCTGGGGAAAAGTGCATCCCCTGTAGCCAGTCACATTCTGAGACGAAATGCGTCAAATTCAACCGACTTTCGCCGATCGAACGACAGCAGCTTGTAAGCTCAAAACGTCTGTGTCACAACTGCTTGAGGGGTGATCGATGAGCCGTAAATGTAATCGACGTCACCATACTCTTCTTCATCTTGGACAGACCGAGAGTTCTCGCAGGACTAGCAACGAAGGTACTTCTCCTAGTGTCGAAGCCGCTCCGAGTTCGCTTTCTCATGCACCATCTGCAATTGAGTCGTCCACACAATCGATGGTTACTGCCTCCGAGAATGTTCCGCCAGTTGAAGTCAGCACAGCCCTGCAGCATCCTCGTGAAAACGTTTTTCTCCTCACCGTCGTTGTGAAGGTCATCGGAGCGTACGGTGTGGAGTATCTAGCCCGTGCGCTTCTTGACAGTGCCTCGCTACCAAATCTCATCACGGATCGGTTGGCAAAGATCCTGCGGCTGCGGCGACAGCCCGCGATCGTGACAGTACAAGGAGCAGGTCAGCTTTCCAAACCTGTCAATGAATCCGTTTTCGCTCAGGTGCAGTCCAGGAAGGGAAACTTCTCGTGTGGTGTAAACTTTCTGGTGATGGATAAAGTAACTGCTGTTCTTCCTTCTCAAAACATTTCCATTGCGAGTTGGAAAATTCCAGATGAATTGTTCATGGCAGATCCATCGTTCAACGAGAGTCAACCGATAGATATGGTTCTAGGCGCAAGACATTTCTACTCCTTCTTCCCCAGCAATGAGCGCATCCAGCTTGACAGAAACCTTCCACTTCTGGTCAACAGCGTCTTCGGTTGGATCGTTGCTGGTTCGACGAATGATAGCTCAGTCACCCACATATCTGCACCATTTATCTCGTGCAATGCGGTCGAAGTTTCGATGATGTCTTTGGAGGAAAGCATGGAGAGGTTTTGGAAAACCGAAGAGTTGACAACCAAGGACAACTACTCAGTGGAAGAACGGCGCTGTGAATCCATGTATCAGTCCACCGTTTCACGAAATGTAGATGGTCGATATGTAGTTCGGAATCCTCGGAAGTCCGACTTCAATGTGTTGCTCGGAAAATCTCGGGACAACGCCCAGCGAAGGTTCGAGTACCTGGAAAGACGCTTGGAACGAAACCCAAAATTGAAGAATGAATGTCACCAGTTCATCAAGGAGTATATGTCCCTCGGCCACATGCGGTTGGTCGAAGCGGATGATGAAAATGCTCCAGCCTACTATCTGCCCCACCACCGCGTAATTAAGGAAGCAAGTACGACGACCAAGGTCCGAGTTGTTTTTGATGGCTCAGCTAAAACTTCTTCCGGTTTCTCCCTCAACGAAGCTCTTTGCGTGGGTCCCATGGTACAGGACGATCTCCTGGACATCATTCTGCGGTTTCGTACCTTTTTCATCGCTTTAGTCGCCGACATTGCCAAAATGTACCGGCAGGTACTTGTACATCCGGACGACACACCATTCCAGCGTATCCTGTGGCGATTTTCCAAGTTATCACCCGTCCAAATCTACGAGCTGCTGACCGTTACGTACGGTTTGGGCCCATCATCCTACCTAGCAACACGTACTCTCCAGCAATTAGCAGAAGATGAAGGCGCTGCATACCCGAATCTCGGTCCAGCGTTGAAGAAGAATTTTTACGTCGATGACTTCATCGGTGGTGCTCAATCCGTCGAAGAAGCGATCCGTCTGCGTACAGAGCTCGACGAACTATTGAAGAACGGTGGATTCGAACTACGGAAGTGGACTTCGAATCAGCTCGAGGTGCTGCAAGGTCTAAGCGATGAACAAGTTGGAACGCAATCCGCTCTTCACTTCAACCCAGATGAATCAATCAAGGCGCTCGGAATAAAACTTCACTGAATACAGAAACTTGCTTTCTGGCCGTGCTGTCAAGTTAAAACATGGAATTTGTTGCAAATTGCACACTGAGCTTGACTTTCTAATATCCAATTTCTAACCGATATGGCAAACTAATTATATTGAAAACGAATATTACTCAGAGAAAAAGTAAAAATATGTTTATTTCTGTTGATTACGATAGTACATTGATTTAACATTTTAATTGATTAGTCTTCATCTTTTCTCATTTGCTGTTCTAATTTAATACTTGCGTTTTCGACTAGTTTACAGAATACCTCTTGGGGGTGTGTTCTGATTGAATTTAAAAATTTGATAAGCTACCTACTTAATCTAAAGCTTAACCTAACGTGCCAGATTCCTAATAATCAGCGGATCGGATTGCCTACAGCAATCTCTGAACCTTTGGATGGTAGATGTTCTCCGTAACTCCAGCGTCTGAAGACCAGCCAGGCGATGGACCTCAGAGTTCTCATTCGTGGAGGACTGTTGAGGATCATTCTCAAAAACTTGTTTTGGATCCTTTGTAGTTTGAGGTGATGGGAACTTGCGCTACTCTCTCAGATTGGCATCCCGTATTATATTACAGGAAGGATTATTTGCTTATAGACAGCAAACTTGTTTTTGAGGATGAGTGGATATAAGGATCTCATCAGGATGTTATGTTTGGTTTTTGTTTTGTTAATGTGGTCCCTGAAAAGCAGCTTGTTGTCGAGTGTAAGGCCGAGGTATACTACCTTTTTTTACCATTCCACCATTGTGCCGTTCAAGTTGATGTTATTATTCACAGACGGAACAAGTCTGGGTGGCAGTCAGAGCTCCGATGACCCTACCCGTATAGATGATGGATGCGTCATCTGCGAACAGTGACAACGATCCACCATCAGGGAGAGCCGGCATCTCGGAGGTGAACAGGTTGAACAAGATGGGACCAAGGATGCTTCCCTGTGGGACACCCGCACCGATGTGGAAAGCATCCGATGTGATGCCATTGAGAGAAACTCTGAATGTCCTGTCCATGAGGTAATTTTTAATTATCTTCACTAGGAAGATTGGAATACCGTATCGCTGCAATTTGTAGACCAGGACATCATGCCAAACATTGTCGAACGCTTTTTCAACGTCCAACAATGCCATGGCAGATGTTTTAGATACAGACTTGTTCCGTCTGAGAATGTTTGTTACTCGAGTGAGCTGGTGAACAGTCGAGCGACCTTTACGGAAGCCAAACTGCTCCTCGAGCAATATGTTGTTTTCCTCGGCAGATGCCAGGAGTCGACGGTAAACTGCTCTTTCGAACAGCTTTGATAACCCTAAGAGAAGGCAGATGGGTCGGTAACTTGAAGGAGAGGATGGATCTTTCCCAGGTTTCCGAATGGGAATGAATTTAGCTGACTTCCAGCACGAAGGGAAGTAGCCAAGTTTTATGCACTGGTTGAAGAATCTGGAACTCAGATGTTTGAGTTCCAGATTCAGGATTTGGTCGAAACCTGGGGCCTTCATATTTTTAGATGATTTGGCATAGGCCAACAGTTGGTCAGCCGTAATCACAGATTCCACAGGAAAGTTGTTCGGAATTCAATGGAGGTTGTTTGCGTTTACCGCAACTGCAGTATCGTAAGGACTAGGCATGTTCAGTCCTAGATTATGCGAGCTGACGAAATGTTGACCTATAGCATCAGCCTTCTCTTCAGGGGTTATCAGATGATCAACTGAATCATTGGGTTGATTCAACGGCACAAGTGGGGGAATGGGTCTTGGCTTATTTTTAAGGATTTTGGTTAGCTTGCAGAAGGGCTTTGCACAATCTGGGAGGGAGCTCATTTTGTTACTAAAGTCCTCATTTGTGATTATAGGCTTGGATTATTTTTGTTAGACGGTTGCAATGGGTCTTCAAGGCAGGCAGTCCAGTACGTTGGTGCCTATGCATGGTGTTACGGAGTCTGATAATGTTTTTAGTGGGACTATCAAGGTTCAGAGTATTGCTCACTAGATACTGGCACGTGTTGTTCCCTGGCTCGGGATATCGCCTCCTCCATGGAAAGCAGGCATCGGTCAACGTCTTCAGGGGCGTCCGGATTTACTTCGTAGTCTACGGCGGTGTCGACACAGTGCTGGAACCGATTCCATTCAACACGATGGTAGTTTCGCCGGGATGCTTGAAATCTATTAGCCGAGAAGCCTACTTTGGCCACCACCGGGTAGTGGTCCGAGCTCAACTCCTGGAATGCCACAGGTTGCGAGATGTTGTGTCCCATGTTGCTTACGAAGATGTCGATGGTCGCATGAACCCCAGACCGACTCAACCGGGTG
The DNA here is from genome assembly GCF_037179485.1 of Ochlerotatus camptorhynchus. Classification (NCBI taxonomy): domain Eukaryota; kingdom Metazoa; phylum Arthropoda; class Insecta; order Diptera; family Culicidae; genus Ochlerotatus; species Ochlerotatus camptorhynchus. The sequence continues at coordinate 1,301,515 of NW_027040620.1, forward strand.
GGAGTGTCCGGGGCCAAGATGGTATAGTGGCCCTCTTGCAGGTCTTCATTCAGGATGGTGCCGTTTCGATTGCTCCGACCGTTGCCCCAAGCTTGGTGTTTTGCGTTTAGGTCACCAGCGATGATGACGTTTTCGCTCCTCCGGGTGAGTTTGATGATGTCTTTCCGGATGGTCACTGACGACCCGTCCCTGATGTTGGTTTGCTTGGGGCAGTAGGCCGCGATGATGGTGATTGCGCCAAGTGATGTGCTCACCTCCACTCCGATGGCTTCAATTGTTTTCAGCTGAAAGCTTGGCAGTAGCCGGCAACTGATGTTTCGTCTTGCAGCGAAGGGCCATTTCCCCACCCCCGGAGCAGGTGCGGTCAAGCCGGAAGTCGGGAAGGAATACGCTCAGTTTGGGCTTCAAGTGCGCTCGTTGATAATAGCAATGTCGACCTCCCTGGTGTTGAGGAAATCGAGTAGCTCTCTATGCTTGTTCGTCAGCGAGCAAGCGTTCTAATTTTCAATTATTATAGCTTCACGGTCCATACTTGGCGACGAGTGAAAAGGCAGCATGAAGCTGTTCAGATCGAGTCTTGCAGGTTCGCAGGATGACGATCACCTCTGCAACAGCGTTACTAGTTCTTCCGATGTGAAAGGAGATTCGTCAACTGAATCGCTTGAGGCAACACGGGCATGATCTGGCAGGACCGCTGCGGCAGTGAGGCGATGCTGAGCTGAGAGAGCGGCTCGTTGATTGTTGATGGGTAGCGGTGGAAGATTTGGGACCAGGCGACGAGGCTGGATTGCCGGGTATTGTTCATCCGTGATGACTGGTGGTGTGCGTTGGTTTCGATGACGGCCTGGCAAGTTGGTAGTTGCCACCTTCTTCCTGATGAATTTCGTTCGCCTGGGGGCAGTCCCGAGTAGTGGCACGATGAGTATCGCCGCAATTCACGCACTTTGGCTCGGTGTCATCAGCACCGGTCGCTGTCGAGTGGGCCATAGCACACTTGTCGCAGCGTGGTTTCATATGACAGTTTTTCGTGCCATGGCCGAAGGAGAGGCAGCTTGTGCATTGGGTCACATCACGGTGTTGCGGTTTGTAGAATTCACAGTCGATAATGACCTGAAACAGGTCACGTATGTCCCGAGCAAAGTAGAATAACAACCCGATATCATCTAGATATCAAGTCTTGTTATCTCAGATATCATTTTGTTTTCAGTTGTTATCGCATAACTTACTTAGTTATCAGCCTTGATCAATTTTGTTATCAGTTGTTATCATAAAAAATTCACTATATATTTATTAACGATGCAAGGTTAGTTCAAAACTTTAAATATTATTCGCATTGAAACAATAAAAAATAGTGCTTTTAATCCCTAATCATATTTCAGTTATCAGCGTAAGGCTTTGATATCAAAATGATAACAGGATTTGAAATTTATGGAATAAATTTGTATGGCATACAGAATTTGTTATCAAGATATTATCAATGATAACAAAATTAGTTATTTTTGTGATATCCAACGAGCAATATTCAGCTATCAAAATGTGATAACCGGGTAATAGAACTTGTTATCAATTTGATATTTTACTTTGCTCGGGGTTGCTCTTCAGCGCAGCAAGGGTGGTGGAGCCCTTCATGACGTGGATCAGAAACAGTTGGTCACGATAGTTGGTATTGGGCATAGGTCGTCGATTCATTGGGTGGACTGCCTCTGGTTTTAATCCGAGCCTCACCAGTTCATCTTTTACGGCAGCCGCTTCGTACGACGGCAGTCCTCGTAAATGGTTTCATCGAAGGCAAATCGTGGGTGTAAAACTCCACTATGCTGTTCTTCAGCAGGTCACCGACCGACTTGTACTGCTGTAGGCTGGAGCACATGATCTTTGTTCCAACGCTACAGATCTTGAATCGCGGGAACAATTTGCTGCGTCATCCGAAGCAGTGCTGGCATCCGTTTGGGCCTTCTTACTAGGGCCCTCCGATGCAGGAGCAGTAGTGCTTTGTTTGGTGGCAAGTGCAATTAGGCTTCGGCTTGTGTTGTTAGGGACCAACTTTCTGATGGCTGTGATAGGGGTGAGCACCTTGCGGTCGATGAAAATGTATGAGAAAATTGAATTTTTCTATATTTCTCAATTTTAAGCTGTTTAAATATTGAACATTCATAATGTGTGAAATATCACACAAATCTTATAAAACTTCCGAATCGATCGACATATAATTCATCAAAATCCATTGATTACTGGCCAAGTTATTAGCATTTAAAACCTGGCAAATTTTCGTTGCATTTCCCTGGATTGGCACCCTTCCCGAAAGACGTAGTCCTACGTCAATAGTAGATTATGGTTAATTGTTTACTTTACCCTATTTCAATTTTACCCCCTAACAATCACATTTCAACTAAGTATAAGAATAAAAATCATTCAGAGCGAAAAGTTTGAGAATTCATCTTTAAAAACGGAAAAGTTTATTGAAATCTGCAAGCAGCCAAAATCGGGGGTAGACAAAATCTGGAAAGCACTGTATCGTTTTGTTTCGTAGCGACTTTGCAAATTGCAACATTGAACTTAAATAAAACAGCAAAAAAGGTTATCTTCCATTAATTCCACTTAATTAATTTTGGTATCCATGACAGATACGTATTTTGACTACAATGTGCAGTCTTCATCAGTGTCATTCCCACTAAAGAACTTATCAAAATCTAACCCCCATAAGTACTTATCCCCTAGGTAAAAAAGTCAAGATCACAGGTATAAAAATGAAACTACAATGTGTTGAATCGGAACCTACTTAACTAATAAAAACCAAAGATTTAAGTAAACTAAAGGAGAAAAATCTATACAACACTCTAATAAGGAAAATCCCAAAGGCTTGGTAGCCATCATAATGAAGTAATGAAGTTGGGTTGTTAGCGGAATGCTTAAATAAAACAGCAAAAAATGTTATCTTCCATTTAAGTAGTACTTAAGGGGGTTAGATTTTTATAAGTTCTTTAGTGGGAATGACACTGATGAAGACTGCACATTGTAGTCGAAATACGTATCTGTCATGGATAACAAAATTAATTAAGTGGAATTAAATGGAAGATAACACTTTTTTGCTGTTTTATTTAAGCATTCAGTTAACAAAATATTCGTCATTGTCCTAAATTCCGCTTGTAAGTTCCGAAAGTGGTCTGTATATGTGTATAGTACAGAAGCATTAGGAGGAAACCGGTTGCATCAAAAAGATCTGTCGTCTCTACTTGCTTACTAAGAAAATTGCTAGCTTGGGTATTTGATTATTAAATCTAATATAATTAATTATTAAATTTCTGTGCCACAAGCACAGGACTTTTCCTTTTTGCCACCCACTTTCACAGAAGCTTGTGCAAGTGGTACAACCACCACTCGGAGAGCATTTATCCGGTTCCGGTAAAATGTTGGCTCAGAAACTAAATTGCTGGCATAATTATAATCGTATGACCGCATTTAAATATAATCATTTAATTCAATATCACCGAATTTTTTCATCCTCAAACAGGACGTTGTCACACAGCAAAGCACACATAAAGAGAAAGGGGAGCCCAGTATGGTGACTGAAGTGAAGTCCCCCTGAGAATTTCTCGTTTTTAATAGGGTAATGACACGGAACGCTCCATTCTCTTCAATTATATTTATGAGAAATCAATAGGTCGATAGGATCTACAGAAACCAATAGTCGACGACACGCGGAAGTGCAACCACCTCATAAGGTCGAACTGGAAAACACCCATTTGACCCACTTTTGTCGGATCGATTACTCCGGAAACCATTCACCACTACTAGCAGTATCATCCCTCGACACAACTCTGGTACACAAATTCCATTTACACAGTACATCACCCCACGACCGCCATCAAACGTGACAAACTTACCCACCCACCAAGCCACAAAAAGAAAACTCAATGCGATTCTGTTCCAATATAGAGCCATAATCGTCGTCGTCGTCGTCGTCGTAATTCAGATTCAAATACGAATCCTGTTGGCGTGTTGTTTTCCATTCGCCGTCGTCGTCGTCGTCGCGTCGCATGTGTAAATACAGAACTTACACTCCATATCGCGGCGTCCGGACGCAACGACACGATCCGATGGGGGGTGGGGTTTGAGGAAGCGCATTGTGGAAGTGCAAACAATTTCTCGCAACATGTTAAATGTACTGTGCTCTGCTCTACTATACGAAAGAGCTTTATCGCAATAGTTCAATCCATTCAACTAATGTCGGAACTGGAACCCCCTCGCCTCCCATGGCAGTCAGTGCCAAGTGCCGCGCACACGGTGAAATATGAAAATTACCAAAGCCATTTGAAAATGGATTCGGTCCCACTTCCGTCGGCACTAATGTGCGAGGATTGCCGGCAAGCAATCAAGCAACAACAACAACCATCACGGCTTGTACAAGTTCACAACCGCCACACAGTATGAGGAAGTTCATAATTCATTTTTCACCACCATAACCGCCGCCACCACCGGGGAAATGGGGTTAGAGCCATCCATTCTTTTGTTTCCACTTGATTGTGCCATACTAGAATGTCGCGTGATGCGAAGAAAGTTATTTTCTTGTTAAGCCGTGGTTTGTGAGTGGTGTGGCAGCCAGACTTGTGGGAAGTACAATTTATATGGAAGGAAAAGCTTAAGGTGAAGCTCCTCGGAAGTGCCTCTCATGAGCAAGAACTCGAAGTTTATGGTCCGGGGATAACTGTCCTGGTGAGTGTAAGAGCTATATCATCTTGCAACAGTTACTTATCATCGTCTGTGGAGAATAGGACGTCAAATTATTTCGCTGATGCTTATGGAATTATATGGTAATGTGTTGTTTTCGTGTTGAAAATGCAATTTATACTATAATGTAATGGACAGGAGAAGTGTCGTAGTAAAAAATATTCATATCTATGTTAATACATGTCTAGTCGGAATGCTTTGTTTGGCCCGAAAATTCTATTTCACTACCACTGAAAAAGTGCCATCTGCTGCGATATAACACTTTGGATCATGCCCTATTGGAGATATTTACATTATACAGTAAACAGCGTTTATGACATCGAAATATGTTAACGATTCATGAATATAATTTTGTTAATTTAGGTTTCCCGGAATCGATTGGACTGAAAAATCAAAAATTTGTGCCTAGAAAAAGCAAATAATGCACTTCAAGGTTGCTTCATACCATTGTTTCTTATCCAATGGGACAACCTGACCAAAACTAAAATGGGAAGGACTTGCAGAGCTGCAATTTCAATATCCACATTTTTCTAATGCTGCTTTCAATAGGTACACCACCATATATATTTACATGGCGACTCGAACCAGCTAATGGACCAATTAACGTATAATATTTAATATTTGCTTTGGAAAAGAGAACTCCGTGATAAATACCACCGCAAATACCTTTTATTACTACTAAATCCATGTTTATTCACCACTTAATGGTTTGTTGCCATACGCGTTGGTTTATCGCAATATCAATGCTCAATAACAAGCCACTATTTTATCACACTGTCAAACAAACAAAAAAAAAAGTGCCACTCTTCGAAAGTCTGTCTAGATTCAATGATTTCCCACCCCAACCGCATGTGAAAACATTCCACTCATTATCCAATATTGCACCCGTGAAAAATCGCAACCATAAGCCCATTGTTACCTTACCATCCAACAATCCACCATCGTCGCTCACTCCGTCAAAACCACACCAAATGAATAAGTGTCCCGCTGTCATTCTCATCATCAATCAATCGACCGCACCCGTTTCACCTCCCTTTCTCTCTTTTTGTCAGTGTATTTAATCAAATCACCACATTCATGACCGTGGAAAACCGCGACCGAATTCCTACCACCTCCCATGACACACACCCACCCAATGGCCGCTGCTGCTACTACACTGGATGTTGTGTGTTGTATGTGTGTGCCATTTGCATTTATGAGTGTTTTTAGTCATTATTTAAACGAACAGTTTAATCGCTGCCATCCATATTTAACATGTCACACATACCGTTTGATGTTCTCCACTGTCTGTCCTCCCTATCCCTATTCGTGTTAACCCAAACTCCGATCAACCGCTACCACTGACTATGTGGCAACAACCGTTGAAGCATGACTTGTTTGCATGATTGTGTTTTAACAGTTAGGGTGTTTCGCCCAACTTGCTGTGTCGGAAAAGTCATTAGGCCGTTTCCAATAACCACAATGAAAGTTGCAATTTCTAGTCTGATGACTTTTCCGACATTTTATTTTTATTTATTTTTATTTTCGAACCACCCTAGTCCCTTCCTTCATTGAAATTGAGGTGGCACTTTATTGGCGCATAATGATAATCACAACAATGCAATTAAATCATTTATACATTATAATTATCCCCTACCGAGTGCCACCTCTCCGCTCGTCGCCACCCCCCCCCCCCCTGCGGTTTATTATTCCCTCACACTACCGAATAAATGTTCACCATTTCCGCTTTGGAGTCCGGTTTTCCGGAACCGACACGCTGCAATATCCCCATTCAATGTACACAAACTCATACCACCCCACTCACACACAAACAAACTCACAAACTCTCGCTCTCATCTGTGATCCAATGCCGTTGGTGCAATACCTAGTTGGTGGTAATTAATTTCCGATCCTGTGTCGTCATCTCTCGCCAGCAACAGATTCATGCACAGCAAATTCCCGGAGGACCACCGCAACCGATACCCGGTCTCGGAGCCCTGGCCGGGCCGCTGACGGCATTCGGCGGCCCGATGGGACTGCCGCATGGTGCACCGCAGAGTCTGCTGAAGGCACCGCCCGATCTGCACCGGGAGGACCTGAAGATTCCCCTCGGGGGACCATCCGCCGAAGAACGAATGGTGAGTACCTCCTTTTTTTTAGAGATAGCGGCACGGCAGTGCACAGTGGGATATTTCCTCGAAAAAAGTCAATTAATTCAGTACCTCAAAAAAGTTTTTTTTTTATGAGAAACTAGCTGAGTGTGCCCGGCCTTGCTCGCGATTCAATATTTGCTTGAGTTTATGCGCCCCCCTCTTATCTAAGGGGCTTTCCCTATTACCATCTCCTTATACCTCCACATGCCAAATTTGGTTCATCTGCTTGATTAGTTCTCGAGTTATGCAGAAATTTCTGTTTCATTTGTACGGGAGCCCCCCCCCCCTTACAGAAGGGGGAGGGGTCTCATCCATCATAAAACCTTTCCTGGCCCCAAAAAACCCTTGTATACAAATTTTCACGCCGATCGGTTCAGTAGTTTCCGAGCCTATAAGGGTCAAACAGACACACAGACAGAAATTCATAGATAGATAGATAGATAGATAGATAGGGGGTGACCCCGGCATAGTGGTTAACATCCATACCTCTCACGCTAAAGTCACGAGTTCAAATCTCACCCCCAGACAAGTCGCGAATTACCCAATAACACTCTTGTGACTATAATAATAAAAAAAAAGATAGATAGATAGATAGATATATTGAATGTCTAGGTGGTTGTTCACGGTACGAATCATTTTCGGGTGGTTTGGGCGAAATAAGGATCTTTACTCTTTTTTTATTAACCATTTAGTCAAGCTTCTGCATTCATTTTCCGTCAGATGTCACTGTTGTTGTTTGTTGTGACATCTATCGGAAAATACGCATAATCTGTTTTCCGATAGTTGTTCACAGAGGACAATGCAGTCAAAAAAGTTGCAGGTTGTGTCCGAAACATGAATGCGGTGACGTAGGACTACCATATTAATGTTGCTGCTCCATAAACTAATATATTAATAACAAAATAGATGGTTTAGACATTTTACTCCAAAATGAACAAATCATTATTAAAATTTTTGAAATTTGATGGTTATTGGATAAATCCTAAAATTAAGATTTAATTTTTGAAATTAGAAAATCAGTTCCTTTCACTGTTCGGAAAATCATTCATTGAGCCTCACCGACAGAATAGTCTCGTGTGCTAGCAAACAAAGCTCACGCTTGAGATTCCCATGCATTTTCACGCACTCACACTCGCCACGCCAGAAACTCATTCCAGCTTATAAACTCATAAAAACCACTCAAACGTCAATTGATAGTATGCTCATGCATGTCGTGTTAGTTTTCTATCCATAGATGCAAACACATTATGAATAAAGCAAAAATCTAAAGCAATTGAACCTGAAAATTGTGGAAGGAAAAACTCATAGGTGAATAAACTCACGCATGAGACTTGAGTTTTACTGTTTTTCCGAACACTTGTTCCTTTATTATTCATAATTAGGTTCCAAACAGGTTCACTCAACTTTCGGAATCTTACTAAAGACTGTCCCACACCAAATTGCATCACGGAAAAAACGCTGTAGAAAATTACCCATTGGGTATTTTCTTTTAAAAATTTGGGTAGAAGTAGTTTAGAGTGCATTGTTTACACTGTATTTTATCGCTGTCAGTTTTTCGAAAGTTCGAAAAAATGGCGTCACCCGAAAAGCAACGTCGCCAATTGATTTTGCGCAAGCACCTGGAAAATCCTCAACTCTCTCATCGGGACATCGGAAAACATTTCGGAATCGTGCAGTCAACGGTGTGTCTTGTGATTAAACGTTACTACGAAACTCTGAGCATCGAACGGAAGGGGAAATGCGGTCAGAATGGATGTTCTATTAGTGATCAGGATCGCAAGCGTGTCGTGAAAGCGTTTAACCGGAATCCCAATGCTTCGGTCAAAAAGTTGAATCTGTTCAAGTCTTTCGTTCAGAGAGCCAAGGACCGGGAGGGACTGCATACGTACAAAGTGCAGAAGGCTCCAAATCGTGATGAACGACAAAATACGGTGGGAAAGTCACGGGTCCGGAAACTGTACACCCAGATGCTGACGAAGCCTCATTGTCTCATCATGGATGATTATACTTACGTCAAGGCGGACTTCCGGAAGCTTCCGGGGCTTCTGTTCTTCACCGCCGAGCACAAGTTTGATGTTCCGGAGGAAGTAAGGAAGTAGACACTTTCAAAGTTTGCCATTAAATACATACATGATTTGGCAAGTGATATGCTCATGTGGCAAACGGAGTGCGCCTTTTTTGACTACCGGGACTGTAAACGGGGAGATCTAACTCAAGGAGTGTCTACAGAAGCATCTGCTTCCTCTGTTGAAGCAACACGAGCGCCCTACGATCTTCTGGCCGAATCTAGCTTCGTGCCACTATTCAAATGTTCTCCTGGAGTGGTACGAAGTAGAGGTGGGGAAAACAACTCATCTGGCTGAGTGGATCAAACCCATCCAGGGAGCCAATTCTGGAGAGGTGAGAGCACATATGCTGGAGGAATAACATGAGCAATAATCTCTATAACAAAGACCAAAAAAAAAAGTGAGTTGATGAGCTGCGGTCCCTAAAAATGAACCGCGCGTCATCAGCTCACTTTAGAGAATCGAGTCTATAGAACAGCTCGGGAGCAGATCGCCCATTTCTAGTACGAAGCCAACGGGGTCTCTTTCGTACCCAAGGACATGAACCCCAACCCCAAGATGTTCCTGCAACCACTTCTGAGTGCGGTTCGAGGTGTGGCACGGAGCCCCATCTTGTTGAAATACAACATTTGGCTTCGGACCGTACTTAAAATCCAGATGTAGACCTCCGTGTTGACCTTGTCGCTTTCTGGAATGAACACCGGGTCCATTTTTTGCCATCGGAAACCACCAATCCAAACACCATAACGCTAGCAGGATGCTTGATCAGATACACGTTCTTGTGCTCGTCGGCCACGTATTTTACCGGAAGAGAACTAATATACCGGTCGGTTCTGGAATTTGATACGGGATCAACGGTAAACATGCTCTAGTCGGTGAACCGGATTATCGGATTACCGGATTTTTTCGCTTTAGGAAGTTCAAGATTTTCTTGCATCGTTCGACCCGTACCTCCCGGATGCGGTTGGTAATCATGTGAGTTTTTTTCCGTGCCCTCGACTTCGGCCCGCAATCTTCCTTTACGATCTTCCGTGCCGTAAAGTCACTGGTCCCGTGTTCCTATGCCATTTTCCTTATTGAACGCACTGGATTCACCCGAATCTTCCTTTTGATAGCAGCGATAACCCTCGGAACCCGAGCTAACCTCGGACGACCTGTGGCCACCTTCGCGGATAGTTGTCCTTTCTTTTCTCGGTCTAAACCCCGTTTGACGGTCCACCACACACCCACGGCGATTGAAATGTCTTTTTGCGACATTTGCGCGTGGGACAAATCAGGAATACGCTGCCACTTCGTCATTGTGCAACTGTCAAACTAAGTAAATCATTTTTTCTTATACACAGCCTACTACGATATGAGCTATAGGTTACGTGCATGCAAAGAAAACCAAGGCATTAAACATTATCACGCATACGGTATAGCTGATCGGATATTTCAATAAAGTCCTGCTCCTCCTGATATTTGTTCAAGACCTTAGGTTGATAAAGTATTATTCTAAATGTTTTCAATTGTTCAAAAAAAATTATATGACGCCTCCAGAAATTCTCCCAAGATTGCTAGTCGATCAGCAAGTATTCTCAAGATGTTCAGGTTATCGTAAATTTCAGTAATGTCACGTGGATTTTGAGGTTGCTTAAGTGTTATCCTGAAACAAAACTGATTTTGGTTGCACTAATTTAATAACATTTCATGAATAGAGGGCGGGCTCTTCTCCCCACTCCTCCAACGTCGGCGATGTTGCCCACGGATTCTCCAAATCCGTTGTTGGCCCTTCATGCAATGACAGGTTGAGTACAATGGATCACATCATTCGAGCAGTTTAAAATGACGTTTCCTACAACTCGAACTTTAACGTGGAACAATATTTTGATATATTTTCTTCAAGAACCTCGAGATAATAGGGTCTTATTTGTAATATGCTTGAAAAATCTGGAATTTATTGTTTCATTTCCGTAAAATCGCTGGTAGAAGGTCGTCCCAAAACTGCTCGACTATATGATTAATTAGAGGTTATTAAAATTTATCAAGTCGAACAACGAGGATAGTCCACATTCTACCGAAAGTTGTTTTGCTACAGTGAGTGGTAATTCCATATCATCATCACTATAAAAAAAAATCATCGCCTTTCCACTTAAAATTCAAGAAGTCTTCTCCAGTTTCAGCATGTCTTCAAACATCTTCACTTAACACGAAATTTGAAGACAATGGTCGAAAATGGGAATTTAGCTGCAAAGATGCATTTAGAGCCTCAAATTGAAACTTAAGAGAAAATGTGTCTTCAACAAAGTTGTTCGTTATAGTTAGATCCTCATTTTGATCTCAATTAATACTAGGGTGGTCCTTATTATCATTGAAATAAAAATATTAGCTTTTTTATTTGCAGAAATAAAAGTATACATTGTTCGATTAAGTTGTAGTTCAGCTAATTTGAAGCAACTTTGTGAGGTAAACTATTTGTATATCTCTTGAATTGAGTGATTTAGAGAAATTTTCCTTAATCAACTTAGAGTGTCACTAAAAAAGTTTTTTCGCTATTGTTTTTTTTTTTTTTAATTTTTAATTTCTCGACGAAGTTGTCTTTAGATAATTTTTAGAATTTCTGAAGACGCAACAGTGCAGAACTTGTCGATAACTTTTGCTGATCAAGAGTTATAGATATTTTTATTTTTAAAATGCACCTTTTTTATTATTAATATCTCGTGTTATGGCAGACACAAAAAATATTTGTTTACAGCATTTGAATATATATAACACAAAACACTTCGCTGAATGTATTCACACGATTCCGTAGTCTTTCAGCTTCAATTTGATTTCAATTTTAAGACTGAGAAATCCCGTTATGCCATATTTTTTCTTTAAATAAAATATGTGCACTACAAAATGCGGCTGTTTGCGAGTTGCCGATAATAGAACACCTGGTTTACACGCAGTTCAAATGAAAAGGCTGGCGAAGACAAAGAGGCTGCTGTCAATATTCGCACTCATCTGAGAAGTTTGGAGCGTTGTAAAAACGTTTTCAAACAGTTTTGGATAAAAAAAATAGAAAAGTAAGCAGCAGATAAATGTAATCAAACACACGTGTGCGTGACGCGTGACGCTGAGGAAATGCTAGTGTGCGTGACGTTGAGGAAATGCTAGAAGAAGCGCGGACGCTCCTAGATTTTTTTATCTTTGGTTTGCTTTCCGTCGATCTTGTATTCCGTACTGACTACCAATGGGAGGCAGCTCTCACACCTGGACCCTTCCTATCGACCCATCAAGTCATGGACCGGGGACCAACGGCTTTACTTCCCATCCGAAGGAAGGCGTGATCAGAGATTTTATGTCTCAGAAAATCACGGCGGCGCCGACTGGGATTGAACCCAGGCCTGCTGGGGTGAAAGGCAGTCACGCTTACCACTACACCACCAGCACCGCTACGCTCCTAGATTGTCGAGAATACGTAAATTCCCCAACCTTATTACGTTGTTTTTCCTTTTAACTCTTTTACAATTGTATCACTTTCACTATTCAGTTTCACTATTAAGTTTCACTATTGATTTTCACTATTCATTTTCACTATTCGCTTTCACTATTCACTTAGCAAATAATGGAAAATTGATCAAAATTGGTCAAGAGATTCAAAAAAATATGTAATATTATATAATTCTAATTGGAATGTTGGAATGCCAAGAGATTCGGAGTTCGATGGAAACTTTAAGGTTAGTTTTAGAACAATTCTGCAGATGATTCTAAGCTTATAGATTTATGAGAATAGTTCCAAATAGCTTCTGAGGAGAATGTTAAGAAAATGGAGTATTTACCGCATTTCCATGCACATTCTAAAAATAGTATCAAAGAATTTCAAGGAACTTCTTAAGATAATTCTAAGAAGAATAAACAATTAATTAAAGAGGATCAGGTAATAGCTCCATGAGAATTGTAAGGAGCATTTCATGGGAAATTCGAAAAGAATTCCAAATATAATTCCAAGAAAAATCTGAGAATTATTCCTAAGGAAATTCCAAGAGAATTTTGAGTTAATTTGCGAGATACTTTGGAGAACTATTCAATTGTATGTCGCCCGTATCCCAATGATGCAGCTGGCACGCAGCAGAGAGAATGGAGGCCTGAAGCTGCAATTACCAGCTCTGAAATGTAAGTCACTCGCAATCAACCGACACCTACAAGAGATCGAATCCCTTCCTTTTTATAGATCCCTTCTTTTCCACGATAATCCCCGCCCAGCCATCTCAATAGATCTTCCCGACCTTAGACAAATCCTATCAAACTTATCCCAAATTCCCCACCAAATCCAACAGAACCCCTCCACCGATCAAATTCACCAGTACTTCGTCCAGCAAACTGAGCTACCAAGGGTGGAACGTAACAGTCCAGCAAGTGGCTGGTCACGCATATGGCGAAACATTGCATCGAGGCAACTTACTTCAGCGCAGAGGACGAAGCTTTACTTGTTGGTGAACGAGAAGATAGAGCACCGCAAACTGCTATTCGTGATGCGGCGAGTAGATGACGAAAACTGTACGCATTGTGGCAACCGTACAGCAGAAACTCTCTCCCACAAATTTTGTGCTTGTGCACGCGTCGGCCCGGCTTGGACGGTTCTTCAGCAGAGAATAGCAGTCATCTTGGGTGGATGGAGGCGACTCGAGTTCGAAGACTTGCTAAGACCTGCCCTATTAGGAATAAACGACAGACATAGAGTGGCAATTCTGAATATGTTTATTACATATATCTGCTTCGTTAACGATTGTAACGGAAGAATTGATTTAGCTGATTTGAACTTTAATCTTGATGTAGCAAATTGACGGTACAACAAAAAAACTTTGTATGCTAAACTGACAAATAAAACTTCACTATTACAACAAAAAAAAAAAAAAAAAAAAAATACCTGACTTACCTTATTGACTGAAATTTAAGTAAATTCTTGGGAGAATTATTGAAAGAAAACTTAAATGGAAATTCATTTCAATATAATTGTTCATCTTCCTTGATTTGAAGCTCTTGCATGAGATTTTCGCCTGCCCTCAACTTAGTGTACTTGAAGCATTCCACAGTTATTAATTGGGAGCTTTCCGTGCCAACCAATGCATGAATTTATACATTGTGTGGCTAGCACAATGATGCTCAATGCGCAGGGAAGGCGAGAAAATTTCCATCCCGAATGTTTTTTGGTGACGTAGACTACGTTTTACGGGAAGGTAATGGGTGTAAATCGAAAATCTAAAATTGCGATCGTCACGAAAAGGTGTAAGGTTTTGAACGCTTATAACTTTATCATTTATCATTTATCATTTTGAAATTAAAATCTAAATACACCAATCGATAGGAAATAATTCTCAAAATATGCCACAATAAATGCTTTTCCAATTTTCCATAAAAACAGTTTAACAGTATACAAATAAAAAGTGATTATTTTATCACTATTTTCATGAAATAAACGTTCTCCCCAAACCCAGTCGTCATAATCGAGTACCACTTGGTTGCACATCGTTCGGATTGAACCTGAAAAGTTATAAAACCGCGCTGCTGTCGTGGCTCAACTCAACAGCAGTAGTAGGATGGTAGCGGTTCCTGTCAACCGCAGCGTTCACCAGTTTAAATCCCGAACCTTGCGTGACGGGAAGGACGAGATCACTGGCTGCTGGCAGCGAGCCCTGTAGCCTCGATGGCGCAAGCACTCCAAAGTGGATCAACCTCGCCTGAGTGATAACGATCCCGCGTTCTACAAGTCTTCTTGAGCTGTGTCCCAGTTGCCGAGTTAAATTGAGCTCGTGGTTAAAAGTGACATTCTGAAAGTTATTTTCAATGTTCGAAAAATCCGGTGATTTTGATCGATCAGTTTTCAAACAGAACTCAGCCACGGTTGCCAAAGTTTAACTTCTAGTCGGTTAGAAATAACCACGCTCGGATAGTAGGGTTATTCGATAAATTTCCATCTGTCAATTTTACCCACGAGTTAAATTTAACTAGCCAATTGGGACACAGGCTTGGAAGTAAAATAAGCGACGATCCATAAATAAATAGCGTAGCATTTTTTAGACCATTTAATCCCCCCTCCCCCCCACCTGGACAACAACCTAAAGAAATCATTCATGCAATTTTCCGAACACTTTTTTTCAAGCTAAAATTAAATAAAAATGGTTTTTTTCTCGTACATTTTTAACCGTCCCCAGAGAGACCAAAAAAATTAAAGTTATGAGAGAAAATTCTATCTCGAGCTCAATCTCTCAACATGGCATGTATTTTAATGACACTCGATTTGTGATTTCCCTCTCACAGATTACAAAATAGAGTACTTCACACTACTAAACATATCTGGTACCTCTATCTATGCATTTAGATTACCATCCATATACATATTTTGCACTATAGATACTTTCTGCCCTGCCCCATTTATAAAAAAAACGATAGGAAATCCTTTCAGGGGCGGGGCTTATAAAGTATTTTTTGAGCAAAATATGTGAAAAGGAGGGACTTCGGACGTTAATCTAAATGCAAATTAAGAGATACCAGACATGTTTTGCATTGCACTGCCCTCTATGAACATTTAACGAAAAACAGATTATGCGTAGCTTCCGATAGATGCCACCGCAAACAACAGCAGTGACATCTGATGGCAAATGAATGCATGCATGAATGAATGAATGTTTTTAGCGTTCTGAAGGTGAATCACTGTGGAAACCTTATTTCTGATCAATCTCATTATAACATACAAAGTTCAAGAGCACAAATATCAACTCTCACCAAACTTATAACAATGAAACTGGAACTTCACGTTTGCTGTAGTGCAGTAGTCAAGGAGTTCCAATTTCATGAGTGATGTCACAACAGCGTCCAAGATTTGTGCTCTAGAAAGCTTGAAGTGATAGGGAATATCAGTCATCATGACGGCCATTGTTAGACGCTTCAAGAAATCACCTGAAGAAAGCCCTACCTTCATATGCTTCATATCTGATTGTAATTTAGGAACCATATGTATTCGCATTTTTATGAGGTCCTGAATTTAACCAAGGTTTACTAAGTAGGAAATCCATTATATCTAAATACGACCGAAATCATAGGTTACTTCTACTGTATTTAAAATCAATATCTAGAAAAATGCACTAGAATTTCACTAAACAGCTTAACGTAGTCTACATCCACCATGCGGTCGTGTCTTGTACACAACCGCACCATTTTTTTTAGATTGGACCAAGAAACGAACCCGCCTCCTCCGGCTTGGGCTTAGTATTAAAGATCAGAAAAGTTTTTACGAATATTCAGGGAAGAGTAAAGTTATCGTATTCAATATCATACCCACCCCTGACAACATTCCAAAAAATTTGACCATTTCAAAACAGCACCATTGGCCCAATCAGCTTAATTAAACTTCACCTCTTTAATTTTTCCTATTGCAGCGCAACTCCGTATCTCCTGCCGAACGTGAAAAATACCGACCTCGATCACCTCTGGACCTGGACAGCGAAGCCAAACGACGGAAAGAGGAAAAACTAAACCACGTAAGTATCGGATTTCTTCCATTTACCATCTCTTCAAATCACACCTTTTCCTTCTTCAATTTTTGTGTCGTACATCCTCAAATTTCCACATACTAACAAGTAGCTCCTCTCTCTATGCCATAGTTCTCTAAATCACTTCGGGCGGGAAAACTCAATCTATCGAATCCAACTTACTAGCGACCAACAGAGCGAGCACCTGTGTGCGCTAGAGTGGATTGAACAGTTTCTTTCTACACCGCGACCTCAGAACACAAAGTTTCACCACAGACATACTTTTACGGAACCATTTCCAAACAATCAGTTTTCTTTAGTTAGTGCTACAACCCTCCCTTTTTCTCTCCGGATATTTTAGATTTTAGCAACCTTTTTAGTTTCCCCATTTATCTTCTAAAATTTCAATGCGACATGTGTATCAAAATTCCTCATATTATTTTACAGGACAACGAGGGCGACAAAAGCGAACAGGATTTAGTTGTGGACGTCGCAAACGATACGGTAAGGGTTTTCCCTTGACAACACGTAAACAACACAGCAAAAACACAAACCTTCATTTTTCCAATTGTAAACCGGTTTAGTTTGTTCACAAATTTTGATCCGTTTTTTAGTATGTCCTTTCCTGAGTTTAGTTGAAACACACACTAAGCTACTGACACACACACACAGCACACAAATCACAACCTCTATCAGCCACAGTAAAAAGTAAGCTCGCTCTGTTGTTATTGTTGTTGTTGTTGTTGTTGTTGTGTACATGCACTTTAGCAGCTCTAGCTAAACCGATCTAAGATCTAAGTCTGTAGATTTCCCGTCCGTTGTTGGTTTGCGTTTTCCACGATCCACGATATGATCCATATCTAACGACGAACCATGTTCATGATCGTACCATTCTTACAGGGTACACCTTCTCCGCGACCAAACGGTGATCATGCGTCACTGGAAAATCGAGATCGGGACAGTGTTGGGCTGAACGGAAGCGACAAGGCCGGTTCCAGCAGTCTGAAAGGTGTAAACGATCGACCTCCCTCCCGATCCGGATCCAGCTCGTCCCGATCGACCCCAAGCCTCAAAACTAAAGATGTAAGTTCTGTTCTTCCAAGCGATTAATGCTAGGTGATACAGTCCTAATGATTTTTTGTGGCATCTATTGCAGCTCGACAAACCAGGAACCCCTGGTGCAAAAGCCCGCGTCACCACGCCCAATTCTTCCAATCCGGGAGTTCCCAAAGCAGCAGTACCTCCAACGGCCGCCGGTTATCCGGCATCACCATATCAACGACCATCGGACCCATACGTGCGGCCACCGCTGGATCCCTACGGTCGACAACCGATGCCGTTTGATCCGCACGCCCAGCTACGGACCAACGGAATCCCACTGCCCGTCTCGAGTGGTAAACCGTGAGTAGAATTCGTCACCGTCGACGGCGTAGAAATATTCGACACTGCGTAACTAACTTTAACTTCATTCCCAAACAGTGCCTATTCCTTTCACATGAACGGCGAAGGCGGACCACAGCCGGTGCCCTTTCCTGCCGATGCCCTAACGGGGCCGGGAATCCCGCGACATGCCCGCCAGATCAATACGCTCTCGCACGGTGAAGTCGTCTGCGCAGTCACCATCTCCAATCCTACCAAATACGTCTACACCGGGGGTAAAGGATGCGTCAAGGTTTGGGACATTTCCCAACCCGGAAGCAAGAGTCCCGTCAGCCAGCTGGACTGCTTGGTAATACCTTACACTAATCAATGCTGAAATGCGTCCCCTGCTACAATTGTTTCGTTTTTTTTTCTATTCCCAGCAACGAGACAACTACATCCGATCGGTGAAACTCCTGCCGGATGGGCGAACGCTAATCGTCGGTGGTGAAGCATCGAACCTCTCCATCTGGGACCTGGCGAGTCCGACACCGAGAATCAAGGCTGAACTCACCTCGGCGGCACCGGCCTGCTACGCGCTGGCCATCAGTCCCGACTCGAAGGTGTGCTTCTCGTGCTGCAGCGATGGCAACATTGCCGTGTGGGATCTCCACAACCAGACGCTGGTGCGGCAGTTCCAGGGTCACACCGACGGTGCTTCCTGTATCGACATCAGTCCCGATGGCGTCCGACTGTGGACCGGAGGGCTGGACAACACGGTGCGGTCGTGGGATCTGCGGGAGGGCCGACAGCTGCAACAGCACGACTTCAGTTCCCAGATATTTTCACTCGGCTACTGTCCGACCGGTGAGTATTGGTGGCGAAACATAGGATTGACATGCTTTCGATTTTAAAACAATAGTCTTTGACGCAACAGGTGAATGGCTCGCCGTCGGAATGGAGAACTCCCACGTGGAGGTGCTGCACGCCACCAAGCAGGACAAGTATCAGTTGCATTTACACGAGAGCTGCGTGCTGTCGCTGAGGTTCGCCGCCTGCGGTAAATGGTTCGTCTCGACGGGCAAGGATAACCTGCTGAATGCCTGGCGTACGCCGTACGGTGCCAGTATATTCCAGGTAAGTGCATTATTTGCATTTTATAAAATTACTCATTTTTGGCTACAAGACTTTGAGAGTTTGAGAACAGCTACTAGTCAAAGAGTTACTCTGAAATTATGAGACTCCTTTTGCAACTCCAAGTAGGTACACCATGTAGGGGAGATTGGGGGTAAAATGCCCATGCCAAGGAAGATCTCTGTTTAATCCTCAGAGTTAATCGATATTTAAGTGCAATGCCATCTATATGTTGGATTAGGCTATTGGCAATACCGTATGCGTGATAATGTTTGCACCATCGTACAAATAAGGTTCCCGTTTCACCTGTGCATACAATGCATTGGTTTTCTCTGCATGAACGTAACCTTTAGCTCATACCGTAGTAGGCTGTGTATAAGAAAAAATGATTTACTTAGTTTGACAGTTGCACCATGACGAAGTGGCAGCGTATTCGTGATTTGTCCCACGCGCAAATGTCGCAAAAAGACATTTCAATCGCCGTGGGAGTGTCCCGGTGGACCGTCAAAAGGGTTTTAGACCGAGAAAAGAAAGGACAACTATCCGCGAAGGTCGTCCGAGGTCAGCTCGTGTTCCGAGGGTTATTGCTGCTAACAAAAGGAAGATTCGGGTGAATCCAGTGCGTTCAATAAGGAAAATGGCAAAGGAACACGGGATCATTGACTTTACGGCACGGAAGATCGTAAAGGAAGATTGCGGGGCGAACTCGAGGCACGGAAAAAAAACTCACCAACCGCATCCGGGAGCTTCGAGTCGAACGATGCAAGAAAATCTTGAACTTCCTTAAGCGAAAAAATGCGGTAATCCTGTTCACCGACGAGAGCATGTTTACCGTCGATCCCGTATCAATTTCCAGAACCGACCGATATATTAGTTCTCTTCCGGTAAAAGACGTGGCCGACGAGCACAAGAACGTGTATCTGACCAAGTATCCTGCTAGCGTTATAGTGTTTGGATTGGTGGCTTCCGATGACAAAAAATGGACCCGGTGTTCATTCCAGAAGGCGACAAGGTCAACACGGAGGTCTACATCGGGATTTTAAGTAAGTATGTTCTTCCGTGGATCAAAGAACAGTACGGTCCGAAGCCAAATGTTGTATTTCAACAAGATGGGGCTCCGTGCCACACCTCGAACCGCACTCAGAAGTGGTTGCAGGAACATCTTCCGTTCTGGGCGAAGGCTATGTGGCCGCCATCCAGCCCCGATTTTAATGCGCTGGATTACTCAATATGGCGCGTCATGAAGGCCAAGGCCTGTTCTAAACTCCACCCGAGTACAGCAAGCCTCAGACAAACATTGACCCGTACCGGAAACTCAATCGACGATTAACATAGTTTAAGACTCTGAGAAACATGCCTCCTTTGAATAAATAAAAAAAAAACTCGAAAACGAAATTTTTGAGAATTTTTTTAATATTGACATTGTTCAATGGTGCAAACATTATCACGCGTATGGTATATTTCAATTGATATGCTTGCAAAAATAGCTAAATTTTTGTTTAAGTTGCAAACATTTGAAAAGCAAACAAAAACCTGTTTTCGAAATAATACGGGACAAAATGCGCATATTGATTTCATGCCACGAAAGCATACATTTAGGCTATAGGTAGCTATGTTCTTTCTCTATTTAATTTAAAAGGTTCACGTCTGATGGATATTCTCAAGAAACTTCATATATTTGGAACTCAAACGCTAAGGATGGTAGTTTTGAGTTATTCTTTGCTCTGATAATCATTCAGGATGATTCCCAAGGACCCATTTGACTATTATATGGAACATGGAATTGAGGTCATGAATATTTTAAACCGACTTAGGGAGATGAAGAATATGAAATTGAAAAATATTAAGAAAACTCCATTTATTTGGACTCAAACACAAAGGGTGGTACTTTTGAACTATCCTTCGACTTGATAATCATGCAGTATGATTCTTACATTCCCATTTGAGGACTACTGGAACATGGAATTGATGCCATGAAAATTCTAAGCTAAGCGGCGCCGGTGGTGTAGTGGTAAGCGTGATTGCATCTCAACCCAAAAAGGTCTGGGTTCAATCCCAGTCGGCGCCGCCGGGATTTTCTGAGGCATAAAAACTCTGACCCATTTGAAGATTATTGGAACATGGAATTGACGCCATGATTATTTCAAGCTGACTTAGGGAGAAGAAAAATATGA
Organism: Ochlerotatus camptorhynchus; assembly: GCF_037179485.1. Classification (NCBI taxonomy): domain Eukaryota; kingdom Metazoa; phylum Arthropoda; class Insecta; order Diptera; family Culicidae; genus Ochlerotatus; species Ochlerotatus camptorhynchus. The sequence continues at coordinate 1,322,601 of NW_027040620.1, forward strand.
AATTTAAAATTCTTAAGAAAACTTCATTTATGTGGGTGATAGTTTTGAACTTAGTCATTTGGCCTGAACATCAATCAAGATCATTCCCAAGGACCCATTTGACTATTCCTGGAACATTAAACTGATGCCATGGATATTCTAAGCTGACCTAAAGAAAAGGAAAATATGAAATTTTAAAATTTTAAGAAAACTCTAGCGGCGCCGGTGGTGTAGTGGTAAGCGTGATTAACTCTCACCCCAGCAGGCCTGGGTTCAATCTCAGTCGGCGCCGCCGGGATGTTCTGAGGCATAATATCTCTGATCACGCCTTCCTTCGGAAGGGAAGTAAAGCCGTTGGTCCCCGGTTCATGAGTTTGATGGGTCGATAGGTAGGTCCAGGTGTGGGAGTTGCCTTCCTGGCGTCGGTAGCATTGGTGCTCAGCACGGAAAACAAGATCGACGGAAAACAAATCAAGGAAAAAAAAAAAAAAAAGAAAACTCAGGACTGACAATGGAATCTTTCCTGAAACCATTCTAAATTTTGTTCATGGATTTCCTAAGCTTTTATGGAGTAGCTTAAACTTAAATTATGATCACTGATCTTATCTTATGTTCTGCTTTTCTTTGATCCACTATATTTTATTAAGGTTTCTGAGCCTCTAAAACCCTGAGCTTCTCTAAGGTTCCCTGAATATCTTGGATTATTTTCGGATTTCTCGAAGTTTCCCTGAATTCTTCAAAGGTTCCCTGATTTTATTGAAGGTTTCGAAAGGTCCTCTTTAAAACTTCTCCTCATGCTCCATACGCCTTCTTCGAGGCATCCGAAAAACAGTGGATCTCTGTTGAGACAGCCTTCGGAATGGCAATGCGTACTTGATTGAACAGTGAAAGCTGTTCTTGGAGTTTTCTCCAGGGTTCACCCACCGTTGAAGGTAGCGGTTAATCCCAACCAAGCCTTTGATTATCTCTCTCACGTAATGCCGACAACTGTTGCATGAATATTTTTGCCGATGTTATGGCGGCTCCCAAGAGCCCCAGAGGGTCAAACAGAGTGGCATATCGTTTGATCAGTGATGTGTCAGTATTCAAGCTTGGGATTGAAAACTGAAACCTGAGCGTATCCCAGTGTTTTGATCGAGGTATCTGGATACAAGACAATACCTTCTGATGAGCGAATCGCTAGATCTTCCTCAGGAACTCCTTCCAGCACTGCCAGACAGTTGGATGCCCAATTTCGCAACTTGAAACCACCAGCTGACATCATTGAATTCAGCTGAACTCGTAACGTCGTCCGCTCATGTATGCCATCATACAGGTAGGTGTTTACAAGAACCGCTTTCGCGGCGGGCGGATATTTGCCCTCCTCGTCCAGAGTCAGCTGATGAAGGTAACTCGCAACCGAGTGAATATGATCGGGCAAGCGACCACCAAGGTCAAAACACGTCTTCGCGGGATGAGGATGGTGATTGATGTTTCGTCTGGTTCCGTGCTTTCGTTATCGTCCTGGACTGCTGGGATACAAAATTTATCTACTGGATGAATCAGCAGTCCTGTTCCGGTTTTCAAGGTGACCACCCTCACAGTTCCGTCTTTACCGGGGTGTGTCTTCTAGTGCACGGGAGGTTGGTTCTCATCCTAGCGTTCCGATGTCGATGGGAATAGCTGGTTTCTACCGTTTTACTCGATATTGAAGCTGTCACAAGTATTCTCTTCGTCAACGCTTCCACAAATCCTGCACCCTTCGCTGGGTCAGCGCCATTGGTTTAGACGATTGAAAGGGACATCTGTGAAGTCTAGCTCTAGAAACGCTTGTAGTGATTCGCCGACCAGAAAATGAGCGGGCGTTAATGGCTGGAGATCGTTAGGATCATCGGAGACTTGTGTCAGAAGCGTAGCCATGTCTTCCGAAGATACGAGTGTTTCTCCTACAACCTTGGGGGAACGGAACCGATAGATCCGCTGATTGTTCCTCCAACACTCGAGTCTTATCCGTGACCTTGCCAAGGTGATTGGGTTTGTGAGGATTCAATGTAGTTTGGAATCCTTGCAAGGTATATGGTTTCAGGAAATCGAATAAAAAAAACATACTCGCGGTTACATTAAAACGAAGACAACAAATCAAGAAGACTGGCAACTCTTCCATTTTCTCATACAAACGCTATATAAGACAGGTACAATCGCGTCATCTGCCGCTCAAAGGTAAATGCTTCGAACGAACTTGATAGCAAAGGTTACATCCTCAGAAAAAGGGTTTGTGTATTTACTCATATTTCTATGCGTTGCTTCCACCTTCACTCAAGCGCAGCGCTACTGTATCTGTCGCTTGGATTCTGGTAAAGTTGCCAGTCTTCTTGATTTGTTGTCTTTGATAAAAACCTAACTGCAATCAGCACATTTGTTCTCCACTTAACACATAACATTTATTTACTTTGATACTAAACGTCAAATTATAAAACGCATAAGGTCTACCGCCGTGTTCGACTTGAGATACACCTACACGCTATTTGAAAACTACCCAAATTTGGGTATAATCTACCCAGATCGGTCAAAACTGAACATACCAAAAAATGGGTCAACTGTGTTGGGAGTGACAAGTTGACAAATGAACAACGTCGATCGGATCCATGTCAATGTTGTTCATTTGTCAACTTGTCACTCCCAACACAGTTTACCCATTTTGGGTAGATTCAGTTTTGACCGATCTGGGTGGATTCTACCCAAATTTGGGTAGTTTTGAAATAGCGTGTACAACCAACTGACGAGCTGTTCCACGAACGGCCTCTCCTGTCCGGTGATGTGTGCGTACTCCGTAACTCCAAGTATGGGATGATCAAACCCGGAGAATGATACCCAAAAATTACATCGCACTCACTCGTTATTGTGCAGAGGGACTTCCTATTTGGGGTGGGTTACTCTCCAACAGTCATACTTTTCATTCTGAATTTAACAATCTAATTGGCAAATCAAAGTTGGCTCTCGTGAAGAATAGAAGAACTATGAAAGTGATGATGGTTTCAAAATTTTCCACGGGGAAGTATACGAGTGCAATCTTAAAATGCTTTTATTTTAAAAATGGAGCATTTTATTTAAATCTGGTTACTGCTACAGTGGAAGAAAAGCGGAAGTCTATGTTTACACCTAAAAATCTGAAAAGAAATTATGTTTTCTGTATTATATGTCTATTGAGTAGTCCTGAAGTTTTCTACTAACGTAGCACTAACCAGATTTAAATAAAATGCTCCATTCACAAAATAAAAGCATTTTAAGATTGCACTCGTATACTTCCCCGTGGAAAATTTTGAAACCATCATCACTTTCATAGTTCTTCTATTCTTCACGAGAGCCAACTTTGATTTGCCAATCATGGAGTTGAAGTTGGAGTGGGTATTGGCAAATCAAAGTTGGCACTCGTGGAGAATAGAAGAACTATGAGAGTGATGATGGTTTCAAAATTTTCCACGGGTAGGTATACGAGTGCAATGTTAAAATGCTTTTATTTTGCAAATGGAGCATTTTATTTTAATCTGGTTGTCTATGTGTACACATAAAAATCTGAAAAGGAATTATTATTTCTAGATTATATGTCTATTGAGTAGTCCTGAAGTTTTCTACTAACGTAGCACTAACCAGATTTAAATAAAATGCTCCATTTTCAAAATAAAAGTATTTTAAAATTGCACTCGTATACCTCACAGTGTAAAATTTTGAAATCATCATCACTCTCACAGTTCTTCTATTCTCCACGAGTTCCAACTTTGAATTGCCAATAATTAGAGTCGGTATACATGCGAGTCACATCAAGAGTGAAGCCCTACCTATTGAACTTTCAAACCGGCTACCTATCGTGCAAAGTAAACAAACATTACGAAGCAATGAAATTAGAAACGTTATTTCGCGAGGCATCCTTCCTTTGACGGCTATTGCGGTATCATCTGCGAACTGGAAAAACACCCAACCGTCTCCGAGGGGAGGAATGTCGGAAGTGTAGATGCTGGAATGGAAAACGTGATCGAAAGACAACCGTTCAACGATACCTTGAACGACCTTTGCTGGAGGTAGTTACGGGTGATTTTAACCAGATGTAATGAGAAGTTGAAGTTACAAAGCTTGTACACAAGTCCGTCATGCCAAACATTGTCAAACGCCTTTTCAACGTCTAGCAAGGCCATAGCTGTGGACTTGGATACAGCTTTGTTACTTCGGATGTTATTCATCACCCGTACTAGCTGGTGATTGGTGGAGTGCCACTTCCTGAACCCGAACTGTTCCGGAAGGAGAATGTTGTTTTCCTCGACAAACTTGAGCAAACGATTGAGAATGAGTTTCTCGAACAATTTGATCAGCGCTGAAAGGAAGCTGATTGGTCTGTAGCTTGAAGGCAATGTTGGATCCGTACCGGGTTTGCGCATTGGTATGATTTTTGCTACCTTCCAGACGCTTGGAAAGTAATGCAGTTCCAAGCATCTGTTGAAGATAGCGGTTAGAAGAGACTGCACTTTCACGCTGAGTCTCTTCAAGATCAAGTTGAATATACCGTCAAACCCGGGAGCCTTCATATTCTTGGTACATTTCAGCGCTGAGTAAATCTGTAGTACTGTAATCTTATCGGCCGGAGGCACGACACAAAGTACAAAGGGAGGCATCTAGGTGTTGAACGTATTGCGCAACCTGATCTTCGAGCGGACTTTGGATAGTTGAGCCAAGCAACTGCGATGAAGCGACATGCTCGTCGATCGCATTTGCTTTCTCCTGTGGGGTGATTAAAAGCCGATCGTCATCATTTTCGATTCTGATAACTGGAACGGGTTTGGGATGAGTTTTCAGGACCTTGGCTGGTCTGTAGCGGTGAGTGATCGCAACAGCTTCCGTTTAATTTTGCCAGCTTTGTTTGTAACTCACACACGTGCCGAGACGAACTTGGAATGCGTAGGCATTGTTTTAATTGTCTTCTGTCGTTTCGCTTTTTCTCATCATCATATTGGGAGATTGCCGTAAAAGCGCAACGCAGATGTCACCACTGCATGATGATGATAATGTTGACAGAGTTCATACATATAAAATTCGTGAAAATTAGCATTTAATAATAATTTCCATCAAGCCTGCGTAAAATCTTTCCAATATAACATTCGAATTGAAGAAGGAAACGTTTTTACAATCAGACTGATGTGCATCTTTGACTTTTCCAGATGAACTTTCATAAGATTTATTCATTTCATTTCACGGCTCCATCAATGCTGCATCGTAAATATGATGTAAACAGAAGTAAATTGCTCAATTACTCAAAATGAAGATGATTTGTCATCTTGTTATCACTTTGAAAACCATCTAGCACCATTTTATAGTGTGGTGCGTGTTGAGTAAATAAATCAAGTTCCGTTGCGTTTTCCGTCGAAAATTGTGAGTATCAATATGTTTGCCTAAAAAAGGCCAGAATGAACATTCATTGAATATTGGCGTCCTATACAACCAATTCTCCATTATCACCAGCATGATACAATCTTTCCTAAGTAAATTCACTTAATTCCCACTTTCATCTTAGTGGAAATCTCACATATTAACAATTTTCCGAAAAATGCAGCTGCGCAGGAGGTAACCTCTCCCTGTGGGTGCAAACTTGTTATGCATAATTTTCCATGAAAATATCTCTGATCCATACCGAAATAATAACAGTTAGTTTGCAAACACGTTTTCTTACACGATTCAAGCAAAATTTTCCACGGGAAATTATTAGTTTTTGTTTATGGACCGATTTGGCCCAAAAATCGTCTGTTTTACTTGGAAAATTTGGAAACTATCCTCCTTCTAGTAGTTCACACTTCGAAATGTAGGTGGCGAAAGCTTGGAAAAGTTTCACTGCAAGACGCCAATTGCAGAAGTCTTCACTGTTTTCGTTGTGTTTTACATCATCAGCACCGAGTGTCACGTTTTGCCTGTGAGCAGCGACCATTACTGGTGATTGTTGTTTGCCATGGCTCTACCTCTCACTGCGTGACAAAACGTTCTGTCAGCGATACTCGGTTGATGCGTTGACGATTGTCGAGTGAATGTCATGATATTTTGCATCATTGCTGCCTGTTCACAGATCGGCCATTTCACGCCATTTTTGTCCAGATCTCCATTCCTCTGAAACTGGCGTCTACGTACATTTCTCAAGTGAATCAGTAATTGGGTATGGGAAACAATAGAAACAACTTACTCACAGGAACTTGTCAAACACATGCCTCGTCAGACACGGATATGGCCTGTTTGAGTCCTTCCAACGCCCGGTCGATGCCATCTACGGTGTCAAGCCACGGATCTTGGTCGATGCCTCTGTCAACCACACGTCCAAACTGCACCCAGTTGACGTGGTGGTAGTCTTTGTGCTCGCTTGGAGCTGGAGCCACGTTGATGTCGACTTCAGCTACCACCGGTTGGTGGTCGGAACTAAGATCGTTGTGCATCTCCGGCTTGTATAGTCCGATGTTCGACGTCAATCTATCCAGCGGGACAAACTTTACGAATTTCAAAGTTGATACGTGTTTTGGAATGTACCAATAGCGCACCATAGCGTACCTTCAAGGATGTTGAACGTACCTCAAAGCTTCCCGGAAAACTCGTGTCCCGCTGGATAGACATATACGATTTCAAACAATGACCAAGTCGATCGACCAGATTTCTACGGAAATGTGACGTACCGTAAGCGCTCTGGCTTCCGACTTTCTTCAGATGTTTCTTCCAGAAGTTTCTGCCAGCGTCTCCAGGAAGTTTCTTTCGTCTTCTCCAGGAAGTTCAATTAATTCTCCCAGAAATTTCTTTCGTCTTCTTCTGGAAGTTTGACCATAAGCCAAAAGTTTTTTGTTCGACTTCTATTGGAAGGTTTTTCCGAGCTTCTTCTCGCTTTCCCTGGAAATGGCTACTTCTGAAAATTTACTTCCGGTTTCCGAAACTTTTCTGGCTTCCTTTGGATGTGACATCCGATTTTTTCCGATAGTTTAGTTAAATTTTCGCCACAAGTTTCTCAATTCGTGTCTTGGAAGTTTCCCGGATGTTTTTCCAACTTTTCTTAGAACTTTCCTCGAACTTCATCCAGGAGAGCTTCTTTCGTCTTTCTCTGGATGTTTTATTTTTCAGCTTCGTTCAGAAGCTAATTCAAACATTCTCCGGAGTTTTCTTCCGGAATTTTCCGATCATTGTACAAAAGCTAAAATTTTGCTTTGATTAACGGCTTTCTCAGTCTTGAAACACTGCAACGACTACGATGTAATCTGCTCGACTTTTGGCCATGAGTTGTGGCCTTTTTCAAGGGAAAATATTGTTCGCCGTTATTGTCAATAGTTTAGTCGTTGTTGTGGCTGATTTTCCATATTTTGATTTCATTGAAAGATATTTATTTGAAAAAAACTACTTTCTCACAATTTTGATCACCACTTGAGAACAACGATAATTTAAAAAAATTAAATTTAAAAAAAATTAAATACTGTTTTAAGACTGAGTCGTCACCATAGTTAAAATTTTCGCTTTCATAAACGGCAAAAATATAAAATTAATTAAATAGTAAATACCGATAAATACCGATTTTTTAATACCTTTGATACCGATAAGCTTTAAAACAATCTGGCATCGCTGCTTCCCATCACACAAAGCAACCGACACTACTGAAGGCCGGCGCACAATAGATACGTTTTCAGGTTTTTTGACAGTTAGCCCATGCATTTTATCAGTCAAAAAACCCGAAAACATATGCATTGTGCGCCGACCTTGACGACGCTATTGAACTGGAAACCTTCGAACAACTCGACAGAGCGAGCATAAACCGAACTGTACTGCTTGACGGTCAAGCAAAGAATCTGATCTGATGAATTACTGTTTTTCTCTTGACGTGACTTATATACAGACTCTAAGGCTGTGAACCTGGGACTGTGAACCATTTGCCGAGTTAAACTTAAAGGCCCAAACGCAATGTGGACGGAAGCGGAACGGAAACGGAAAGTTTGACAGTTGTCACAAATGGCATCAAGAAGCCTAACCGATGTCGATTTGGTTCTAACTAGTTTTCAATCCGACAAGTAGGCTTACTCAGATCGGGCTTTTCCGTTGCCGCTGCCGTTCCGCTACCGCTGTCATTGCGCTTCTTAACTCGTGGTTAAAAGTGACATTTCGAAAGTTATTTTCTATGTTCGAAAATCCCTGTGCTGTCGATCGACCGGTTTTCGAGAAAAAACTTAGCCAAGGTTGTCAAAATTTAACTTCTTGTCTGTCAGAAGTAACCACGCTTGGGATAGCAGGGTTAATTGATAACTTTCCATCTGTCAAATTTTAACCAAAAGTTAAAATAATCCACCAAATGTTTCAGAGCCTAAGTATAATCTCACCGACTCCGACTCCACAGCCCACAGGTTGAAATAAATCAAATGCAAAGAATTGTGACACCCATTCTTAAACACCCTGTTGATCACGATCCGGTCTGTCGCGATACGATAACACCCCAATTAAACTTGAAATAACTAGGCTTTTCGAGTCAACTAGTTACCATAATCTGACTAGATTCGAAATGAAATATGTCAGACCAGCAACGTTGGGTGACTTTCACAATAATTCCCCACATTAGACGAACTCTAATGATTAAATTTTCCCCCTCTTTTTCTCGTTCCAGTCCAAGGAGACCTCTTCAGTACTTAGTTGTGATATATCGACCGATGACAAGTACATCGTCACCGGTTCCGGCGACAAGAAGGCCACCGTCTACGAGGTCATCTATTAAAAGAAAAACACAGTATAGCTAAAAGTGCAGCCCATCCCCCTGTTACATCGAAACCCAGCAGCCAGCAACCGTGAGTAACATCACACTATTCTCTTACTATAAGAAGACGCAGATCGACAGCAGCAAAAGCGTAACCCTTTCGGGACGGAACATTTCTAGAACAAAACAAAAAAAAAATGTTGGCTCATTTTCTACCCCGCAAAGGGTGTGGAAATTATTCATTGATATTTCAGTACACATGTTATAAATAGTTGATTCGTAATGAACAAATGATCTTAAATATAAAATTTAAGGAAATAATTCTTAAAGCTTTTCGGCTAACACATCTTGTTTCAAACTGCATGGATGCAATTAAATCGTCCTTGGTAAATTATGCGTTGTTGATCAAAACACGTGCGATCAAATTTGACATTATACAAAGTCATGATTCCGATTTCTTAAACAAAAACACAAAACAGTTCGTCTCGAAAGGTCAAATCCTGATTTGAATGTAAAAAGTAAAACAACCAAAACAAAAAAGTGACTTAAATCAAGGAACAGATCCAAGAATCTTATTACATACAGCAGCTGTATCAGTTCAGTTTCTTTACGCAGCTTATGAGCGATAGGGCGGAACAACGCTCGAGTAGACGTGCAGTTAAGAATTGATATCTTCTCACGCGCAAGCTCCTTGATTGGATACACACAAACACTTCTAGTAAATGAGCAAACAGATTACAAAAAAACTACTAATGCTACAAATGCTAAGTGGTAAGATTATGATCTAAGTAATTTAAATTCAATTAAAGGAAGAAAAATCAACCGAGCAAAGCACTCCTTTAATTAAACAGAAAAATCAAAGAATTAATTGTAGAAACTAGGTGGTAATCTGAAGCGTGTAAGAGCAAACAAAGGGAACCGATTAATTTAATTATCAAAATTCTTAGTGATTATCATATAAATTAATAGAAGAGTATTGTACAGTATTTGAGAAACTCGTAATGTTAATTATGGTTATAAGCCCTCTCCCAGTAAATAAAACCGACGAAAGAAAAAAAAAAAACAAAAGATAATGCAAAAACAAAACAAGCGTTGAGCGAGAGATCCCTCGAGGTTTCAAGTGGAAATTTATCTCAAATTTAACGGAAAATTTTAAGAAAAAAAACATGCTTGATGGAATCAAAACTTACATCTAATTGTTTTCTTAAATCCTTCTTAGAAAAATAACAAAAAAAAAAGCGAGATCGTGTCAATGTCATTTTGTTGCATTTTTCCTATTCATTTTCGAGAGAAAAAAAGTGTAAGATATTTCAACCTTTAGTGACCAAAATACAAAAAAAAGCAAAAGAAGAACAAAGCGAGCGATAAAGTATAATTGTTATCGAATCACCACGAATTGACACACAGAGAAGAACAGAAGCACTCGAACCCCTGTTTTCATCACTCTAACCACTCTAACCTAATGCTTACTAAATTCCAACCAAGGCAGAGGCAGAATTAAACAAATACAACACAAACACAAGATAAAGCGAGAGAGAAGAGAGCCGCATATGAGGAAGAGACTTGAACAAAGGAAAACGGAACTACAAACAGTGCTAAAACGAAAGGATTCTCAAAATTCACTCCCACACACAAGACTAGTGGTGCACACGTATCCTTGGCAAGGATGGGAAAGCCCAACTGGTAAATAGCGAAAAGTACAGCTTAAGACGAAACGACGGGAATTCTGAGAAAAAAAAACCAACCACACACTGGAAAGTTCAATATAAATATTATAAATGAATATTTTTAGACATGAAAATATTGAAAATTTTAGGTCGTTGTCACTTTATCCGAACAATCCATGAGTTCTTCAAAACAAAAATGACCCAGCACAAACTTTCACTCCGAGCAAATCGCATCCATTTATTTCATCATCACCACTCTAAACTAGTCCACACATCTCCATCCATATCACACCTTGTTCGCACTCTTCGGCTTCCGTCCCGGTTTGCCCCGGGGCAGATTGATCCACACTGCTTTCGACTTGCCGGCGGCGATCTTCCTCTCGTGCACCTTCCGGTGCTTGGCCAGATGATCCGAACGGGAGAAACACTTGGGACAAAAGTCGCACTTGTACGGCCGAATGCCGGAATGGGACCGGAAGTGGCGCGCCAACTCATCCGATCGGGAGAACCGCCACTTGCAACCGCTCCACTTGCAGTGATACGGTTTATCGCCCACGTGCCGCCGGAGGTGCGCCTTCAGGTGTACCGGCTTGGCGTACACTTTCCGGCAGGATTCGAACGGACAGACGAAGCTCGGCGCCGGTTGCTCCTCCGGCGTTCCCTGATCGTTAGTCGACGGATTCGGTTCCGATTTCCGCAGGAATGCATCACATGAATCGTCGCAGAGAAACGTTCGCTCCGGTAGCCGGAAGTCGTTGTCCCAAATTTGGCTAAAGTTGACACAACTGTACTCAAGGATGAAGTTCTCCACATGCGCTTCCAGATCTTCACCGATGGGATCAGCCTGGTTTGTCGCAGTCTTCGATTCAACGACCTCATTGACCACCAGATCATCTCCCTGTTGGAAGACATCGAACAGATCTTCGTGAAACTCGGTATAGAACTGATAGAACCCGTTGGCGAGAAAATCCTCTGTTGAAGCGTCAAAACTGTCCATCCTCAACCCTTCGACAATCGAACTGCAACTGATCATCGCCAATAGTCTGTAACAGACAAAAATTTCCCCGGATGATCCAGACATGTCGCCGGATGAAATTGATATACGACCGACGGACGACAAAGTCCATGACGTCTACCGCTGAACTGATAAAATGCACAACACATGCCAAATGACTTCTGGAAAGTGTACGACGCGATCCTATATGAATATCTAGTGCTACTCAATGTCTCCTGATTGGACACGAGCTATAAACCAGAAGCCCTTTTCGCGGGCATCGATCAGCCGAAATAATCCTCATCGACAGACACACGGAACCCCAGGAGAAAGAAGCAAAGATACGACATGGCTAATGACCTCTATCTACCGCGTGTCTTCCAGCTTCAGAGCAAAGCAGCAGCAACACTCTATAACAAAATAGCGACACGTTATCGCACTTGTTTTGCCATGTCGTTTATCCGTGAAATGCGACTAATGATGATGCCGCCATCCTCAGCCAAATCAGAATAGCTGAAAACCAGATGCACTATGCCGCTTTTTTACTCTCGATTTTCTGTCGGTTAGTGATAAAATCAGGCGCGTCGAGCGACGGTGTGATGACTTCCAGGAGGTCAGCTCTGTATAGTTGGCAGGGAATATCAATTCCAATGGACTTATGCTATTAACAACATAACGGTGACTTCCCAGACATCTAGAAGTTGTATAGCAATGTACATATAGAGTATCGTAAATTGCTACAGAATAAGCACAGAGAAATTTAAGTCAACATCGCATATAAGAATGACATTCATCGCATTATGTTTAAGTTAAACAGTATAGAATGCAAGTTTCCGACTTATATCCGATGAATAATTTTTTCATAGAACTGTATCACATATAAAATCCGACTTTTACTTTTGAGCGTCTTCTCTATTCTACGTGAAGCAGTATTGTGAAATTCGAATTTTTTTTTCACTTTGGGAGTAGGATTAACTACCCCATTTCCGGCTTATTAAGCACAACCCGCACTTAGTCTTTCTTACTCTAGCGCAGTTTAGCACCAAACGGAATGTTATTATCACTGATGGCTTCCAAATTTATTTACCTTTCTGTACGTACCGTAATATTTGATATAGAGAAACAAATTGTTTAGATATTGTTATAAGTCTAACACTGCTTCTTGACCTCAAACTCGGCCTACGGATTCTAAACTCGGCCTTACGCATTGAAACGCCAATGAATTCACTTCGGCCTATCGGATAAAGAAAAAAATTGATTCGGTCGGAGGACTTCTTTTGTTTGTGATGGGAATTATGGGTGCAAACCTTCATATCACGCGTTCTCATTGACTTTATTCGGTAGCTTATTAACTAAATTATCGTACCAAACGTCTAATTGACTTGTCGCTTTACTCTACCCTACTTCTGAAGCAATCAAGAAGTGACCGCAATGGGCCAGCACGGATTTCGAGTGGTGTTACACCAAGGAACCGCACGCCAGTCGAAGGAAGATTATCCTGCAAAAGTATCCGCAGATCAAGAAGTTTTTCGGATATGATCCGCGGTTCAAGTTTGTGGCTGGTGCCATGGTGCTAACGCAGTTTGCGATGTTGTTCATAATGAAGGACCAATCGTGAAAGATGATTTTCCTGGAGGGGTGACTAATCCTTTGCTAGAGCTCGCCTGTCAAGAGATTGCTCACAATCTGGCTTTTGGACATGCAATGCCGATGGCAAACCGATTGTTTGGATTTTTCTGCAACCTCCCGATCGGAGGAGCGGATGCATCCAACGAATTTTTTAAGCACAAAAGAATCATTACCAACATAGGAGAAAATTCGGTAAGATCCTTCCATTGCATTATTTTATGATTCTTCAATATTGTACAAATATTTACACATTACACACAACTACACATAGTAACTCGGAGCGTTTGGTACGGTATGTCCTTCCACCCCTGTAGATTCAAGAAATGTTCCCATTCATTTCCAAGAATCATCTTTGCGGCAAATACAACGCAGTAGGCCTGGCCGTATTGATGTTTATATCATATCTCAGATATGTTGTAAGCATCAATTAGACAAGAAAATGATTAGACCTCATCTAACCTAATCATTTTCCAGGATGTTTTCTCGTACTGGCTGCGTTTGTATTAGATTAGAACTGTATCACATATAAAATCCGATTACGTCGTAAGGCTTTTCAAATTAAATTTGTTGTTACAGATTAAATCGAATATGATGTAAATCAACTCGTTTAAAAAATATATTAAATGTGCACGTTTCGGTGTCTTTATCGCTAATCAATGTGAGGTGGTCACTGACCTGGAAATTAATAGGGTAATTTGCCTATTGTTGCACAGTTACGTACGCGATTTTTGCTATTTAACGATTTAACACGGCTGAAATCGTGTTCGAAGTAAGAATTCGTCAAGAAATCTTCGATTGCGATTCATGAAACATTTCCAGAGCTCATTTGCAATTTATATTCGTCAAAACTTTCCTTATAAAAAATACTTTGAATGTGTCTCAGAGCCAAATTTCTGCACGCACCATTCGCTTATACATTCTAGTATTGCACACTTTGTATCGAACTAGTGCACACCCATAAAATATGGCTAAATAATGCATCTTAGAATTTCAGCAAAAAGTATCTTTCAATCGTTCTGATGCATAGCTGAACGTTACTTTCATGTATATTTTACCCACTATATCCATAGGCGGCTCCAGGCATAATCCAAAGGGGGGCATAATCATATTAGTGCAAGTGATCTGTCTGATCATAATGTTTTATGAGACTGTGTTATGAAAAGTAAAAAATCATACAATATTGAAGCAACATGGCGTATTCTTATTAGAAATACTCATAGGGAGAGATGGGCGGAGAGAATGGTTTGAGGCAAATGAACTGTCTAAATCTGAGCCAATCGAACATTCCCATTAGAATTAATTTGAGAGTATTGAAATCGAACAGAAATTCAATCACCTATATGTTTCGTGTGCTTCTCAAATTTAACTAGTTTTTGGAATCAAAAACAATATTCTAACTCTATTGGGTTAATTGATCTTCGTTGGTTAATTAATAGCACCAAGAAATGTACAAAATATTGCGATGCAATCAATTATTACTTTGCACGTAAAGTGAATCAAAAATAAAAGTCATGTGAAATGCTAGCTTCTAGCAAGGGTTGCAAGATAATTTAGGTGCAAATCCCTGCTGCCGAATTGTATTTTGTTTTCTCCGCCTATCTCTCCCTCTGAGTATTTCTAATTCTTATTAACCCTTAAAATACATGATAACAATCAAGCATTAGAAATTCATTCGACGATGTGCTTCTGAAAGTGATTTGAATTCGTCCATGATGTCATCAACATTCAAGCCATTTGCTATTTCTTGCTCAACAAATGGTAGCATTATTGCATCTAGCTTTTGCTGGCTCATAATAGAACGTATAGCTTGCTTTTCACTATCGCTAGTTTTGAAAATGCTCTTTCAGCTCCACAGGAAGTCACTGGAATAAAACAAAACTTTCCGACAACGTTTACAAATCATGGAAATAACGCCTTTTGTCCTTCCTGCTGCGGTCGTTGAATTCAATCACGGTAATCCCCAGGACGCGTCCTCTTTTAGCAACTGTGCCTTGATCATTCTTAGCTTTGCTTCAATTCTTCAGCAGGTGTTTTAAGCATTTCTTAACTGCGTCAAATCGTCGTTGGATGGATACATGCCAACCAATTGCTGCACTGTACCAAAATGTCATCCACTATTCGAATGAAATCTCAGATCATTCAAATCCAAACATCGAAATCGCTTCTTCAAATGATAGCTGCAACCGGATGACGCCCAACAAACAATCGTCCATTGAAAAAATGGCTTCTTAACGATTTTATTGAACTGCATATTTAATAATACTTGTAAATTTTTAATGATAACTTCTGTTCAGGCTTTGTTCACACAAATCTGGAGAGTTTATTCAACCACAACATGGTGATGGTTAAGGTATGCCAAGAAGCTTTTATTTGGCTTCCATGAGTTGTAACAGAGCTTATTCGATCAAATGTTATATTATTCAGCGTTTATTGGACATCTTTGCTTCCTTCTTAAACAGCGATGATGAATATCATAGGAGTGGCACTTCGGATCAGAAAGTGGCTCCACATGTCATTTGCGAACACTAACGCACCTAGCGGTAGAAGGCATCTTCTGTCTGAATTTAAGATAGGCAGCATGCTATGATAGTGTGAGTGCACATAGAAAGCCTGTGTGGAACGCTACCACAACACATCGCTTGTTGAGCAGAAAAACTAACCATTTTTGATTCACCGATTTGTTTGTACTTCCCCTTCTGTTCTGTGTGTATATGCTTGATTATCATGTGAAGTACCCGTTTAAATTAAACACTACTATTAATTTATTAAACGATTATTCAACTGCAAGAAAATTAACCCAAAAATAAAGAACGGTAGAGAAACGACAGACAGAGTTGTCTTTTCATTAGTGATTACTTTCATTTATTTCTGACGAAGCACGCCCCACACACAGATACTAGAAAATTTATTACATACATATACATTAGAGTGATGCAAAATTTTAAATTTTCGCTCCACAATACTTAAACGATTCCAAATCCGATCCTGACTAACCTCTCAAAATTTGAACCCATTTGGTGAGAAACTAAGATGGCACAAACCATTTGAAGTTTGTATGGGAATTACTATGGTAAAACCAAGATTTTTGTTCATGTCTATCTAATAATTTACTATATCGGTCTGCTTCCCAGCTACAACTTTGCTGAAGACCACTTTTTGATTAAATGCAAGTTACGAAAGTTATTAATGGTTCAATGCACTGATGTCTTATGATCATGCTCAATCAACTGCTCAGCAGGCAACATTGGTGTTTCTGGGGCGTTGAATAGGACACAAAAATTATGGCTACTATGTCACACTGCAAAATACAGTGTTGCCTACAGAGCAGCTGCTTGATCATGTCATAAGTTTACCAATCTCTTAAATAATTAATATCTTTTTCCTGTCTCGTTTTACATAGAAACGATCTTCAGCAAAGTTGTAGCTGAGAAAATTTTCTATAAGAATAGCTATCTGTTTTGCAGCTCAATATGGAAAAAGACTAGAAGGCAATGTGCGAAGTCTGTTTCTAACCAAATGAGTTGTAACTTTTGGAGGCTAATCACGACCCGATTTGAAACCATTTAAGCACTGTCGAGCGAAAAAGTCAAATTTTGCATCAGTCTAATATATGTACATGTCCGTTGCATGGGTTTCGAACCATGTACCTTCCGATCACAAGTCGCTTGTCTTGCCATCTGAGCTATCCTAGAATACATCTTATGGGCTGCTCAATATTTAATAAAAGCTTGCTTGAAACTGAATACCTATCAGCACTCCCGATCGTCCCAAGGTACAGTGGGAATCATTAATTCATTCATCGTTGTTTTACATGAGACCAATTGTACCTCTTCACCTCTCCAATTTCCAAGGAAAGGATGCTGGGTTATTTATTAAACTAAATTAATGAATTTGTTGTCGTGAGTGATGTGATCGATGATTACGATTTAGAACACAAATATAAAAAAGGGTTGAGCCCAAGAACTCATGACCTTCTACTTGAAAAGCGGAAACGGTAACCACTACTCTACTGATTTTTTCTTGTTGTTAGATTTAACCAGTGCACAGTGGGCAAACATTGATAATACCGCGACTAAATTGAATATCTCGGCTGCCAAACGGTTTCAGTCAACATGTTATACATATTCTCAAAGGAAAAACTCTGCTGAATCGATTGGTGGTAGTCTCATTGGCCGGAGACTTTTGCGTACCGAGATAGAGCGCCGGGATCAACCCGAGTTCCCGGTAAAGTAGGAAATGCCACTATCTATCGACATAATTTTACACTTTACTTAACGTATATTACTGGAAATTGATAGCACTAAGTATATATGGTGTGAAGACATCATAAACGCCCTCAGGGAAGCTCCACTGGCCTAAAGGAGGATCCTGAACGACCGATAAAGTGGCCACATTATAAAAAATGTCCTAGAACCTTGTGATTTTGTCTATGTTGTTCAGAATCAAGAGATCAAAGCGTATGTTATACGGAAACTATATTTTGGGGTAAAGTGGCCATATTATGGTTCTCCGGATAATCTGGATTGACCGATAAAGTGGCCACATTATAAAAATTGTCCTAGAACCTTGCGATTTTTTCTATGTTATTCAGAATCATGATACAACCTACTCGTGCGAGATATTTTTAAGACAGGTGGGCAGGAACTCACGGTCTCCCAGTGTTGGTGAGTTCTTTGCCGTTAATGTTCACGAAAAGTTCTCTATTTTGCCATACAGAAATTCAAAACAAAAAATTTTATCTGCGGATTTGGACAGTTTTTGACCTGTTTCATACGACCGGAAGGTGTATGTTGGTCACAAATGCCGTGCTAAACTGATTTCCTACGCAATTAATCAATCTTTGATGTGAATTTCGCTAATAAACACGAGGAGCATTTCTTATAGCAAAGCTTGCCATAACAAAATGGGCATGGTTCATTTTAGTAAACAAACTAATACTTCAACCTTGTGTGTCACCTTTCATTCAGCTCCTAGGATTGTAGGTACGAGTAAACAGCTGATAGGGGCAATACATAAGTTATCCACCAATCGCGCGCGTACAAAGATGTTTTTATCATTATTCCTGTGACCTTTTTTTGAGGAAGAATAAATTCCGTTCCCGTTGCAAATAACCGCAATTAGTAATTTCCTACGGTGAAGATTAAAGTGTAAGGTCCGAAATCCGGTTAATTTGTGATCCTGTGCGAACACCAATCATGGCCAGCATGACAGATGTCAGTGCAGACGTTGATGATCAACCGAGGGAAGAGGACGATATCATCCCAGGGGCGGGATGTGCTGCCAAATCGGCCTACTGAAAATCCATCAATGATTTTTTTTTATAGATATTAGTGACGTTTAACGCACGCACACTAGCGGAAGCAACGCCGTGTAAAGTTGTTTATTATTTTCCTCTGGCTAACCTAAAAAATGTATGAAAGTAGACCTGTCAAAATGAGTTTGACATCGATTTGTTATGTATTTTCCTCGGATATTCACTAACCCGCTCTCACATATCGCACCAATACAATCGAACGTGAAAATCTCAATTCTTTATTTAAGAGACCATCAATGAGATGTAAATAGCTGGCCTAATCGCCCATTTTGGGCCTATCGAGCGGAAAACTTCAAATAAATCCATAAATTCAGAGTTAACAAGTCAATTATGCGTTTGGTACGATACTTTAGTTAATAAGCAACGGAACGAAGTCAATGAGAACACGTGATATGAAGGTTTGCACCCTTCTTCTTCTTCTTCGTATTTCAAGCTTATTGCATATCGCATATTAGCTTATTGCGTGCTCTCAACTTAGTGTTCTAGATGCACTTCCACAGTTATTAATTGAGAGCTTTCGATGCCTGTACCATTTTTGCATTGGTATAATTGTGTGGCAAGTCCAATCATACTTCTATCAACAATCAATACGTGTAACGTTTTACGTTTATTTGTAAATAGTTTTTTCGTTGAAATCTAATTTAATTAACAATTAAATCCTTTTTATGTCAAGTTTGCTAAGAAATGAAATATTTCAACCGTGTAAATAAAATCAGACCATTACTGTGTCGATTTTACAACTTTGCCATATTTACTGTGTCTAGGCTACAACTTCGCCATAAAAGCTCAACTTATAGTGAGCTGTATTATATTGTACATGCTTTCTGGAGGCGCCATGAAGTCCGTCGCCATTCGAAAGGTTTGGCGCAACTCTCGAATAAAGAGGGAGTTTTTAAAAGATGACCTATCTGAATAGGAAAAGGTCGTTAGGAATTTTCCTGCTCGCAAAATTATTCTGACTCATCCATTTCGCTTTCGAATCGGCTGGATAACAGAAGTGCGCGAATTACTTTACGTTCTCGAGTTATATTAAATCAAATTGATTTTGTGCGATAATTTTCTCTAAAGGTACTAAATAGTAGTGCGTGAGTTTTTATCAACCAGTGGTTTTTTAAACGTTTTCTTTCTTTTTGTACAGTGGACATAAGTCCGTATTAAGTTCCGCGTAGTCTGTTCAGTGCGTTTATTTGTGATATTGTACAAAAAGGTAATTTTATTGAATTTTGTTAAAATTTAGAATTGTATAAGTAATGTGAGTTCGCATTGGATTTCCAGCGCGTTGCGCTTTTTTTGTACGGGCTGGATATACGTTCCGTTCGGCTATCGTCAACGCCGGATCGGGGGTTCGTGGCATCGCCATCATCGTTCGTGGGAGACGGACATTTTCCCGTGACTCGTGCGCCCTGCTAAGGCCCGCCTTTTCGAAGGTAGCTAAACGGAGGTGGGTGAAGTTCGCTAATCTTCGAAGCGAAATATCTTCCGACGGTCGCCAATCATCCGTCGACGAGGTCCCTTCCACTACAACCCCGTGGACCATTATTTCCGAGAGCTCGGACCGTGTGAGTGCGTCGCCAAAAGCGTGCCGCGGTCCGGATTCAATCCAACGGGAGAGGGGGTTCATTTCATCACGGATGGTCATAGCGGAAACAAAGTACGCAAAGCCGTCCGAAGGTAAGTTGGCCTCTTCTCTTTGCGGAGCGAATCTCCCGGGAAAGCACGACTTCTCGTCGTAGCTCAGCTCTCGATTGCCAAATCGGAAGTCTTCCGTCCAGCCGCCACTCCCTCCGCAACTCTAATTCGGCCATACCGCGTACGAGTCACCTTCCGTTGCTGCGCGCCATACTGCAGCATGTGAGCGGCACCATCACGTTTACGCCGCCATCGCTACACCGCCATCATCGAGTCGTTGAGCCCTCATCGGACAGCAGTCAGCGATTCATCACTTCGTTAAGTAAAACCTGCGCAGGTATGTGAGAGCATGTTTAATTCATGGCCATGATTTGCTCTTTCCCGTAAACCCCTCTCAGAAATCCAATGCGAATGAATGCTAGAATATAGGGGAAATGACGGCTTCGGCATGACAGACTATTTTCGGCAACCCAAATTGAAACACTATTTTCACTGGATTTTCTTACGAAAACACTTCGCTGAATGCATGCAAACGATTCTTTATGCTTTCAGCTTCAATTTGACTATATTTTTACCACTGAGAAAAAGCAATCTAGCAAGGTTTTCTTGAAATGCAACACGCACTACAAATTGTAGCAGATTTCGAGTTGCCGATAATAGAACAGTAGATTTACATGCAGTTCAAATGGAACGGTTGCCGAAGAAAAACTGGTTGCCGACAATACTCGCTCTCACTAGAGAAGATTGGAGCTTTGTAAAAGCGTTTCAAAACAGTTTTTGACAATTCTTTCGACTGAAATTGTTAGAGCAGCTGGCAGTAAAAGATTGTTTAAATAAAATTTTGAAAATTAGTTTTTCGAACGTTTTGAATGCTACTCCCTGAATAAAACACACTTACTACGTTACGTTCTGTTTTCTTTCGTTTCCGCTCAGTTGAGTCAACATTCCTTCGTTCTCTTACCGTTTCGTTTCGGGGGTGAGTCAGAGTAATACCATAGAGGTAACTCTAAGACCACTGGGTCCCGAAGAAAATCATTACCCAGACAACCAGAATGCACGTATATTCAAAGTTGTTTTCGTGATATACAAACATATATACAAACAAACAATTCGTATATAATGCAAAGAAATGGCTTGTACGTACAAAAGTGGAGGCCATATACGTGCATATTTTAATTTAATTTTAAACGAGTTGATTTAACATCATATACGATTTAATCTGTAATAACAAATTCATTTTGAAAAGTCTTACGATGTAGTCCGATTTAATTTGTGATACAGTACGATGGAAAAATGAGTCATCGCATATTGGTCGGAAATTTGCATTCTATACGATTTAACTTAAACATAATGCGAGGTATGCCATTCTTATATGCGATTTTGACTAAAACTGTAGCAATTTACGATACTGTCTGTACATTATTATACGACTTCTGGTTGTCTGGGTATTATTTTTGGCTCACTCAGTACCAGAACAACGGTCCCAAGCAGTCCCAAGCTATTTCACTCACCCCTGCATGTTCTGCATGAATCCACACACTGATGTTATCTGTCAAACTTTCATAGCGAATCAAAACAAACATAGTGTAGTAATAGAATTTCAACTAGAATAGAGTACGTTAATCGTTTGCTTGGGACCAATAGGCTACTAAAGTGGTGAGCCAATTTAAAATCGTTAGTTTCGTATTGATTGTTGGTAATACCTTTGGTTAATTTATTTGGTCCATGCGCTCCATTCCTGTATTACTGAAGGACTTGGCATTTCCAGAAAGTTAATAGTTTTTTTTTCATTGCCGTTAGTAACCAACGACCGTTCAAGAGGTCCTATGAGAGAAAAGTCTCATTTGTCGGGCAAAGCTTTAACACGACCAGTGGTCTCTCTTAATAGAGAGTGGCGCTTAAGCCACTGAGTTAAATCAAAAGCTCAGCGAAATTTCACGAAAGGTTACACCACTATATTCTAGCCTTCATTCGCATTGGATTTCTGAGAGGGGTTTACGGGAAAGAGCAAATCATGGCCATGAATTAAACATGCTCTCACATACCTGCGCAGGTTTTACTTAACGAAGTGATGAATCGCTGACTAACGATTTCAAATTGGCTCACTACTTGACTAGCCTATTGGTCCCAAGCAAATCGATTAACGTACCCCATTCTAGTCAAAATTCTAGTACTACACAATGTTTGTTTTGATTCACTATGAAAGTTTGACAGATAAAATGAGGGGCTAGGGAAATCCTCCCTATGTTTCGAGGGGTGAATCGATTAGCTTCCCAAAAAAAATGACAATAAAAATTCATTAAAAAACCATGTAACAATAAGACGAAAATTATTGTCTGAACAATAATTTATATTGTTACGGCTACAATAAATTTACCTTGATTTATGTTGTACAAAACAGTAAATTTCATGGTAAATGGAAAATTGGGTTCTTTAATTTTGAAAAATGTATCGTTTTTTATACATCATCTGAAAGAGCTTCGTTTTCTGAGCACAGCGATATTTTTTTCGAACCCACACTCTTTCATCTCGATTTTTAAATCAAGATTTAAAGCAAAATAATAACTTCACTGTTTGACACTAAACTAACAAACTGACAGCTCGCCCCCATACAAAGTGACACAGAGGGGCGCTAATAAGGTGATTTTTGCAAATGTAATCGTGCTTATTTAAAATAGTTCCAGTGTACCAAAATTGATGAAATTTTGGGTTTGGGTTCCATTTTTAATGCAGATTACGATTATGCATTTACCTCAATACGCTTAAAGAACCCAATTTACAAGGGGTTGTTAAGTATCTTAACAATTAAATTTTCGTGATTTCCCTATATATATATATTTTTTTTCAATAACATTATATATTATTGTTATTTTACTGTTGGTTGGCGAATGTATTGATTTAAAAAAAATAACAGTGTTCTTTAGAGTGTATGTGTTGGCTTGACAGATCTACTTTATCGACTTTAAAAATAAATCGAAAAAATAAAACATCGCCCCGGGAAGGGAAGTGGGGTGGTATGTCTGTTACGGGTGAGTCCTTTTTTACTGGTTATGGATTGAGATTCGATCAGGAACTTGTCAGAAATGGAGGCCAACTCCCCTGCACTTGATCTCTCTAGGTCACGTCTCCTTGGTGGTTAAGCGTCGTTGTTAAGTTAATGCTTTCAACTGGAGAGAATCGCCCATGAAATATGCTTTCACCTGAAAGTTCCTTCCTGACATCTTCAAGTGGTGGAATTTTTTATTATTATATTGTATGATTATTGGCTGCACGGAAAAGGTCTGCATTAAGTGGGATTTAGATGAGGCAGGTGAGTTCAATTCAACTCAACCCGATCTGGTCGTAGACGTTCAATTTACTTGACAACGAATAGAGCAAGTCCGATATCGGTCAGATTTCTGGACGTTCATTTCGCAGTTCAAGTGAGTTGAACGCTGAATTAAACCATCTTAACCCAGCTTTAGAGAGGGTCTCGGATAAGAGATGAGCGGACGCGGACTGGCTGGTTTTGAGTCAAACGAACTGTCAAAGCCAGAGCCATACGGGCAGTGCCTATCTTGATTACATTGGCAGTGTTGCTGTCCCTCTCATAGTCTACATGCTTCAATCAGATTTATTTTTATTGTTCGTGAAGTAACCGAAGTAACCCACAATGAAAACACAAGAATATTTAATGTAACAACAATTTTTATTGTAATAGAGTTGTTCATTATTGTTCAAGATCGAATCATGTTAACAATAAAATAAATGAAAAATACGATAAAAATCATTGTAACAACATTTTAGTATGTATATTCATTGTACAGCTAGGTAGCAGTTTTGCCGTTTTCGGAAGAGTACAACATTTTAACAATCATTTTTATTGTCGACAATAAATATTAATGTTAGAGCATTGTTTCCACTGAAAATTTCACTGTATTTTTTTTTCGGGTTGGGACCGAAGAGAGTACCAGAGCGGAGCCAAAAAGTTGAGCACGTTATTTCGGGACCTTCTAGTCTTAGAGTTACCTCTATGCTTCTATGCCCAGGGAGGTCGAGAAATTTTCCAACCCGGAAAATTCCTAGACCGGACCGGGCATTGAACCCAGCCACCTCCAGCATGGTCTTGCTTTGTTGCTGCGCCTTTACCGACTGAGCTAAGGGAGGCCTAAGCTAAGGTTTGCACCCATTATTTCCAAAAACAAAAGAAAAAAAACAAACTGAATCAATTTTTATCTTCATCCGATAGGCCGAAGTGAATTCATTGGCGTTTCAATGCGTTAGACCGAGTTTAGAACCCGTAGGCCGAGTTTGGTGTCAATAAGCAGTGTTAGACTTTGGACAATATCTCAACGATTGGTTTCTCTTTTTTCGAATCTTACTGTACGTACGGAAAGGTAAATAAATTTGGAAGCCATCAGTGATAATAACATTCCGTTTGGTGCTAAACTGCTCTAGATTAAGAAAGATGAAGTGCAGGTTGTGCTTAATAGGCCGGAAATGGGGTAGTTAACCCTATGTAAGGCTCAGTGAAATTCTCATCTCTTTCGTTCTCCCGCTGTTTAAACGGTTAAAGGAGTGTGACGTCAAACTCCGTCATCCATTTAATCAGCCAGAAAACGAAAGAGACGATAAATTTACTGGGCCTTACCTGTTTACGCTCATAAGAGATGAACTAGCCTATGGCTAAAAATCTCTCTAATAAAGAAAAAAAAAAATGTTTACGCTCATTGATTTTCCATATGTGAATGTGGTTCCAAACATAAACAAACCATCGTCTTTGTAACCAGTTATGCGAGGTAGGCGACTATTGTTCGTATTTCCGGAGAACTTTGAGATTAGGGCGTAATTGCTTTTGTAAACAAACACGACAATCGCCGATTTCTCGCAAATTGAAGTGTCTCGTTACAAACCGTATGGCGCTGTTATCTGTCTCTATACATTCCAAATAGTGAAAGGGATCTGAAAATAAGCAAATACACACACTTTTCTTCTATGGTTGAATTCATCGCTAAAACATTCGATCAGAGCATTTACCTTTGAGCGGCAGATGGCGCGATTGTACCTGTCTCATAGCGGACGTATGATAAATTGGAAGAGTTAAAAGTCTTCTTGATATGTTGTCTTCGCCCTAATGCTAGTCATTCAGAAGTTTCTGTGTTCTGTTTTTTTGTACACCATGGAAATTTCGGACAAACAAACATTCACCTCATTTTCTATAAAACATTGTATTACAATACAAACATAAAGATCTCCAAAAGCTTCCAACACCTAAAATCTAACAGTTTATAAAACTTCATTCGTAACACATTGCGGGTATATTTCGATTCGCACGCTTTTAAAATCTAACTTCTCCTCTCACTGTCCCAGGCTGAAGCAGGTGGCATTGTTCAGATACTCACCGGTATCCAGCAGCACTCCCCCGGGCATACAGCGGAACGGATCGTCCGTCACCTCCTGCCACTTGCTTAGCTTTACTTTTAACTTCTCGAAAATCTCCTTCGCCACCGGCTTTCCAACGAGATTCTTCCTCTCCGCAGGATCCAACTTCAGATCGAATAGCTCCCACTCGGGACGCTGGTAGTACTGCCGGAGAGTTTTGTACCAGCGAAGGTCCTGCTTGTTGGTGGTGCGTTGGAGTAGGTCCTGGAAAGTGGGCGACACGAACAGGTCCTGATCGATGGGGAACGGCAGCTGGTAGTTGAGATTGTGGATCAGCTTGTAGCGCTTGGTGCGGACGGCTCGCATCGGGTAGGTCATGGTGATTTCGTGGAACGACTGGGAAGCGTACACGGCTTGATCTGGATCGGAGGGAGGTTCGGCGGAAAGAAGGGGAAGAAGCGATTTGCCGGTTAGAAGGGGCTTCGCCGGGGTTTGATCGATTGCGTTGGTGTCGAGATTATCAGAGGTCAATGGTTCGTCCATCGGGTAGGAGACATTGAACCATTCGAGGAAAGTTGGTACCAGATCGAGATGGCTGGTCATAGAGTATGTTACGTCGTTTCGGCGGCTTTCCGGGTTCGGAGAACGCATGAACATGGGTTCAGCCATTCCGGGGTCGTACAGGTTGGTTCGAGCGGCCGGTAGGGGAGGTCCATTATCGGACGTGTAGACAACCAAGGTGTCTTGCTCGAAACCGGCATCCGCGAGTTCCTGGAGTACCAGACCCACACCTTGATCGAGGCGGGAGATGGTGGTGTACTGGGCAGCGACATCTCTACGAGCTGGTTCAGTGTCCGGGATGTAATACGGTAGGATCAACTCGTCCCAAACGTAGTAAATCGGATGCCAATCCGGAATCAAGCCCATTCCTTCCTCGCCGGATCCCCAACGCTCGCAAAACGGTCCGTACTGAGGAGTTATGTGTCCGCAACGGTGCGGATCGTGGAACGACACCATCAAAAAGAATGGATGATCCTTCTCCTTACTTTCTCTCAGGAATTCTCTCACAAACAGTTTGATATTGGTAATGTTTCTCCCAACCTGATTGACTGGATACTGCTCCTCCGTGCGTTCGTAATCGAATTTGAAAACCTCTCCCGGCCCGACGTGTTTCTTACCGATCAACCCGGTCGTCACACCGGCGTCGCTCAGGATCTTCGAAATGCTTTTCACCTTGTTCAGGGAATTGAAGTTGTGCACCCCGTTGTGCAATCCGTACATCCCATTCTGGTGTTCCGGCATTCCGGTCAGGATCGATGCCCTCGAGGGCGAACAACTGCTCACCGAAGCGTAGGCATTGTTGAAGATCAGACTCTGTTTGGCGAGGGCATCCAGCTTCGGGGTCTGGACGATCTTGTTCCGATAGGCCCCGATCTCGAAACCACCGTCGTCCGCTACGAGAAAGTTGTCGGTTATTCTGAAGATTACTGGGAAATAAAGGGCTCAGACTTACCAAGTAGAAGCAGGACATTACGATGGGCACCTGAGATCCCTAAAAAAATTGCAAAAACGCAAATTTGCACTCCAAGAAGTGCGGACATCTTTCCCAACAGCGGGAAAAAAAGAAAATGGCAATTGTGTTTCAGCAACTTTCACTTTTTTATTTCGGTGGTTGCTTCACTACACTTAAGACCCAACCGTTCTGCTGTCGAAACGATTTGCTTATCTTCACGGTTGATTGAATACTGTTTCAGCAGCAGCAGCACAAAAGATCCAGATCACTGTATTTTTGTAGATCACCATCACAATAAAATTGAAGACACGAAACGAGGAGAGACAGAAATTCAAAAAAGCCGAAGCAAATGATGATAAACAAAAGGCCTCTTCTCTGATTGGTCGTCGGTGAAGGGTGGTATTCAGTTCGAGAATTATTCCGAAAATCAACACTGCTGTGACGACTGGGTGACGCTTAGCTGAAACTGTCATAAACCAAAACAAACGTGCAAACAGGATCTTTCTGTTTTCGGATTTTTTTTTAAATTAATCTACGATTTGCCTTGGTTATGAATAGAAAATAGAGCAGATTCCGCGGTCAAAGATGGATACGGACAAGTTGAATCGAGAGGTAACATTTTTCAATCAAATGCTTGTACTATCCCCCTACAACTACTCAACCCACAGCTGCAGATCTTCCGGAACCACGTGAAGATCGCCCGGGAGAACGTCATCCACAAGCTGGTACGGGACATTAAATTTTGGAAGGCGAAACAGGAAACCAACGCCGATAACAAGCGAGCTTCGAAGAAGGTGGAATCGCTGGAAGCGTTGATTGGCCACATCAAGTCGCAATCGGCCTCGGAGCTGGCCAAGGCCGTCATTCGATTTAAACCAAAAAAGAGCACCGGCTGCGGTGGCTTGGAGGAACGAGCTCTGCTGAGGTTTCACGAAAACAATAAACTTCAGCCGGAAGTGAAAACGTTGATCAGGAGGTTCGGGTTGAACAGCAAACTGGAAGTGCTGGATAAGTATCTGAAGAATCGGGGGGACGGCAAAAAGGCGCAGGCAGGGAAGAAAACGACCAAAAGGAAAGACAAGCCTAAGAAGGCGGCGAAGGAGAAAAAGGAAAAGCAAGAGTCGGAGGATCAGGGATTTTGCGAAGCGGACGATGGTCGGGAGTCAATGGGAAGCGCTTCCGGTTTGGAATCGTCGCATGGCGACGATGATAGTGAGGAGGAAGAAACAGGGAAGTTTGTTAAATTGGCTCTGATTAAAGAGAGGACTGTGAAGAAGGAACAAGTTCCAAAAAAAGGGGAGAAAAAGCTGAAAAAGAAGAAGGAATCCAAACCTTCAGAGGATGACGATACTGAGAATAAATGCGTTCAAGTTCAGGATAGCTTTTTCGTGACGAGTTCGGGCCAAACCTACGTAGCAACCGCTCCGGTTGTGGATAAGAAACAACGCGAGCAGGAGGAGAAAGAAGAGTTCAGCTGGAAGCGATCCAACAAGCGAAAGGATATCCTCGGGAAGATGGAAGAAAGGCCTCAGAAGCGACCCTTCAGTAGCAGCAAGGAAGCTGGGGATAATTATGACGATATCCATCCGTCCTGGAAGGCTAAGCAGCAACAGAAAGGTGAGTACATAATGATGAGCCTAACTTGTATTTGTTTTTTGCTGATTCCACTTATTTGCAGGCATCACACAATTCCAAGGCCAGCGGAAGCGCTTCGATGAGGAGGAATCGTTCCCGAAAAGATCGAACAACACCCAAGAAGATCCAGATCTCCATCCCTCGTGGGCTGCTAAGCAGAAGCAACGAAATATTCAACCTTTTGCGGGGAAAAAGATCAAATTTGACGCTGCCGAAGAAAGTGCGGGTCCAGCCGGGGAAGACCTGCATCCATCGTGGGCGGCCAAGCAGAAACAGAGGGGCTTTAAACCGTTCGCCGGGAAGAAAATCGTTTTCGATTCAGGTGAGCAGACGGAACCGAAGCAGCAGTCAACAGAGGACCTACATCCGTCTTGGGCCGCCAAGCAGAAGCAGAAGGGACTAAAACCGTTTCAGGGTAAGAAGATCGTGTTCGATGCCGACGCGGAGCGAAGCGTGGAAACTCCAGCCCCGTCCGACTTGCACCCTTCGTGGGCTGCCAAGCAGAAAGAGAAGGGTATCCAGGAGTTTCAAGGTAAAAAGATCACATTCGGCGACTAGGACTGCAATTCGAAAGGTACATGCACTTGCGTTGTTACATAACTTCTACTTTGCATAACTTTAATTACTTTAAATGGAATAAATACGTTGTAAGATAGGCTCTGGTGTTTTGTCAGCGTCTTTAGAGAACGTCCGTTTTGTAAACGCTTCGTGGTTTCGGTTTAGGTGGTCCCCTCAGCTGCATTTGCAGTTCTACTAGCAGATCCGGTTTCTTGTCAGAGATTTTCTCGAAACGACCGATTGCAATCGGAAGCAGCATCTCGGCCATGTAGACCTTGTTCTTGGCGATGAAGTTCAGATCGACGCTCATCGATGAGTGCGGCTTGACGACGTGCTGGGCCAGGAAAAGTTCCTTTAGAAGCATCTCGGCATCCAACTTCAGCGAGTCGTACTTGGCCAGATAGGCACAGCTTTCCGTGGTGGTCATAAAGTGCCGGCAAAAGTTCACCGTGGTCTGTGTAAGATTGATCCAAGTATCTCCGGTCACCAGTGGCTTCATGTCCAATCCCAATGCGTCAAATTCTTTCAAAACATTCCTCAGATTGGTCTTCGTCTGTAGGTTGTAAGGCTGCCATACATCTTCGGTTCGCCCAATGGAATCCACCAGACGATACTTGGCTTCCTCGAGGAGTTTATCCAGAGTATTCCGTAGCAAGCCTTCCATATGATAGGACAAATCCAATCCAATCTCCGTCAACTTGGTGCACGGTTCTCGGACGCCTTCCACCACCTTGGCTACCATCTCCAGCTGAGTATCCTTGGTAAGGTAATGTTTGATCAGCTGCGAAGCAAAGTACTGCAGTTCCATGTTGCACCAAACGATCAAAGCTGGAATATTTAAAATGTTTCAAAGCTCATCCCAATCAAACCTCAATCAACCAACCACCTACCACTCGTACAGGAAGCCTTACTATTGAACGCTCGCAAAAACTCGCTAGCAACCTGAGCCACATCGCAAAAGAACAGCTCCGAAACGGCCAGATTGTTACGCCGTGCCTGTCGCTGCGAAGTCCTAATAGCACTGCTGCAAACCCTCAACAATATCCCACAAGCCTCCCGCGCCTTTCCCATCTCCACCAGCAGCTTCAAGGGACGTCGACTCGAACGCAGAGCAGCCTGCAAGCTCCGACTCTGCGAAGTGGACAACTCCTGCATCAAAACTGACGACAGCATGCTCTTAAGCCCCTTGATTTTCTCCCTAATTTCTGCCGCCCCTCGGAAACCACTGTCCTTGACCAGATACTCCTCGCACTTCTGCACCAGCATCAAACAATCCTCAAAGTGACGCTGGGCAATTTCAGCCTGAATTTCCTCCGGAGCCGAGGTCAACCAATCTGGTGCCAGCTTTTCCACGATGGAAACCACTTTCGATGTCGTCGGGCTGAGCAGCTCACTATCGACCGATTTCTGCTGAACAAACTTCAACGTCGTCGGAGGCTGCGGAGCGGGCCCTTTTTTGTGCTTCAGCTGGTTAAACTTGATGGCCACTTCAAACTTGTCGATCCATTCCAGCTTGGAAGCGGAATTGACGCACTGGAAGATCCGCGCCCCATCGCTAGTGAAAATGTTGATCGCATTCTTGTTGACCCCGTCCAGGCCCTTTATGTTGATGACGGCAATCTTCTTGGTGTCGTACTCGGTGAGAAATTCCAGTTTCCTATGTAAATGTAATCATTTTACTGAAATACAAAAAAAAAAATCTTAACCAGGGAAATCTTACTTGTCATGCTTGACCTTAGCCAGCACCAGAATCTCATTGAAGAGAAATATGTGAATCCGGCAGATTGGTCTGTAATCGTTAGGATCCAATTCGATCAAACCGCCTTCATAGATGAACACCTTGTCGTCCAGCGTTCCCTGAAATAGACAGTTCTTTAAGCTGGCTTTTTGCTACCCCGCCCGGCATACCTTGTATCCCATCAACGACTCCTTAATCAACTGAATCGCCTTCCTGTTCTGCTGTTCGTCGTTCACGTTCGGATCGACACTTTGATCCTCGATGATGTACTTCTGATCCTCCAGCATCGACTCATCCCGCAACGTTGACAGCAGATTGCGCTGCTCGATCAGGATGTGCGACAGCTGGTACATTTCCGATTCCAAGTCTAGAAAATACCTCGCAATTTAGATCGATGAAAAAAAAGATCCGGAACACCAACTCACGGGAAATCTCCTTGGCCGTTTCGATAAATTGCATATAATTTTCGTAGACATGCTTCTTCAGCGTAGACGATACCGTGTCACTGTGGCTCTGGATCTTGGCTTTCGTTTGCTGCAGTTCCGGTCCGCCGACGCAATCCTGCACCAACTCTTTGACGTCTGTTATTTATATGCGAACGGAAGGAAAGTTCAATCACTGGATTTCAACGCATTTCACATCAGAATGCGGCGATACTTACATTTCTCGGCATTGAAATTGTCCTTTTCGAACACCGTCAAAGCCGATTCGGGCATTTTTACGGGGGATTTTTTAAGTAAAACCGAGAGTAAAACTTATAAATTTAAAATCACCTGGCAAATTGTGGGTGGATGATGTTTATCTTCTCACTCACTTTGTTTTGGTTTTGGCGTGTGACAGCAAAGCGTAACACTGTGACACTGTAAAAAAAATTGGTGATGTCGCCACTAATACTAATATTTATTACACGAAAAGAAAAAGTTCCCCTATAGCACTGATCCGAGAAAAAATAAGTTTTGTTTTGAATTCCTATTTCCAATTAAACACATTTAATCTCATAGTGATAGCAATGTTTAACATTAATAATAAGCAGGGTTTTAATCATACAAAGCAGATCGCTAACTTTCATGCTAAAAATACTGGTTTTTGAGTTAAAAGTTATTCACCCATATTCTTGTTTTCTTTCGAACTGTATATTCCATACAAAAAAAGGTTTTTTGTATGGAAGATACGGTTCGAACGAAAACAAGAATATCGGTGATTATACCATAGAGGTAACTCTAAGACCACTGGGTCCCGAAGAAAATCATTATTATTTTTGGCTCACTCAGTACCAGAAAAACGGTCCCAAGCAGTCCCAAGCTATTTCACTCACCCCTGCATGTTCTGCATGAATCCACACACCCCTGATGTTATCTGTCAAACTTTCATAGCGAATCAAAACAAACATAGTGTAGTAATAGAATTTCAACTAGAATAGGGTACGTTAATCGTTTGCTTGGGACCAATAGGCTACTAAAGTGGTGAGCCAATTTAAAATCGTTAGTTTCGTATTGATTGTTGATTATACGTCGTTTGGTGGCCTCCTAATGTTACTTAAGTCAAAGTGTATTTACCAGAATATTCGTGAGTATTATCAATCATGTCTCCTTTAGGACCACCGAAATCATCATAGCAACGAACAGTTCGATTTATTCACTTTAATAATGAGGAAGTGAAACGACGAACGCACACTTTTCACGGGTTACTCTGCGCTGTTACTTGAGACAAACGGTATCTCCATAGAAATCGGGCTGTGTTCGAAAAAAAAAACTCAAAAACTCAAATCTCATGCATTAGTGTTTATGCGCCTATGAGTTTTGCCTTGCAAAATTCAACGTCGCAAAAATCACCGATGAGTTATCAGGTTAAAAAATTCACTGCTTTATATTTTAGCGTTATTCATTGTTATTACTATTGCTAGTACTATTGTTTGTGCATCAGGGGCTGGAAAACTAACACAAAATCCATAGGCATGGTATCAATTGACGTTTGAGTGGTTTTTATGAGTTTAAAACTGGAATGAGCATGAGAATCTCAAGCGTGAATTTTGTTTGCCGAATTTGCACGCGAGTTTTTTCTCGCAGGGAGGCCCGCATAATTAAATACCATTTCGATAACCGGTACGACTTTATCCCAACGGTTCGAATTGAGGTTACCATATTGATTATGGTTTATGTATACTTGATTCATTACAGTAATAATGTAATTCAACTGTACAAGATATAGTTACCATATACAAAACCTTTATTAAATTGTTGCGTATACTCCTTAACCATAAGAAACTTTAACAT
The DNA here is from genome assembly GCF_037179485.1 of Ochlerotatus camptorhynchus. NCBI lineage: Eukaryota > Metazoa > Arthropoda > Insecta > Diptera > Culicidae > Ochlerotatus > Ochlerotatus camptorhynchus. The sequence goes on from NW_027040620.1 coordinate 1,355,613, forward strand.
TCCTGTTTTTTCAATGTGAACATTAAATGGAACTGTATGATAATGTTTTTCTATGGTTATAGACGAAATTGCCTTCATTATGAAACCATGCTGGAGGAGCGTGCAAATTCTCAAAATGGAGGAGAAATTAACGACGAAGTTGAATCACGCTAAAAATTTGGAGGTTCACATTTAACTGAAAATTTCTGGTGGAAAGTTCGCAACACTGAGGTGAATGTAGAAGCAAGGTTTAATCATTTTTCTGGTGCGCATCTTTCTGATGAATGCGAGCTTCATTGAAAATTTATGGTGGAAAATTTGCACCATTTTTGTGCATGAAGAGGCAAAGCCTGAAAATTGCACCACAAAGGTGCATGGTGAAACAAACTTTACTGACAAGTTTTGGTGCACCGTTCTGGTGAATGCAGGAGTATGCTTTATTGAAATTTTTGGTGCAAAATTTGCATCGCTCTGATAAATTAAAATATTTCTGGTGGAAAACTTGCACTGGTATGGTTAATGAAGGCACAAACTTTATTTAAAATTAAGCTACATTGAAAATTTCTGGTGGAAAATCTGCACCGTTCTGGTGAAAGGATGGGCAAGCTTTTCCGATTTTTTTTTGTCTTAATTTTGCATCCTTTAGCTGAATAGAGAAACAAATTTTAATAATAATTTCTGGTGTAACATTTGCACCATTCTGATGATTGGAGGGAAGCTACTTTACTGTAGATTTATGATGAAAAATCTGAAAATAGGGGCAATCTTTATTTGGTGGAAAACCTGCAACATTCTGATGACAGGAGAAGCAATCTATATTGAAAATGTCTGGTGGAAAATCGAATAAGGAAATCTGCAGCAATCAGAAGATTAGAGAAGCAATTTTTATTGAACAATAACGGTGAAAAATTTGCATGGTTCTAGTCAATTGAAATTTTCTGGTTTAAAATTACCTGACGGCAAGTTTGTATTGAAAATTTCTGGTGTAAGATTTGCAACAATCTGCTACATGGAGGGGCCAGCTGAATTGAAAATTCCTTATGCAAAAATTGCACAGTTCTGGTGAATGGAGGGGCTGCTTTATTGAAAATTTCCGAGAAGAACCTCAAGAGTAATTAATTCTGAGGACAGTTTCAAAAGAAAAGATTTCTGGGGATGATTTCATGAAAATTCTGCGAATAATTTCTAGTGCATTCTGCAGATAGTTCCATGATAATTTTGAACATAATACCGAGAGAATCAAATTTTGAATGAAATTACAAAGGGATGTTGAGGAAAATTTCAAGGATATTCCGAGGGTAATTTCAAGCTCATCCTGGAAAGAATTTTTGGGCATACTGAGGAAATTATTCTAAAATATTAGGGGAATTTCAGTTCCAAGGTGTTCTGACAAAAAAAAAAATCGAAAATATTCCGAAAAGAGCCTCAAGGATATTGAATTTTTAGGACAGTTCCAAAATATTTCTGTTTCAAAGAAAATTCTGCGGATAATTTCTAGAGCATCCTGCAGATAGTTCCAAGATAATTTCGAAAAGAATACCGAGAAAATCATGTAATATAGACTGTCTTGCAATGAGCACTCCCATATAGGATTTCCAGTGAAAACTAGATGTATGAGTGCTCATTACTAGACAGCCTATATTACATAATATAAGCCATAGCCTGTACGGTGTATAAGGCAAAGCGGCTACAAAATCACTATATAATGGAACATTTCATCGATATTGTGCGCATACTTTGCAAAGGTGGCCGACCACTTCGTGAACATTCTGGGAAAATGTGCCTCCCAGTTGGTGGCTAACTACGATCCTGTGCTGGAAAACACTTGGCGGAAGGTGTCAAAAAATGCCAGTACATAAGTAACCGTATTCAAAATGACATGATTACGTCGTTGCACAATGTAATGTTGCGGAACATTGCGAAAACCTTGCGAGGAAAACTAGTGGCAATCATTGCAGATTAGACGAGCGATTGTGGCCACCCCGAGCAGTTGGTGATTTTCATCAGGTATATTGATAATGATCGGCAGACGGATACATTCGTGGGTGTGAGACGGGTGTTGACAACAGACGCGATGACCATCTTCAATACCATTTCTGAGGTCCTGACAGCGATGCAGATTTCTTGGGAGCAGTTGATGGCAGTAGAAACACTGGAATAAGAGACCAGCGGAGAAAAAAAAACATGAATTTGGCAACACGATAAACATCAAAGTAATCCTGGCATCACTAACATTTGTAACTGCTTGCCAGTGACTTCGCACGAGCGAGTTCATGAGTGATTGTTAAACTCCTCCCTAATTGAAGCATACCATTTGTAAACATTGCAGATTGGAACCGCTTTTGACAGTTAGATTGGAATCATAACAGTGTATCCGCTGGTCTCGTATTCCAGTTTTTCTAGATGGCAGTATGTTTTGACAGTGCCAGCATGATGGCTGGCAGCACTGCTGAAGTACAAACCAAGTGCAAGGACAAAAACAGCAATATATTTTTATGAAGAGCTTTGAGTGTGTTGGTTTATTTCCTTTTAATTCCGTTATAATTGCTTATTTTTTGACAGATACGCGTATTTCATCTACTACTTGCAGACTTAGATTGGATTGATCAAGAGCAATATACTGTTTGTTCACTGCTATGCGCACTGTTTTAACCTTGTACTTGTCGACGCAGTGTGCATGCGAAAGGAGAATGTAGTTCTTATTGGTCATTTATGTCGGTTTGTCGGTGCTATCACTACCAGCTGTTGTGACTTCAGCTGAATCCAACCACCAAGGCAACAACATTGCAGCAAATGTATCATTTCGGTTATTATTGCATCCATTTGACGAACCGGTCATCATCGACATCGTCGATGGGATTAAATTGTCAATTCCATTGGCTGTCTGAAAGCAGTTTGCATTGCAGAAGATGAATCACCACCGGAGCAAAAAATTAACAAAATTAGCTAAATTGAACGGTAGGGAAACAGTGGTGGATAGACAGCACCATGCACCACGCACTTTGAAGTACTCCCCATCTCCAGATTAAATGCACCATAGAAAAAAAAATTGCCCCTCCTTAACAAGATCCCTGTGCACGCTAGTGGTTATAGCGCTATCTTGATGGTGGTTTCTGTGTTGCAATTATTTGACAACCGTTATAACATGTTATAACTCTCCAGTCTGGACAGCGTTTAAAACGCTGTCCAGACTGGAGATTTATAACATGTTATAACGGTTGTCAACTAATTGCAACACAGAAACCACCATCAAGATAGCGCTATAACATGTTATAACTCTGTAGTCTGAACGTACTATAAGACTACACTAATAAAAATTCAATGATTATTTTTATGTGTCCCACACATGAATTTTTGCAATGTGATAAACAAATGATATATATGTGTTGGACACATAGTTCTTATGTGTACACATAAAATTCATGTGTAACCACACATACTATTCATTTGACTCATAAATTTCATGCGTACTTCTGAGTGGATTCTGTTTATGTTTGGACACTTGATAATCATGTGGTATTTTTCATGGAAATTCGCCAATAAAAATGTGTCGAATTTTGTGAGTGTAGAAGGTCCCGAAGAAACATGCTCAACTTTTTGGCTCAGCTCTGGTACTCTCTTCGGTCCCAAGCTAACCGATGCACCCCTCGAAACATAGGAAAAATCCACGAACCCCTCATTTTATCTGTCAAACTTTCATAGCGAATCAAAACAAACATAGTGTAGCACTAGAATTTCGACTAGAATGGGATACGATTTGCTTGAGACCAATAGGCTAGTCAAGTAGTGAGCCAATTTTAAATCGTTAGTTTCCACCGGTTGGTATTGGCGTTGACGGCACTGTCGAAAAATTTGCTCTTGCAGACAGTTTCTTATGGGAATTTTCGGTGTAGTGAAAGGATACACAGACGAAAAAGTTGTTAAATATTACATCCAAACAGCTGCACAGAGATCATTCCGCCGGTTGTGTAATATTACGTTTTACGACGCACATCGATTTTGCGAACAAAATTACATCCATTGATGTAATACTGTATCTTCTTTTTGCTATTACATCATTATTTCATACATCAGCTTGAATTACGTTGATCGATATTACATTTTTTTCTGTGTAGTATAAAGTCCGCCATGTTTCACACAGAGTCTGACATTTGCCTATGGATTTTTTCATAGGAGTAAAGAGCTACACAGAAAAAAAAGTTGTTGAATATTACATCCAAACTGCTGCAACCAGGTCAATCCATCGGTTGTGTAATATAACGTTGTACGATGTACATCGATTTTGCGAACAAAATTACAACCATTGATGTAATATTGTATCTGCTTTTTGCTATTACATCATTATTTCATACATTAGATTAAATTACATTGATCGATATTACATTTTTTTTTGCTGTGTACAGAGTCGCCGTCAACGCCAATAAGGTCATGTTAAGGCCCACGCACATTAGATCCGAATCGGACGCGTTGCGGCAAAGTGACAGCTAAATCTATTGTCTAACTGTCAAATTTACGTCAACGCAACGCAAACGGATCTAATGTGGGTGGCCCTTTATGGTTTGCGTTTATGCGGGAAGTCACTGAGTAAAAAAAACGTTTCCGAGATACGGCGCCGGTCGCGCTAATGTGATCCCAGCCTTTACGAGTATTGCCCCCACCAAAAAGCCTTTTCACCGTCACCCTTGGATTTCTTCAGAGGACGTCAAAATCGTCGTTCTCTTTTCTTTGTTGCGTGTCTCTCCGACCAAACGTCAAAATAAAGTGCAAAAGTATTTTGAAAACATTGTGCGCTGTTGAATGGTGGACGGGAAAACCCAAACTGCGAAATTAAATGCGAAATTCCGCTTATCAAGTGTTTGTTAATTGTGTTTTAGCCGTTCGCATTCTGCTTTAAATTGTTCGGTTTAGTAATCCGGTGAACTTCCCGACCTAGGGCTCCGGATTTGAATTCCTATCGCGAAGAAAAGCAACAACAAAAACAACCATGTCCGAATCCTACGGTAAGATGGACGAGGATTTTGCACGAACTCATTTACATTTTCCGATCGTTCGAGTTGATACACAAGTACGGAAAATGAAAACGGGGTTTCGGGGGTTTCGTCTGCGATTGTTTCTTTTGTTGTACTTGCTGGTAAAGGCATAGGCAGTACAGGAGAGAGCGATCAGATGAACGCACCGCACTTCCGTGATGATGACGACGTGAAGCCTCTTCTGCATCGAGAAAGGCGATGATGATTGCAGTGAAATTTGAGCTCTCCCATAACAGTTTCTATTTTTTTGGTGTTGTGTTTCTTCAGATTATCTCTTCAAATTTCTCATCATCGGCCGAGCGGGAAGTGGAAAATCATGCCTGCTGCATCACTTTATCGAAAACAAATGTAGGTATTCGCCAATAATTCCCTTCTGCAATAGCTGAAGTCATGAAAGTGTTGTTTGTGTTAATTTGTTAACGGTACCGTTGGGAGGGGAGTGTAGGGTGGTGGGCGATAATGGCAGTGGGTGGCCTAGAACGCATTCGAGGCGAAGTTCCTCGTTAATGCGTTCGTTCGCAGAAGTAGGTACCTACCTAATGTGTATCATTGACTTACTTGTGTGTGGATTGTTATTTACTGCCAACATGAAATCGATTTTCCTATTTGTTTAGTTTGTTGTGCTGGCTTAGGTGAAGCCGGTTTGAATGTAGTGTTTTTATTTATGATAAGAATGTATTGATCAAGCGAAGCAATCGAAGATAATTTCAAGCTAGTTGATACATAATACCTTTTCGTTACTTCCTCAGTCAAGGAGGACAGCTCCCACACGATTGGCGTCGAGTTTGGATCCCGGATCGTAAATGTCGGTGGCAAGTCCATCAAACTGCAGATCTGGGACACGGCTGGTCAGGAACGGTTCCGGTCGGTTACACGGTCCTACTACCGAGGAGCAGCTGGTGCCCTGCTAGTGTACGATACAACCTCCCGGGACAGTTTCAATGTCCTCTCGAACTGGCTGAACGATGCTCGAACGTTGGCCTCGCAGAACATTTGCATCCTATTGGTGGGCAACAAGAAAGACATGGAGGAGGAACGCGAAGTGACCTTCCTGGAGGCGAGCAACTTTGCCCAGGAGAATGAGCTGATCTTTTTGGAGACGAGTGCAAAAACCGGCGAAAACGTGGAGGAAGCATTCTTGAAATGCTCGAAAACTATCCTCGCCAAGATCGAGACTGGCGAACTTGATCCGGAACGGATTGGTAGTGGAATTCAGTATGGGGACACCTCAAAGCGAAGTGGAACGGGACTAACCGGAGGTCGACAGCAAAGCAGCGGAAGACGCCGAACACCGGACTGCGCCGGAGGTTGTCGCTCCTAAAGCGGACCATAAGCGACTGCATTTGGGTGCTCTGAAGAGAGTATGCTTTTCTTTTTCAATAACTTTCGTGTCTATCGCGGACATTCTTTGTAGAAATTGGGTAGACTATAACGTGACTCCGTTCGCAGCTGCAAAATTAAGAAGAAAATCCGAAAAATCTAATGGTGATTGGGTTTACTAGATAACTTAGATGTAAAATAGCGAACTGTAAAGCTATCACTTTTTCCAACCTTGGAGTGAAGTTATCAAATTAGGCAACGATTTGCGCGAGATTTTCGAAAGTGACACAATTATGCATTATTTTTCTTTTATTTTATATTGTAAGTCAAACATTTTCCAATTATTTGTATTTATTTACACGACAAAAAATAAGAATTGTAATGAATCCGCACGGACCCATACCCCATGGGAAGGAGAAATTTGTCTAAAATCTCAATTTGTGATCTTTGATTATTTACATTTATACCGAACATACTTTTTACACGTATATTTTACCCTTTAATTTTTAATAACCATTCCCTATTTCAACAGAAGATTATTTTTTCTAAACATTCAGCAGCCTAAGCAGTCAGCACACAGTGAAAAGAAATTGAAACAACTTAACACAATATGTTGATAGTTTGATGTAAATTGTAAGAAAATTAAGAAACACATCTCACTGCTTTTAGAAGTGTTCGATTAAAGTGCTGTAAAAAAAAAACGAAAATAAATACAAAATTTATCAACAAGTTTTCAGTCGAACCTCGACGATTGAATAATTATCTAATGATAAATTGTAAAACGAAAGAAAAGAAAAACACTATGTATTGATAAATAATAATTGTCTTGTAGACCAAAAAATCTATTACCGGCAGATGCCTTCGATTTCAAGTAGAAGTAAAAGAACGTTCTGCAAGAATTAGGTATTGTTGAAATGGTGCTTTACGTGGACTGCAGTAACATTGATTTTGTTAACAATGACTACAATCACCGATTTCAAACTAACTAACGATTTCAAACTAATCATATAAACTGCTACTGTGTTACCTAACTCGGGAATGTATTCCTCATCTAATTTAATATAGCATAATGAATGTAACATTAAACGAGTTCGTGTTTTCCCGGATAATACGTACAACCGTCATGCTTATAAGCATGCTTGGCATACACAGTTGTACTCACCAACTGCTCATTTGCTAATAACTTCGCACACAGTTGACGTAACATAGTTATTTTTGAAACAGTAGATAGAATAGAGTTTAAGTTTATTTTAAATACGTAAAAACAAGTAGATTTTATTACTAGTAATAAACTGTATTTGTTTTTGCGTTGTAAAAATGAAGTGAGAAATGCTCGCTGCACATCTTGTACTTTACCGTGTAAAAATCATTGGCGTTGATTCAAATGTGAAGATTTACCTACTCGTTGCATATCTATAGTAAACTATGATCCTAATCTATCAATTACTTTAAAGAAAAACAAATTTCAACAACTGAGTGAAAAGTTATTAACAAATGGGCAGTTGGTATGTACAACTGTGTATGCCAAGCATGCTTATAAGTCAGGTCCAGGGAATTGCGGGTAAACCGAGAAAAAACTTGAATTTGAAATCACCGAGAAAACCCTGGGAATTCGATTGCACCACCGAGAAAATTATATCTTGGGATGTATCCTATTTTACACTACGGGTTACATAGCGCTTCGAAAATATTATCGATGAAAAAATCCATCTGTCAATCCATGTGCTTGAAGTGTTTTTTTTCTCGTTTCGACCACATTTGGTTTCGAAACGAGTGAAACGCACAAGGTAGTAATAACCTGGGAGGGAGAAGCAAATACTACACACAAAATCAAATAAATCAATCACAATATTGCGCAAGAAAATTCTTGGCAAATAAAAATTATCAAGTAATTTGTTCCCATAATGAGGGGTTTCGGTTTTTCGTGTCTCTGTTGTTTACGTGTTACCGTCGGATGACTTAATGCTTGTGCATTGGTGCTCAGCACGGAAAACAAGATCGACGGAAAAAACAAAGCAAAGGACTTAATGCTTGTGGAAAGTTGGAGTTGAAAAATCACTTGTAGAGACTCGTAGTGAATCAGCCAAAATGAAGTGTCAGGTGAAATACTGCGGCCGGAACAGCAGAAATTATCCTGGATTGGTTTTTTTGCGCTTTCCTACTGATTATATCACAAGATCCCAATGGATTAAGTTCTGTCGGATGGATTCCGGAACCGGCGAAATTAAACCAAGCTCGCGAGTCTGTAGCGTATGTGTTGACGGTACAAGTGTTTTGCATTTTATCAATGTTGCTATGATCTTTTTTAATTATTTGCAGGCCCATTTCTTAGAGGACTTCTTCCGCGTCGATAAAAATGGGAAGAAAACGAAAAAAAAGATGTCGTTCCGTCGATTGAAGCTTTCTTGCTACCTCCTGAAGACGAACCCAGGTAATAACTAGCTCGGAAAACGCCTAAATGTATGTATCTCCTATGTGATCATCGCTGATCAACCAATGATTTTTGTGAATTTTAGAACTTCTAGCGATTGGATCTGCTTAAAACTTTTCAGAAATGACGCTCAATGATTATTTTAACTAACTCTTTGATTACCTCTGACCCCAGTAGGCCAGGGTTGAATCCCAGTCGGCTCCGCCGGGATGTTCTAAGGCATAACATCTCTGATCACGCCTTCCTTCGGAAGGGAAGTAAAGCCGTTGGTCCCCGGTTCATGAGTTGATGGGTCGATAGGTAGGGTCCAGGTGTGGGAGCTGCCTCCCTGGCGTCGGTAGCATTGGTGCTCAGCACGGAAAACAAGATCGACGGAAAACAAATCAAGGAAAAAAAATAACTCGGATTTTTTTGGTGCCAACATAATTTTCAACATGCTAAATAATGTTTTGAAAATGTTCAATTTCCCATACATTTTTGTATGGCGTCCTTATATTTATTTCTGAAGGAGAAAATCACATCTCCATTTATTTTTCCTACGTACACGATGCAATTGGCTCTTTCTTAGGGTCATATTGTGGCATGATAATGTGGTTTCCAAACACACATGATGTAGAATTCCTATGGTTCTTAGATTTGTCTTTATATTAATTTCCACTGGTATATGCACATGATCGTATACAATTTAGAAAAAAAAAATCGCGGATCTCTAGGTCTACTTTCAGGAATTGGCCATTTTTCCGAGCCATCTTTCACGAGTTTTTCTAGCTGGTGAAATTATCGAAATAACAGTTAAGTTTGTGAAGTTGGGATGACTCTCCAATATCTGTAAAACCAGGCAAAAATAATTGGAACACCGGAAGGATGTCACCATTTTGTGTGAAACGTTCCATCATGTTTTGGATCAATCCATCGAGACATGGAATGAAAGCTGCTTTTTTATAGTATTCCTCTGGTGTTTCTACTGGTTGATTTGTACGTTTTGTTAGCTTGGATGCACGTGGAGTCGTAATTGCGCTATCAAAAACAGATATATGTAGCTTTGAGGCTGCATTGAAAATTTCAGCAAATTTTGATTCCGCGTCGCTCGTCTCTCCTTAAAAATCTGTATTATACTGCTCGCATAATTAAGAGCCGATATGAGGTCCACAGATTTAGATTGTAATCCTATTGAAAGTGGTAGCATTTAAAGATCACATTCAAGCCAAATGTATCAAATATATAAAATGCTTGTATCCTCTTATAAACAGGAAAACCAAACTTTGCCTGAAGAATAAACTTCTAATATTTCAAGAAGTTTTTAGATCGGACCTGCTTTATGCTGTGCCAATAAATGGTCTAGATCTTGCACTACCAGGAAAAAAGCACTTCAAAGAATTGAGAACAAAGTTCTGAAGATGATTTTGAAGTTGCCTTCTTCGCGGTTTGTCGTGCGTGTGTGTGTGCCCCAAAATGGGGAAGCATCGGTCGCGAAGCCCGGCGAAGGTCCAGAACCCCGGTGAAGGAAGCTCCGGTGTGCCTACCTCGAACAGGTTTGCTGTTCTCCCCATGGATGGGAATATCCAGCCAGCTGTGTTGGAAAAACGCAGCACGAAGAGGAAGAAGAATCGAGGCCAGTCCGATGTTACTGCGACGAACGCCAGCGACATCGGTGATTTCGGCGACGCCATCGGCAACGAACATTCTGCCGGCCCGAATATAAGTTGGGCAGAGTCGGCACCAAGGTGGTGCTCCGTACCAAAGCGGAGTATGACTTGGTCGTCGCCCACCTGAGGACTTCCAAGGTGGAATTTTTCACCCACGACATTCCCGGTGAGAAGTCATTCAAGGTCGTCATTATGGGCCCACCATTCTTCGACCCGAAGTTTATCGAAGCTGAAATCAGAGACCGGTGCAAGCTGGCCCCAAGTGCCGTCTATCGGATGACAAGGAAGGACGAAAATGTGAAGGCGTATCCGGATAGCCTTTTCCTGGCACACTTCCAGAAGGGAACGGTGACGCTCAACGCACTGAAAGCCATCCGCTCCATCGATTCCATCATCGTCCGCTGGGAGCCATACCGTGGCGGCCATCGTGATGTGACTCAGTGCCAACGGTGTCTGAACTTGGAACACGGCACCCGCAACTGCAGCATTAAGCCACACTGTGGCAATTGCGCACCACGCCACTTCCGACTGCCCTGCGGATGGAGCTGTGGCGTTAAAATGCGCTAACTGTGGTGGTGCTCACCAAGGATCCAACAAGCAGTGCCCTAAACGCGAGGCTTTCAAGCGCATCCAAAATCAGGCGTGCACCAAACATCAACCAGCGCGAAGGAAGGATAAGGCCCCGGCTTTCAGGACGGAGGACTTCCCCCCTCCCCCCCCTCAAGAAACGTCTGAATCTTCTGCTGGACAAAGCTCTCCATCCCCGCTGGATTCTGGAGACAACCAACAGCTCAACCAAATAATCCCGATCTGTTCACAGCGGATGAATTGATGGAGATTTTCATCAACATGACCGGTGCTCTACGTAAGTGCCGCAATAAGCCCGAACAGATCCAAGTGCTCGGTAAGTTCATCATCCAGTATGGTGTCTAAACTGCTAACCATCGCTACCTGGAACGCTTGCACTGTAAGAGCAAAACATATTGAGCTTGCCGACTTCCTCCGCAAGCATAGCATCGACGTGGTTCTTCTAACCGAGACCCACCTAAAGTCCGGTGACAGCTTCTGGTTGCCTGACCACAACATTATCCGACTTGATCGCACCAGCTCCAGGGGGGGGGGGGGGGGGGGTTGTAGCGGTCATCGTCAGAAAGGGAATCAAGTTTTGCACTCTGCCCCACATTCGCACTTCTATCATCGAGGCTGTTAGTGTGGAGGTGGAATCACCAACTGGAAACGTACGGTTTATCACTGTTTACTGCCCACGCCAGTGTACCGCAAGCAATGGACTAGGAATCCAATTCAAAAAGGACCTGACCGCCATCACCCGTACTAGCTCTCGATTCATCGTTGGGGGCGACCTGAACGCCCGCCATGAAGGTTGGCGGAACTACCAGAGGAACCGGAACGGATGTCTATTGTTCGACCACGCACAATATGGACTGTACACTGTGCAATTTCCGGACGAACCCACTTTGATCTCTCCGGCGGGAAATCCCTCCACTCTGGACTTTTTCCTGCCAAACATCGGACTATCCAAGCCGGAGGCGCACAACGATCTCAGCTCTGACCACCTGGTGACTGAAGTCGGTGTCAACGTGGTTGCTGCTAGAAGCTGCCTGCGTAAAGACTACCACCATGTCAACTGGGTGCAGTACGGACGAATGGTGGACACACAGAACAGAAGGCGATCTTATAGTGAATTCGTTTATTATTCAGTTCCAACCTGGATCGGGTATCAGGATTGGGTCTGCTTGTTTTCTGACAAACGTCAGTTTGCTCGTTTGTTTTTAAAACCTAGCTCAGGTTGAGGTTCGCACTGACAAAAAGTTCGGTTTCGCACTGGGTTGGAACTGGTTCCAACCCCGATAATAAACGAATTCGCCATTAGAACAATTTTTTTTTATCAAGATATACCTCGCGGTCTCCGAATATAGCACACGTTTCAATCATTTTCAAATTTGAGTGTGTCAGATGACGATAAACTCGTCTAAAAAAGTATGGAAACTCGTCTAACCGTTGCTGTCAAATTGGTACAGGTATACTCTAGTATTTTGAAAGAACCGTTTAATAGTGAGATTTTTTAATTTATTAATTTATGCCGAGAGATTGCTCGGAAGATGATACAAGCATCGTAGAAAAAACGTTGTATTTCGAACGTAAATTTTAAAATAAAATATGATCTGCATATTTTTACGAGAATTTTCACGATGGAGGAAAATTGCATAGAAAATCTGGAAAAATTATTTGAGTTTTGGTCATAATTCAAAACCAGTAAGAGATTCCACTTTTATATAATGACCAGTAAAGACAAGAAATTTTCAAAGCAAGACAAACAATATTGGAGTCAGTATTCGTAAAATGGTTTGTTCTATGTATGTTTCTTTCCGTTTTTTTGTGGAAACCTTAATCAAGACTTTATTTTTTGTTGATCACATAACAAAATAATTTGTGTCTACGATACATGGTTTATAAGTAATGGGTTTTTAAAGTTTGTTTTAATTCATAACTCAAAAACAGTAATAATTTTTTCCCAGTGAAAGATAAATTTTTAGCTTTAAAAAACCCGAATGAATCCACCTATCTTTAACCTCTTTATTTGGTGCTTAGTGTATCAAATATGAATTTTCAAATTTCAGGATGTCCAGGACATTCCAAACGCTTCAACTGAAATTTTCCGGGAAAATATTTACTCCAATATTTAAACTCTACGTGTGGGTAAAATTTCATGATATTCTGAGACCCTTGGGCCCATTTTGTCGGATGATAAAGCTTTGTCACTATTTAGGCGTGGAAGTCACGGGGGAAAAAGTGCGGTTTTAGAGCAAATTGTAAACAAACTCGGTCGCTGTCCCATGCAAAAATCCAACATGGATGAATCATGAATTTGACACATTAGAACACCTATGTGTAGTCACCTTGGTGCAGTACTGGAATTTATACTAGAATGGGGTAAGTTAATCGATTTGCTTGGGACCAATAGGCTAGTCAAGAAGTGAGCAAATTCGTTAAAATCGTTAGTTTCGTATTGATTGTTGGTAGTACCCTCTCAGATTTCAATGAAAGTTTCTGGATGTGTGGTCCTTGACTAAATAAGCCACTTGGCATACAATTTTTTTTTCCAAAATTTATCTAGACTAATTTAAGAAGGGCCAAACTTTTTTTGCCGATTTTTATCAAAAAAATATAATGGAAAAATGACAACCCCTACAAAAAACTGTTGCAAGGATGATTTTTAGGAAATTGTCCACGTTTTCGAATAAAAATACTAAAAAAATCCATTAGAGATGCACACTGAAAAAAAAAATGATTTTTAAAATTAATGTTGTTTAATTTGGATGAAATTTTGTCTCAAGATAGGTAATGAATGCTCATGTGGGCTCTGCAGCTCGCTGCTTACAGGCTGCCTTTCGTTGTGTACTGGAGAACAATGTTCAATGCCACACGCTGAAAGCACTGCTGCTGCTGCTGCTGATACAGACACCACCACACACGGTGATTGATTGAGCACCATTCAATGCAGATTTAGGTGGAATGATATGTTTTGAGCTTGAAATTAAAACTTTAGACTAAAAGTCTCCTCTACAAAGTTGTTCCTTATAGTTACGCCCTCATTTTTATGACATTGAATTCTAGGGTGGTTCCTATTATCATTAAAATCAAAAATCTAACTTTTTTGCTTGAATAAATTAAGGTATACATTTTTCGGCAAAGTTATAGCTGAGCTAATTTCAAGCAACTTTGTTGAAAATAACTTTTTTGTATCTCTTAAATTGGCCGATTTAGAGCTATTTTCTTGAATTGAGTTAGGGTGGCTCTTAAAAAACAGTTTTTTTGCTCTAGTTTTCTTATTTCGAATTTATCAGCAAAGGTGTCTTCAGATAACTTTTAGATCTTAAGAAGGCGCAAATTTTTGCTGCTAAAATTTGTCAATATCTTCAGCCGATCAAGAGTTACTGTCGTTTTAATACTAAAAATATGCTTTTTTCAAATGTTAATATCTCTGGTTGGGGCAGGTATGTTATTTTTTAAACTCGTACAAAATCAATTTGAAATTATTCATATTTTTTACTATTTTTGGGTATATCTTTTTTATTAGAAGAGATACAGGCAACAAAATCAGATATAAAACATTTGTCTTAGAGAGTTTTAACATTTTCTAGAAGATAACTTTCATGAGAAATTTCAAATATAAAAGTTATTGCTAAAAAACTATTTTTCCAGGAACACCCTAAGCCAAATCCGAAAAATTACTCTAAAATGAGAACGTTAAGAGATAGAAAAAAAATTTTCTTCGACAAAGTTGCTTGTAATTAACATAACTATAACTTTTTTGAACAACACATGTTTTTATATTGTAAAACAAAAAAGTTAGTTTTAAAAATTCCCTAATTTGAGGACCACCCTGATGTTTGCAAACACCAAAAGAAGGGAATTTTTAAGAACAAAACCTTCTTCGATGACATTAAATGTCCGAAAAATTTTTTTTTGCCCCAACATTATTATATGAGATATTAACATTTGAAAAGTGCATATTTTTAGTATAAAAACATCAATAACTCTTGATCGGCGAAATATATTGACAAGCTTTGTGTAGCAAAAATTTGCGCCTTATTAAGATCTAAAAGTTATCTGAAGACACCTTTGCTGAGAAATTCGAAATAAGAAAACTAGAACAAAAAAACTGTTTTTTAAGAGCCAGCCTAACTCAATTCAAGAAAATAGCTCTAAATCGGCCAATTTAAGAGATACAAAAAAGTTATTTTCAACAAAGTTGCTTGAAATTAGTTAAGTTAGAAAAAGTTAGATTTTTGATTTTAATGATAATAGGAACCACCCTAGAATTCATTGTCATAAAAATGAGGGCGTAACTATAAGGAACAACTTTGTAGAAGAGACTTTTAGTCTAAAGTTTCAATTTCAGGCTCAAAACATATCATTCCACCTAAATCTGCATTCTGGACCACTGTGCAGTGAGACAGGATCGAATTCGATATAATTCTTTCAATTCAATCTCTTGGTTGCTAAAGTTAATGCAAATTGGCTTATTTAGTAAAGGCCTACACATCCAGAAAGTTTCATTGAAATCTAAGAGGGTGCTGCCAGCTCCGATACGATTTGGTGCGAAATGTGCCCAGAACTAAAATCACTGGATTTTCGGAAATTTAGAAGAAAAGAGTAAATAGTATGAGATATTCAATTAAAATTTCGAGAGATTAATTTATTTATTATTTTGTACAACGCAAATTATGGTTATCAGATGATTTCTATGGATTTCGGAACAATATTGTGTGATAGATCTGCAACAAAATGAATTAAGTTGTGAAGTTTTAATGTAATTTACGTTTCAAATACCCGATTTTGATTTTTAAATTTATGTTGTGCCTCTTGTGAACACTAGATATTGAGTTTTCTTGCTTTCTCTGATCCCGTCGTTTTGTTTTTTCTTCCAGAACCTCGCTTTTTGGTTAAAGTTTGGTTCAAAACTTTCAATTGACCTTTTATCAGCATGTTTACATATTTATCGCAAACAGCTTTTTTGCAATCGTCGCACAGTACGTCTATGTCGAATGACTTCAATATGAATTTAATCATTCTTTGTTTTACTCCAATATTGCTCAACGCCAAATATGCGCTAAAAAACTGTTTGAAATGATTTGAAATTTGCTTAAGCAGTTGTTCTAACTGTTGGCCAGCAACATGGGAACTGTCTTTATTATTGCTCAATATGGAATGTTCCTGTGGCGACTGTTTGTCCTCTTTGAGTTTTTTCAGACAGGTTTCGTGAGTTATTGTTCTCGCAACCCACCCAGCCGTATAATTTATACAATTTATTTGTGCCACATCTATATTCTCAATATCAGAATCCAATGGATTTTGGACGAAAAGGACGTCTTCATCTTCGATTTGAGCCGCAGTAGGGATAAACAACTTTAGTTTGGAGTAAGCCACCAAGCTTAGGATGTTGACACCTTTATCATTCTCACAATTCGATGTGTTTGAACTTTTCAACAGTTGATTAACAACTACAGCTCTATAGGCTGAGCGGAAGCGACACGGGTCTGGGCGATTGTTATTTAGATTCTTCATTCGGATGATACAGAAAAAATTTTCTAAACCATCCTGGTTAAGATTCCTCGCATTCAGCTTGTCAAATCCAAAAGATCCTACCAGGTCTGCCCACAGATGTCGCAAACTGTTAATATCTAATAACCAACCACTTATGAACCATGGTAGCCGACTCTGTTTTGGAAGCATTTTATAATCATTCTCCTGAAACAAAATATTGAAGATAGAGTTGTCACATATATTTTCTTTTTAAATGCCATTTCATACCGATTCAACTGACTCGCATTGCTTTTCCACAAATCTGAGAGTTTTTAGCTTTGATTCAAGTGTTTTCAAAACGTTCCAATGATGAGATCCTTCGATTATTGGCTGGAGGAATTCCTTTAATAAAACATTGATTATTGAAGATTTAATTAGAAATATCTAATCCGTGAGATTACCTTATCGACCTTCGTTACATTTTCCGAACCGTTGAAGATATCAAATAAGGTATCTATGTCAAAGCAGAATTTGGCCGTGTTTTGAGATTCCGGTGGAAGTACATCTAATGCAATGTACATTTTGATAGCTGCAGAAACAGTTGCACTTAGCGTTTCAGCTGCAACACCAACGCGCATTTCACCAAAAGCAGGTAAATATATGTGGCTTATCGATAATTTCGGAGCAGCTCTCGGCAATCGTGTGGAATCTTCATCAAATAACTGTTTTAAGTGGTCCCATTTAATCATGCTTCCTTCATAGATAGCGTTGTGGTGCAACAAATTATTTCTTGAGGATTTTAGTAAATGAGGCGGGTCAAAAAATCCAAAAATGTTTTGCCCATGGTATTCAAAGAATGGTGATTCCTGGGTAATACACAATTTGGAGAAAAGGCATCTGTTCGTGGCATTCTGGTCGCAAACTAATACCTTGGGTAGAAAACCAGCATCTGTAATTTCCTGAACAGATTTGTGAACAATTTTAAGCAGCTCATCAGCTTTAAACCCTCCTGCGCTGTAAAAATAACCCACACTTTGCTTGTACCCAGAATTCAGTAGTTTAATCATCACAACTAAAACCGAGGCTGCTCTCTCTGTGCTGTTCAAAGCTTTTCCAGGGAGGTTTGTAGGAAACCCGAGAATCAAATCCGGTTTCGCTTTTCCCAGATATGATAAGTTTGGTTTCAAGGACATTTCATCTATGCTGATAACAACCACTCGATCCTTTGTAGACAACAGCTTTGCCTTCTGTTTCAATAGATCCATGATATTCGCACTGAATCCTTCGCTAATGTTGAAATTCCGCATCCACTTTTTAATCAACGAAACGCTTGGCAGTCGTAAATGCTTTCCAATTTCTTCGTATGCTCGCGTTGAACAGTAGTACAGCCCTAAGGCTATTTTCTTTGTCTCTTCACAATATCTAGCCCCTTTCTGCGGTTTAACGGAATTGCGTGCAAGATCGTCCAAGAATCCTCCTCCTCTAGCTACCTTCTTGACTATTTTCTTCGCTCTTGTTTGCCGTAGTTTAAGCTTCCACTTTTCAGCAGCCTTCCGTTTTCGCAATGTTACACGATACTGCTCACGAAGTTTTTTTCGTAAAACTTTGTTGTGTTCCTTTAACTTTTCCATTTCCCCGTATATTGTCTCCAAGCGCTCGTGAGTAAAACTGTAATCGTGATCATGCAACACTTTCGTTTTTTTTGTACTCTTCTTTGGTTTAATTTGAGCTTCTTCAAGAGGTATAATATAGGACCAATATGTTGTTCTTTTAAAGTTCCCATGTCGACTTCTATATTTGCACCAATCTCCAGATCACAGTCGTCCACTTCAATTGGAGTTCTAGAAACTTTGCAAGTCGGAATAGCATGCTTCCGAACGCTGGTATAAACAAATATGAAAGTAAACTTTTGTCATTCTTTTGACCAGTTTTTTAATCATTAAATTCTATAAACTTTCAAAAACTACCTCATAAAAAATATGCGAATGTTAGTTGAAATGCTCAATAAAAAATGTAAAGACACAATAAATAAGAAAAATTACACCACTGTTTTTTTGATAAATTTTATATTTTTTTATGCAACATTAAAGTTTATTTTGGGACCATTTCATATTTTCATCATTTAATTTTTTTATCAATCCATGAACCTGGGCCGTTATTGACCTCCGATTTTTTTTTACAAGAGTAGTCTAAGGATTATTCTCAGATTATTTGAAAACAAGATGTTAACACTTTGTCTGTGCAAACAAAAACTTACGTTGTCTGTACCTTCAGGTCAATTTGACCCCAAATTAAAATTGTCATATCGCAGTGAAAGTTCAACGGATTCTTGAAATTTCAAATTTTTTGTAAAGTAAATTTAGTTTAGCTTCAGATTAAATTATTAAAATTTATTTCAGGGGGCAGATGTCTAAAAGAGAGGGGTCATTTTAAAAAGGTGCCCATGAAGGGGCATATTTTGATGTTAGAGATGTTTATATCGCGAGATCCTAACCAAATAGGATGTTGCTTCCTCCTTTAAAGATATTCCCCTCCTCCGAGAGATCCACCCCTCAAAAAAAAGTGATAATTTAAACAGAAAGTTCACTAAATTTACTTTACAAGTCATTGCGAACTACCACCTGATTGTGATTTTGATAGCACGAAAATCATGCTAAAAAATTGGAAATCGAATTTAAAAAAAAAAATAGTGAGGAATATCAAGCTGATTTAAGACATTTTAGCGATAATCCTTAGTAAATTCTTCGTTTGAAATTCAACAGATTTTGAAGAGATTGGTAGGAAATTTTACTTGTATGGTATTACAAGAGTATTTTGATAAACATTCCAAGATATTTGTATAGAGAACTTTGAAACACTACAGAATTACATCCTTTGGTGGATCTATGGGGATTTACAAAGGAAATCGTATGCTGAACATTTTTTTGAAAGAATTATGGGAAGAGCTTCAAGAATATTCTGAAATTTCAAGAGAATTGAAAAGAAACGAGTGTGAGAAAAATTCCTAGCCAAATGTTAAGTACAACCTCAAGTTTCTAGGAAGGGTTTCAGGTGAATGGGGAATTCCAAAGAGAACTCGAACTCAGAGTCAACTATTGTCTATAACTGTAGCAGTAATTTTAACCTCTCAATGTGGATCACGTGATCGTCGGTATTTTGTATAGTAGCTATAGTTTTGGTATGCTTTGTTGAATAACAGCAGCTTGATAGTTCTATTGTTGTCGCAGTTCGAAAGCATAGATTCACCGACATAACGCAAAAATTCCAGATTTTGAGCACCCTGCCCCCTATGTAATAATAAATAACACTTTACAAGACCCCCGCTAAATTATGCAAAGCTATCGCCCTCCCCCTCCCTTTTTTAAGATTGAAAAAACTCACCCACTAATGAAGAATAATTTGCACATATTTTATCGATAATTTATTTTCACATTAGCGGGTTTCAACTGTATTGTATGTATGTATGTTTCCTGCGCTATCGATCGGCGAATTTATTTGTGTTTTTATAAACACTGTTTTGGGTGAGTGGTGGTAATACAATCACTAAAAAGTATACGAAAACTTACCCTCGGTATTTGCAGGAGGGATTGATAAAATCCAACGAATCAAAATGATCAGAGCAAACAAAACAAGCTCCCTCCTTCTCATTAATCGTTTTGTTTGCGTCGCAAAATTGCAACCAATACGGCTTGTATTGCACTGACCTTGAAATAAATATGTATATGTAAGAACAATCTACTTAAAAACATTCGATATAATTACCTTTTTCCGGCATCGTAAAACGATACATTAGGTGTATCAGATGAATTGTTACAATTCAACACCGCACAAACTTTTTTTCCCATCACAGTTTTGTTTATGTTTACTACTGACACTGAGTTAGACCAGTTCAACCAGCTGAGCGCATTCAAAGGCACAATGGGTGTAAGCAATTATATATGGTTATAATTACAAAACTTTCAATATTTGTTAAAAAAAAAAACTAGGAATACATAGAAGTGTTGTAAATATGGACAGGTTTCCTAATAAAGCATTGTAAAATAAAATTTAGAAATTCTTTAAACGCTCATTTTGACGAAAATTTAAAAGTAGGAAACATAACAGATGAATGAATGGATTGCACCACTGTGCGACGCGTCAATACCACCTGTGAGAAAGAATAACAGGTCCGGTGTTGCAAAATGGCCCTTCTTTTCGTTCCTTCTCTTTCAATAAACCTTCAAACTTGACGTCATTCTCGCTATAGTATAAATGGTAAAATAAGAAAGGAGATGACAAATTAATGCTGCCGAACCATGTTTGTGAGGCCTAAATTATTTTGCTTGATGTTTTAGACGAGTAAGCAGGAATGCCAGATTTGATTTCATGCAGCTTCAAGGCATTTTAGTCTGCTCATTTAAAAGTTTTGAAAATTCAAAATGATTACAGGATTCTGTAAATTTCACGTCGCGCTGTATTTGGATTTTTCTGAAACGCGTTTTTACAAGTGGTGTTTCGCTGTGAGATTTTTATTCTAGTAATCACTTCGAAACTTGAAGTGCACAAATATCAGCTTCCAGGACACGTAACACGATGAAACTGTAAAGGGCCACCCACATTAGATCCGTTTTCGTTGCGTTGACGTAAATTTGACAGTTAGATAATAGATTTAGTTGTCACTTTGCCGCAACGCGTCCGATTCGGATCTAATGTGGGTGGCCCTTTATTCTACGTTTACTTTTGAAAAAAAAAGATTTATAAATAATGCAGGGATGTCGAGTTTGTGAAAAATATTGCAACTCCGTCTCCGTCTGCGACTCTTCACAATCATTTCTGCTGACTATCACACACACTATTTCAAAACAACCCTAATTTGGGTAGAATCCACCCATATCGGTCAAAACTGAACCTACCCAAAAATGGGTAAACTGTGTTGGAAGTGACAAGTTGACAAATAAACAACGTCGATCGAATTCATGTCAATGTTGTTCATTTGTCAACTTGTCACTCCCAACACAGTTTACCCATTTTTGGGTAGGTTCAGTTTTGACCGATCTGGGTGGATTGTACACAAATTTGGGTAGTTTTGAAATAGCGTGCTGAATGTGCTCGGTGTTTTACTCTATGGGCAGGATTTTAAGCTACTAGGGTAGGTGTTCCTGTAATAGTGGTGTACCTATAGTTGCGGTATGAGGGTTGCGTCAGAATAATGAGCGAAAACCGGTTAAGGTAATTTTTCATCTATAGCTCTCCTAAAATAAAGCAGATTTGCATTTTTCCAACTTAAAATTAACCCATAAATGACGGAAAACAATTTATTTTCCTTAAGATTTTGACTCCTTCGCAGCTATAGTTGCGGTAGTGTTCCTATAATAGTGGAACCCATAAGAAACCAATGCGTTCCACTATTATAGGAACCAAAGTAAGCAACTACCACTACTACTGGAACAGTGTTCCTATTAATGGAGGACAAGTTTTCGAAAAATGTATACAATTTAATTACGATGTAATATTTTTCTAGCAAAATACAGATTGAAAGCAGCGAACATATGAGTAATGTTTCATTCAAAGCGGAACACTCCAACCAGTTTGGGTTTTGGTTCATATGGAGCCAATTTAGGATCAGAAGTTCCACTTCTGTTAGATGGTTTTGGGCTGGAAATGCTTCGCTAACTGAGATGAATTTTCCAATACATTAATTTGATAAAAGGTTCATTGAACCGACATATTTGGTCGGTGATTATTACTTGTAAAAAAATCCATTAAAAGTACAATGATTTTCATTGTCATTGCAATGATGATATTTACTGTCAAAACATTGAACATTTTTGTCGATTACCATAAAATCACAACGAAATTTATAAACACAACAAAGAAAATCATGGTATTTGAGAAATTTGCAGCAAAAAAGGAGGTTGTTAAGCAGCTTCAATAAAAAAAACTGATTTCTCTCGAACAAATTTGATCCCATCACACTCTTTTAATCGTTAAAAAACGAAATTAACGTTTCTCCCGTACAGCAATTTAACAATAAATTTTAATGTACTCGAAATCATTGTAATTTCGTTGTTTTATTATATTTTTTTTCGAGTACCACGGGGGCAACAATCACGAATTTCGGCGGAGCTCACATAAATGTGAGGATGACTGCAACAGACTGCTCTGCTTTGTACTGTAAGCTGCTTTGTACTGTCATACCTTCGTCAGTTTTACCGCTGTCAGTTTGCCCAAAAGTGTCGGATTGTCAAAAAATGTCAAAATCATCTGAGCTATGGCATCTATATGTGGTTGACAGGGAGAGAGTCCCCCTGGTACTTACATTTCAGAAAGGAAATTCATTCACATTTCAAGCATGAGATTAATTTTTAGGGATTTTCGCAACACTGCTTTTTTCAATTAGACGAGATGACTTGTCTAAAGCTATCAAATATTAATTAAATTTTCCGTGTAAAAAGCTTGCCCGCTACCGCCAGGTGTCTCCAGTGTTCGTGCAAGTTGGTGGAGCCAGTTTTCAGTGGACAGCAACATCGATGAAAATCCACTGCTCGACACTGTAGATGACATCGACCGAGCGTTGGAAGGACTCCAACAGGCCATATCCGTGGCTGACGAGGCGTGTGTTCGACAAGTTCCAGTGAGGCGTAAGTTTGTTGCTATTGATTCCCACACCCAATTACTGATTTGGTAGAGAAATGTTCGTAGACACCAGTTTCAGAGGACTGGAGATCTGGGCAAAAAACGTGAAATGGCCGATCTGAACAGGCAGATTGCTTCCAGAATGGACTCACTCCGAAATAAAAGTTTCGGGCGTGTTGTCCAGAATCTGGACGGCCGCTCCAGACCATTCTGGAAGGTAGCCAAGGTTCTGAAAACTCAT
Source organism: Ochlerotatus camptorhynchus (assembly GCF_037179485.1). Classification (NCBI taxonomy): domain Eukaryota; kingdom Metazoa; phylum Arthropoda; class Insecta; order Diptera; family Culicidae; genus Ochlerotatus; species Ochlerotatus camptorhynchus. Next base: position 1,378,923 of record NW_027040620.1, read on the forward strand.
CCCAAACCCGTTCCACCTCTCAGTCGATAATCACCCCACAGGAGAAAGCAAATGAGATCGGTAAGCATGTCGCTTCATCGCATTTGCTTGGCTCGACTATCCAAAGTCCGCTCGATGATCAGGTTGCACAATGCGTTCAAAACCTAGATACCTCCCCTTGTGTCGTGCCTCCGGCAGATATGATTACAGTACAACAAATTTGCTCAGCGCTGAAATGCACCAAGAACATGAAGGCTCCCGGGTTTGACGGTATATTCAACTTAATCTTGAAGAGACTCAGCATGAAAGTGCAGTCTTTTCTAACCGCTATCTTCAACAGATGTTTGGAACTGCACTACTTTCCAAGCATCTGGAAAGTAGCAAAAATCATACCAATCCGCAAACCCGGTAAGGATCCAACGCTAGCTTCAAGCTACAGAGCAATCAGCCTTCTTTCAGCGCTGAGCAAATTGTTCGAGAAACTCATTCTCAATCGTTTGCTCAAGTTTGTGGAGGAAAGCAACATTCTCCTTCCGGAACAGTTTGGATTCAGAAAGGGGCACTCCACCAGTCACCAGCTAGTACGGGTGATGAATAACATCCGAAGTAACAAAGCTGTATCCAAGTCCACAGCCATGGCCTTGAAAAGGCGTTTGACATTGTTTGGCATGACGGGCTTGTGTACAAGCTTTGTAACTTCAACTACCCATTACATCTGGTTAAAATCACATGTAACTACCTCCAGCAAACGTCGTTTAAGGTATTGTTGAATGGTTGTCTTTCAGACACGTTTTCCATCCCAGCAGGAGTCCCGCAAGGCAGTCTGTTGGGCCCCTTGCTTTACAGCATTTACACTTCCGACATTCCTCCCCTTGGAGACGGTTGCGTGTTTTTCCTGTTCGCAGATGATACCGCAATAGCCGTCAAAGGAGGGATGCCTCGCGAAATAACGAACAAACTTCAACGATGCCTTAACGCCTTTGCTGATTATGCCACCACGTGGAAAATCAAAATCAATGCCTCCAAAACACAAGCGATCATGTTCCTCCACCGGCAATCGCTCAAACTAAAACCGGCTCCCTCTTGTACTGTAATCATGGATGGCACAAGGGTTGAGTGGTCTGCCGAAGGCTGTCTACAAACAAATCATAGCACCTGCGATCCTCTACGCAGCTCCGGTGTGGGAATGATGTGCACAGACTCACAGGAACAAAATCCAAGTCGCTCAGAATAGAGTGCTGAGGATGGTTCTTGATCGTCCTTTCGACACTAGAATAACAAATTTACATGAAGAGGCAGGCATTGCCAAAATAGATTCCAGAATTAACGAAATTAAGAATAAATTTGCACAAAAATGTAATTTATCAGAACATGTTTTGATAAAATATTTGTATATAGTAGTCGTAGGTTAGTTATAGTTGTAAATAGTAGTTATAAGTAGTCTCCTTTTTCAAATTTAAAACAAACCAATCCCACCAAGGTGGTCATTCTTAAAACAGGCCTGATAGGACTAGGAGCTATAATTAATAATAATTGAAATTTCAAAAAAACTAAAGTTGAAAAGACGCATCTGTGTCATTTGATAAGTTATACATGTAAACCACACAAATTCAAGAAATATAGATCATTTAAAGTCAAAAAAAAAAGTCACTGAACCAATTTGACATATTCCTGTTATGTGGAAGTCTAATAAACTTGCGCTATAAGATAATCCATTGAAAATAAATGAATGAAAATGTGTCAGGTAAATTCTACATGAATATCTGATACATTTACAATGCTGATAATTTGGTAACTTTTATATGATCGTCGTATGATAAATGAAAATGGGTCAATTGATAATAATTAACTGAAATGGATTTGAAACCCATAAGCATAAGCTTTACTTTTCACCACAATATAATATATGTGTCATAAATCAATCGAAGCAAAGTTTATGTGAAAATCACATGAAATTTACTTCTTCTTTGGACACATATATTCAATCGTTTTCGAAAAATAAATCGAAAAATAAGCACAGGCAGTGGGGAGCTTTCACAGTTGTGTCTTTTTTTATTGTAGCTGATTTGGGATTCGATCCAGAACTGTTCAGGTGTGATGCTTTCGGTGTCTGCGCTCGATTCCACTGGGCTACGGCTGACTTCAAGATTGAGTTCGTTCAATTAGCATGAAGTAAGAACAGCCCTCCCACGACATGGAATGTAGTGCAACGTTATGCTCGTTTTGCTAGAGTGAAGAAAAATAACACTGGCAAATTTATGCTCCGTTTCAGTGGAGTCGTGTATTCAAATCCTTCTTAATGCTCCTGTGTGCAATAAAACAACGACTACATTATATGAGTTCATGGAACTGGTTCATGAAGTTTGACCACTAGTGCTGGAATCTGAATTAGCCGTGTAGAAGGCTTACAATTAGAATCTTAGCAAAGTAAATATTTCAGTAGAATCATTTTTTTTTTCAATCTCAATATATTCTTTTCCGTAACCCCTTCTCTTATGAAACAATAACAAACAAAGATTATTCAATACAGTATCATTGTTGTTAGCAATATTTATATCATTTTAATGAGTGTACGATAACATCGTTGAAAATTGTTTCAATAATTTATAAAGAACAATCATGTAAAATGTATTTTATTGGGAGCGATATTCCCACAAAACCATGCCAAAACAAATGTTTGCTGTTGGATTTCTTAAAAGGCTGTATGACTATTTAATGACTGCGATAGATCTTTTTACAATCTCTAAACCTCAAAAATCAAAGGAAGCTATTCCAATGTTTTCCTATACTGCAAAGTTAAATGACAGTCCAATAGATTCGACATATCTGTTTACACGCGACATATCAACAAACGTCAAAAATCGTTAAAAGCAACTCCAATAAAATATACATGATTATCTTATAAGATATATCTTTTAATGAGCCATATTCATCATGAAAACAGGTATATTTTACTGAATTTTCTCATAGTGCAAACTTATATGATTTTCCATTAGTTTCTAGATGTCTGTTCCCACCCATGACATATCAACCGGTTTTCACTATGGAATATATTTGACAATATTCATATACATCTTACCTATCGCTAACCACGTTCGAAGCAAAGTATTATCAAGTACTAAGTATGTGAAATTACGATAGAAATCATTCCATATCGCAGTCACAGTTTTTAAGTGATAATCCAATGGAATCTATCAATCATCACATAGAATGAATAAATCTGCTGACATTGCTATGTTATAAGATGGATCCAATAAATGGTACATGTCGATTTTTTTCAGTGTATTTACAGTCAGTTGTTGGAAGTTCACCGAGAGAATAGAATGTATACATTTTTTGAAGCCAAATTTTTCTCAAATTTGAAAGTTTTGGCTCTAAAAAATGAAAAGAATTTAATTTTTGCCTTTACTTATAATTGTAGTTTGCTTATAATTTATTTCCCGGAATAAAGTGACAAGTTCATGTCTTTTTCGGGTTGTCGTTTAAGGCGGGGGGAGGAGAGGGGGTGTTTTGCATGTATATCTTTTCCAAGTTCTTCATTTTATCATTGAGATAGGTGGTTACGCCATGATCCACCTTAATCCGCTGACTTGCTCCTGCTTGCTGCAGGACTAATAGCTAATTCGTTTATTATCGGGGTTGGAACCAGTCCCAACCCAGTGCGAAACCGAACTTTTTGTCAGAGCGAACCTCAACCTGAGCTAGGTTTTAAAAAACAAACGAGCAAACTGACGTTTGTCAGAAAACAAGCAGACCCAATCTTGATACCCGATCCAGGTTGGAACTGAATAATAAACGAATTCGCTATAAGTGCCACGCCGTCCGAAGCGGTGATGAGCAGAGACAGTAGTAGTAGTAGTAAAATTCTTCTTTATTTTGATTTGTTATGTGGTTTACAATTGCTAATACAGGGCAAGAGGTTAGCCAGAATGGCTCTTCATCTTTGGTGAACTTTTTGATATTGTGTTGTACATGTTGTTTTTTACTGTGTAATGTTTTTCAATTTTCTTTTTGTGAAGTAGGTATGTTGTTTGAATGTATTAATTTGTTATTCTACCTACTTAACCTAACTTAACCTAACGTGCTAGATCCCTGACGATCTGCTGATCGGATCGTCTACAGCAATCTCTGAACCTTGCGATGGAGTCAGCTCTCCGTAACTCCAGTGTCTGAAGACCAGCCAGGCGGTGGACCTCAGAATTTCTAGTCTGCGGGGACTGTTAAGGATCATCCTCAAGATCTTGTTTTGGATCCTTTGGAGTTTGAGGTGATGGCATTTGGCGCAACTCTCCCAGATTGGCATCCCATATTCTATTACGGGAAGGATGATTTGTTTGTAGACAGCAAGCTTATTTTTCAGGGACAGGGTTGACTTCCTGTTGATAAGTGGATACAACGATCTTATCAAGATGTTACACTTGGTTTTCGTTTTGTCAACGTGCTCCCTGAAAAGAAGCTTGCTGTCTAGTGTTAGCCCGAGGTACACGACCTCTTTGGACCATTCCACCGCTGTGCCGTTCAGGCAGATCTTATTATTCACCGACGGAACAAGTCTGGGAGATTTAGAGTGTGATGATGACCTGGGTCTTTGCCGCGTTGATACGGATCTTCCAGCTGTTGAAATATTCATACAGGACGTCCAGCCCTTTCTGAAGTTTGGTAGTCAGAGCTCCGATGACCCTACCCTTGTAGACGATGGATGTGTCATCTGCGAACAGAGACAACGATCCACCATCAGGGAGAGCCGGCATATCGGAGGTGAACAGGTTGAATAGAATGGGGCCAAGGATGCTTCCTTGTGGAACCCCGGCACCGATGTTGAAAGTATCCGATGTGATGCCATTCAGAGAGACTCGGAACGTTCTGTCTGATAGATAGTTGTTTATTATCTTCACTAGGAAGATTGAAAGACCGTACTGCTGCAATTTGAACACCAGGCCATCATGCGAGACATTGTCGAACGCTTTTTCAACGTCCAACAACGCCATGGCAGATGTTTTCGAAACAGACTTGTTCCGTCTGAGAATGTTTGTCACTCGAGTCAGCTGGTGGACGGTTGAACGACCTTTCCGAAAACCAAACTGTTCCTCGAGTAACAAGTTGTTTTCATCGGCAGATGTTAGAAGCCGGTGTAACAGTGCTCTTTCGAACAGTTTTGATAACCCTGAGAGAAGGCTGATTGGTCGATAACTTGAAGGAGAGGACGGATCCTTCCCAGGTTTCCGGATGGGTATGACTTTAGCTGACTTCCAACACGAGGGGAAGTAGCCAAGTCTGAGGCACTGATTAAAAATCAGTGCCAGATGGTTGTAGAATCTGGAACTCAAGTGTTTGAGTTCCAGATTCAGGATGTTGTCGAAACCTGGGGCCTTCATGTTTTTAGACGATTTGATATAGGCCAACAGTTCGTCAGCCGTAATCTCGGATTTCTCTGGAAAAATGTTAGGAATCTGAAGAAGATTGGTTGCATTTTCAGCAACCTCAGATTCATGAGGGCTGACGATGATTTGTCCGAGATTATGGGAGCTGACGAAGTGTTGACCTATCGCGGCAGCCTTCTCTTCAGGAGTTATCAGATGAACCACTGGGTTGCCGGGACGATCCAGTGGGGTCAGTGCTGGAATGGGTCTTGGCTTATTTTTCGTTAGTTCCCAGAAGGGCTTTGCACAATCTGGAAGAGAGCGGATCTTGTTAGCAAAATCTTGATTTCTGAGGTCCACCATCCTGGCTTGGATGGTTTTTGTAAGACGATTGCAATGGGTCCTCAAGACACGTAAACCAGAACGCTGGTATTGCCTTCGGATGGAGTTACGGAGTCTGATGAGATCTTTGGTAATTCTATCAAGGTTCAGAGTATTGCTCACCTGTCTGGGTTCTGGCACGTGTTGTTCCCTGGCCCGGGATATCGCCTCCTCGATGGAACGCAGACACCGGTCAACGATTTCGGGCGTCTCCAGAAGGACACCGTAGTCGACAGTGGAGTCGACACAGTGTTGGAGCTGCTCCCAGCTGACACGATGGTAGTTGCGTCGGGAAGCTTGGATTCGGTTGACGGATGAGCCTACTTCGGCCACCACCGGATAGTGGTCCAAACTCAGCTCCTGATGGGTCACAGGTAGCGAGATGTTGTCTCCCATGTTGGTGATGAAGATGTCTATCGTGGAGTGAACGCCAGACCGGCTCAACTGGGTGGGACAGTCTGGCGCTAGCATGGCGTAGCGAGCCTCTTGCAGGTCGTCGTTCAGGATGGTGCCGTTTTGGTTGCGTCGACTGTTGCCCCAGCCCGGTGTTTGGCGTTCAGGTCGCCATCGATGATGTACTTTTCGCGCCGTCGAGTTAGTTTGATGATGTCCCTCCGCAGGTCTGCTGTCGACCCGTCCCTGATGGTGACTTGCTTGTGGCAGTAGGTCGTAATGGTAATAGGGCCGACAGGAGTGGAGACTTCTACCCCTAAAGCTTCGATGGTTTTTAGCTGGAAGCTCGGTAGAAGCCGACAGCAGATGTTTCTCCTTACAGCAATGGCAACTCCTCCTCCCCCGGAGCTGGTTCGATCATGTCTTAGAAGCCGGAAGTCAGGAAGGTAGATGTTTACCTCCGGTTTCAGGTGGGTTTCGGTGATAGCGGCAATGTCGATGTTTTGTTTGTTGAGGAAGTCGATGCTCGATGATCTTGCTCTTGAGCGAGCAAGCGTTCCAGTTGGCGATCTTGATGGTTTCACGGTCCATAACTGAGCATGAAGGTAGCCACAGCTTGGAGCTGGTCGGATTTGTTCTTGATGGTGTTGGCAATGTCGTGCATCTTGAGGAAGATGATCATTAGTTCCGCTGCGGTGAACCACGAACCATCGTTGATTTCTGGCTGCGGTAGGGACGCCAGTTGATGCAGCGGCTGACCATATGGCAATTCTTTGTTCCATGGCCGAACAGCAGGCAGTTCGAGCAGCATTGGGTGACTCCACGGCTGACCGGCTTGTACCGCTCCCACTTCAAGGTGGACCAAGGTGGACCAGGTATAGCTGGTCGCGGTACTTGACGGCCTTGTTGTGGCGGGCCATCTTGTGAATTTGGACCGGCTTCAGTCCATTAGCCACCAGCTCTTCCAAGAGGACGCCTGTGTCCATGTCGTATAGTTCGCGCAGGACCACCTTGAACGGCTTAACAGCCTCGATGTCGTGGGAGAAGTACTCCACCTGTGATTGGTCCAGTATGGTCTTTACCGCCTTGTAATATTTCAATGCCGGAACCATCAGTTTGTACACACTAATCGAGTCAGTACGGTTTTACCGAGTTTTTGAATTGCGGAACTGTTCGGTAAAAGTTTAAAAATCTGTGGAAAATTTATTAATGAGAAAATTTGTTCTGAACTTGTACAAACTTAGTTCTGGTAACCCCATTTAATAATAGAAAATAAAATTGGTCGATTACATTGATTCCTTACGGATAACGGTCATTTGAATTTTTACCGACTTTTTCAGCAATTCAAAAACCCAGTAAATAAATACTGACTCCTGTAAAAAAATCTTAGTGTGTATCCTTCCGTGCACAACTGGATGGTGCACCGGACGCCCTGCGTGATGAAGAAGTTTATTTTTCCCGCAATCCGGGAGGGAAGCCCTTCACGTAGAAGGGCGGCATTCTGTCCTTCTTCGGCAGTCCTGTTGTTTCCGTTACCGGTTCTGCACCGTCCTTCAGAAAGGAGAATCGATTGTTGTCGAGCAGCTTCTTCGCGGCTGTCGCACTGTCACTGTTGTCTTCAGGCCTAGACCGTTTCCCGGGATTACCGGCACTCGGGCCACCGCGCGATTTTTTACCCATGGCTGGGTTAGCGAGAGCGTAACTATTCAACGCGAGAAAAAACGGAACAACGCAATCGAGCGAACGAAGAGAGCGAGAGTAAAGACGTCGACTGTACTGCTCAAAGATGAGCAGAGGCATGACAGCAGCGCTGTTTTATATCTTTTCCGTTTTAAGCAGAACGATGTACAACCAAATGGTACTCGATTATGACGACTGGGTTAGGGAAAATCGTTTATTTCATGAAAACAGAGATAAAATTATCATTTGTACATTTTCAAATATTTTTTGTGGAAAATTGAAACAAAATATTTATTTCAGCAGATTCGTAAATGACAAAGTTACAAGCGTTCAAAAGCTAACACTATTTCACAACACAAATTTTTTTATTTGCACCCCAGTATAGTCGACAAAGGCGTAGTTCTACGTCAAAATAGTATGCGTGGGTAAGCTACCAGTTACGCCGACCGAGGATCAAATGCATTGTTTACAAAAGCAGATACGTCATTTAAAAAACTAATCGAAAAGTCCTTTTTCTGAAGTCTTTCACCAAATTCATTTGTGATTAAAAACTTGACAGTCGATCAGCGGCTTTGAAATTTTTAAAAAAATATTTGCCTTTTGGTATTGATGTAAATAACAATTAATCTCAAAATATTTTACTTGTGTGTTTTATTTGTGTGTGCATGTATGTGTGTATATTCCCTCTAACCCCCACTGGCCGGCAGTGTTATTATGGAAGAACTCTCTCTACAATGTCGCATTTATGGTCATTGTAGACAGCTTTAGTCCGGGAGTTAGAAGGTGATAGCTCTATTGCAGATCCAGCAACCCATTTCAGAATGTCTAGAGAGTCACGCCCATTCCGAGGGTACTTTCACTCACAATAAGCTCCGCATGTATGTATCACCGTTATCAAATGGATATTGGTTATATATACACACTTTCAGGTTCGAAAATATTATTTTCAAACCTGGCATGTAGGGGAAATGGCTCTAATGTTGGCCTATGGATCGAAGATTGATTGCACCAATCGCTAAAAATCTGCTATTTATCAATTTTATCTAGATGAACACGTCATTGGAACGGTACTAATGGATAATTTCGGTCGTTATTGAAAATTAAGTCGATTGCTGAATTTATGTATGGGCCCAAATTAGGGACCTTCAGGACGACATTACATCCATTTCCCTTATTTAGTTTAATTTTGATATTTAATTTGGACAGCTCTCACCATATTCTGCTCTTCCGCCGCGGTTAATTGCTTCTTTTGGAATCCCTTGGAGTTTTTCTCTAACGCTTCGTATTTCATTCCGTGCTTCACCGGCAATTTCCTTCCGTAGATCGTCCTTGGTTAATTCTAACATGATGTTTGTTCTCTTAGGGAGATAAATCCGCACTAATTTCTGTTCCTGGTTCGATGTTGACTCCTTCCTCGTTGGTTGGTGTGGTCGGTTTCATGTCCACTATATTCATTATAAGTCCACTATCTTGCCATGGTGATCTGGGACGGGGCTCACGTCCAAAGTCGCAGGTCCCCCGAGTGCTCGTGTGCGAAAACAGAATGAAAGAAGCTTGTGTGTTTTATTTGTATTCCAAAAGCAATACGCAACCATAATGAAATTGTTATGCTTATGTTGCCTAACGACGTGTTTCGGGTATCATTCAAACCACTTGTAGAATAGTTCAATAATTTGGGTTATCATACGTTTATTTATTTAAATATTTAAAATTAAATTTCAACCGCCATCTCAATACTCCTCACGCTTTTCCTCGTGAAGCGCTCGTGTTTATTTACATTGCTCGATTGGAACCGCGTTTGGGTTTAGACAGGGCAAGTCAATTGATCAACTCTGTTGAATTCAGCTGACTTGAACGCGAATTGAACGTGTAAACCATGCAATTCAACTGACTTGATCAACTCACTTGAATTGAAAAAAGTTGAACCAGGCTCAACTTTTCAAGCCAATTGTATTCAACCACAGAGAACAGACATCCAAGTTCGATCAGAAACTTGTGTAAAGTTAAGTGGAAACGTCGCCGTTACGTACCGCTAGCATCTCCTGATATCCTCTATAAATTTATCACTTTCGACCAATTGGGCGCTAGTAACGATAAATTATCTGTTGAAAATTGCCACTTGGCGCTACCAGGACTTAGTGTCTAGTGTAAGTTTTGCAACGCCAGCGCCATCATGTTGTCAAAGAGGGTTTTTAAGTGGGGAAGTCGCCGTTAGTGGCGCTTAAGTCAAATAGGAATCTTTACACAAGTTTTTAGAGAAATTTTGTTCGAGCCTCAAAGTCTGTTCTCTGTGATTCAACTGAGTTGATCATTTGACTTGCCTAGTCTTAGTGGAATTAAGATTAAAACCGGTTAGATTACTCGAGGGGGGTGACTCTATCTAAGATGCAGGCAATTGTTTGCTTTGGTGTTGTGATGCACTCACGCTTTAATAGATAGAAACACGATTGATTATGATTTTGAAGATTTTCTGCAAAATGGTGGAGAGCGATGCGAGTAGATGGGTTTAGGTGCAAGATATGAAAAAAAAAAGATTTTTCGTAGATTGATTCACTAGTGTGAGATTTTTCGACCATTTAAAATCGAGATTTAGATGTGTCGCACCCCTCGAGATTACTGGGGTCCACGGTACCCGTAACCAAGCTTTGCTGCGAATAATTTCTATCTTGATTTCAACCAACACATAATCTCACAGTGCTGCAACACGCTACAGCATTCATTAAACGACATATGAATTCACGGTCGATCAGACCGACTCAAAATTCAGTCGAGTCGACTCTATTTCATCTATAGTGGATTTACTCAAAAGAGAGTTGAATTTTCCGGGCTATTGCAGGAAAAATTTCTCGATAGATGTTTCCCTCAGTTTATTAGTATACTTCTAGACTGAGTAAAATTATCTAGGAGTTTTTTCTCGAAAAGCCATTTTAAGTAACTCCACTTATGGCGACATGGAGTCGACTCGACTGAAATTTGAGTTGGTCTGATCGACCGTGATGTGAAACAATTGCAACCAGCCCAGTGGCAGGCGCGTAGGCAACATGTTATACAGTGACAGCGGGCCCAGCACAGCAAAATAAATGATTTGAGCCCGGGACATGCTGCCTACTGTCAAACGCTGCTGTTGGTATAGGCCTTGTCACTGGCCTGCTTGCAACCCATTCTGTTGTTGCACGACAATCGCATTGTCTACTGCCACCATCAGATGAGAGAGGGAGAGGATCCATCCATCGCATTCGCCATGGATAACGCACCATCAAACTTGTTGATCATGTGGCTCGGGATGCATGATCGATCATCTGTTCTTTTTTTTTTGGAAAGAGTATACGAGAGCATGAGAGAATTTGCTCCGAGAGCAAATTCGTCACTTCACTCACAAACCCGGTATAATTTAAGATGATGATAACACGCGAGCGTTCGGATGCTGCATGCTGGCTCATCTCAACTATCATGCTCTCCAATTGTCATGTTGCGTGGTTGATAGCATGCTTTGAATGCACACGCACAGGAGAACAACATTTGGCGGTGGAGAGAGCGAGAGTGAGTAAGCGCGCGCGCGTTTTGAGACGTATTTTGTGGACAGTGGTGCCGCACGAATTGATTTATACTGATTTATTCGGTGGATAAATCTGAAGATACAGATTTATGAGTGTAATGTATCGAATTATGCATAGTTATGGAAAAGGTTTAACAGATGTCTTAGCTTTCACAGATGGATAAGATTTTGGAGCTCAACATGGATGGATGGATGGATGGAGATGAGGAAAATGTGGCAACACTGTTTGTAAAAAGCTGCTTACTTGCACCGCTGCTTGCTCAAGAAGAATTAGTTTCAAAGAAAACGTTGGCGACGCCGGTGGTGGCAGCTCCTGAACGTGTGTGTCTTGTGGCAGAGATCAGGAAGGAAGGAATTTTCGCAGGACTTTGATACTTGTGTGTTTTTTGTTAACGCGTACGCACTATAGTTGTTGAGTTTGTTACTTGTTTGAAGAACTTACGGAAGCAGTTTGTGATTTTTTTTTGTGAAGGTAGCCGGACTTGTGTGAAGTTATTATCGTGAGATATTTGGTAGTTGGGAAGGTCTCTGGTTTCATTCATTGAATTTGAATTCATTCACGACGATCGACGATCATTCACAGGGGTCTTGCCACAAAATCGGAGAAACGATTGGTGGGTGATATGTTCTGAAGAACTGCTTGCACCCAAGGCTTCCATCTAGGAGCGTCCATAGTTACTGTAGTAGTTGGTTGGTTGAGGTTTATGGAGTAGAACTCGCGGTTGGGGAATTGCTGCGGTTTGCAAAGTTCCAATTACAAACCTGGATCGCGTGTCGTGTCTCTGAATAAAAATCCATTAAACGGTGCTTTCCGGTGTATGTGCGCCTGAGCTGCTAGCCAGCACGATCGATTTCAGGTGGGCTGGTTGCACCTTTGGCGAGAAGAGGATCCGATCGCGAAGAAGATGATCGTGGTGCCATATGTGTTGGTGGAATAATAGGAGGGCAAGAATATGATCGAAGCCGTGTTGAATATTCATGAAAATTGATTTTTTTTTACGTATTCAACCTGTTTTTTGTTGAGCTCTTGTGCACTCTCCGTTCGATTGTGTTGGCCGTATCATGATAGTGAATTTATTCGCGGGCGCACTGGTTGAAGAAGATTAAGACTTCGGAAAAGTAGTGAGAATCAACGTGCAACCGGTGAGAACAGTGAACCGAAGTGACATTTCGCGCGCTCTCACGGAATGTGTGAAATTCACGAAAATAAAGAAAATCCCACATTTGTGATCGAGAAGAAAAATTACTTACTGTGAAGCGTCTCTGTCGGCTGCCGAAAAAGGGGTGAGAAAATCGGCAATAAAACGAAAATATTTATAAAGCGCGGCTTTTCACCGAAAACGAGTTGTGGAAAAATAGCAACTGGTGGCTTAGTTCGGTAGATGATTTAATGAGAAAGTAAATTACCACGCGCACCCAGGGGAAGTTAGTGTGATTCGTGCCGAATCAGGTTGAAGCGAAGAGAATTGCCGAATCGGTGTCCTGGTCCGGTCGTCCGATCTGTTGACGGAAGCGATAAAATTCCGAATCTTGTCTGTGTTTCGTTTTTACGAGGTAAGTTTTTTTTTTTTGATTGCTCTCCGCTTCTTTGCCTCGTTTGCCTTTGATTGATAGTGCTGCATAGCACGTTATAGAGCTACGCGGGAGAGGCTGATTGGCGAGTTGTTCTTCGATATTATAGATTAGGAGGAAGTGAGCATGTTTTGCGCTTTTTGCTTGGAGTGCGGGCATCATTTCGGTAATGGATATGATAGCGTGGTGAATTCTGCTTTATTGCTGCTGCTACTGCAGGATCGGAAATGATTTGAGGAAGTTTTCGTTTATCGTTTTATGAGCGCTGTAAATGAACTTGGTTTTATGTTCAGGATGACTGACTGTTCTCATCGATGTGTACGATGATCGATGGCTGGTGAGGTTGTAAAAATAGAAAATTCATGTTTTTGAATAAATTAAAATTAATGAGGCAGTTATGTTGGGCCACGTCACTAGAAGGACTTTCTTCGCTAGTAGAAAACTAGCACCGAGACGAATTCTGCACAAACCGAATCACTGATCACAAAAATAATTTGTCATCGACCGACCAGAGAAACAGACGACGTAGTGTTTCCTTCAACGTGTATTTTGTAACTGATCTATTTACAAATTTGCACATTCCTTAGTCCTTGCTTGTTTTATGCCTTGTTGACAAGATTCGGGTCGTATTCCACTGAGGATGATCTGGAAATAAGGAAAAATGTGTTAGTTTTCTGTATGATTCCCAATCTTATGTTCGTGGTTCTCTTGGTTTAGATTAGGGTTCGACATATTTTGAAATATTATTATAAAGTCTGAAACGTGCAAAAATTGGTCAACTTCAAATAGGTGTATTTCTGTTAAAATTCATAAAAAAACCTGAAATGCTGCTTTTGGAAGTTGAGTGTATATACAATGGTTGCTATGATGAGTTATCACCGTTTGCTCTCCAGTTTTCAAAATGAGGTCCAAGCAAGAGGAGCAGCGTGTCAAAATTTTGCTCGCGCAGCAAGAGAATCTGACGTTCTCACATGCAAGTTGGTAAAATTGCTGGATGTGGCCAAATCAACGGTGACAAACGTTTTAAAAGTGTTCGGGGAGCGTCTGTCGACCGCCAGGAAGCCTGGAAGCGGCGGCAATCGTAATCCGGACGTGGCAGCGACGACGAAGGTGGCGGTGAAATATAAGCGGAATCCCAACCTCTCCATCCGGGACGTCGCTGGCAAGCTCAATGTCTCCCATACTGCTGTTCAGCGGGCCAAAAAACGAGCCGGATTGTCGTCGTTTAAGAAGGTGAAGGTGGAACCGAGATTACCAACAAAACACGTCGGCAAAGCAGCGGTCCCGAAAGCTGTATACGAATCTGCTCACAAAGTTCGACTGTGTCGTCATGGACGACGAAACTTACGTGAAGGCGGATCTCAAGCAGCTTCCGGAACAGGAGTTTTATACCGCATCAGGAAAAGAGAAGGTGGCTGAAATTTTCAAAACCATCAAACTATCGAAGTTCACGAAAAAATATCGCCATATGCACGTGTGGTCTAAAAAGCGGCATTTTCATTACTACGGGCACCATCAATCAAGAGAACTATGTCCAGGAATGCTTAGAAAAGCGGCTGCTACCATTCCTAAAGCAAAATAATAGTCCTGTGCTGTTCTGGCCGGACATGGCGAGCTGCCACTATGGGAAAAAGGCAATCGAGTGGTACGATGCGAACGACGTGGTTGTGGTACCCAAAGACCACAACCCTCCCAACAGCCTAGAACTCCGCCCTATTGAACGGTAAAGGGCCTTGGTCAAACGGAATCTCAAAAAAACTAATTAATCCATGGAAAACGAGCAGCAGTTTGGATTTGGCAAACCAAAAGAATAAACGAAAAAAATTTCCTTCAAAAATATATGAATTGAACTACCAAAAGAAAAATAAGAAGATTTTTGTGATGTGAATTTTTACTGAAAGAAACGATTTTTTTTTCGACACGTCATTACTCTAAATCCATTCTTCATTAATTAATTAAGAGCGTCAAAATGGACTTTTCAACCACTGCGCAGTGTAGAACAGTCAATGTTTCCCTGAAAAAGATCGCCGACGAAGTTCGTCATTGCTACGTTACGTATTGCATCCAAAAGCTCTATGTTGATAAACATACAACGGTTTTCATAGCTAGGCAGAGGTTTCTAGGGTCATTCCAGCGAAAATACCTTAAAGCATACCGGATGAACTTCCGTTAAATAGCTTCAATACGCATGGTTTCATTTTGGCAGTATGGAGACCACACGACCGTAGAATACTTCAAAATAGGTCGCACCAACGAACAGTATAATCATAGAGGTACACACTTAGATTTTTCTACCGAAATCGGCTGTGCAAATCTCGGCAAAAAAAGTTTTACTGAGATATCAGCAAACATTTCATTTGTTTGCTGAGATTCAGCTAAGCATTAACCGAGATTCAGCAATCAAATGTCACTTTTGCTGAGATCTCAGTGAAACTTATTTTGCCGAGATTTGCACAGCCGAGCTCGGTAGAAAAAACTAAGTGTGTAACTCTAAGACTAGAAGGTCCCGAAGAAACGTGCTCAACTTTTTGGCTCAGCTCTGGTACTCTCTTCGGTCCCAAGCTAATCGATGCACCCCTCGAAACATATGAAAATCCTCGAACCCCTCAACTTTCATAGCGAATCAAAACAAATATAGTGTAGTATTAGTGTAGTTTTGCTTGGGACTAATAGGCTAGTCAAGTAGTGAGCAAATTTAAAATCGTTAGTTTCCACCGGTTGGTATAATGCTTCTAGGCAGTATACATCTTTGAATTTTTTGGCGAAGCGGAATATGAACCCGAGTTGTGAGGAAGCTTTGGATACTACGTATGCAACATGATCCTTGAAGCTGAGCTTGGAGTCGATCAGTATTCCCAGCTCCATGATAGTCGATTCCCGTTTCAAAGTTATGCCCGCCAGGGCGTAGTCATGGTGAAGAAGCGAACGCTTGCGGCCAAAGGAAATTACAGAGCATTTCGAGACATTCAGTGACATGCGATTAATACGACACCACTCAGCGAAGACTTCCAATTGTTTGCTACAACAAAATGGCATCACTAGGTTCTTTTATCACGAAGTAGAGTTTCAAGTCGTCCGCACACTATAGTTTAAGGCATTTCAGGATGGTATTGACGTCATTCATGTACAACAGAAACATAAATGACCCAAGGGGAACGCCGGATGTCACGGGGAAGGATGAAGAAACATAGTCTCCAATCTTGACAGACATGTTTAGCCGATGCAATGTCATGGTTCATTTTGTCAAATGCTGCGGAGAGGTCTGTGTAGATGGCATCTACTTGATGGCCACGTTCTACTTCATGAATGATGAACGAAGTGAACGTAACTAAATTAGTCGTCGTGCAACGCTTAGGCATGAAGCCATGCTGATCCATCGAGATACAGTGTGCAAAACTTTGAACCAATTTTTCGAGTATAATCAACCTCAAAAAGTTTGGAGGTAGCACTTAACGAAGCTATTCCACGGTAGTTTGAAACAGTCCTTTTGCAGCCTTTCTTGTGGATTGGGAACACGAAAGACTCTGTCCAGCAAGCTGGGAAACCCTCAGACATCAAGGAGAGGTTGAAAACGTTAGCTAGAGGTGTCGCGAGAGCAGTCAGGCAGCTTTTGAGTTTTTAGCTTCTTCCCGGATGAAATAACCATTTCGCTGGTGATAGATGTTTGTTTAAGGATCATTGAATTCAATCGTTTGATAAACCCAAGTATGTTATTTGCTTTATAGATGTAGTGATCAGCAAATGACAACTTAGAATCAAGAACAACACCTAAGTCTCTAACTTGTTAGCATCTTTGAGCTGGTTTCTGGCCTAGAGTAATTGTGTCATGAACAATTGCATGCTTTCTAGTATACGATATAGAATTGCATTTTTTTACTTTAAGTTCTAACATTTTTTTCTTACTATACTCCAGATATAAAACACGCCAATTTCATGTTGGAATGTTTGAAAGTCAGATGCTTTGCTTATTTCCACGAAATGTTTCATGTCGTCTGCATATACAGGGTGTTTGATTCCGGGTTTTACATATTTTCAGTGTAGATAGGGCTCCTAAAGTAATGAAAAAATCTCCATGAAAGCTTTCTATGCCAACCAATGCATGAATCTGTATTATGTCCAGGGAAGTTGAGAAAATTTCCAACCTGGGAATGGAACATACTGGGTTCTTAAGGTGATACGATTCAGCGTCCACAAATCATAGTAATCGAGTTTTCTAGGAAGTTAATCTCGGGCACTATTGCGATTTGAGGCACTAAATTGTCATCACAGTTTTGTTATTGTATGTTTTCCAAAAGCAGATAGTGGACTCCTGGAAAAAGCGAAGTGGAACCAGAGCCCGAGGTTCTGGATCGTATCACCTTAAAACCATTTCTATGTTCTACGTCTCGCTTTTCATTAGTCAGCCAAAGATCCCTTCAGATCGGTCGTGTTTGTCATAGTGGTCTTTGGTTTTTTGTTCATGATTCCGTTAAAATAAATCTGGGACTTTGAACAGTTATCTGAAGTCTATGACTTAGGAAATTGGTAAACTACATTACACACACAATGCTGATTTCTGTTTGTCAAACTTTGTAAACATATCAAACAGAAATGACCTGCCTAAATGCCCCTGATTTGGGCCCATACATAAATCCAGCAATCGACTAAATTTTAAATAGCGACCAAAAATATCTATTAGTATCGTCCCAATGACGCGTTCATTAAGATAAAATTGATAAATAGCAATATCAATATCTCAGCAGTGATATTTTCTTTCGGCGCAGATGATGCTAAGGTAATCGAAAGCTAAGAATATGGCCAGCTGGTATTTCCCGGCGACTTTACAAATTAATAAAATCAAACAAAATCATCATTCAGAACTAGCTAGGATTTGTTTTACTTCATATTTCACAAAATTGCTTTCGAGTGTTAAGACATCGTCTCCCGTAGTTTACATTTTTCCCTCTACCAACACATACATCAGGACTAGATAGATCTCCACAGGATCTATAGAATCCACGCAATTTCAAAAAACCAAAATGCACAGCATTACGGAAAGAGATCAGGTTTCGGTCAATAGCAGATAGATTTTAATTCTAAACAAGCCAAACGATTAGAAATTTATCTACCAATCTGCTAAAATGAAAACTTAGTTAATTTTCAATAGGTCACTATTTAAAAATACAAAATGTCCAACTGGTGCAATGGTGATCAAAATTATCACCGAATGTCTGAAAACAGCGCATTCCCTAACACAGACTTAAAAATCGAATTCGATGCGGTCCCACTGAACGGTGCTCATTCAATCACCGTAAGTGGTGGTGTCCAGTCTAGCAGCAGCAGTAGTAGGAGCCGCAGTAGTAGCAGCAGAAGCAACAGCAGCAGGAGTGCTTTCAACAACAACAACGAAAGGCTGCCTGCAAGCAGCGAGCTGCAGAGCTCATATTAGCAACCATAGAGAAGGAGGAAGAAGTCCCACCGCTAGGCTAGGATCGGAATCAGTAGCTCGTCGTGCTCAGCTCAGCATTAATCAACCATGACTACAAAACGGTCCTTTACAGAACCACCATAAATTTGTTAAGATTATTATTTGGACATTTGTCAAGGTCATCAGTTCCCGCAAGCAGCTAGCTATCAAGGCTCAACCTGGTCTCTATAGAAGATGTGGAATTGTAGACCCGAATGTATTGGTGAGATTAATCATTGTCCGACCATTTTCCAGAACACGCCGGTAGGAAGTGTTAAAAATCCATATAGAATTTGAGAGAAGTGGGAATAATTCGCTGTGGGTGTATATTCAGTCCCCTGAAAGCCAATAAAATCAAATTTGTGAGAAAATTAACTCTGACGAGTTCAATATCTCGAAGTCCCTCCTTTTAAACATTCTGCACAAACGATTGGGTAGAGAACTACTTCGGTCTAATCGCCCATTTTGGGCCTATCGAGCAGAAAACTTAAAATAAATCCATGATTTTAGAGTTAACAAGTCAATTATGCGTTTGGTACGATACTTTAGTTAATAGGCTACGGAACGAAGTCAATGAGAACGCGTGATTCCCAAAAACAAAAGAAGCGCTCCGACCGAATCAATTTTTATCTTCATCCGATAGGCCGAAGTGAATTCATTGGCGTTTCAATGCGTTAGGCTGAGCTTAGAATCCGTAGGCCGAGTTTAGCGTCAAGAAGCAGTGTTAGACTTTTGACAATATCTCAACGATTGGTTTCTATTTATCAAATCTTACGGTACATACGGAAAGGTAAATTAATTTGGAAGCTATCAGTAATAATAACATTCCGTTTGGTAATAAACTGCGCTAGATTAAGAAATACTAAGTGCGGGTTGTGCTTAATAGGCTGGAAATGGGGTAGTTACTCCTACTTTCCGTCCCGCCCCATTCATATATTTCGGAAGGAAATCCTGTGAGGGGTTAATTGAATACTCTTTAATACCAAAATGCACAAAACTTAAAAATTCATAAATAACAAAAAAATCAAAATACACCTTTTAAAGTCGGGTAGATGAATCGAAAATACTCAAGTTGACAGTCCCTTGGATTCTCTTCATCAACTTTCTCTTTGAAATAAATACTACAAATTTAATACGCTTACAAATAAAAAATGGAAAGAGTTAAGATAATTGATGATTGATCAATTAAAAGAACTAAATGTTCACATTTGTTCCGTCCACTAGCGGTCCTACGTCAAGCTTCCGTTCGTGCCCCTAGGCACAGACCCTTCTACTTTTTTTCAACTGAGCAAACCAGTTATACCAGCGTTTTCTTCAAATTAAATATACACACTACAACATACGACTGATTTCGAGTTGCCGATAATAAAACAGCAGGCAGAAAAGAGGCTGCCGACAATAGTCACACTCACCTGAGAAGTTTGGAGCGTTGTAAAAACGTTTTCAAACCTTTTGGACAATTCTGTCGATTGTAATGGATAGAATAGCAAGCAGCAGATAAATGTAAACAAACAAACACGTCATATCTGTGCGCGACGCTGAGAAATTGCGAATAAGAATGCGGACGCTGCTTAGATTGACGAGAGTACGTAAATTCCCGTAACATTTATGAAAATTTTCAACTTAACAATACAAAAATGTACGTAATTTGATCAGTTTTTTTAGTACTTTCGACATACTTTTCAATTTTCATGTATAATAATTAATTTTAATCGAATTCCTATCAAATAAGGATTGATATATAAGCACCGACAAACCGACATGAATGACCATAGCAGAAACAATAAAATTCCTGGCCAAAGCACACTACTGACATCTGGCTCCGTGTTCGCGGGAAATATTTAGCTAAGCTATGAACCCGCATGCAAAAGTTATGAGCTGGTTCGTGTCTAATCTATTATGGACAAATTATTTTTATCTAGATCAATAAATCCTATGGTTTTGACAGTTCGGATCACTGCACATTTAAATCGGCCGTTTACGATTTTCAGGCATAAGTCAGAACTAAGTGTCATATCAGTTTGTCGGTGATATAAGGCTTCAATATTTCATTTGATATGTTTAAATCAGAAAAACACATTAAGATTGATAAAATATAGTTAACCAAAGTTGGCTATGAGAAAAAAAATGAATGTTGAATAACTCACTTAGCAGTCATTTCCAACGCTATGTTTCATGGGGATTTTTCCATAACTTTGGGAGCCCTTAAAATATATAAAATACCCGGAATCAAAAACACCCTGTATATACAGCCATTCCATAGCAAAACGATATAACTCAAGTCTTTTTTCAAACGATTTTTTATGCTGTTTTTCTTACGGTTGGCACCGCTGAGTCAGGCTTGATTGAGCCTCGCTCGCGAGTTTGAAATGAGCCGAACGTAGCTGCCAAATTACTCCACTGAGCTTCAGAGCTTGTGATCGAATGGGGATAACATGAGAGTGAGGTTTGCTGCCATTCATGTTCATGTTTTCTATCACACGCTATTGCTATTACCATAGAGGTAACTCTAAGACAAAAAGTCCCGAAGAAACGTGCTCAACTATTTGGCTCAGCTCTGGTACTCTCTTCGGTCCCAAGCTAATCCACCCCTCGAAATATAAGAAAATCCATGAACCCCTCATTTTATCTGTCAAAATTTCATAGCAAATCAAAACAAACATAGTGTAGTACTAGAATTTCGACTAGAATGGGGTACGATAACGATTTGC